>NC_069388.1:37642977-38267977 GCF_027475565.1 Acinonyx jubatus | reverse complement strand
TGTACACCTTAAATTTACACAATGTCATATGTCAAATACATTTCATTAAATGAAAGAAATGTATATGTGATTCCTCACTCTTCTAGAAGGATGCTTCTCATTTCAAAAAGATTATTCACCATGTAATTTCTTATATAGTACTTTAAAATTTTACTTAATTTGCCAAAGTCAGAATCACACATAATTTTTTAGTAACACATAGATGCATAATGTAAGATATATCTGTGATCTTTCTCTGGCTATGGAAAGGAAGAGCAGATTGAGGATTAGAAGATCAGAAGGAGGAAAAAAGAAGGAGATTAAGTTTATGCTCTGATTGACCTTAACACTGGTATGCCGTTACTTGTCTGTATAGTATGTTTTTTTTCTTAAAGAGAAACAGTGAATCCAGCAGTTATATGGCAGTTGACTGGAGTTCAGGAGACACAAGCTTCAGTCCCTCTTTTTTAAAGTGTTTTGGCCTGAAGAAAGATCTGCTACTTGGTTTCTGGTATGCGGCCCAGTGATTTCTGATTTTGTAGATTCTTTGATTTTCTAGATTTTGGCTCTGGGAAGTTCTAGACCCCTGAACGTGGTGAGGATGTGGCCATTGCTTGCCAGGAATAAGTTCAAAGGTTGGTGTGATAAAAAATGCAAAAAATTGAGACCAGGCTTTTGCTTAAGTATTTCTGAGGCAGTGATTTTTTTTTTTTAAAGTTTATATATTTATTCTGATAGAAAGCATGAGCAGAGGAGGGGCAGAGAGAGAGAAAGAATGCCAGCAGGCTCTGCGCTGTCAGTGCAAAGCCCCATGTGGGGCTTGACCCATGGGGCTCAAACTCACAAACCTGAGCCAAAAGGGTGAGGCAGGGGGTTGGTAGGAAGAGAGAGAGAAGAATGAGAATCCCAAGCAGGCTCTGTGCTGTCAGCGCAGAGCCCAATGCGGGGCTCAACATGGGGCTATAGAACTCACCATGACCTGAGCTGAAATCCAGAGGTGGATGCCTAACTGACTGGGCCATGAGGGTGCCCCTATGAGCCAGCAATTCTGAGCCAGCCCTCTTCCTCAAGGGCTGGGAATTATGTTACCGCTTCTTGGTTTTCCTTCCCAGTCTCCTTTGTTAATGTTTCTCATCTCCCTGACTTCTCAGTTTTGGAGTACCCTGAGACTTAGTCCTTGAACTTCTCTCTTTGTATACCCACTCCTTTGGTGTTCTTATCAGTCTAATGGCTAAGTACCATCCATATATATGTGATGACTCCCCCATTTTTATCTCCAACCTGGGCTTCTCCCAGGACACCGTTGTATATTCAACTGCTTGTTCAGTCTCCAGTCATATATCTGATAGGCATCTCAAATTTAGCATGTCCAAATATGAGCTGTTGATATTGTATCCCCTTTGCCACCTGCCACCTGCTTCTCTTGCAGTCTTCCCACACAGCAAATGGCAACTCCAGCCTCCTAGTGGCTCGGGTCAAAATGTTGGATTCATGCTTGATCCCCTTTTGTTTGGTTTGGTTTGGTTTCCCTTCCCCCCCTCTACTTCCCTCCCCTTCCCTTCCTCACCCACATCCAAGCCAACAACAAACTCAGACTATTCTAAGTATATTTATAGTCTGACAATTCTTAGCACCTCCACTGCTACCAACAGATTCAGTGTGCTATCACATCCAATCTGGATTCTTTCAGTAACCCCCTAGCTGGTACTTGTTTTTGCTCTTTTGCCCTTTTATTCAGTTCTTAACATAGGAGTTGGGGTTCTAACCTATCAAATCATGCCATACCTCTTCTTTGAACTGTCCAGTCACTTCCCATCTGACTCAGAGGAAAAGCTGAGGTCCTTATGAAGGGCCTCTGAGGCCTTGTATACAGTGTTCCCACTTTCTTCTCAGACTTCAGCTCTTGCTTTTCTTCCCTTACTTATTCAGTTCCAGCTACATTGGCTGCTTACTGTATTTTAAACATGCCAGGCACACTCTTACCTTCAGAACTTTGCCTCAGTTGTTTCCTTTCCTGTTAGCTCTCTACCCTCTGTAGCTTAAGCTGCTGCCTCCCACTTCATCAACTCTTTATTCACATGGTTCACCTTCTTCCTGAGATCTTCTCTGACTACCCTATTTAAACATACAAATCTTCTCAGCCAACATTCCTTATTCTCCTCCCATGTTTTGGCTTTTTTGTCACAGTATATCTTTCATCTTTCTTCTTGCTGGAGCTTGCAAGCTACCTCTGGTTTCTCTTCCTCTTTATATTTATTTTTTATCTAAAAAAATTTTTTAATGTTTATATATTTTTGTGAGAGACAGAGACAGAGTGTGAGTAGGGAAGGGACAGAGAGAGGGAGACACAGAATCTGCAACAGGCTGCAGACTCTGTGCCGTCAGCACAGAGCCGACATGGGGCTCGAACTCACGGACCGTGAGATCATGACCTGACTTGAAGTCGGACACCCACTGATTGAGCCACCCAAGCGCCCCTCTCTTCCTCTTTTTATAAGGACACTATTCCTATCATGAGTGTCCCATCCTCATGACTTCATATAACCTTAATTACCTCTCCCCAAATACTATCACATAAGAGATAAGGGCTTCAACATATGAATTTGTGAGGGGACACAAAAATTAAATCCATAACAGGTATAGTAAGCTAGGTCAAGCCCAGATGATTCAGGGCTGAGAGGAATGTTAAGGGAAGTATTGAGAGTGGTTATTCTGGTGAGAATGGAGGATGCCTAAATAGAGGGGTGAGTGCAAGGTGTATAGAGCTTAATGTAGGATCTCTAGATGGCTTTGACTTAGTATTTAAATGTTCTTTTGTATGAAGTGGGGATCTTTTTGAGTAGGGAGATGCTCATACTTTTGGAAGATAGAGAGATAGATCTTTTATCTCTGAGATTGTTCAGGAATGATTAGCAATGATTCAGACAATGAGAGGCAAAACTGGTCAACAAGTTAAATACATTGCTGTGAGTTCTACTGAGTTGGATTCCAGACTCTTCAGCCTACTCTGGTTCTTTTATCTGCCTTTTCAGGCTGTCCTAGTCCTGTTGCATCATCTTCTTACAGTCAACAGGATTCTTGGGGGGCTCAGGGTAATGAGCAACTACTTAAGCTGAAATAATTTGGTATATAATACATTGGGTTGAGAGTCATGCCATGAGAAATCTTTCTGTGAATTATGACTTCTAGATGTGAGCATAGATAAAACTCTAACATTCATAAACATCATCATCTTAAAAGCACTTGACTCTTTGGACTGTTTGGTTAGTGGGGGTGGGGAAGAAATATTGTTCATTTACAGATAACAGAGTATTTAAACTACCAGTACATTTCTAAGAACTAAGGTAATTATCTGGGATGGGAATTCTATTCTGACACTGTTGCTTATTTTAATTATGTCACTTCATATCTGATGAATTATTAATATATTATTTCCTGCTTTTTACATAAGTAAAGTCACTGATGGTTCAAAGTTAAGTACAATTCTGAATTATGGTAGGTCATTTTCTAGGAAACCAGTTCAGTATGACAGCTTTGGTTATCGTGCATCGTAGAAGTTTTAAATGAGTGGATTTTTTTTCCTAATTGTGAAATAACACATGCTCATTGAAAAGAGCTTGGAAAACGAAACTGATAATTTTGCCATCCTGTGGTAGTCTGTATTAATATTTTTGGGAGATTTTTCAGTTTGTGTTATGCTTTATATTGTATAATTAATGATGTGTTATTAAATATTCTTCAAAACATAATTTTAAGGGATATGAAGGATGTCTTTTCATGTATATGTGAGTTCAGGTATTTTGCTCTTATGTCAGATGACTTGTAATTGCTCTCATGCTATAAAACAACCTGTTTTAGAGGCTTTATCCTGTGCTCAGGTCTGGGTATGGTAAAAGAGAAATAAAGACATTCTCTGTCCTTAAGGACATGAAATTTCTGGCCTTACTTGATCATATAGGGAAGTTTCCTATTACCAGTATAGAAATATGTTGAGGGGTGCCCGGGTGGCTTGGTTGGTTTAGCATCCAACTTCAGCTCAGGTCATGATCTTGCAGTTCATGAGTTCGAGCCCCATGTTGGGCTCTGTGCTGACAGCTTAGAACCTGGAGCCTGCTTCAGATTCTGTGTTTCCTTCTCTCTCTGCCCCTTCCCCCTTGCTCGTGCTCTCTCTCTCTCTCGCTCTCTCTCTCTCTCTCTCTCTCTCAAAAATAAATAGACATAAAAAAAAAAGAAAAAAAGAAATATGTTGAAATATAGGCTATACCAAGGGCTTGGTAGCCCTGGCTCTGGTTCTGCTGCACCCATTCACCTGAGGAATGTGCATTAAGTGCCTCCCAGAGGGTCACTTGCAGGCCCCCAGGGCACCTGATGAGTTGGCTGTTGCTGCTGCCCTTAGTACATCTTTCTTCCTGCCACACCCCCTTCCCCTCAAATCTCACCAAAAACAGTGACTTTAAGTTTAGCACTATCTATCACCCTCATAAACTCACTAAAATGTTTCTAGCACCCTAGTGTGAAGAATAGTAGATCTTTCTTTGGAAAAGATTATAGAGTTGGGTTATAGGGGAACAAGTGAGCCCCAAGATGTTCTTTTTGATGTTTGTACTTTCTCAGATTTCTTTTTTTGCCAGATACTTATTTTGCATTGCTTTGTTGTTGTTTTTGAAAGAACAGACTTCTAATTTTAAAACAGAAGGTGAAGAAATGGTAGAAACAGAAGCATAAGATCAAGTGATGGGTTAAAATGCCAATGCTGTGATCCTTAATGTAATTCTCCCTTTGATTGTTCTCACTTGAAAGAATGCCTTTTCCTTCCTATTGTCGACTACTACCTGCTGTCAGTTGGAGAAGGGAGTAAGTCGAGCAACTTGTCAAAGACTTTCTAAACTCCCTTCATATGGTTCGCAGAAACAGAGCTGGATTTTCATTTCTTCTTTCATTCAACAGGAGTCCCTTTCATGTTTGAAAATTGAAAACGCGTGTTTTTCAGTGTGGAGCGAGGATGTGTGTGCCCTCTGGCACACCTGTTTCTAATTTCCTGACTTGAAAGCATAACCCATCAAAAGGAGCAGAAAAACAATTTCTTTCTGACACGCTGCTTCGTGCTCCTTACTGGACTGAAGGCCTTCGTGGCTTTGCCATCTTAGCTCCCTCTGTAGAAGGTTCTTGTTAGAGGCAGAGTTCACTCAATACAAGCAGTGCCTTTTATAGCACAGAGCCATTTTTGGTATTATTTTGTTGTGGTGGTGGTGGTGGTTCTTTTTTAGCTCAGGAAATTTACTTGAAATAAGATTTATTTTAAAAATACAAAAAGGTCTTTAAAATTTTTAAATATTAAATGTAGCTGGGCAGTATATGTTGGAATGATATATGTAAGCTGATCAGTGAGCCGATTGGCCAGGAATAGGGTTTGGTTGAGCATATGAATGTTTAAATTCCAGAGCGCTGTTTAACATAAATCAAATATTTCCAACGCATTACTTCAGATTTGTGTGTACTTTAAAGTCTTGCCAGCTTAAACGACTGTAAGGCACAATATGTTGACTTTGAGTTTTGTAAATTGATAATTTGTTGCTATGAAAGTTGTACATGGTATAACTCATCACTTTCTGAAGGTACATAGTATATCTGATGTTGGCAAGCTGTTAGGAAAAAAATGATGCCCAGGGAATTTGGGCTTTAGCTCTCAGATGCCTGAGGTATGGGTCTTTGGTTCTTTTAAAGTTTCCCTGGCCATTTTCAGCATAAGGTACATAGTTCTTTAGACACAAACCTTGGTTTAGGCTTCCTATTTCTGAGAGTTGTTTAGGATAATAATCTTAATGATAAGTCTTCAGAAACAGTTTCTCAGGCTATTTTTTAAAAAACACCTACTCTTTTCACACTTTAGCATGTAGGAATAACCTGTTAAAATGCATATTATGATCCAGTGGGCCTGAGATTCTGCATGTTTCACAAGATGCCAAGACTGCTAGTCTGTAGATATACTTTAAGTAGTAAGACAACATTTCAGTAGGCAGTGTCGTGCTGTCCCCCAGCTGGGCCTTGCCTCTAACACTTATCCCATACAATTTCTCAGTCTCTTCCCACAGTGGGTTTTGGTGGATCAAAAGCTAAAGAGATCTAGTGTATATCCTAGACCATAGGTATCCTGAGAGCATTAACGGTGTAACAAGTTAACTTATGGGCCAGCATTGTTAAGGGACCACTGAGACAGGATTATTGTGCTGGCAGAAATGATATTTATGTTTTCAGACTCTTCTGGGATGCTCCTTGCCCTAGCCAAGGTTCTTGTTGCAAACAGAAGTGGGTAAAACAACTGCTGACTCTAAAAGGTGCTGACTCTAAGAGGGGTCAGAAAGAGATAATGCTGAATCAAATGTGTATTATTTTAACTAGTTCTGTCCATGGTGACTAGTTAATTTGGGCAAAAAGATTTATTGGTGAATCATGGAAAAAAAGTGGAGATAATGTAAAATGTTGAAATAGCTTACATTTTTTTTTAACCTGTTACTGAATACATGTCGTGTTTCTCGTTAGTGAATCACAGCGTGATCAAGCCCACAGTATAACATGTCTCAACCAAAGGATACCTTACATTTTTTTTTCAGAATGTTTTGTTCAAATCATGAAAAAGTATATTTATTTATGTGTTGTATTTGTCTTTTGGCTAGTTGAAAGCATGGATAGACATTTTTAAAAATCTGAGTTAGATATTGAAGAATTAGCGACTTCATTAAATTTCTACAGTGGTATTGTAGGTCTACATATACCCACATTGAATGTAAGATCAGGTGCATGCTGGAGGCAGTTTGGGGTGCAGGATATCATGGGTTTGGGAATCAGACTTGGGCTTGAATCGTTACGGAGGGAGCATGTTGGAAGGGTATGTCCGCCTGTGCCAAGATGAGGACATCTTTCTTTATGGAAGAGAAACATACAGATATGTTAATTATCATTGAGATTATTACTTTGTGGCATTGTATCTCCTGTTGGCTGGAAGTCAGTGTTGTGAGGATGTTTTGAAATGCTGAGGAGTTCTGTTTATTCCCTCTTTTTCTCTCTATTCTAGCCCTACCTGACAATGTTTTCCTAGTTCTTTATAAATTATGTGTTGTAATCTGTCATATTAGTGATTATTTACTAATGTTGGTGATGGAATAATAATCTCCTGCTTGGATTCTGCTATGATGATGTGGTGGTGTATTCTCAGAAATATGAGAGTATCTGCCCTATGTAGCCAGTATAGGTTATAAAATTCATGTCAGAGGATAGATAATACACATGGAAGATTTACTGAGCATTTGTTGCATCTGAGTTCTTTATCCTTAAAAGTTTAGATTTAAAAAAAAAGAAGAAAAGAAAAGAGGCGCCAGGGTGGCTCAGTTGGTCAGTCATCCGACTTCAGATCAGGTCATGGTCTCAGAGTTTGATCCCCGTGTAGGGCTCTGTGCTGACAGCTCAGAGCCTGGAGCCTTCTTTGGATTCTGTGTCTCCCACTGTCTCTGCCCCTCCCCCGCTCATGTTCCGTCTCTCAAAAATAAACATTAGAAAAAAAGTTTAGACTTGCCTCTGCTTTACCTGTTAAGCTTTCATACTTATGCCAAAGTAAATTTAGTGGAATATAGAAATATAATATTTTTGACTGATATATTTTTCATACTTTCTTGTATAGATCTTCATTTATCTCATTTGTCTTACCTGCTTTGACTTCCCTTCACATCTCAGCAGCAATTCTTTCTTTGTAGCTTTTCACATCAGAATTATTTGTATCTGGGTACAGACTTGGGTTCGTGTACAGCCCTGTGCTTTCCTCCGAACAACTTTTGCATATTAAACCCTGCCCATGTCTTCAAGTTCATGGGTAGTTCTTAGCAACTCACTATGCAAATTGCACAGGTAAGTTTTTATGATGATCTACACAATAAACTCTTACTGTGAAGTCCTAACTATTGTCCTTTATTCATTTCTTTATTGCTATCATTGCAACATAAACAACTTGGCACACAGTTTCTTGAGGAAGGAGTGCATGTTTCTCTTGGCTCCTGTGTAGAATCCCTTCCCTCCTTATCCATATGGTGAAGTCTGGTTGATCTTTCAGGTTTGAGCTCAAATGTCTTTCTTCTCTTTTCTGCAGCCCTGCTCTTTCCCTCTTCCCCCCCTTCTCTCTCAGTCCTGCAGATTTACTCCCTCCATGGTCAGTGGGGCCAAGAGTTAGCATTTATATGACTTACATGATTGTTCCTCATTACAAAGCCTGGGAGCTCCTTGTGGAAGAAGCTGGTGGCTCAAAGATATAGTTAAAAAATAAATAAATCTCTGTTGAATTGAAGCACTATTTTTGTCTATTTTGATTGCCATACAGTCTGATTGGCACAATGACTTACTTGTTGCCACATTGGTAAACCAGAATTAGTGCCCTTGCTTATTGAAGAGCTTTTTACATATTCATGGTAGAGGCTCTGTTCTTTTGAAGAGAAGGATTGTTTCACTTTAGTTTAGTTGTGATAAAAATCTATTACAGTTTTTAATACCTTTCCCTTACTGTAGTGATTAGAATGCTTTGGCCTGCAGGTTACAAAACTCACAACCTGAACTGGCTTTAACAGTAAGGAATGGTATGATGTTACATATGAGGAAGTTCAGAAATAGGTGGACCCCAGGATTGGTTGGTTTAGGGACTCCACTGATGATATCAAGGACCTAGTTCTCTTCTGTCATCATCATTGTTGGTCTCTTCCATAGGCTAATGGCAGAAAGGCTACTGCATTGCCAGAAAAACTCATCACACAAAAATCTCCAGAGAAAGGGGGAAAAAATCATTTTTTGGGTAACTCTTTTCTAGGATTGAGGAATACTTCATCAGAATCTTCTCAGCAGACTTCTCCTCACATTTTGGTGATTGGCTAATGTTGGGTCACATGTCCATTCCTGAGCTAATCACTGACAAAAGGGAATTCTCCATAAGCCTATCATGGACACGTGATATGCCTGTGGATCACATATGTGACTGTGGGCTGGGGGGACTAGAAAGCAGAACAAAATTAGGATTCTGTTAGGAAAGAAGGAAATAGGTATGCAGATAACCATCCTACTAAACTTGGCACTTACCATCATTTTGTGATCAGTAATAAGGATGATAACTACAGCTATCATTTGTTGAGCATTTGCTGTGGGCAGGCACTATGCTAAGTACTTTTTACATAATGATTCTCATTTTCAAATGAGAAATCTGAGGTTCAGAAAGGTCAAACAGTGCCTGAGTGCCTAAAGAATCTAAAGAATCTTCACTCAATGATAGTAGAGAAATATGAAAAAGAAGAGGGGCTAAATTGAAATTTAATCAGTGATTGTTGTACTTAAAATGTTATAGGTTGCATATTTAAAGAGTTAAAAAATATATAGTTGTCATTTAAGTTTGTCCTTACCAAAGCCATGCCTTTTGCCATTATTTTTGGCTAACACAGAGCTGGCTGTGGAAAATGGATGTTTTTGTTTTGAAAAATCAAATGCAGTAGATTAAAAAAAAACACGCCACCACAAAGTTTGTTTATATCTTCATTTCACTCAAATTGAATAGATGAAATGGGATCTGGCCTTTTTCATATTGTTTATGTTCTGCTTTGCTTCTTGGTTCTGGGGCAGAATTCCTGGTTCTGTTTGAATTTGTTTTCCTCTCAAGTATCATTTGCAAGATTATTGTGTAAATTAATAAAGGGAAAGTATTTCTAGTTGGTAAGCATTGTAATTGTCTTAATATGACATAATACAATGCAATTTTATTAGCATTATAAAATACCTTTTAAACACGTGTTCCCTTAACCTCATTCTACTTTTTTTTTTTTAAGTCTAGAGGGTGATTTACGTAAGTAACCACTGTAATATTTAAAATGAAAGCAATTTACATAAGTAACCACTGTAATATTTAAAACGAAGGGTCATTTGAGGGTCTCACTCCTTTTCATCTCTTAATATAAGGGCAAAGTTAGATGCTTGATCTGTATTTCATTTATGTGTAATAAAAGGGCCTATGTAAATAAAGTACATGAAATCGAAGTGACTAAAGTTGTTTTTGTTCAATGAAACTGTTATATAAATGGCATTATATAACTGAGGAATGATGTTATATCCTCTGATGGGTAGCTTCTGATTTTTGTTTTAGCTATTATAATGCAACACATTAGATGCTTAATTAAGTGAAGTTAGTCTAAAGCAGCCATCTGTAACTATTTGGTTATCTATTGCTGTTTAACAAACAACCCCCAATCTCTGTGGTTTAGAAGAACAACCTTTTCTTATTTCTCATGATTATGTGTGTTGGCTGGGTCTCAAGTAGAGACCCAGTTTTTGTCGGTTATGCTTGGGTATTCTCATGTGGCTGCATTCAGATGGTGGCTTAACTAGATGTCCATGATAGTTTTATCACATGGATGGTGCCTTGGTGGGGACAACCAGAAGGCTGGGCTCAACTGGTCTGCTGGGATGCTTTGGACTTGCTTTTCTTCCCACATAGTATCAGAGCTTATTCCTCTTTAATATGGCTTCTCCAGCAAGATAGCTGGATTTCTTACATGGTAGCTCAGGACGCTCAAAGTGCAAAAGTAAAAACTGTCAAGCCTCCTTAGGGCTTAGGTCTAGGACTAGCATTCTGCTTATGAAAGGGCTAATCCAGATTCAGTGTAGGAGGAGATGAATACTGGGCAGCTTTGTTCATTGGGGACCATCTTTGGAGATTAGCTACCATAGTAACTATATTTTTTTGAATTCTGTCCCTGGAAACAAGCACATAAACATTGTTACCTGCATAAATGTATACACAATCCTAGTAGAATTTTATGGGATTCGTAGTCTTAGATTGCTCAGCTTAAGTACCCCTGTTCTAACTCATAAAGTTTAGGAATTTAATAACTCCTAAGTTAGTGATTTAAATAGTAATTTTATTAGTTTAAAATAGCTGCATAAAATTCTATTCTATGGTTGTTTCAGTTTTTTAGAACGACCATTGAGTTGTTTTTTGTTTTTGTTTTTTATTTTTTGTTTTTGTTTTGTTTTGCTTTTTGCTGTTCAAATAGCAGTGATTTTCTTGTACATTACATTTGTATACTTGTCTATTTCCTTACCACAAGTACCTGAAAATATACTTTATGACTCAAAAGGAATGGACATTTTTAAGGATTTTGGTAGATATTGACTTATTATATCCTTTTTTCTTATTAAGAACTAAGTATTTTTAATTTGTGTCATTTAATATATATATATTATAAAAGAATGCATCATAGATGTAAGTTATGAAACATAAAAATAAAATAAAATCCCTTGCATTTTTATCATTAACTTAACATGAATATTAGTATTAGTAATATCTACTCCTATCCCTTCCCAAACCCCTGCGTCTCCTCCAGAGTGATTATCTCTGATTCACTATCCTGAATTTTGTATCATTCTCTTACCTTAAAAAAAAGTTTAATATGTATACATCCTAAACAACATATTACTGTTTTATGCTTCTCATTGAGCTCTAGAAACATAGTATCATATGATACACAGTTCTCTGTAACTTGCCTCTTTCACCAAATACTATATTTCTCTAGTATTTGTCCAAAAACTTGCTCTATAACTCTTCTGCATTTATCTTAACATTTGTAGAATACTGCGTTGTGTGACTATATCTCAGAATTCTATGATTTCCCCTGCATTTATTGGCTCTAATTATTATTTTACTTCTCATTTATATATTTTTTATTTTAATTTTATTTTTTAAAATTTACATGCAAAGTAGTTAGCATATAGTGCAACAATGATTTCAGGAGTAGATTCCTTAATACCCCTTACCCATTTATCCCATTCCCCCTCTACAACCCCTCTGTTATCCCTGTTTGTTCTCCATATTTAAGGGTCTCTCATGTTTTGTCGCCCTCTCTGTTTTTATATTATTCTTGCTTCCCTTACCTTGTGTTCATCTGTTCTGTGTCTTAAAAGTCCTCATATGAGTGAAGTCATATGATATTTTTCTTTCTCTGACTGACTAATTTTGCTTAGCATAATACCCTCTAGTTCCAGCCACATAGTTGCAAATGGCAAGATTTCATTCTTTTTGATTGTGGCTCTAATTATTTTAAAAGGAAAACCCTTTCCTCATCATCTGTTTGGCTACCCACAGATACAGTTTATACAGGAAAGGCAGAAAAGATGCTCAAGTCTTTTTATTTATACATCAGTTTTCAAAGTAATGAAACGATGCTCAGGTAATTTCATAAGATACTCAATTAGGTTTTATTGTACTGAATTTATTTTTTAAATATACACTTATTTGTTCATATGAGAAATTGTCAATTTATAGATTTATTTTATATATATATATGTGTATATATATATATATATGTGTGTATATATATATATATTTGATGTGTTTCAGTCCATTGCATTCATTTAGAAGTTCTGACATTAGAAAGAATTCTAAATACAGCTGTGTGTTTAGAAGTTATTAGGTACATACACATTTAGGATCCTAATGTCTCCTTGATAAATTAACCCTTTTATCATTATAAAATATCCTTTTTCATCTCTGGATAATCCTCTGTTTTGATAACTGTTTAACATTGAGATAGTCATATCAGCTTTCTTATGTGTAGTGGGCCTGCCTGGGATATCATTTTCCACAATTTTACTTTTATCCTATCTTGCTTTTTATATGAAATTATGTTTCTGATAAACAAAGTGGGCCCCTCCCCTTTTAAATTTAATCCAGTTTGATAATCTGAGACTTTTGCATGTAGAATTTAGTCCATTTACAATTAATGTAATTATTGACATGATCAGGCAAAATCTGACCATTTTGCTTTTTGTTTTGTATTCTTTCTTTCCTTTGTTCTTCTCTTCCTGTTTTCCTTTGGGTTGAATATTTTTTTGGTAGTTCATTTTTTTCTCCTCTGTTAATATTTTGTTCTGCCTCAATATATTATGTTTTTTGTGTGTATTTGCTTTAGAGATTGCAATATGTATAATTAAGTTACCATAGTTTATTTTATGATGATAGCAATAATACTGTACTTAATAAACAATGTAAGATCCTTTTACTAGGATAAATTCATTATTTCTTTTTTACCCTTTGAGTTCTTGACATATATATATTTTTTTCAATATATGAAATTTATTGTCAAATTGGTTTCCATACAACACCCAGTGCTCATCCCAAAAGGTGCCCTCCTCAATACCCATCACCCACCCTCCCCTCCCTCCCACCCCCCATCAACCCTCAGTTTGTTGTCAGTTTTTATCAGTCTCTTATGCTTTGGCTCTCTCCCACTCTAACCTCTTTTTTTTTTTTTTCCTTCCCCTCCTCCATGGGTTTCTGTTAAGTTTCTCAGGATCCACATAAGAGTGAAAACGTATGGTATCTGTCTTTCTCTGTATGGCTTATTTCACTTAGCATCACACTCTCCAGTTCCATCCACGTTGCTACAAAGGGCCAGATTTCGTTCTTTCTCATTGCCATGTAGTACTCCATTGTGTATATAAACCACAATTTCTTTATCCATTCATCAGTTGATGGACATTTAGGCTCTTTCCATAATTTGGCTATTGTTGAGAGTGCTGCTATAAACATTGGGGTACAAGTGCCCCTTTGCATCAGTACTCCTGTATCCCTTGGGTAAATTCCTAGCAGCACTATTGCTGGGTCATAGGGTAGGTCTATTTTTAATTTTCTGAGGAACCTCCACACTGCTTTCCAGAGTGGCTGCACCAATTTGCATTCCTACCAACAGTGCAAGAGGGTTCCCGTTTCTCCACATCCTCTCCAGCATCTATAGTCTCCTGATTTGTTCATTTTGGCCACTCTGACTGGCGTGAGGTGATATCTGAGTGTGGTTTTGATTTGTATTTCCCTGATAAGGAGCGACGTTGAGCATCTTTTCATGTGCCTGTTGGCCATCCAGATGTCTTCTTTAGAGAAGTGTCTATTCATGTTTTCTGCCCATTTCTTCACTGGGTTATTTGTTTTTCGGGTGTGGAGTTTGGTGAGCTCTTTATAGATTTTGGCTACTAGCCCTTTGTCCGATATGTCATTTGCAAATATCTTTTCTCATTCCATTGGTTGCCTTTTAGTTTTGTTGGTTGTTTCCTTTGCTGTGCAGAAGCTTTTTATCTTCATAAGGTTCCAGTAATTCACTTTTGCTTTTAATTCCCTTGCCTTTGGGGATGTGTCGAGTAAGAGATTGCTATGGCTGAGGTCAGAGAGGTCTTTTCCTGCTTTCTCCTCTAGGGTTTTGATAGTTTCCTGTCTCACATTCAGGTCCTTTATCCATTTGGAGTTTATTTTTGTGAAGTGGTCTAGTTTGAACCTTCTGCATGTTGCTGTCCAGTTCTCCCAGCACCATTTGTTAAAGAGACTGTCTTTTTTCCATTGGATGTTCTTTCCTGCTTTGTCAACGATTAGTTGGCCATACGTTTGTGGGTCTAGTTCTGGGGTTTCTATTCTATTCCATTGGTCTATGTGTCTGTTTTTGTGCCAATACCATGCTGTCTTGATGATTACAGCTTTGTAGTAGAGGCTAAAGTCTGGGATTGTGATGCCTTCTTGACATATATTTTAATGTTCCTATTATGTTATAAACCCCACAGTGTATCATCTTCATTATTATTTTTACTTTAAATGGTTTGTTATCTTTTAAAGAAATTTGCACACAAATAAACACATAGACACATACTTAATAGCTTTTTAAAATTAAAATGGTTTTAGCCAACTAGCTCCTCTTTTTGATGCTTTTTATTTGTAATACCAACCCTAAAGAATGCTTTTTAGTATTTTTATAGTTCAGCTTTGCTGGTGATGAGTCTGCCATCTTTGTCTGTCTGAAATGTCTTCATTTCCTCTTTATTTTTGAAGGATATTTTCTCTTTACAGAGAGTTCTATGTTGACTGTATTTTTTCTTCAGTAATTCAAAAATGTTATTCTGTTGTCTTTTTCACTTTCACTGTTTCTGATGAGAAGTTTTATAGTTGTCCCCTTGTGTATAATATGTATTTTTTAATTTGTGTATAATATTTTATCTTTGGTTTTCAGCAGTTTGACTGTGATATCCCTAAGTGTGATATTCTTTGTATTTATCTTTCTTAGGCTTTGCTGAGGACCCCAGGTTATTGAGTTGGTTTCACTTGTCAAGTTTGGAAAATTCTCCTCCATTATATCTTCAAACATTTCTTCTGCCCTGTCCTTTCTTCTTCTTCTGAGACTGCCATTATATGCATTTAGTATTCTACAGATCTATGGTGCTTTGTTCCATTTTTAGTCATTCTTATCCTCTTTGTGTTTCAATATGGGTAGTTTCTCATGACTATTATTAAATTCACTGATATTTTCTTTAGCTATCTCTTATTTGCTCCTAAGCCAGTTGGATGCATTTTCATTTTTGATACTACTTATTTTATTTTATTTGGTTCATATTTGAAGATTTTCTCTGTTAAGATTTTCCTCCTTTCCACTCGTTACATAAAATAATTATTCTAGTTATTTTAAGGTTCTCGTGGTAATTCTAACATCAGAGCCATTAGTAGCCTGTTTCTGTTGACTGTTTTTTCTGTTGTTTATAGGGCACATTTCTTGCTTTTTCATATGTTTATAATCACTGGTTATATGATAAACATTATGGTTGGAACACAGACAAGATTGAAGTAAATATTTGCTACTGAAAAGGAATGCATTCTATACATCTAGGAGAGAAATGAATCAATCTCATTTGTAATTGACATATTCAAGGACTTAGAACCATTATTCGTTTTGCTGGTAAAATTGTTCCATTTTTTGTCAATAAAAGACCCTTTAAGTTGGATTCAGTCCTCTTTAATGTAACTATTATTGATAGTTTCCTTGCTTTTAGGTAGAACAAGATACCTCAGACTCCTCTTGGGCACTGCCTTAGCCAGGCCCAGAACCAGTTATTTTTCCAAGGATCCTTATTTCTTTTTTAAATATGAAATAGTATGATTCTAACATGATAATCTAATTTCATTATTTTCGCCGCAGTTTCCACATAAGCCCCTAGGCAATGAAAGTGTCACTGTTGCCTTTGTCACATGGAATTCATGGTCCCAGCAGAAGGTATTTGTATTAGAAATCAAAATGAAAGTTTGCTTCCTGGTTTATAATCATATACTTGTATATTTTAAAGTTAAGTCAGAGCTGTGTGGGTTCTTTATTTGTGGTTTGTGGATCCTACGGAATCTATACATGGCTTTTCATGGAAAATACCCTGAATTTCCTGAGACTGTTTAATTTTAGGCAAAGATATATCTTTTTTTTCATGCCCTAGGAAGCAGAGTCTTAGGCAACTTTTGAATAAAATTGTAAATAAATGTCTTGGCTAAACTAAAAGTTTAAGTGTAATACACATGAATGTATTTTCTTCTTTAACTAGCATTATTTCTTAATGATGTCAAATGAAAACCTTGAGAGGTGCTAAATTTTATACTGTCTGTTTGCCTTTATTAACATGTTTTACTTGAGGTGTCCTACCTGTTTTGCTTTTTCCTTCTTTTATCTGCTTCTGTGATTTTTGTTAGTTGGTGGTAAGATAGCTTGAGGACCATATTTTTACTGTTATTCCTCAAGTTCTACTCTGATCTAGACAAATGAATATGATTACCATTTTCCCTTTTCACCTTCAGAACTTGTGTGTCTTTTTCCAGTCTCAGAACTACTCTTGACACTGTGTTGACTAGAGAAAGGGATAAGCAATGACTGGTGAGCAGATTTAAAACTTTTTCCCCATCATACTTTATGAGGCCTCTAAATACTGAATGTTGGTTTTAAACTCTGAATATGGCTTTAAAACTGATGAAATGATTTATATTGCCTCTCCTTTGTACAGAGGAATTTATTGAGAAATAACATCAACTCAGATTTCCTTTTTCAGATTTTAAAGAGACTGTGGCCATTCAAATCACTCCCACAAATCACTTATATATTTTGTCATTAAGAAAAGTATTAATTAAATGTTTAACATATATGGCTGACTTGGTAGTTATAGGCTAAATTTATGGTATAGTATAACTGTCTTGCTTGTATTCTGTTTGTGGGCTTTGTAAATAATATATAATCGATATGTGTACTGAAATATTTATTTTACATTACATCTACATTATTATAGATATTTATAACTGTGTTTGGCTTTTTTTACTCCTAAAGTACACACTGTGGCCATGATGCAAAATGAAATTTCCAACTTTAATATTATTTCTTTGGGGCTTGTTTAGTGACTGTTTCTAGGATGTTGTGGTTTAAATTGGGAGTTATCTACAGTCCTAATTGTTGGTATCAAAATTTGTTGTGCTCTTTATCTGCAGGTAATTATTACTTTGATCTTGACCATGGACTTAGAGTTTTGAGGCTTTTGAGTTTTCTTTGTATCTCTTTTTTTTGGTATGGCATGATTTCTGCAGTTGTGGGCCATCATGGAGCCAGCATGTTACTTAGAGTTACAAGACTTGGATCTTATACTCTTTGTTTTTCCAATGTAACACTTGTTATTTGTCCAGTAGGGATGGCAATACCTTCTTTACAAGTTAATTGTAAAGCTTTAATGAGATGATACTGTAAAAGCCCCAGATACACAGTTGTTGATCAGTTGATGGTGAGTCTGTGAATCATGACCTTTTATCTTTCCCCTTAAAAAATAAAGTTCTCAGGGTGCCAGGGTGGTTCAGTCAGTTAAGCGTCAGACTCTTGGTTTTGGCTCATGTCATGACCTCTTGGTTTTGTGGGTTCAAGCCCTGCATCAGGCTTTGCACTGGCAGCTGGGAGCCTGCTTGGGATTCTCTGTCTCCCTCTCTCCCTGCCTTTCCCCACTCATGCTGTCTCTGTTTCTTTCAAAAATGAATATAAACTTTAAAGTTGTCTATAGTTGAATTTTAATATTTTATTGATTAATAGCATTTTAAAAGGGGTTTCTCATAAGTTGTTATTTATTTTTGAGAGAGAGAGAGAGAGAGAGAGAGAGAGAGAGAGAGAGAGAATGCAAATGGGGGAGAGGTAGAGAAAGAGGGAGACAGAATCCAAAGCAGGCTCTAGGTTCCGAGCTGCCAGCACAGAGCCCAATGTGAGGCTTGAACTTGTGAACTGTGAGATCATGACCTGAGCCAAAGTTGGATGCTTAACCAACTGAGCCACCCAGGCACCCCTGGAATGTTACTGAAGTTCTAAAAGTACTTACAGCTATAAAATTTTTCCTTATGAGGAATTTAAGACCACTTAAGCTTAAGCTTAAGCTTTTTTCCAGTGAGAAAACTGAAGCATGGAGATCTTAAGTGACTTATTTCAGAGTCCATAGCTGGAGGTGGTTCTACTTATCTGTGGTTCTCTCTGATTGAACAGGACTCTGGATAGAAGATGTCCAAGAGCATCAGCTGAACATTACAAACAATGAGGCTTCTTTTATGGCTACTGCCCTAGTGAGGTTCGCAAATGCAGATTAGTCTAAATCTTATGCATGTAGTATGTTTCCCAGGCAAACTCAACAGTAGTGATAGGATTTTAGGGGCTCCATCATAGCTAAGAACACCATAGTTAAGAACATCATAGCTAAAAACTAAGGTAGTTTTCTCTGATTTTCACCCCCTGCCTGGCACCATTTGCCCTGGGGCTTTAATTAGAGTGTTGTAATTTATTATTATCATTATCATTATTTTCTTTTTTGTTTTAGAGAGAGAAAGAGAGCGCGTGCACGCATGTGAGCAGGGGAGGGGCAGGGAGAGAGAGAATCTTAGGCTCCATGCTGGCCCTCCAATGCAGGGCTCACTCTCATGACCATGAGATCATGACCTGAGCCAAAATCAAGAGTCAGATGCTTAACCATTTGAGCCATACAGGTGCCCTAGAGTGCAGTAATTTAGATAACTAAATCTAGAATAGTTAGATCAGAAAGCAAGGTACTATTTTATTATCTTTATTTACACTCAGAATGAATATGTGGTATAGTCCCCACGTTGAGATGTGACTTTGACAGACAGGGCCAAGGGAAAGAAGGAGTGGCTCAAGCTTTGGTGGAGGATGCTTCTGTGTTGTTAACCACAGACTCTTTCTGACATGGCAGATTGGATAATGGCTGTTCACTACTAATTTTTGTTGGAGATCTTTTATTTGTTTTTTAGTTTCTGAAAGTATTTACATTCACAAACCTGGAACCCTTCTCATTTATGTAGCTACCTCTTGTTCAGACAGTTGAATCTTTTGTGGTTTGGTTATACCTTCTCAATAAAATTGATAATAGTGGTAATAACTAGTAATCGTCAAACATTTAGTATATATAGCATATGCGGAACACTGTGCTGTAGATGAGATATTTTCCTATGTTTAATTGTAACTGTTGTAATATATTTTTCTGTACTTTAAATAATTATGAAATGCTAAAGCACATATTAATCACATCCTTCTTTGTAAGAGATGAGATCTATAGGAGCTAATTATAAAATTGGTTTCTTTTCATTATTTATTATTGATAAATAATAAATAATATTGATCAGAAAAGCCTGAGTTGTTTTTGATAGATCACTATAAATATCCAAAGTGTGCTGATGGATTATGGATTAGAGAGAGCTAAATATTGAGGAAATACTAAATGTGTGTTGGTGGGTATAACTTTTAGACTTGACTGGATTAGACATCTTCACTATTATTCCATCTCTTTATAAAGCTCCTTATGTTTTCTTCTTGTATGTAATAGGTTCCAGGTTTGATAACCATAGGGACACTGTGAAGACTGAAATCATGTGTGTTCTATCACTTTTAAGGCAGTCCTCTCTTTAATTTCACAAGACAGGCTTGAAAACCAGAAGTAACCCAACTCCAAAATTGGCAGTAAATCCTCCGAAAGGGAAAAGGTGACGTACTGTGTAATAAATTCCTTTGTTGAAAAAGAGATGTTGCAATACTGGAAACTGAAGTACCAAATGTTTCCTTTTAAATTTGGAAAGGCCTTTCCTCATTACTTATCTGTCCCTGTGGACTTCTAACAGGGGATGTGTTGAAAGATTTTTCAGATGCCCACTAGCCGCAGTGAGAGTGAATGGCAGCATTTATAAGATGACATAAATACTTCACAATCATCAGTAATCCTTGGAGATGTGTGGTGTGCCAGTGGTACTGAATGTGAGCTTTTGTTGCTGCTGATCCTGTACTCGTGTATGCAGGCTGCCCGGGAATGTGGCTTATGTCTCTCCTGTGAATGCAACTTCACTTTCCCCCTCTGGGGGCTCTTTGTATTAGAATGAGTCTAGAGTGGTTTAGAAGAAATAAAGTTTCCCAACGAAGAGAAAGATCTGGATTAGGAGTTATACTTTAAAATCCTAATCTCATTGTGAGATCCTGTGGAGGAGTTATCATAATCTTCTATATGTAAACATTACATTAAAACCCTACATTTGAAAACTACATCAAAAACTTGACACATAAGGCCCTTTTAATTTTCATTTTGTAACAATTTGGCTCATTAAATTGAGACACCATTAAATTGAGACAAAGATTAAAAAAAAGATGAAAACTTATCTTGAAATGATGAAAATGTATCTTAAGTGTTACCCAAGAATTGGTAAAATTTTGTTTCTCTATACTTACTGCAAACACTCTTCATTTTGTTACTTACATATTAGAACTAAAACATGATTTGACAGTATGATTTTGGGGGGCTGTTATGTTTGCATATTTTTAATTGTCTTAGTTTGAAGGCTGCATCTATCACTAGAAGCTGAGGTGAAAATAGTGTGATGAAGGTCAGATGAATAAAACACCTGTAGCATTAGTTCACGGTCTCATTTACCAACTCATGAACTCAGGTAAAGGGAAGTAAGTGCATGGGACCAAATCCCATTATGGGAGTCTCTGCCTTGGTCTTTACATCTTGCCTTAAGAGAAAGTACTGTGAATGCCAGAGTGTAATGTTGAAGTCAGGCAATAAACCTGTTGGGAAGGTATTTATTAAAGGAATTAGGGAAAATAGTAAGAGTAAATGAACAAAAATCATGCATAACCTACAATTCCTGGATAACCACAGTTAAAATGTTTTCTGCCAGACTAAAAGGGATTTTTTTTTCATATTATTTGTTTTGTTTTGATAATGAAAGGTTTACTTAGGTGATCATTTTGACTCTATGTGAAGTCTCAGTTTGCTTTGAAGCAGTAGCCTTTAGAATTGCAAATCAAAGGCTAAACTCCTTTTCAATTGTATTCTAGGCTCTCAGTGATGATTGTCAGGCTAGCTGAGAATCACTTTGTCACAATAGAAGAAAAGTACACAGACTAGGTTGAGGTGAGACAATGACAGAAAATGGTTTTCCTTAAGGTTATTACCTTTATTGTAATATTTATTAAGTGCTTACTAAGGGCCCAACTTGATGCTAAATGTTTTATGTGCATTATTTCATTTTTGTCCTCACAATAGCTCCATGGGGTAGTTGCTACTCAGATTTTTCATTTTACAATTGAAGAAACTGAGGCTTAAATAAAGACTTCCAAAGTCACTCAGCTGGATTTAAACATGAGTGTGACAATAGAATAGAAAATACTAATTCCTACTGTATAGGGCCTTAGACCTTAAGTAGGTGTGTGTGTGTGTGTGTGTGTGTGTGTGTGTGTGTGTGTGAGAGAGAGAGAGAGAGAGAGAGAGAGAGAGAGAGAGAGAAATAGAATGCACAAGGGATCCTCCTCTAAACAAGACCCTGCTGCTTGACTGAGAACTCTCAGATTTCTCCTTTAGTAAAGATACAGAAACTCTTTTGTAATGTAGGCCAATGTGTTTACTAGAGAAATGATGGCATTATTGGACACCTGTAGATGAGGGAAAAATAAAGATGCTCTATTTACCTTCTAGTTTCCTCGGAGTTTTGCCAACTTTTTCTGGATCCTAAACAAACCCACAAACAGTCATTCTAAAGATTGCCTCCCTATAGTGGTCTTATGACTTAGGGAAGTTGTCACTTTTTACATGGATAAAAAGTGCTATTAAATATGTAAGATTCCATTTTTCAGGCATTATAAAGGATTTATTTTAATTAAAATGACTCCCATTTATTCAAATAAATTTGGCTGTTGGTTGCAATTAAATATATCATGGATTTTCCAGAATAACTCAGTGAAAATAAGTATGCTCAGACCAAATGATATTTTTCAGGTATTGCTGCGAATGATATTTGATAGATAAACCTACACAAACTTATCAAAAATTATATTTGACTCAATGCAGTTTTATGTTTGAGTTGAAGGAAGTAAGTAGAAGTTATCTTCTTTCAGTGTAAAGTTTTCTGAGTCATTTTCTTGCTCAGCAAATAGCTCTCTATATAGATTAAGAATGCATTTGGCCTACATGTCCACTGACAGATGAATGGATAAACCAAATGTATATATACATACAATATATTATTTAACCTTAAAAAGGAAGGAAATTCTGCAACATACTACCATATGAATGAGACTTGGAGGACATTTTGTTAAGTGAAATAAGTCAGTCACAAAAGGACAAAAGTATATGCTTCTACCTATGTGAGGTACCTAGAGTAGTCAAATTTGTAGAGATGGAAGTTAGAATGGTGGTTGCCAGGGTTGGGGGGAGAGAAGAAATGGGGAGTTGTTGTTGGATGGGTGCAGAGTTTCAGTTGAAACTCTGAGTTTCAGATGAAAAAGTTCTGGAGGTAGATGGTGGTGATGGTTGTACAGCACGACAAATGCCACTGAAGGTATGTCTAAAAAATGATTAAATGGTAAGTTTTATGTTATATATATTTCAAGACAAGAAAAATGAAAAAAGAATGCGTTTGGGCTTAAAAAAGAGAACTCAGTTATAGTGGCTTAAACAGATAGGTTGTTTTGTTTTATTTTAGATCTCATGTAACAAGAAACCTGGAAGGAGACTGGGGTCAGTAACTGGTCTGTCCTTTCTCTCCTACATTCCTCTGTTGGTATGCCTTCCCTCTTATGTATGTCCCCGCATGGTACAGGATGGCTGCTATACCTCATTTAGCTCTGCAGATGCAGACATGGAAAATTAGATTGAGTCAGACATTACAGAGACATTTAATGTAGTGCTTCCTGACTATTTCTATACTCCTCCATATTTCACAGCCCATTTGTGGTTGCCTGAGACCATGTGACTACTTCTGGCCACTAGACTGGAGTGGAAATTATATGTGTGACTTCCAGGCCCTCTTGTTCTGGAGTAGGTATAATCCAGGAGGTGCAGTTGTAGATGATGGCATCGCTATGAGCCTAGGTTTGTTCCTGAGTGACTGTGTGGAGTACATTCTCTGGTGACCCAGGTACAACCTATAACATTAATGAGAATTATATTTTTGTTATTTTAAGCCACTGGGACTTGGTGGTTATTTGCTTTTGCAGTCTTGTGTAGTACTTTGACTAATACTCCCGAGTGGGCTTCTGCCAGACAAGTTTGGTGAAGGCAAACTTGTAGGCTTTTAGGAGTAAGAGAATGGATATAAGTTGATGAAGCATTGGAGTTTTATCCAGATAAGGAAGGAGGTAAGGCCCCAAGAGGAGTGCAGGATAGTTCGAAAGCAACAGAATTAATGGATGGCAGTTTTTAGTGAGGTGGAGGGAATCGAAATGCTCCAGAGGTGAGCTGGAAAGATAGGAGGGGTGGGATGATTGTGGTTGAGACTATGGAGGAGTTAATGTTATTGATAATGACATAGTCATGGGAGGGAATGTATGAGGTAGTGCGGATAACTTGAAGAGAGGATATCAGAGAATCTGGATGTCAAGCTGTTTGTTGGGAGAATCATCTAGGTAAATATTAAAATCAGCAGAAATTATGACAAGGAGTAGTGTTGGGAAGAGTAGAAGTAACCTGGGAGCTAAAATCTCAAAGAATTCTTTTTTTTATATGTCTGAACTGTTTGCATTCACCCTCACTCTCAAATGGTAGTTTTAACTGTTTCTAGGTTGACAAGTTATTTTCTGTTTATTGCCTTAGCAATAAAGATATTAGTCTTCTGGTCTCTTTTGTTGGTTGGGAACTTATCAGTTAAAATTTTAAATTTCTTTGTAGATGATCCTCCTTTTCTTTATGATTAGTTTTTAATTGCTTTTGGTCCAGAGCTTCACTACAGTAGGATTCATTTTCTTTGGAACTCTGTATGCATCTTCAGTTTAAGAATTTCCTTGTAACTTAAGTTCTGATAACACTTATTCATGATCTCTTCAAATGTTAGTACTCTCTCACCCCATTCTTTCTTTTCTCTATTTCAAAATGCCTGTTAATATGTTGGATATTCTCATTTTATACTCTAGGCTTCTTAACTCCTCATTTTACTTCTTTTTATCATTCTAGGATACTTTTTAGATTTTTTTTCCCATAGGTATACCTTATATTTCTCTCTCTTGCATTGAGTTTTTTTTTTTCTTGCATTGAGTTTTAAACAATTTTCTTTTAATTTAAGAAAGTTTTATTTGGTTCCTTAAAAAATCTTGTACACCTCCTCCTGGCCCCTACTCCCAGTTTGCCTTGTTTTTAAAAATTATGATCTCCCTTCCTTTTAATCTTTGTACTACAAATTGTTTTAATATAGGGATAGTCAAACTATGACTTGTGGGCCAGATCTGGCCTGTGGTCTAAATTTGTACAGCCCATGAGCTAAGAATGATTTTTAAATTTTGAAAGGATTGTTATAAAAATAAAAGAAAATTTGACAGAGATCATATATAGACTACAAAACCTACAATATTTACTTTATCTGTTTTAACTGAAAATGATTATCAGCCTCTGTTCTATTAACACTTCTTGGTTTGATAATCTTTTACATTATTTTTTTTATATCTGCTCATTCCATCTTGGTGTGTGTGTGTGTGTGTGTGTGTGTGTGTGTGTGTGTGTGTTTGTGTACACATGCGTGCCCATGCATGTGTGGTTTGTAATTTTTTTATTATGAATTCATCTTCAGTTTTGGTTTTGAAACGTTAAGGATCCCCACAAGAGGAAATGTATTCTAATTCTTACAAGAGAGGACATGTATTATAATACTGAAGGCTTTGAGTGTGGGGCATATTGAAGTTTCAGCAACAGGAAGCACATTGGGAATGAGTGAGCTGAGACTGGGCTTAGGGTTGGGATTAGTGGGAGATGACTTGGCATGGAGAGTGGTTCATAGTGGGCTGTGGGAATGTCCAAGGTTCCTGCTGAATCTAGGGTTCTCATCTAAATCTCCAAGGTTGATCTATAAAATACACAATGAGGGCACTGGCACCTGGACTGGACAGGATGGCAGTTTACTGAATACTCAGTAGTCAGGGAGGGGTCCAGCACCACTGGGGAGATCTGACATTTTGCAGCAGCACCCCTGCCAACTGCTGTGCATTCTGGACCTGGCACCAAGTAAGTGCTCAGTAACAATCTGGTGAGTGAGTTGATGGGGGAAGAAATGAAAATCAAGTCCACATTTTGGGGACTGTTAAGTACCAGGCAGGTGTCTGTTGCCAACTTTTGCCCTAGACTACTAACAAGATAGGAAGAACCTGGAGAGATACCTCTAGTAGTTGTTTTATAGATACCCTTGGTTTCTCTACATAAATAATTATGTCATCTGCAAAGCAGTTTTGCTTCTTTCTTTCTGATATTTATGCCTTTTATTTTTCTTGCCTAATTGCAATAACTTGAGCTTCCAGAATATTGTTGAATAGAAGTGATAAAAGCAGACATCACTATCTTGTTTCTGATCTTAGGGAGAAGCAATTCAGTTTTTCACCATTAAGTATGATGTTAACTGTAGGTTTTTTACAAATGCTGTTTATTTATGGAAATCGATAATTGAATTTAGAGGCTTGTTCAGATTCAGGGTAAATATTTTGATGTGGGGCAAGACTACAAGGTGTAATTTTATCAAGGGGCATTTAATGTCTGGTTGTATCTTTTTGTGCTATTAGCAGCTATTGATGATTGTTGCCTGTATTAGTTATTACATTATGGGTTATAAGTGATTATATTCTAATTCTCTGTAATTATTATTTACTTGTTAGTTGGGGCATTTCTGTGGAGAAAATTTTCCTTCATAAACTATTTGATTTCCCTGCTGTACAGTTGCTATAGGAAAGACAAAGAAATGCTAGATTTTTTGCTTTCACTTACCAATTTTCAGAAGAGTGAATTGGTTCCATAGCATCTTTCAAACGTAAATGCTTTTTAGAACATAAGTTATGAATTCACTATGTTTTTCAACCCATGCAGTTTTCATTCTTACTGATGCTAAAATAAGTAAGTTTTTATAGAAAATTGATATTTACAGATATACCTTGTTTTACTGTGCTTCACTTTGTTGTGGTTCACAAATTTCTTTTTAAAACAAATTGAGTATTTGTAGCAACCCTGTGCTGAGCAAGTCTATTGGCAGCACTTTTCCAACAGTATTTGCTCACTTTGTGTCTCTGTGTCACATGTTGGTAATTCTCACAATATTTCAAACTTTTTCATTATTATTATATTTGTTATGGTGATCTCTGGTCGGTAATTATGACTTGCTGAAAGCTCAGATGATGGTTAGCATTTTTTAGCAATAAAGTATTTTTTAATTAAAATATGTACATTGTTCTATTAGACATAATACTGTTGCACACTTAATAAACTAGAGTGTAATGTAAACATAACTTTTATATGCTCTGGGAAACCAAAACGTTTATCTGACTCGCTTTATTGCACTGGTCTGGAACTGAACCTGCAATATATCTGAGGTGTGCCTGTATCACTTTTCTTCTAGGTTTGCTGTTAGGTCTTCATTCTCTGTATAATTCATGTTTTCTGCTAAGATCTGAGAACATAAATATATACTTGTATCATAAGGACAAAAGGAGGATGCAATGAAAGCCTTATTTCTTCATATCCACATATAAAGAATGGAACTGTTTTCTTTTGAATCACACTTCAGCTATCTGGCAGCATATTCTAAGAAACCTTGGAATTTTGTGGGTGAAACCACATAAGTCAAACTTTTCTTTGATTGGAACCTGCAGGAGAACAAGCTTTTGATGTCAACGCTCTTATGTTAGAGGTGATATATGTCCGAATAGAAGTCATAATTTTAAAAGTTTCTTGGTGAAAAATCAGTCATTGGAAAACCCTGTATATTCTTGTATAACAACGGAGGAAAAGTCTCTCTGACACATACTGTGTATTTTTGATGTAATGTTAACTTCATGTGGTTTAGCTCTTTGACTTGAGGCATGTGTACATAACCTTCTGAACACTCATTTAGCTTATAATATGCCAATATCCTAACAATTATTATTGTTCTAAAGTATAACATTTCACTCTTCAACATCAAATATGTACACAAAGGGAATTAAAATTTATGGGGTTTCATGAGCTTAGCACAGTGTCTTTACATTGTAAGTGTCAAAAATGGTTTATTTTCTATTAACTTTATTGTTGTTTTATCCCTGATTATAAAAATAATATTACAAAAATTTAACAAAATAGGGAGCACCAATAGTCTTGCTCACAGAGTTATATATTAAATTGCATATCTAGATCTTCTAAGTGTAGATACTTACAAAATGATATTAGATCTGGAAAGATATTTACATTTACACTTTACCAAAAAATATAGGGAAGTTACTTCTGGAAAAATGTCAAGTGATTTTTTTTTAAAGTTTATTTATTTATTTTGAGAAAGAGGGAAAGCACGAGTAGAGGAGGGGCAGAGAGAGAAGGAGAGAGAGAGAATCTCAAGCTGACTCTACACTGTCAGTGCAGGGCTTGAACTCACAAACTGTGAGATCATGACCTGAGCTGAAGTCAGATACTTAACCGACTGAGCCACTTTGGTGCCCAGTGTCAAGTGATTTAAAAAAAGCTTTTGACATTTTTTGAATGGTTTGTATTTTTGGCAGTGAGTACATATTTTATGTGTATTCATAATATACACATATGTGTGTATACACATATGTGTGTATGCATCTTTGCATGTATATACTAAGAGGGTGCAGAGGAAAGGAGGGAAAAAGTGGGAAGGAAAGATATCTATCTATCTATCTATCTATCTATCTATATATCTATATATAGATAGATATATATGGCATATATGTATATGGCAATCTTTTTCATTGCTAAGAACCTTCTCTCTCCATTTACCAGTGTTGTGTGTGTGTGTGTATGTGCACGCAAATTAATAACATGAGAAAATGTTACTTTGTCCCTGGACCTATTGGGGAATCTGAGTGGATTGTTCCTTCTTTTGCTGTGAGTTTTTTGACTATAGAGTTGAGTCATACTTCTCCTTTAGTCTCAGTAGATGCTGAGATCATTTGATATCCTTTACCTGTTGTGTGAATTAATGAAGGACCTGATTTTCTAAAAAAACTATTGGAATACCTTTGGCAGTTTTGTTTTTTTTTTAAGGTGAGCTTTTTATTTCTTTTTTCCATGACAAGAACATTTTTTACTTGAAGCATACTTCAGAATATTTGGTTCTAAAAGATATATATAAACCATTCCATTCAAGAAAAATAAGAATACACATTTTCCTCAGGTATACACAGAAGAATCCCCTGGTGAAATCACATAAAGGACATAACAAATATTAAAAATTTAAGAGTATGGAAATCATACCAGCTATATTTTCCAACCACAAAGGTACAAAACGGAAAATCAACAATAAAACAAAGCTGAAAATCTACAATGTAAATATTAAATATTTAACATGTAGATTTTAAACAACACACTATTATACAAGCAATGGGCCAAATAGGAAATCAAATGGCAAATCAAAATATGTCTCAAAACAAAAGAAAAAGAATACACAATATTCCAAAACCTATGGGATGCAGCAAAAGCAGATGTTAGAGTAAAATTTATGATATAAATGCTTGTATTAAGAAAAAAAAGTTCAAATAAACAACATTATACCACAAGGAACTAGAAAAAGAAGAAACTTAGCTGAAATTTAGTAGAGGAAGGAAATAACAAAGTAAAATCAGAATTTAAAATAGAGACCAAAATAACATAACATTGAAAGTTATGTTATGACCAGTTTAAAACCAAAAAAAAAAAAGCAAAAAAAAAAAAAAAAACCACACAAAAAAAATTGGCAATGCTTTAACTACATTAACTAAGAAAAAAAAGAAGACCAAAAATCAACATGGGGAATGGAAGAGAAAACAATACAACAGATAACCATAGAAATGCATAATGTGATAACAGATTATTATAAACAATTATATACTAACATCAGATATTTTAGGAAAAAAAAAACCTAGATAATCCCTAAAAATGCACAAATTACCAAGATTCAATCATGAATCTTAAAATCCAAGAAGTAGGAAATCTTCTTAAGCCATTAACAAGAATGAAAGTTGAATTAGGAATTAAAAATCTCCCAGCACAGAAAAGCCCAAGACCACATGGTTTCATTGGTGAATTCTACCAAACATTTATAAAGTAATAATAACAATATCAAAATCTTACAAATAATAGGGGGAACATATTCAAAATCATTCCATGAGCCAGCACTATCCAGATACCAAAGCAGGATGAAAACAATACAAGAATAAAAAAGTCTAATTTGTCCAATATAAGTATTACTACCCTGGCTTTCTTTTAATGTCTGTTTGTGTGATAAATGTCCCTCCATCCCCTCACTTTTATTATTATTTTTAGTGTTTATTTTTGAGAGTGAGGGTGAGAGTGGCATAGGGACAGAGAGAGGTTGACTGAGGATCCAAAGCAGGCTCTGCATTGACAGCAGAGACTGACATGGGGCTCGAAAACATTAACTGTGAGATCATGACCTACGCCAAAGTCAGACGCCCAACCGACTGAGCAATCCAGAAGCCCCACTCAAAGTAATTATTGATAAATATGTATTTATTGCCATTTTTTTTTTACTTGTTTTGTCATTGTTTCTGGAGATTTTCTGTGATCCTTTCTTTGTCACTTTTGGTCTCTCCTTTGCCCTCAGAAAGTCTCCTAATATTTCTTGCAGGTGTGGTTTAGTGGTCATGAACTCCTTTAGTTTTTGTTTGTCTGGGAAACTCTATCTCTCCTATTCTGAATGATAGCCTTGCTGGATAGAGTATTCTTGGCTGCAGATTTTTCCTATTTGGCGCTTTGAATATATCAGGCCACTCCCTTCTGGTTTGACATGTTTCTGTTGAGTTAATCTGTAACTTTCCTTGTAAGTTAAGGACTTCTTTTTCTTGCTGCTTTCAAGATTTTTCCTTTATCACTATATTTTGCAAATTTAATTACAAGATGGCTTGTTATTGGCATGCTTTTGTTGATTTTGATGGGAGTTCTCTGTGCCTTCTGATCTGCATGTCTATTTCTTTCCCCCAGATTAGGGAAGTTTTCTGCTGTTATTTCTTGAAATAAATTTTCTGTCCCCTTTCCCTTCTCTTCTTCTGTGACTCCTATAATATGAATGTTACTACATTTGATGAAGTCACTGAGTTCCTTGAGTCTATTCTCATGTTGTATAATTCTTTTTTCTCTTTTATTCAGCTTCATTATTTTCCATTATTTTGTCTAATATATCTCTTATTCATTCCACTGCTTCTTTCAGCCTGCTGTTCATTGCATCAAGCCTGTTTTCCAATCTTGTTTATTGCATTCTTTATTTCTGATTGGTTTTTTAACTCTTTCATCTCTGTTGTAAGGGTCTTACTGATGTCTTCTATTCTTTTCTTAAGCCCAGTGAGTATCCTTATGATTTTTGCTTTAAATTCTCCATCAAGCATGTTTGCTTAGATCTCCAACCATGGCCTTATCTTGTTCTTTCATTTGGGATAAATTCCTCCATCTTGGCATTTTGTCTAAGTCTCTTCCTTCTTTTTTTTTTTTTTTAATTTTTTAAATTTTATTCATTTTTGAGAGAGAGAGACAGAGTATGAGCAGGGGAGGGGCAGAGAGAGAGAGAGAGAGAGAGAGAGAGAGAGGTAGACACAGAATCCGAAGCAGGCTCCAGGTTCCGAGCTGTCAGCACAGAGCCTAACACGGGGCTCGAACTCACAAACTGTGAGATCATGACCTGAGCTAAAGTGGGACGCTCAACCGACTGCGCCACACAGGCGCCCCTAAGTCTCTTCCTTCTTTTGTGTGTTAGAAAAGCCAATTATGTCTCCTGCTTCTGAAAGTAATGCCTTATGAAGTCATGTAGTGCCCAGGGTCTGGCGCTTTAGGGAGTGTCTCTGGTGTATGCTGTGTGTGCTGTGCTCTTGTAGTTTAGCTGCTCTGTCATTTGCAGAGGCTCTCCTTGCCTACTATGGTCAGTATTTGGTCCCTGGCCTGAATGTGATGAGTTTTAACTAGGTGTGCTCTGGTCTGTCTGTGAAATGAGATCTGACACCAGCTCCACCAGAACTGAGGCCCGGCAGAACTCTGGTCAGGAGATGTGGTGTGGGCAGGAGTTTCTGTTGGTCTTCTGGGTAGGAGTAGGGAGCGGCTGTCACACTGGGACTTAGGCAAGCTTGACTGAAAAGGGCAATACCGCCAGGGTAAAGGTGTGTGGAACTTGGTGTAAGCAAGTTAGGCAGCCAGTGTCCATGCTGATCTGCTTCCCTCAGGATTTTATTTTATTTTTTAAAAGATGGGAAGCATAAGGTCTTATGTATCTACTCTTGTCTTTTGGGTAAGAGGACATTTATATTTTAATTAATGCAGCTGATTTTATGTAGAAAAAGCATTTCAAAGGGCACTTAGTATTTTTTTTAAAAGGCTTATCCCTCCAATGTTATCAAAGTAATTTTTAATATTTTGTATATCTAAGAAAAAAATCAGTCTCTCAGAAATCTTTTATTTGAACTTATCAACCTGTAATGTAAATTAAATTTCCTTTGTCTTAACTTTGGCAGACAGTTTCTAATATTAACAGGTAGAAAATTGAAATAGAATTCTAGGCAGTGCTTCCTATTGCCATCATGTCTACCCTTTTTTAGTGTGTCTGAATGGTCCAAGTTCACTCCAGGGATTTAAAATGCATTCTTTGTTTTACAATTACAGAGAGTATTCACCTGTGAAGGCTATGTAAGTTACTATTATAAGGTGAGAAAGGTGCTATTTTATTAAGTCCACTTTACAGCTGTTGATGTGACATTTTATCGAAAGGTAGGTAGAGGGAGATGCAGGTTGTTGTTGGCTGTTTAGATTTCTCCCATGCCCCCAGGTATGTGGGGTGCCAGAGGCAAAATGGTAGACTCAGGCCACTTGTATATAAACAAATAACGAAATGTAAAACAATTTTTTGTAGTTACCCAATAATGGAAATAAGACAGAGCCCTAGGAGATTCCTAGGCAGAGAATTTGAATTCCTTCCTGTATTATGTAAATCATTCCTATGAAAAAGGGGTTTTCTTTTATTTTTCTCTGTTTCCTTTTGACATTAGACAGTTGTTTCTTTATTTTCTGCTGAATCTTATTACTAAAATCCCAGATTGTTCATAGAAGTCATTTCATCCATCACTGAATTATTCTGCAACACAACCACTTCTTAAGTAGTACATAAGGGTGTTTTAGTGCTAAGAGGATAAGAAGGATGTTTATAGCATTGTTTTTCCTCAACTGTTTTTGGTTTCCTTGGATTTCTAGGATGTGGGGAGCATCTTGTGCGTACCATACTGGCTAGAGAATGTTCACATGCTTTACAAGCTGAAGATGCTCACCAAGCACTGTTGGAGACTATGCAAAACAAGTTTATCAGTAAGTATAACATTAAAAAATTATGTTCTTCTAAATATAGATTGATTTACTGAGCTGCAAACTAGTTGGATACCTCATTTGTGCCATGAGATCTAGCTCCAGTCCCTAGGATAGACTTAGACCTTCAATTAATGCTGGTCATAGAGATCTGGTATACCAGATACCCACTAATGCATGAAATTTGCCATATAACTGATCTAATGCCCAAGCTATGAGACATTATCTAGGACTAGAGGGGTATACACAGTAGCATAAAATCCTACTAAAACAAAATTCAAGGAACAATATCCTTTAAAAGTTTTATAGTACACTTTGATTCTTTTTTTAGTTAGTGTTATATTAATGAATCTGGGGCTGCCATGTACAGTTGTATAAGGTTGAGTTGAAATCCTTCCTGGGCTCCACTTGCCAAGCTGTGTAACCAAATGTGAAGCTGCATCAGTTTGGAGGAAAGGGTGCCTTTTTCTAATCTGTAGAAAGGTTTTGTATAGCCTAACAGTGGCTGTATCTATAACTGTTACATTGGTTTAAAACTGTCTGATTTAGTCTGATTTTCCCATCATGTAACATTGAGCTTACCACCATGGAAAGAGTAGTGAAGTTGTATAAGATGTATAAAGTACAGTTAAAAATAAGTTAGGGTAATAACCATGAATACATTAGAGAAAGCGTATTATAGGGTTAGTCTGGGAGGTTGTATCTTTACTTGGAGAATTAAGACAGAGTATAATAAGATGCTAATTATGTGATAAGGACAACACAGACAAAAATCACAGAAGGCCTTAAAATCTCAGTATAAGAGTTCACATTTGACCTGATAGAAAGGAGAGAATCCTTATTTGTTTCTAAGTTGACAAGTAAAATGGTATCTTGGGGGAGGGCTTATAAAGTGTATCTAAGATTGTCCAAGACCATCTCTGTAGGCAAGAGACATTAGGACCTGGAAATGGTCCAAGGGATGAAGAGGATGGAAGAAATGGAGAAAGTGGAAATATTGATAGACTCGGATTTTGAGACTAGGTGGATGTAGCCCTCTGGATCAAATCAGGACATAGAAACATTAACATTAGGTTAATCAGGGGAAGTTTAACATAAAGATTTGTTAACTATGTTGAAAGTGTAACTATAATATATAAAGAAACTCTATGTTGTACTCTAGAGAGTGTTCAAGGAGGGACATACTTGTAAAGGGTATAGATCTTGATGAAGAAGGTATGGTTTGGCCGCTGGGTAGCAGAGAAGAGAAGTTCACTGGTTTGACCAGGCTGGGACTAGTATGGAGTTGCTGAGAAAACAATAGGCCACTCTCTAGAATGCATATAGAGAGCAGATATCAGTACCCATTGGTTGGGTGTGTAGTGGGAGCCTGGTACCAGTGGGGCAGGGACACAGAGGACTTCAGAGTCCACCAGGCCACAGAGGGCTTACAGAGAGACTGACTACTTGGTGTTTGACCCTCTGGGCCACAGGGGCTACATGCAGACTATGCAGGGTCTTGCCAGTGGAGTCTTGTGCAGCTGCAGGGGGCCTATTGCTAAGCCCAGGCTTAGATGTTAAAGTCACCCACCCACACTGTCTTCACACCCACACTGTCTCTCCTCCCCAGCCCATGCTGGATATTGCAGGAAGGGTGCCTGTTGTAACTGTTTATCTTCTCTAGTTCAGCTGAATGTCTGAATCCTTGCCTTCATTCTGCTAGTTCCTTCCATATAAGCCTAGTCTCTTTATACATGTCATTTTATATTTGTTTGCCACTTTTTCCTCTCTACTGGATAGCATTGGGATTCAATGGACCTTCTTTGTCATTGGGAGGGACCATCTGCTTCATAGTCACTCTGTTCCCAATGTTGGCTTGTACTGAGATAGGACTTGCTCTCCACTTCCTTACGGGTTGCTGGCTACTATTGCTACTAAATTCACTATGGTGTCCTTGGTATTTTTGTAGTCTTTGACTTCTTCTGTACACACAACATCCACTTACAGTAGATGCTAGTGGTAGTAGAATCAGATGATCGGAAACTTCTTGGAATAGTCAGTGAGAATGTCAAGTCCTCACGGCCTAAGTATATCAGGCTAGTTTTTTGTTTGTTTGTTTTGTTCTGTTTTGTTTTGTTTTACTTTACTCCTAGAGCATCTTACTGGCCTGAGGGAATGGGGAACTTTTCTATGTGGCTTTCTGTGTCTTGAGGCCCCCTCTATTCTTGGATCCTTCAGATCTAGCTAGGGCTTTTTTATTTGTCTCCTCTTTTTCCTCCACCCTTACCAGCTTGGAAGGAGGGACAGAAGCCTATACCAGTGATCAAGTCTTTTCTTCTGGTTTTCCCACAAATGTCCAGTGTGTTCAGTCATACCCCGACCCCAGTGCTACCTTTAGGGTACTGGTGGGGAACTCCAAACTATTTATTTTGCCAAATTTTAGGCTTTACCTGCTCAAATCATATTTCATTCTAGAGCTGTCTGTACTTAGAATTTATGAAAGTCCGCTTAGAAGCTCAAAGGATAAAACTTAATATCAGCTACGTAAATACACAACTGATGGGATCAATGGAAGTTTCTGGGGATGGAGATAAAACTATATTTCATTATTGTACAGGCCTTTAGTAGGTATTGTGCTCTATTAGGAAAGATTTTTAGGGCAGAGAGAGAAAGAAAAACAGATTATGGATGGGAAAGAATTGGATATATCTGAAGGAAGAACAGAGAATTCAGTATGAAGAGATTTTGTACACATGCTTTCTTACAGTTATTTGAACTGAGGTTATGAAGATATAAGGAATGGTATTAATTGTATGCATGCTAGCAAGAATTGCTTGATAGCAAAATGTGAGCTGAGGAATGAGTTAGGGACAGGTCTTTGAGGTCTGCCTCTCATAGTTTTTCTGAAAAAGGTTGATTACATTTGTGTCACTATATCATCAAATATATCAGAATCAGACTTCGGTATTATTGGTCTTTTGTTGTAACAATTACCAACTGTTGATTGCTGTTTTTAAAGGAAACCAAATTTTTGACCTTAATAACACATATAATTTATATAATCTGATATTTGTTACCCAGCTATATTAGAAGCATTCTTAGAACATTAGTGGGAAAGAATAGTAAGAGGTGAAAACTGGATGCTCAGGAGAAGTTAACTTCTTGGAACCAATGGTGGATGTGGAACTATGGCATGTGGCAACTTTCTGAAGCACTTTACTGAGTCTAAAACCACAGATTAACCAGCTGGTTGTACCTTTGCAGATTTAGGTCCATGCTAAGGAGTTCCTGAATTCCACTCTGTTCTCTTCTGTTGCTTGTCCTCTTCCTTTTCTCTAGCTTTTTGCAGCTACTCAAGAGAGTTGGACTGCAGTCTGTCATTCCGCCACTGGATTCCATGACGTAATACATATTGAACCCCATCTTAAAAATTCCAGACTCATGGAAAGATGTAAGAAACTTCAGAGCCCACCTGTTTATTTAATAGTTGAAGAAAAGTTTCCAAGTTTAATGACTTGTCCATGTCACTTAGTCAGTGTGTATACTTTCTGTAAGATCACACTGCCTTTTTTTTTTTTTAAAAAAAATAAAATGAATGGGAAATAACAGAAGGAGAATGTTCTGGTGGTTAGCAGAGTTGGGTTCTACTCTCAACTCTGTGTCTGACTCACTGGATGTAACAAGTTACTTAAGCTGTTTTGTTTTCTTAAAAAAAAAACAAAAATAATGTTAGGCAAGAGACAGTTTCTAAATTCCTTTACATGCTAAGTTCTATGAATTCTCTACTGCATTCAACCTGAAAATGTGAAATTCTTTTTAATCAGGTGATTTGGAAATGGGATTAGAAAATGCCAATTTTCCAGAACAACTTGGGAATTTTCAGGAACCACAGATGATATTTATAAAGTAGGTAGAATGAAATAAACAGAGTTTACCAGAGGCCTGGACAAGGAGCAAGGAGGTTGGGTTCTTTCTTCTTTTAACAGTGATGAAATTCGTTGTTTGTTATAGGACAAGTCTCTTTGTTCTCAGTTTCCTCATGTGTAAAATGAGGGGCCAGAAAGTCCCTTCTAGCTCCAAAATTCTATTTGATCCTTGGTTTGTTTACAGGCCAATCTAAACTATTTGTGTGAACATACAGTTGTAAATCAAATTGCTCCTTAATTGAAGCTATGAATTAAAATTGTTAATGGTGGATTTTAAATTCGTATTTGATGTAATTTGGTTGAAATCCTTCTGACAGTGACTGCGACAAGCTAGCAAATACTTCTCTTGGTTTTATGGAAAGACACTACTGTATTCTTCCTTTCTTGCTTCCTTTGCTTTTTCTTTAAAAAAGCATTTGCATAGATAATATATCTAGAGATTCTCATTGCAGTGGATACATAGAAAAATTTTAGATAATAATCAAGACAGATACCCATTTCCCATTTACTCTAAATCCCATTGCTTTTGCCAGAAAGAACCACTACTGACAATTTGGTATGTGTCTTTATAGTATATTCTTTTTGTCCATGCACACACCTCTTTCTATCTTTCATCATTTATAACAATTATAGAAGAGATTTCTAATATATTGTTTTGCAAAATACTTTTCACTTAACATACCTTGATACTTTTAATGTGTCACTATGCATAGATTTATAGCTGCATATCCCATATCATAATTTATTCATTTCCCTACTGAGAGAGATTCATGTTGTCTGTAATTTTTAAACATTTTTTAACGTTTATTTATTTTTTGAGAGACAGAGAGAGAAAGAGCATGAGTGGGGGAGGGGCAGAGAGAGAGGGAGACACAGAATCTGAAGCAGGCTCCAGGCTCTGAGCTGTCAGCACAGAACCCGACATGGGGCTCGAACTCACGAACTGCGAGATCATGGCCTGAGCTGAAATCGGATGCTTCACCGACTGAGCCACCCAGGTGCTGCTCTGTAATTTTTGTTTATATCATTTTCCCATGTGTGAATGCCTATTTCTCTGACTCTGAGCATTTTACACGATGCCATTTTCACTCTTTTTGTAGCATATCAATTTTATTTTTTTAACTTTTTTTTAGTGGTTGCCCTAGAGGTTGCAATATACATTTACAACTAATCTAGGTCTACGTTCAGATAATATTATGCCACTTCATGGGTAGTGCAAGTACCTTAAATAACAAAAATTCCTAATTCTTCCCTCTCATCGCTTCTATCATTGCTGTCATTCATTTCAGGCATACATAATCATATATAAGTACACCCTCCCACACACACAAGTGGGTATGTTGTTGCTATTATTATTTATATAAATTATTATATATGTTGGATCACTTAAGAATAGGAAAAGTAAAGTTTATTTGCCTTCCCTTATTCCTTCTTTAATGTTCTTCCTTTCCTTATGTAGAATGATGTTTCTGCCTTATCAATTTCCTTCTCTCTGAAGTATTTCTTTTTAACATTTCTTGCAAGGCATGTCTACTGACAACATATTCCCTTAAAGTTTGTTTGTCTGAGAAAGTCTTTATTCCTCCTTTTGAAAGATAGTTTTGCAGCATACACAGTCAAGTTTGGTGGAGTGTGTGTGTGTGTGTGTGTGTGTGTTATTTTTCTTTTGACACTTGAAATATTTCACTTCAGTCTCTTCTTGGTTTCATGATTTCTGAGAAGTCAGATATAATTCTTATCTTTGCTCCTCTATGAGTGTGGTGTTTTTTTTCCCCTCTGGATTCTTTCAAGATTTTTTTCTTTATCTTTGATTTTCTGTACTTTGAATATGATTTGCCTGTATATAGTTTTTTTGGGGTATTTATGTTGCCTGTTGTTCTCTGAGCTTCCTGGATATGTGATTTGGTGTTTGACTTTAATTTGGAGAAACTCTCAGTCGTTGTTTCAAATATTTCTTCTGTCCCTTTCTCTCTTCTCCTTTTGGTATTCCCATTTTGTTTAGTTTACATCTTTTGTAGTTGTTCCACAGTTCTTGAATATTCTGTTTGATGCTTGTTCTGTCTCTTCAAACGGTGTTTTGTGGTTTTTAGTATGCCTTGTAATTTTTTCTTGATAACTAGACATGATGTATTAGGGAAAAAGAACTGTGGTAAATAGGCTTTTAGTAATATGGTGATGAGGTGTTGGGGGAGGATAAGTATTCTATATTCCTGTAATTATGTCCCAGTCCTTTAGTAGCCTATGCCTCTGGTCTGTGAACTTCATAAGTGCCTCTTAGTTTGTCACCCCTACACTCTTTTCCCATGTAGAAGGTTAGAGCTGGATGGAGTTGAATATTTTGCATTGAGTTTAGGCTCCAACAAAACCCCAACAGATTAAGCTCTGATAGAATAGTTTCTCTTGAGGGTAGGCCTTGTTAATGAGAACAGAATGTTCTCTTGTATTTATTTATTTAAAAAAATTTTTAAATGGTTATTTGCTTTTGAGAGAGAGAGAGAGAGAGACAGAGTGTGAGCAGCAGTGGGCAAAGAGAGAGGGAGACACAGAATCTGAAGCAGGCTCCAGGCTCTGAGCTGTCAGCACAGAGCCCAACGCAGGGCTCAAACTCACGGACTGTGAGATCATGACCTGATCTGAAGTCAGATGTTTAACCGACTAAGCCACCGAGGTGCCCCATCTTGTATTTAAAAATGGTTCCTTTTCTCCTGTTTCTGCTGGAAACAAGAAGGGATTTTTCTGAGGTCTTCACTACTGTGAAAACTTGGTAGAGCTCCAGGAGTTAAAACTCACAAAAGTGTCATCCCATTCCTCACCCCACAAGTTTTTAACTCACCAGCTTGTCCACACTGAGACTCTAGTAGTTCTTCAAAAACAGTTCTGGTTTTCCACTAGTTGTGTGGAGGTTTCTCTTCATGACTTTGCATTCTGATAAGTTGGGATTCTCTGTATCTGACTGTCTCTATTTTGGGGGGCAGTAGTTTACCTTGTAACCTCACTTTTCTGACGGATCTAAGAAGAGTTGTTGATTTTTCATTTGTTGTTAGGATGGAGTAGCAACTTCCAAGCTCCTTACATACTGGACTGTAAATTGGAAGTCTCCTTCACACTCTTTTCAAATGGTTATTATCAATTTTAAGAAAATATTCAAGGGGTTCCTGGGTGGCTCAGTTGGTTGAGCGTTTGACTCTTGATTTTGGTTCAGGTCATGATCCCAGGGTTGTGGGATTGAGCTCCACACTCAACATGGAGCTTAAGATTCTCTCTCCCCCTTCTGTTCTACCCCAGTTATGTGTTCTATCTCTCTCAAATCAATCAATCAATCAATCAATCAATCCAAAATCATGGATAAAAAGATAGCTTCCAGTTTTGAGTCATCTTTTCTTGATAAGTGAGGTTGAGCAACTTTTCACATATAATTTGGCCTTTTGTATTAATATGTGAATTATCTGCTCATAGTTCTTGACCATTTTTCTGTTGTACTGTTTGAATGATTTTCTTTTAATTGATGTTTAACTTTTATTAATAGTAAAATTACCTAAAATGAAAATTTTTTAAATGGCATAGCAGTAACCATCTCTTCAGAATTTTAAAATGACCTTGTTTTTTTTTTTGAGTGGTGATAATGTTTGATATCTGTGACCTTCTGCAGAAATAAGTATTGTTTTAAAGTAATTTTACACTTATGATTAAGTAATTTGTTTTCATGTATTTTTTCTAGGCAGTGACTTATTATTTTCTATTTTTTGTAATTTGTAATAAACTCTGAAATTATCTTAAATGTAGGGCTCTTTTAAAATCTACTTTTGAGGGGCACCTGGGTGGCTCAGTTGGTTAAGCAACCGACTTCGGCTTAGGTCATGATCGTACAGTTCGTTAGTTCGAGCCCCGCGTCGGGCTCTGTGCTGACAGCTCAGAGCCTGGAGCCTGCTTTGGATTCTGTGTCTCCCTCTCTCTCTGCCCTTCCCCTGCTTGCACTCTATCTCTCTCTCTCTCTGTCAGGAAATGAATAAACATTAAAACAAATTTAAAAATCTCCTTTTGATAAATGAGACTTTAATGTGATAGAATGGAGTGAAATTGAAAGACATTTTGAAGATTGAACTGTTTTTGTTTCTACTTGCATTACCATTATGTCAAGATCCAGAGCTTTGGTTTGACTTAATATAGGAACATGAAAGAGAATAACCAATTCATGCATTTTTTAAAAAACCACTGTTTGTGTAACATACAAAACCCATAAAAATGGGTACTATAAAAATAGTGCTTTAATAATACTTCATGCTAACCAGCTGATTATAGACCGAATGCTTAGTTAACTAGGGAAAAGAAATAAATAGGTTTCCTTTTTAGTTGTGCTTTTTAAGTGATTACACACACACACACACTTAAAAGCTCTTACAATGATTCAGATGTGACTTTTCCTATTCATGGTTATTTTTGAATGAACTTGGTTTCATGAATTATTCTTTTTTTCCATGCAAACTGTGGCTGTATGTGTGGTATGTGAACTTCAAGGAGGCATTATAGCTTCTTGCCCAATTCTTAACAAGTAATGTCCCAGTACGTTTTTTCGTTAGTTCTGCTCGCTACCAAAAATAGTAGTTGATCAAATGTTATCTGTAAAACTCAAATTTCCCTTTTCTTCTCTTTAGCTTTCTACGCTATTAGTATTATCAACCAACAGTCTCTGTGACCATTGTTGAAAAATACTGTGCAGTATACAGTATTATTATTTAAAAAGTGGTTTTCACTGTATGTTATTTTATACATTTGGGGGATATTCTTACACTGTTATGACATCATAGGTTTATTGTCAAATGCAGAATGCCATCTACAGTTGAGTTGAAGGGAGTCCCCTCTTGTGATTTTTCTGCCAAATTGAGAAGTTGTATTTGATAAATGTTTTCTTGTAATGACAAAATTTTTAACTAAAACCCTAATAATTCATGAGCATTAGCTTCCATAGGAAGAACAAAAGTACAATGTCAGTACACATTTTAACCTCTTCCTGAGATCAACTATGTTTCATGAATTTCTTTATAATTTAAAAAACTTTAAAAACATGCTGTTCTCTTTTTGAAACACTAAAATCTTTTTTTTTGTACCATTCTGAAGCCTACTCTTTTTATCTATTAAAAAATCAAATGTGTTTTTCCTTTATTATCAGAAATGATGTGATGCTTAGTCTGTTGTACTCACATGTCCAAGTTGCAAAGTAAGGAAAACAATAAATTAGGCAAATTCCAAAGCATGATTCATCACTAATCCCTGGGCCCTATACATTTATACTTTCAGAATTTTTAACATCTTTTTATTAAGCAAATATTCATTGAAATCATTTAATGTACTTTGTTGGCTAGTGCAAGAGGTTTAGAGATAAATAAAACAGATTTGTGGGCGCCTGGGTGACCCGGTCGGTTAAGCATCCGAATTTGGCTCAGGTCATGATCTTGTAGTTCATGGGTTCAAGCCCTGCATTGGGCTCTGTGCTGACAGCTCAAAGCCTGGAGCCTGCTTTGGATTCTGTTGTCTCCCTCTCTCTCTGCCCCTTCCCAACTCATGTGCATGCGTGCTCTCTCTCTCTCAAATAAATAAACAAACATTAAAAAAAATTAAAGGAAAAACAGATTTGCTATCAAGGAGCTTGCATTGTAGGTGAAGAAAAAAAGCAAATGCATAATAATAAAATGTAAGATGCAATAAGTGCCACACTAAAGTTCAGGAAATATAGGCCCTCCTGTTCCTGGCAATTTCATGAAATAGAAACTCTGGAACCTTCTGATTACAAATAATCCAACAGTGCTGGGCAAAATACTAACTGAAAAGGAATCATACTTTCAAGTGAATAGAACAGAATTTTCGTTTGAGGTGGTCCTGGATACATGAAGCTCTCTGGGCTTAATGAAAGAAAATTTAAATCTTTCCTGAAAGAATGTTCTTTCAAGTCAAATCTTAAAATGCTCCTCAAATATGAATCCAAAGTATAATCTTAAATTGCAATGCAACACTTTACGTAAAGAGAGTTACCATGAGAGGATATATGTCAATAGAAACTGTAACTAGATTACCAAAGATGTTACATATTAGAATTGCTAGATATAAAATATGAAATAAGTATGTGGTAGACATTAACTTGTTTAAAGCTTTTATTTTAATTCCTGTTATTAAATATACGGTGTTATATTAGTTTCAGGTGTACAATATAGTGATTCAACACTTCCATGCAACACACAATGCTCATCACAAGTGTACTCCTTAATTCCCCCAGCCCCCTCCCCCTCTGGTAACCATCAGTTTGTTCTCTATAATTAAAAATCTGTTTCTTGATTTGTCTCTCTCTCTTTCTTTCCCTCTTTTGCTGTTTGCTTTGTTCTTTAAATTCCACATATGACAGAAATCATATGGTGTTTTTCTTTCTCTGTCTTATTTTGCTTAGGGTTATAGTTTCTAATTGATGTCATTGCAAATGGAATGATACCACTTTTTTATGGCTGAATAATATTCCATGGTGTATATGTACCACATCTTCTTTATCCATTCATCAATGTATGGATACTTGGACTGCTTCCATAATTTGGCTATTGTAAATAATGCTGAAATAAACATAGGGGTGTGTGTATCCCGTTGAATTCATGTTTTTGTATTCTTTGGGAAAATACCCAGTACTGCGATTGCTGGATCATAGGGTAGTTCTGTTTTTAACTTTGTGAAGAACCTCCATACTGTTTTCCGCAGATAGCTGTTCCAGTTGTGATTCCCATCAACAGTACACAATTGTTCCTTTTTCTCCACATCCTTGCCAGGGTGAGCACCTGGGTGGCTCAGTCGGTTAAGCATCTGACTTCAACTCAGTTCATGATCCCATGGTTTGTGAGTTTGAGCCCCATGTCGGGCTCTGCACTGATGGTGTGGAGTTTGCCTGGGGTTCTCTCTCTCCCTCTCTCTGCCCCTCCCCCACTTTCTCTCTCTCTCTCTCTCTCTCTCTCTCTCTCTCTCTCTCTCTCTGTCTCACACACACACACACACACACACACACACACAAAATAAAGAAATAAACTTTAAAAACAAAGCAAAACCAAAAAGAGTCTCTTGTGGTTTGTTCCCCCTTTCCTCCTTTTCCCCCTTCCCCTAAGTCCATCTGTTTTATTTCTTAAATTCCACATATGAGTGAAATCATATGATATTTATCTTTCTCTGACTGACTTATTTCACTTAGCATAATACATTCTAGTTCCGTCCATGCTGTTGCAAATAGCAAGATTTCATTCTTTTTGATGGCTGAGTAATATTACACGGTAGTGTGTGTACACATATACATCTTCTTTCTTCAGTCGATGGACATTTGGGCTCTTTCCATAATTTGGCTATTGTTGATAGCGCTGTAATAAACATTGGGGGTGCATGTGCCTTTTTGAATCAGCATTTTTGTATCCTTTGGATAAATACCTGGTTAGTGCATTTGTTAGGTTGTAGGGTAGTTCTATTTTTAATTTTTTGAGGAACCTCCATACTGTTTTTCAGAGTAACTGCACTGGTTTGCATTCCCACCAGCAGTGCAGAAGTGTTCCCATTTCTCCATGTTCTTGCCACCATCTGTCGTTTACTGAGTTGTTAATTTTAGCCATTCTGACAGGTGTGAGGTCGTATCTCCTTGTGGTTTCGATTTGTACTTCCCTGATGATGAGTGATGTTGAGCATCTTTTCGTGTGTCTGTTAGCTATCTGGATGTCTTCTTTGGAAAAGTGTCTGTTCATATCTTCTGCCCATTGCTTCATTGGATTATTTGTTTTTTGGGTGTTTGATAAGTTCTTTATAGATTTTGGATACTAACCCATTATCTGATATGTCATTTGCAGATATCTTCTCCCATTCTAAAGGTTGCCTTTTAGCTTTGTTAATTGTTTCTTTCACTGTGCAGAAGCTTTTTATCTTGATGAAGTCCCAAAAGTTCATTTTTGCTTTGTTTCCCTTGCCTCTGGTGATGTTTCTAGTAAGAAGATGCTCCGGCCGAAGTCAAAGAGATTACTGCCTGTGTTCTTCTCTAGGATTTTGGTGGTTTCCTGTCTCACATTTAGGTCTTTCATCCATTTTTAATTATTTTTGTGTATGGTATAAGAAAGTGCTCCAGTTTCATTCTTTTATGTGTTGCTGTTCAGTTTTCCTAAACATTTTGTTGATGAGACTATCTTTATTCTATTGGATATTTTCCTGCTTTGTAGAAGATTAGTTGACCATATAGTTGTAGGTCCATTTTTTGGGTTTTCTATTCTTTCCATTGATCTAAGTGTCTGTTTTTGTGCCAGAGCCATATTGTCTTGATCACCATAGCTTTGTAATACGGCTTGAAATCTGGAATCGTGATGCCTCCAGTTTTCTTCTTCTTTTTCAGAATTGGTTTGGCTATTCAGGGTCTTTTGTGATTCCATGCATATTTTAGGATTATTGTTTAGCTGTGCAAAAAAATGCTAGTGGTATTTTGATAGGAATTGCGTTAAATGTGCAGATTGCTTTGGGTGATATAGACATGTTAACAATGTTTGTTCTTCTAATTCATGAGCATGTGGAATGCTTTTCTATTTCTTTGAGACCTCTTCAGTTTCTTTCATAAGTGTTCTATAGTTTTCAGAGCACAGATCTTTTACCTCTTTGTTAGATTTATTCCAAGGTATCTGATGGGTTTTGGTGCAATTGCAACTGGGATTGATTCCTTGATTTATTTTTCTGCTGCTTCACTATTGGTGTATAGAAATGCAGCACATTTCTGCATATTGAATTTGTGTCCTGTGAGTTTGCTAAATTCATGTATTAGTTCTAGCAATTTTTTGGTGGATCTTTCAGGTTTTCTACATAGATTGTCATGTTGTCTGCAAATAGTGAAAGTTTCATTTCTTCCTTGCTGATTTGGATGTCTTTTATTTTGTTTTGTTGTCTGATTTCTGAGGCTAAGATTTCCAGTACTATGTTAAATAATAGTGGTGACAGTGGACATCCCTGTCTTGTTCCTGACTGTAGGGTCATCCCCATTGAGGATGATATTAGCTATGGGGTTTTTGTGTATGGTCTTTGTGATGCTGAGGTATGTTCCATCCAGCCCTACTTTGTTGAGGTTTTTTGTTAAGAATGGATGCTGTGTTTTGTCAAATACTTTTTCTGCATCCATTGACAGGATCCTGTGATTCTTATCCTTTCTTTTAATAATGTGGTGTATCATCATGTTGATTGATTTGCAAATACTGAACTAACCCTGCAGGCCAGGAATAAATCCTGCTTGATTATGGTGAATAATTCTTTTAATGTTGAATTCCATTTGCTAGTATTTTGTTGACAACTTTTGCCTCCATGTTCATCAGGGATATTGGCCTGTAATTCTTCTTTTTAGTGGGGTCTTTGGTTTTGGAATCAAGGTAGTGCTGGCTTCGTAGAATGTGTTTTGAAGTATTCTTTCCATTTCTAATTTTTGAAATAGTTTGAGAAGAAAAGGTATTAACTCTTCTTTAAATATCAGGTAGAATTTCCCTGGGAAGCCTTCTGGCCCAGGACTCTTGTTTGTTGGGAGATTCTTGATTACTGATTCACTTTCTTTGCTGGTTATGGAACTGTTCAGATTTTCTATTTCTTCCTGTTTCAGTTTTGGTAGTTTATAAGTTTGTAGAAATGTGCCCATTTCTTCCAGATTGCCCAGTTTGTTGGCGTATAATTTTTCATAGTATTCTCTTATAATAGTTTGTATTTCTGTGGTGTTGGTTGTGATCTCTCCTCTTTCATTCATGATTTTTATCTATTTGGGTCCTTTTTCTTTTTGTTAAGTCTGGCTAGGGGTTTATCAATTTTAATACATTCAGCTCTTAGTTTTGTTGATCTGTTCTACTGTTTTGTTTGTTTATATATTTATTTCTGTTCTAGTCTTTATTATTTCCCTTCTTTTGCTGGCTTTAGGCTTTACTGGCTGTTCCTTTTCTAGCTCCTTTAGGCATACGGTTAGGTTGTGTATTTGAGACCTTTCTTGCTTCTTGAGATAGGCCTGTGTTGCAATGTACTTCCCTCTTAAGACTGCCTTTGCTGCATCCCATGCATCTTCATGTTGTGTTTTCATTTTGGACTGTTGTGTTTTCAAAATTACTTCTTTAATTTCCTTGTTAACCCATTCTTTCTTTAGTATGATGTTCTTTAACATCCATATATTTGAGGTCTTTCCAAATTTTTTCTTGTGGTTTACTTCAAGTTTAATGGCCTTGTGGTCTGAAAATATACATGGTCTGATCTCAGTCTTTTTCTACTTGTTGAGGGCTGATTTGTGACCCAGTATGTGATCTGTTGTGGAGAATGTCCCATGTACACTTGAGAAGAATGTGTATTCTGCTGCTTTAGGATGAAATGTTCTGAATATATCTGTTAGGTCCATCTGGTCTAGTGTGTCATTCAGAGTCATTGTTTCCTTGTTGATTTTCTGCTTAGATGATCTGTCCATTTCCCTGGGATGCTAAAGCCCCCTACTATTATTGTATTATTATCAATGAGTTTCTTTATGTTTGTGATTAATTGATTTATATATTTGGGTTCTTCCACATGGGGGCATAAATATTTATAATCGTTAGATCTTGATGGATAGACCCCTTAATTATGATATAATGCCCTTCTTCATCTCCTGTAAAAGACTGGTTTAAAATCTCATTTGTCTGGGATAAAGAAATTGTGGTTTATATACACAATGGAGTACTACGTGGCAATGAGAAAGAATGAAATATGGCCTTTTGTAGCAACGTGGATGGAACTGGAGAGTGTGATGCTAAGTGAAATAAGCCATACAGAGAAAGACAGATACCATATGTTTTCACTCTTATGTGGATCCCGAGAAACTTAACAGAAACCCATGGGGGAGGGGAAGAAAAAAAAAAAGAGGTTAGAGTGGGAGAGAGCCAAAGCATAAGAGACCCTTAAAAACTGAGAACAAACTGAGGGTTGATGGGGGGTGGGAGGGAGGGGAGGGTGGGTGATGGGTATTGAGGAGGGCACCTTTTGGGATGAGCACTGGGTGTTGTATGGAAACCAATTTGACAATAAATTTCATATATTGAAAAAAAATAAAATCTCATTTGTCTGATATAAGTATGGCTGCTCCAGCTTTCTTTTCACTTCCATTAGCATGATAGATGGTTCTCCATCCCTTCACTTTGAATCTGCAGGTGTCTTTAGTTCTAAACTGAGACCCTTTTAGGCAGCCTATAGATGGATCTTGTTTTTGTTTTTGTGTTTTTAACATTCATTCTGATACCCTGTGTTTTTTGATTGGAGCATTTAGTCCATTTACATTCAGTGATTATTGAAATATATAAATTTAGTGCCATTGTGTTACTTGTAGAGTTGGTGTTTCTGGTGATGTTCTCTGGTCCTTTCTAGTCTTAGTTGCTTTTGGTCTTTTTTCTCCCTTCAAAGAGCCCCCTTAAAATTTCTTGCAGAGCTGGTTTAGTGGTCACAAACTCCTTTAGCTTTTGTTTGGGAAATTCTTTATCTCTCCTTCTATTCTGAATGACAGACTTGATGGGTAAGGAATTCTTGGATGCATATTTTTCTCATTCATCACGTTGAATATATCTCTTTTAGCCTGCTAGGTTTCTGTGTACACATCTGCTGCTCTTCTTATTGGTCTTTCCTTGTAGGTTAAGAACTTTTTTTCATGATCATTCCTTGTCTGTATATTTTGTGAATTTGGCTATGATATGCCTTGACAACGTATGGCTTTTGTTGAATTTAATTGGAGTTCTCTGTGCTTCTTGGATTTTGATGTCTGTGTTGATGTCTGTGTCTGTTCCCATATTAGGGAAGTCTCAGCTATAATTTGTTCAGATAAACCTCCTGGCCCCTGTTCTCTTTTTCTTCTGGGACTCCTATGATACAAATGTTACTCCATTTTAGTAAGTTGTTGAATGCCCTAGTTCTACCTTTGTGATCCATTAGCTTTCTTTCCCTCTTCTTTTCACTTTCATTATTTTCCATATTCTTATCTTCTGTATCACTGATTCACACCCTGCTTTGTCCATCCTGATTTTTATGGCCTCCATTTGGGTTTGCATCTTCGTTATAGCATTTTAATTTTGGCCTGACTTGATTTTAATTCTTTTATCCCCACAGAAGGGGATCCTCTCACGTCTTCTGTTTCTTATAAGTCCAGCTAGTATCCTTAAGAAGTTGTTTTAAATTCTAGTTCAGATACCTTATGAAAATAAAAAATATATATAATTTATAAAAATAAAATTAAAAAAACAAAAGAAAGAATTGATAAAATAAGAAAATAAATGAAGAAATAATGTTAAAAAAATAAAGAATAAAAGTAAAAGGGAAGCTAGATCCTATTTCCCCTAGAGTTAAGCCTTGTAGCGCTCTGTGATCAGTAGACTTAGTGTGAGTGAAATGTTTGTGCTAGTCTTCTGTGGGAGGGGCCTTTTTCATGAATCTTAGGTGGATTTGTCCTAGTGGAGATGCACTTTAGGGTGCAGGGAGGTGGGTCTTGGTATAAGTGGCTCTGGTCTCCAGAAGGTGGTGCTGTTTGCTCCCTGTAGGCTTTCAGTGCTAATGGGCAGGACGAATATGGTGGCACCCCACTCTCTAGCCCAGGAAGTGAAATTTCGTGCCCCCCACTCTTTATGGAACCCTCACAGAAGGGCAATCAGTCACCCCTCTTGTGTCCCCAGTTGTGGTCACATCACTGCATTCACCCTGACTTTGTCCAAGCTTTTTTATCTCAGGTGCATGACTAAATTTCAAAACTCAAAATTTTAGGGACTACTGCTGGATGGACCCTCACTGTTCCTCTGGGACAGGGTCTCCTGGAACTTTTGCCGCTTGTCACCCATGCAAAGAATGCTGTGGTATAATCATGGTTCAGAGTTTATGGCAAAACAAAGCAGAAAGCCAGCACCCCAGCTCCCTGCCCCCAGCAGGAGTCCTATTCCTGTGTTTGGGAACAGTGCAGCACATTAGCACCGTCCGTTCTTATGTCCCAGAGGACTCTCAGTCCTCACTGTCACTCCTGGGACTCCACCCTGCTTTGCCACCTGAGCATCTTTAAGCCAGGCTCTCCCTTCATGGCAGCAGACTTCTAAAAAATTCAAATTATGTGCTCCACTGAACATAATATTTGTGGTTGCCTCATAAAGCAGGCTACCTCTCCACTGCCGTATCCACAGTTATATCTCCCCCAAGTCAACTCTTTGCTCCTCCTACCTTCCATAACATGGTTGCTTTTCTACACAGACTTGCAGTTTTTGTTCTCTCATCTCTGATTTCTTGGGTGTTGAGAATGATTTGATAGCTATCTGGCTGTGTTTGAGGGAGGAGACAAGCTTAGGGTCCTCCTATCCCCTGCCATCTTGACTCCTCCTCTTATATGTTCTTTATACATTTTGGATACTAACCCTTTATTGGATATGTCATTTGTAAATATCTCCTCCCATTCTGTAGGTTGTCTTTCAGTTTTGTTGATTGTTTCCTTTGCTATGCAGACACCTTTTATTCTGATGTAGTCCCAATAGTTTATTTTTGCTTTTGTTTCCCTTGCCTCAGGAGACATATCTAGAAAAAAGTTCCTACAGCTAATGTCAGAGAGGGTATTGCCAGTGTTCTTCTCTAGGACTTTGATGGTTTCAGGACTCACACTTAGGTCTTTAGTCCATTTTGAGTTTATTTTTGTGTTTGGTGTAAGAAAGTGGTCCCGTTTCTTTCTCTTGAATGTTACTGTCCAGTTTTCCAGTACCATTTGTTGAAGAGAATGTCTTTTTCACATTGGGTATAGTTTCCTGCTTTGTAAAAGATTAATTGACCATATAGTTTTGGTTCCATTCCTGGGTTTTCTCTTCTGTTCCATTGATCTAAATGTCTGTTTTTATCCCAGTCCCATACTGTTTTGATTACTACATCATTGTAATATAACTTAATATCCAGAATTGTGATGCCTTTACTTTTCTTTTTCAAGATTGCTTTCGCTATTCAGGGTCTTTTGTAGTTCCATACAAATTTTAGAATTGTGTTCTAGTTCTGTGAAATATGCTCTTGGTATTTGATAGGGATTGCATTAAATCTGTAGATTGCTTTGGGTAATATAGACATTTTAATGATATGTGTTCTTTCAGTCTATGAGCATGGAATGTCTTTTCATTCCTTTGTATCATCTTTAATTTCTTTCATCATCTTTCATCAGTGTTTTATAGTTTTCAGAGTATAGGTCTTTCACCTCCTTGGTTAGATTTATTCCTGAGTGTCTTATTATTTTTGATATAGTTGTAAATGGGATTGTTTTCTTAATTTCTTTCTGTTGCTTCATTATTGGTGCACAGAAATGCAGCAGATTTCTACACATTAATTCTATATCCTGTGACTTTACCAAATTCTTTTATTAGTTCTAGAAGTTCTTTGATAGAGTCATTGGGTTTTCTATATATAGTATCATGCTCTCTGCAAATAGTGAAAGTTTTACTTCTTCCTTACCAATTTGGACACCTTTAGTTCTTTCCTCTTGTCTGGTTGCTGTGGCTCGGAGTTCCAGTACGACGTTGAATAAAAGTGGTGAAAATGGCCATCTTTGTCTTGTTCCTTATCTTACATGGAAACTTTCAGTTTTTGACCATTGAGTAAGATGTTAGCTGTGGGTTTCTCATATATGGTTTTTATAATGTTGAGGTATATTCCCTCTAATCCTACTTTGTTGAGGGTTTCTTTTTTTTAATCATGAATGGATGTGGTACTTTGTGAAAAGCATTTTCTGAGTCTGTTGAAATGATCCTATGGTTATTATCCTTTTTCTTATTGATGTAATGTATCACATTGATTGATTTGCAAATATTGAACCATTTTTGCATTCCAGTAATAAATGCCACTTGATCGTGGTGAATGATTCTTTTGATGTATTGTTGCATTTGGCTGGTATTTTGTAGAGGATTTTTATATCTATGTTCATCAATGATATTGGCCTGCAGTTCTATTTTTTAGTGGTGTTTTGATCTGGTTTTGGTATCAGGGTAATTCTGGCCTCATGGAATGAATGTAAATTTTCCTTCCTTTTCTATTTTTTGGAATATTTTAGGAAGAATGGTATTAACTCTTCTTTCTATGTTTGGTGGAGTTTGCCTGTGAAGCCATCTGGTCCTGGACTTAGAGTTTTTGGGAATTTTTTGATTACTGATTCAGTTTCTTTGGTGATTATTGGTCTGTTCAAATTTTCGATTTCTTCCTCATTCAGTTTTGGTAGTTTATATGTTCCTAAGAATTTATTGGTTTCTTCTACATTGTCCAATTTGTTGATATATAGTTTTCCTAATATTCTCTTACAACTGTTTTAATTTCTGTGGTGTTGGTTGTTATTTCTCCTCTCTCATTTGTGATTTTATTTATTTGGGCCATTTCTCTTTTCTTCCTGGTAAGTTTGGCTAGAGGTTTATTCATCTTATCAAAAAAACAGCTCTTTTTTTTTTTAATAATTTATTGTCAAGTTAGCTAACATACAGTGTGTACAGTATAGTCTTGACTTCAGGAGTAGATTCCCATGATTCGTCGCTTACATACAACACCCAGTGCTCATCCCAATAAGTGCCCTCCTCAATGCCCATCTCCCATTTTCCCTTTACCCCAGCCCCCCACCCCCACAACCCTAAGTTTGTTCTCTGTATTTAAGAGTCTTTTATGGTTTGCCTCCTGCTTGTAACTTATTTTCCTTCCCTTCCCCTATGGTCTTCTGTTAAGTTTCTCAAATTCCACATGAGTGAAAACATGATATCTGTCTTTTTCCTGACTGACTTATTTCACTTAGCATAATACATTTCATTGATTTGTTCTATTATTTTAGTTTTTTATAGAATTTTTTTCTACTCTAATCTTTATTATTTCCTTCCTTCTGCTCCTTTAAGGTTTTGTTTGTTCTTATTTTCTAGCTCCTTTACTTGTAAGGTTAGGTTGTCAATCAGATTTTTCTTGCTTTTTGAGGTGGGCCTGAATTGCTATAAACTTCCCTCTTAGAACTGCTTTTGTTGCATACAAATGTTTTGGATTCCTGTGTTTTCATTTTCATTTGTTTCCATATACTTAGTTAAATTTCCTGTTTGACTCTTTCATCATTCAGTAGCATATTATTTAACCTCCCATATATCTGCAGTCTTTCCAGATTTTTTCTTGTGGTTGACCTCTAGTTTCATAAATGTTGTGGTCAGAAGAGATGCATGATATGACTTCAGTCTTAAATTTATTGAGGATTGTTTTGCTAGTATCTGATCTATTCTGCAGAATATTCCATGTGCACTGAAGACAATGTGTATTCTGCTGTATTAGGATGCAATGTTCTGAATATATCTGCTAAATCCATCTGATTTTGTGTGTCATTCAAAGCTATTGTTTCCTTGTTTATTTTCTGTTTAGATGATTTGTCCATTGATGTAAGTGGGGTGTGAAAGTCCCCTACTATTTTTGTATTATTATCGATTAGTTCTTTTATATTTGTTACTGTTTTATGTATTTGGTGCATAAATATTTACAATTGTTATATCTTCTTGTTGGATTGCCCCCTTTAGTATTATATAGTGTCCTTCTATGTCTCTTATTAATAGTCTTTGTTTGAAAGTCTATTTTGTCCCTTATAAATAACAATATAAATATATTGCTAGTCCAGCTTTTTTTTCACATTCATTTTCATAATTGATGTTTCTCCATCTCCTTACTTTCAATCTGCAGGTGGCTTTAGGTCTAAAATGAGTCTCTTGTAAGCAGCATATAGACGGGTCTTGTTTTTATCCATTGTGTCATGCTATGTCTTTTGATTGGTGCATTTAGCCCATTTACATTCAAAGTAACTATTGATAGATATGTATTTACTGTCATTTTAGTATTTGTTTTGTGTTTCTAAAGATTTTCTCTGATTCTTTCTTGTCTTTCTGTCTTTCATGACTTGCTGATTTTCTTTACTGATATCTTTGGATTTATTTCTCTTTATTCTTGCATATTTATTGGTGATTTTTGATATATGGTTACCATTAGGTTTGTATATATCTTCTGCATATAATAGTCTGTGTTAAGTTAGTTATTTTTTAAGGTTTTTTTTAGTTAAGTTAGTTATTTTTTAAGAACCCATTTTTTACTTCTCTTGTTTTAGTTATGTGTTTTTATATTACCTTGACTGATTTTTTACAGAAATACTCATTTTTACTGCTTTTGTGTTCCTACCTCTATACTGTCTCTTTTGGTCTCTCCTTTCCACTTAAAGAGTCCCCTTTAATATTTCTTTCAGGGTTGGGTTATTGATTGAACTCCTTTAGTGTCGTTTGTCTGGGAAACTCCCTATCTCTCCTTTTATTCTGAATGATAGCATTGACAGTATTCTTGGCTGTAGATTTTCATGTTCAGCACTGAATATGTCATGCCACTCCCTTCTGGCTTGGAAAGTTTCTGCTGAAAAATCTCCTGCTATACCCTTATGGGTTTTCCCTTGTAAGTTACTATTTTCTTTTCTTTTTTGTTTATTTTTCTTTTTTTTAAAATTTTTTTTAAATTTTAATTTTTTTTTTTATTTTTCCAAATTTTTATTTAAATTCCATCTGGCCAATACACAGTGTAACATTAGTTTCAGGTAAAGAATTTAGTGTTTCATCACTTACATACAACACACAATGCTCATCAGAACAAGTTCTCTCCTTAATACCTATCACCTATTTAACTGATCCCACCAACCTACTTCCCTGCCAGCAATCATTAGTTTGTTCTCTACAGTTAAGAGTCCATTTATTGGTTTCCCTCTCTCTTTTTTTATTCCTCCATGTTCATTTGTTTTGTTTCTTAAATCCCACATATGTGCAAGATCACATGGTATTTGTTTTTGTCTGGATTATTTCTCTCAATATAGTACTCTCTAGCTCCATCCACATTGCTGCAAATGGAAAGAATACACTCTTTTTTATGTATGAGTTATATTCCATTGTATATATTTATATATACCATATTTGCTTGATCCATTCATTAGTCGATGGACATTTGGACTCTTTCCATAATTTGGCTCTTGTTGATCATTCTGCTATAACATTGTGGTGCATGTATCCCTCTGAATCAGTATTTTTGTGTCATTTGAGTGAATACCTAGTAGTGAAATTGCTGGATTGTAGGGTAGTTTTATTTTTAACTTTTTGAAGAACCTCCATACTGTTCTGCAGAGTGGCTGCACCAGTTTACATTCCTACCAACAGTGTAGAGGGTTCTCCTTTCTCTACATTCTCACTGACACCTATTATTTCCTGTGTTGTTAATTTTAGCCTTTCTAACTGGTGTGAGGTGATATCTCATTGTAGTTTTGATTTGTATTTCCCTGATGCTAAGAGATGTTGAGCATCTTTTTCATGTCAGTTGTGTATTTGGATGGCTTCTTTGGAAAAATGTCTATTCATGTCTTCTGCTTATTTTTAAACTGGATTATGTGTGTGTGTATGTGTGTTGAGCTTTATAAGTTATTTCTATATTTTGAATACTAACCCTTTATCAGATATGTCATTTACAAATATCTTCTCTGATTCCATAGGTTGCCTTTTAGTTGTGAATATTTTCTTCATTGTGCAGAAGGTTTTTATTTTGATGTAGTCCCAATAGTATTTCCCTTTCTTCAGGAGACATATCAAGTAAGAAATTGCTACAGCTGGTATCAAGGAGGTTACTGCCTGTGTTCTCCTCTAGGATTTTTATGATTTCAGGTCTCACATTATGTGTTTAATCCATTTTGAATTTCTTTTCGTGTATGGTGTCAGAACATGGTCCAGTTTAATTCTTTTATGTGTTGTTGTCCAGTTTTTCCACATCATTTGTTGAAGAGACTTTTTATCATTGGATATTCTTTCCTGCTTTGTCAAAGATTAATTGACCATATAGTTGTGGTTCCATTTCTGGGTTTTCTATTGTGTTCCATTGATCTTTGTGCCAGTACAATATTGTTTGATCACTACAGCTTTGTAATGTAACTTGATGTTTGGAATTGTGATGCTACAGCTTTGCTTTTGTTTTTCAAGGTTCCTATGGCTACTCAGGATCTTTGTGGTTCCACACAGATTTTATGATTGTTCTATTTCTGTGAAAAATAATGTTAGTATAGGGCTTACATGGAATGTGTAGATTGTTTTGGGTAATACAGATATTATTTGTTCTTAAAATCCTGGAGCATGGATTATTTTTCCATTTTTTTATGTCAACTTCAATTTCCTTCATCGGTGTTTTATAGTTTTCAGAGTACAGAATTTTTACCTCTTCGGTTAGGTTTATTCCTAGGTATCTTATGAGGGTGCATTTGTAAATGGGATTGATCCCTTGATTTCTGTTTCTGCTGTTTCATTATCAGTGTATAGAAATGCAACAGAGTTCTGTTCATTGACTTGGTGTCCTGCAACTTAACTGAGTTCATGGATCTGTTCTAGCAATTTTTTGGGGGGGATCTTTTGGGGTGTGTATATATATATGTATGTACGTACATATATACATGTATATATGTATATATGTACGTACATACATACATATGTGTATATATGTATGTATATATATGTATGTATATATACATGTATGTATATATGTATGTATGTACGTACATACATATATATATAGTCATCTGAAATTTAAGTTGCTGTCTTCTTTTGTCTTAGTGACTGAAAAATTTTTCTCTTTGTCACTATATTTTGCCTTTAATTACAATATTTCTTGGTCTGAATCTGCTTTTGTTGATTTTGGTGAGAGTTCTTTATGCTTTCTCTACATGAATATCTGTTTCCTTCCCCAGATTAAGAAAGTTTTCAGCTATTATTTCTTCAAATAAATTTTTCTTCGCCCTTTTCTCTTTCTTCTTCTGAGACTCCTGTAATAGGAATGTTATTAACATTTGATGGAGTCACTGAGTTCCTGAAGTCTACTCTTATTTTGCATAATTCCTTTTTCTTTCTTTTTTTTTTTTCAGCTTGAATACTTTCCATTACTCTGTCTTCCAGGTCACTAATTCATTCCCTGTTTCTTCCATCCTGTTATTCATTCCATCAAGTGTATTTCTTTATTTTTTTAAAAAAAATTTTAAATGTCTTATTTATTTTGAGAGACAGAGAGAGAGAGAGAGAGAGAGAGACAGAAAGACAGAGTATGAGCCGGGGGAGGGGCAGAGAGAGAAGGAGACACAGAATCTGAAGCTGGCTCCAGGCTCTGAGCTGTCAGCACAGATCCCGATGCAGGGTTCAAATTCATGAACTGAAGGATCATGGCCTGAGCTGAAGCTGGATGCTGAACCGACTGAGCCACCCAGGAGCCCCCATCAAGTGTATTTCTCATTTTGTTTATTACACCCTTTTCCTTACTGTGTTATTCCTTATGTTTGTGTTAAGGGTCTCACTCATGTCTTCCACTCTTTTGTCAAGTCCAGTGAGTATCTTTATGATTATTACTTTAAATTCTCTATCAGGCATGTTATATATATCTGTTTTGCTTAGATCTCTGGCTTGCTGTGGCCTTGTTCTGTTCTTTTATTTGGGATAGTTTTTGTGTTGTTGTTGTTGTTGTTGTTGTTGTTGTTGTTTTGTCTTCTCATTTTGTCTTATGTCTCTGTGCCTGTTTCTCTGTATTGGGAAAGTTAGGTATGTCTCCTATTCTTAAGGTTAATGACCTTATGAAGAAGAGTTCCTGAAGTGCCCTGCCATGTGGTATCTCTTGTTTTCCAGGGCCTGTTGCTTTCAGGAGTGTCTCTAGTGTGTGTTATGTATGCTCTCTTGTTTTGTCTTGGCCACTTTATCCTTCAGCCAGTGGTCTGCGGAGACTCTCTTTTCTGCTGTGGGCAGTGTTTCATCCCTGGTCTGAATGTGGCATGCTTTTACTAGGTGTGTTCTGGTTTGAAATGAGACCTGTCACTGCTGTCACCAGAATGAAGGCCCTGAAAAATTCCCCTGTTGGGAAATTTGGTGTTGGCAGGGGTTTGGACTAGTTTTCTGGGGTAGGGTGTCTGCCCTGCTAGGACTGAGGCAAGCATGACTAAGTGGGGAGGTTCCACTGGTGCCTGGGTGTGTGGGGCTTTGTGTAAGCAAGTTAGGTAGCAAATGTTGGTGCTGCATTGCTTCCCACAGGTGGCCCTGTACTTATGCCGAGGGACACAGGAGGGAAATGGCACCTGCCAATTCCTTTGTTTCTGGGGGGTCTCTCTGTGAATGCTGTCTCTCTTGGACACTCTGTGAGATGAACAAATAGCCTCCCCATGTCCATCAACAGATTACTGCATGACAGTGAAAATGAGTGCATTACAGCTATACACTGAAGTATAGATGAACCTTAAAATCATAATACTAACAAAATGCAGTTTGCAGATGGCTGCAGTGAGTATGCCACCATTAATAGGACTTTGCAAAACCAAACACTATTTAATTATAAATCCACATACTGTAAAACTATACAGGAGATGAGCAAGTTATTGACAAGTAGTTCAGGGTAATTTCCCTTGGGAGGGAGGACCGGGGGAGTCTCAATAGTATTAAGAGTGTTAGATTTTTCTATTTGTTGAGTAGATGAATGCATATTGTTCTTTTAATATGCCTTGTAAATTTTGTTATATTGTTCCTTTTATAATTAAAGCTCTTAAATATGACAAAGTAGGAAGGGCAAAGGAGTTCAAAAGAAGCAGATAAGAGATGTCATATCTGGTAGACTGAGGAAAGTGTCATGAATGAGTCGTTTTTAGGAGGGAAAATCTTGGACTTGTTTAGTGAATAGCAAATAGTCTGATTTAAAAGTGTACAGAATATATTAAAGACAGTGTTGTAATTACAAGTGAAAAACAAAGCAACAATTGGATTTACTGTAGTGTTGACCACATAAGGCTTTTGTAATAAAGTGCAATACTAGCATGTTGGATAGATTGGAGGAAGAAGGCCCTGGAAGTGAAGGCCATTGCAATTATAGAAGCAGAATTTTATTGGATAGAGAGGAGAGTCAGGTATCAGAGACTTTCCACGAGAGAATCTCTGGGGCTTAATGGCCGATTGACTATGATAGTTGCAGTAAAAAAGGAATCATAACTAGAGTGACTTGAAATTACATGTCAGTAAGAGATTATGAGAATGTCATTTATCGAGCATTGGACATGTGGAGAAAATGGTGTTGAGTTTGACCATGTTAGCACAGAGGTATTTATAAGCAAGATAGTCAGTTGGATATATGGGCCTGAGCTTGAAAGGGAAGTTGAGACTTTAGAATTGAGTGGAAAGTTGAGACTTTATGGTATCTTCCATGGAATGTATGATGCAGCTGAGGAGGCCAGATCTGCTTGCATGTCATTTCCTCAGAGAGGTTGTTCCTAACCACTCTACATAAAATTCTTACACCTCTTCTTACCCTCCTACTTAGATTTATGTTCCTTCTTAGCACTTCTTTTTTTTTTATGTTGTTTTTTTTTTATTTATTTTGAGACAAAGAGAGACAGAGCATGAGTAGGGGAGGGGCAGAGAGAGGGAGACATAGAATCTGAAGCAGGCTCCAGGCTCTGAGCTGTCAGCACAGAGACTGATGGCGGGGATTGAACTCACAGACTGTGAGATCATGACCTGAGCCGAAGTCAGACGCTTAACCAACTGAGCCATCCAGGTGCCCCTCTTCTTAGCACTTCTTGATTCTATACTTTTTTGTTTCTTATTGTGTATCTCCCTTTAGCAGGAATCAACTCAGTGAAGGCAGTGATTTTGACTTATTTTCCTCCCATTGTTCTATCCCCAGCTTCTTTTTTAAAAAAATGTTTATTTATTTTTAAGGGGGAGGGAGGGGCAGAGAGAGAGGGAGACAGAATCTGAAGTAGGCTCCAGGCTCTGAGACGTCGGCACAGGGCCTGACACAAGGGCTCAAAACTAGTGCAGTGCGAGATCATGACCTGAGCTGAAGTCGGACAGTTAACCGACTGAGCCACCCAGGTGCCCCTGTTCTATCCCCAACTTCTAATAGAATATTTGTGGAATGAATGAATGAAAGAGTGAATGAATGAATGAATGAATGAATGAAGAGCCAAAGGTAAAAACCTCAGAGGATGCCTGCCTTTGCAATGGATGGAAGAGAATCCTGTGAAGGAGATAGGAAAGAGAGGGAGAATGGATATAGCTGAGAAAGATACTGGTTTGGAAGACAGAGGCAGAAGAAAATTTTTTGACATAGCCAAGGGATATCTATGTGTTTAGAGATGTAAATGAATATCAAGAAAAAGCTTTTTGGTTTAGGCATTAGGAGGATGTAAGTCAACTTCTCACCTTGTATCATAGTGACAAAAGGAGAACACTGAGCAGCTGGGAAGGAAAGAGACCTAGAAATGGTGAAGAAGTTCTTGAGCCAAGTTCTTTGGTGACAGGTGAGGTGGGTTTAGAGTTTGGTAGATGACTGGCATCCACAGCTTTGCATAGTACATAAAGTTATTGAAGATTAATACTTTGCTTTTCATCTTTTTCTTCCTTAACTGGAATGTGTCTCAGGGAATGTCACAAAGTTGCAAAATAAATTATATTTTTCTTCCTGTGTAACAAAAGATACATATGTAGAATCCCAGAATATTTTTAAATGTGTAGAAGTGTTATAAATCAGAATAAATTTAAGTGAGAGGATGGAATGGAAATAAAAGGGAAAAAGAATAATAGCAATTAACTATGAAGATAGCAATTATTTATTTATTTATTTATTTATTTATTTATTTATTTATTTTTAAGTTTTTAAGTTTTTAAACAGTCATTTTAGAAATTTAGGTGGTTTTCTAAGGGTCTTCAAGAATGCTGTTTGGGAAGCTAATGGCAAAATTGAGCTTTTTCCTTGTCTTTTTCTGAGGAGTTGCTGTGGTGAGCTCTGAAATACTTCTCAGAGTGGTCTCCTTTTTTTGTTTATTTTTAACATAAGTTTAAAAAATACTTATGTGTCTTATTTAAAACAAGATGCAGAAACATTGTACAGAAAGGCTAGGAGATTCCATAATAGGAAGAGTGATTATAGATAATATTCAGGAGAATTGTGAAAGTAGTAAAAATTTGAGGCATTTTTTTTTTCCTTTGGCTGGAAAGGATGGTGGAAAATCACATTTATTGACTTGGATAATCATTTTGGAAATCATTCTTACTAAAATAGTAATCATTTCTTACTAAATTGAGTAACACCCAAGTTTGTTTTTTTCAGTGCATATTGAATGTAAGAAACAGAAGCATCCCAATTTCAAAAGAAACCCAGAAGTTCCCTTCTGTGGCATGGCTGATGCATTATTCTTAAAGGAGAATCTTGAAATAAAACTAGGCAGCCTCAATCAGTTTTCTTTTCTTCCTCTCCTCTTACAAATAAGAAAAAAAACACACAAAAAACAAAAACAAAAGCCTTGTTATTGTATTAAATTACTAACAGAGTTGATCAGCAGCAGACTAATAATATGGACTTATCAGAATAAGTGGAAATGGGTAGCTACCACCAGAAGTCTAACTTTGTAGGGCTTGGGGCATTCCCAGCTAATGTTGGTTTTCTCCCTGTGGCCTAGGTTTCCTGTTTATACAAGAGCTCTAGCCTCCTCCTACAGCCTGGAAATCCCAAATATTTTGGATGGTTGGAGCTTTTAAAATAGCAAAGGATGATTTGTCCATAGCAGGTGTGTTCTTACTCACACAGACCTTTGGGAAAACAAAGAAAAGACCATTTAAATTAGCTATGGAATTTTGGTACCTGGTAATAATTTGGTAATATTATTTGGATAGAAGGCAAATAATAAGTACAGTATGAAAAATGAAAAACAGCAACAACACCTTTGTAAACATGTTACATTAAAAAGAACAGTAGTTTTGTTGCTGGTCTATTTGATTCAAACGTGGCCAGATGTAAGGGACTGTGGACTTGATTTTAGAAGTTGGTACCATCACGTAATTTGAATTTTATGCTAAAAGATGTTTATGAAATATTAGGATGTAATTAAAACCACACAAGGAATTTGTTTCATCCCATGCAGAAAAGAAATAAAGATCTTTGTTTCCATATTAGCAATTTTTTTTTTCCTGAGGGTACCGATTAGGTGATCAGAAAGCTTTTTTGTCTTTTCCTTTAGTTTGTGACATGTGGACAAAACCACTAATATTAGTTATAGTAAACTCCCAGCACATAATTATAATGTTGCAAGAAGGAAAGAAAAATTAAATCATATGAAGCTGAAGGCTGAGTTGTACAATATATTGACTGGTTCATTTGAACAGACCTTATATTACATTTGATGGATGTGGGTAAATAAATAAATCCATATATTGTATGCTCATAATAAATTTTAGAATTGTTTTTGTGGTTGTAAAGTTGCTTTCCCACATTGTAGCCTAATGTTCTTTGTCATCAGATATTTGAGTGTAAGTATGATTTTTGAATCTGTGAAAACCACGTACGTATTCATGAAGGAAGAATAGGGTGTGTGTAAACAACATTATTCAGAACCTTTTATGAATGTGGTAGAACCCAGTTCATTCATTAGCATTAATCGTGGGAAGCTTATTTTGAGTGCTTCTCACATAGTCCCTCTGAGGCTCAATGACACTGATGATTTTCTGCTATGGTACCTTGCTTCTGGCTTGATTTTCAGTTTCAAATTGGGTAAGCTCAGAGTATTTTCTTTATTTGATTTAAGTAGCAGATTTATATTCATTTTAAACATTTAAATCAAGTAGTTTCTTATTTGTATTTTTGACTTGGAATTCTGTAATTGTATTTTTGGGGTAAACTTTGACTGTGTTTGCTGTAAGTGTGTGTGTATGTGTGTGTGTTTGCATTTCCATATTTTTTTAGGTCAAAAATAATCCTGCCTGTTTTTCTTCCCTACTTTCCTTTCCTTCCTGTAAAATATGATATTCTCAAGAGCTTCTCACTGTATTCTGTAATTATTTAGATACAAAAATGCAAAACAATTGACTGTTTTATAAATATAGAAACCTGTATTTAAAGAATCCAACCCAAACACCACCTGACTGATAGCCAGTAGAAATGATATAAGTAAAAATGAACACCCTTTGGATAAATAATTTTGAAAACACAGCACTTTAAAGAAAAACATTTGGGAATGATTAGCCTTTGATATACTTTTAGAGACAATTAGAGAAATTTTAACAGATTAAGTAATAATTAATAGTTATTCATAAAAATTGCCAATTAGTAGTATAAGAATTATTAATATCTTAGACATGAAAAAATTCTGAAGGTAAGAGAGTGTCTTTGTTTTTAGGGGGTCTCTTCCACAGTATTTAGAATGAAAGCTTATAGTGTTTGCAACTTACATGGAAATGGCTCAGGAAAAAAATATTTTTATGTGTATTACTTTGCACTGTAGACTAATGATGACACTCAAGGGTAATTGACTTCCTTTGTAGAAAAGCTTATGATGAAAGTAACAACTCTTTGGGACTTAAGTTATAACAAAACTTTACCAGTTAACAAAGTGAAGGGAACAGAACTGCTTTACAGATCCTGAGAAATTAATTACAATTATAACATAGTTAATTAAACAAATGAAAACTTATATTTAAGGAAAAATATACAGAAAATAACTATGTGTGTTTTGGATGTGCATTTATTTGGCAGGACAATTACATTTAATAAGAAGGCACATAAATATGAATATATGATGCGTACATTAATTTTTTTATTTTTTGGATTTATGAAAAGCTCTCAATATTGTCACATATGAAAATATTCTGAAAGGCAATAAAGAACATAAACTGTCAGGGGTCACATTTCATCATCTCTACATGCCAACTTTTGCAGTACTTGTGGCACACACTGTGGGCTGGTTAGAATGTCTAGTAGTCATTCTAACTTATTTCACCCTTGCATGCCTCTATTACACAGACTGTAAAAGCTAAATATTTATGTTTTAAGACTCCTTTTCAGAAATAGGCATACAGTATTGGGTCAGGCTAATGAGATGCAAGTGAGAGTCCACTTGATGTTTTCTGGGACAGTCTTTTGTTTTCTTGATAAAAAGGGCTGATACTACCTCTTTTATCTTCTTCCTGTCCTGAATATGGATGTGATGCCTGGAGTAAGAGCAACCGTCTTGTTTCCATAAGGAAACGGACAAGACTCACAGAAATCATGGCCTTGACACTGTAGATGTGCTGCCACAAATGCAAAAGCCACTTTCCTCTAGACTGCATGTTAGGTGGGAAAAGTAAACTCCAATTTGTTTAAGTCACAGTCGGATTGGTCTTCTCTTAGGTGTTGCAAAAAACACTCATAAATGGTTCTGTGTATATCCCCAGTATTTATGAAATGGAAAGTGTATTAAAGATCTGGCTACTCATTTATTTTCAAACTTTATTGTGTTTGTATGTGTGTGTGTGTTTGTGCGTGTATATACCAGCATATACACACACATACTTACATACATAAATGGGGGCATGCTCTTGTTTGAATCCCTAATCGGTCACTTCCATCCACTGTTTTTGTTAGCAGAAACATGCATTTGCCCAAATATTAGGTAACCATGTGCTTTGTGGTCCCCACCATGAAGGTAATAGGGAAGAATGGGATTATTGTTATATTCCAGTCACTACCCTATGTTAACACAACTGCTGTGTTAGACTATTAAGCCTAGAGTTGATTGTTCTGGCAGCCAAATGCATCAACCTCTGTGCTTGGTTATTAGAGATCTGTATGACCTGGTGGTGTCTTTGTCCTTCCATAAGGTTTATGCTGTACTGTGCTATCAGTCTATTATTTATTTGGTACAAAGTTAGTATAGTCACATGATGCAAGATACAAGAGATACAAAAGGATAAACAGGGAGAAGTCTCTCCCAAACTCTGTTCTTCAGCCAACCCAGCTCTTCTTTGTAGAGAAAACCAAGGTAATTTGTTTCTTTGTATTCATCAAGAGAGATCCTATGCCTTTATGTGCAGCAGCATGATGTGTGTGTTCTTTTCTTGCCTTTTACACGAACAGTGGCAAGATAGTTATGTGACAACCTTACATTTAGCTTTTTTCACTGAATTTATCTAGGCAATCCTTCTGAGTTAGTGCATAAATAGTTTCTTTATTTTTCTTCACAGCTGTATAGTATTCCATTATATGGATATGGCATAATTTTATTATGTAGACCCTTTTTAGTGGATGTTTATAGATTGTGTCAGTCTTTTGCTATTGCAAACAGATGCTATAGCAAATGAAAGTCAATTCATCAAAATCATTTAAGGATTGAAACAATATGTGTATGGTTACCTTAAATTTTTTTATTTTGGTTCCTGAAGATCAACAGAGTAAGGAGGTTATGACTAGAACAGGGATGGGAATAGAATGAGGCAAGTCATTTTTTGAGGGGAACATTATGGTCCTGAAGTCCCAGAAAGATGGTACCCAAAAGTTCCTGTCTTTGTTGTCTAGACCAGTTGTGATCTGAGGCCTTTTATGTTGCTCATTATTGTAACGAATGTTTTAAAGATTGTTATAGGTTTGGATGAGGTAAGAAAGAGTTTCTTTCCTATTTTTTATTAGTTGTATTTATTCAATTATTATAATAATCTTAGATATTATATAGCACTTTATACTTTTCTAAGATTTTTTCAAATACTGTTTCAGTCTCTCTTTTACTACTTCAGGCTAATATTGGATGAATCATCTCCAGAACCAAATATCAAATGTCAACCTGGTGACCTGCATCATGCATCTAGGTAGTCAGAGTTAAGCCTACAACACAGATCTCCTAATTTCCTGGGAGAGGCCAAAAAAAAAAAAAAAAAAAAGATATGTGTGTGTGTTTGGGCACATGTTTCAACACTCCTCTCCAGGTACAAGAGACCATTCTTTACTGAAAGGAACCATTCAGACCCCATTTGAGTAGGACTGACCCATCTCCCATGTCACAATCGAAATAGTCATCCTTCTGGCTGTGGTGGTTGATTCAAGAAGGAATGTGGTATCCAGTCAGGCAGATGGAAACACTCCCTTGGTCTTTTTCTGCCAAAGCTATGCAGAGGAGCCATCTTTCTCTTTAGTTTGTGAGTGATAGGATTAATTTAGGGGTTATCAGTGGTATGGATCTGAGGTCTGAAGCTAGGTAAAAACCCCAGAATTCCTAGTTATCTGAGCCTGGGAAATGATCATTTTTGGATAGGAACAAAGCTTGCTTTTACATGCTGTCTTCCTTCCACGGAATAGCATGTTGTGCCTTTTATTCTGTCTTTGAGTAGGGAGTGGCGTGGAGAGAAAGGCTGTTGAAGTGGAAGTCATAGGATCAGTTCAAATCTCTATTATGCCACTTGCTGGCCTTTAGGGTCTTGGATGATTCGTTTGGTCTTTTTAAAAGCTATTTTGAGGATGGCACCTGTTGGGATGAGCACTGGGTGTTGTATGGAAACCAATTTGACAATAAATTTCATATTTAAAAAGAAGCTACTTATAGCTTAAGCTTATTAAGCTTAAACAAATATTTATTTTCTCTTTTTGAAAGCCATTTATCATGGGACACTAGTTTTTCCTTTTATAAGAAGACATCAGGAGGACCTGTGCACGAGCTCCACGGTATCTTCACCGTACCAGCCTCCCATTCTGCTGTCCTTAGAGTGTGGCTGTAACCACTCTCTGGGCATCATATTTGCATTTAAAACAGGAAGAGGGGCAAGGGCAATGAACAAAAAAGAATGTTCCACCTGTCAATCCTCTTTCAAGGACTTTTCCTAAAATGCCCTCACATGACTTTTCTGTGTGTCTTATTGGCCAGAACTGTGGCCTGTGGTCACCTCTAGCTACAGAGAGTCTAAGAAAGTCATTTCTTAGCTGGACGCATTGCTGTCCCCTCAACAAAATGGGTTTCTTTTAGTTAGAAAGAAGGAGAGAATGGATGCTAGGTAAGCATCTATTGTCTGCCATGGGGGTTAGATTGGATAATTGGTCTATTGGCCCTAGCTCTAGAATTTATGAACTCTATTTAATAAATTTGAGGAGAACTGGTGATTAAGGCTTTAATGCTTAGTGCAACAGAATAACCTAGATTAGGGTTTGGCAAACCATGGTCGACAGGTCAAATCCTGCTGGCCACCTGATTTTATAAATAAAATGTTACTAAAACACAGACACATTCGTTTGTTTACACATTTTGACTCCTTTTGCATTACAATGGCAGAGTTGAGAAGTTGTGACTTAGACCAGAAGGCCTGCAAAGTTGAAAATGTTTACTATCTGGCCCTTTTGCAAATCTCTGGCCTAGATGATTCAGAAAAGCCCCTCCATCTTGATGCTTCCAGAAACATACATTTCTTCATTTATTCAACAAGTATTTGAACATACACCACATTTCAGGCATTAGATCAGGCACAGGGGTTATAGTAGTGAATGAAACAAAGTCCATGTCCTCCTCATGGAGCTTCTATTTTATCAAGTCAGGCAGACAGTAAATAAATAGGTAAAGCTTCTCGTTTGTCATATGGTTATAAGAGCTACAGAGAAAAATGATGTAGGAAAGGTAGGTAGTAACTGTAGGGGAGCTTGCAGTTTTTGAGCATGGTCAGGGAAGACCTCCCTTAGAAGGTTACATTTAAACAAAAATCCAGAGATGAGGGATGGAGTCATGTGGCCCATGAAGGGAAGAATATGCCAGAACAACATGTGCTAAAGACGTAGCAATGTGTCTGGAGGGACTGAGGATTCGGAGGAAGGCCAGTGTAGCTGGAGCAGAGAGAACAAGGGGGAAGATGATTAGGGATGAGCTCAAAGGGGTGGTTAGGACCTCTATGTAGAAACTTACTCATGGAGATATATGAGGAGAGGAATAACATGGCCTGACTTGCATTTCAACATGGTCATTCTGGCTGTATTACCAACAGTAGACATGGAGGGCTCAGACTGGAACATGGGAGACCAGTCAGATGCTCTCATGCTATATCAGCCAAGAAATAGTAGTGGCTTGGACTAGAGTGATGGTGGTAGAAGGGAAACAAGTGGTTGGATTCTGGCTAGTTTTTGAACGTAGAGCTAACATGTTTTGCTAATAAATTGGTATAGAGTAAGACAAAGAGAGTCCAAGATGACTTGGCTTTTGGCCTGGGCAACTGAAAGAATGAAGTTTCTGTTTACTGATGTGGGGAAGCTTCCAGGAAGAGTAAGTGTTGGAGGTAAGTTCAATAGTTCCAGGCAGTTCTTATCAAATACGCAAGTGGAAATGTTAATCAGGCAAGTGTTTATTCAAGTCTCTAGTTCAGGGAGAAGGCCTGGGCTAAAATACATTTGAGAATCAAGAGTGTGCAGATATTTTAAGGTGATGGACTATATATATGAGATTCTCAGAGGAAGGAATCTCGATAAAGAAAATGGTGAAGGATGCTGGAATCACTGTCATGAGATCCTTGAGTGAGAGAAGGGATGTACCTAGTGAACAGGCAGGAACATGAGCAGTTCATCTGTGATAACACACAAATCAAGAAGATATAGTGGGGATGTATGAAGGTTTTCTTTCCTTGTTTCTGTTTTTTTCAGGGAATTGGGAATCAAGGTCAGCTGCAGAGTTAGAACTGGAGGAGATATTGGAAATTTGAGGGTAAGTGAGAAAGTATAGGTCAGTCCTTGGGAAATGTATGATTTCTGAGCAGCATTAAGGGACCAAATTGAGGTTAGTGATCATGAGTGGTTAGCACAGTAGTGCCATTCTCTGGTCAAATTCAGCTTATGGCTGTAGACATGGAGTAGGATTTAACGATGGTTGGAATTTTGCCAGGTGAGTATGATGGTCAGTAGCAGGGCAAAATAGTTGACGGTTTCTGCAGGGAATTAATTATAATGATGGGACATAGAATTTAGCCCACTTAAGGACCAAAGTGAGGATATGAAGTGGGTGGGGGACAGCCTGAAGGATTGTTGGAGTCTGGGTACTAGAGGGCGTACGATGGAAAGTTAGGGGTAGTAGGTAGTGAGATGCTTGCAAGTAAAGTCTATGAAAGAGGTGGAAGTTGTTGGTAGTCACACTAGGGTACATAATAAGGAGAATGAGTGACTGACATGGAATAAAGGATAAGATTCTTGGGAGAGGATAGGTCAAGGAATTGAGAGATCAGGGAGTTGGAAGCATAATCTCCATACCTTGAAATCATGAGAACTTACAGCAGTATAGATGTCAGAGAAATAATGATCTAGGACCTTAAATCTTTTTTTTTTTTTTTTTTTTTTTAATGTTTACTTATCTTTGAGAGAGAGACAGACAGACAGAGCTCATACTCTGGAGCAGGGGAGGGGCAGAGAAATAGGGAGACAGAATCAGAAGTAGGCTCCAGGCTCCAAGCTGTGAGCACAGAGCCTGACGTAGGGCTTGAACTCACAAACCACAAGATCATGACCTGAGCAGAAGCCGGACGCTTAACCAACTGAGCCACCCAGGTGCCCCAGGACCATAAATCTTTGAGGAGTGACGGGGAGTGACTTCTGGGGACCAGTGGATGAACTGCCACATGGACAAACCTGAGGATAGGAAACTCAAATCTTAGTAAGAGTCTGTGGGCAGCCCGGAGGAAGAGGAAAGATACTACCCCACTCCAGGCATGACATGAATATTTTTATTCCATGAAACTCTTTACATTAGTATAAATTTCAAACCTTGTATACCCCTAATAAGTGTAGCAATGCCAACCATTTGTCACAATTAAAATGAAAAAAATGTACAGTTTTCTGAATCCACAAGTACTGACATTATATGTTGGCAAGTATACCTGAATGTTTTGAAATCTGCTTGGTTTTTTTGCTGAGCTGGGCCATTAACTGGCATGAACATGAAACAGCCACAGGGCTCAGGAGCCCTGAGATGGAGTCCAGCCAGATGGGTACAGGAAGTGAGTGATTCTTCTTTTCTTTAGCCCAAAAATTAATGCATAAACTTAAGTATGAAAATCAAAAATTTGAATTGCTGGCATTACCCTTTTTCCTTCAGGGCGTTCTCCGTCGAAGCATTGTTCATTCAACCGTCTGCATAGATCTTGCTCTTGTTAAAAGTGGCCCTAAAATGTGTTGTTTTGAAACTTTTGGATTCACCACAGTTTCTAACATTGTAACCTTTTGGTTGCACACTAGATTAAGGTTTTGTGCAGCACAACTGACCAGGCTATATTTAGTTGTTTGTCTTGGTGGGAATGCATAATTGAAAATGCACAAATGAAAATATCCCTCTATCCCCTCTTCAAATTTAGAATTTTTTATGAGTCTCACAGTGGTGCTTCACTTGATTTGTGTGTTGTTGGACAGTTTTGTGGGTGAAGGATCTTTCTGCTCTTTGGTTAATTATCCCCTTCTGAGAGACAGGTCCAAAATAGACCTTGCTTATATGGAATTCCCCGAATTCTTAGAGTGACATTTCAGTGTTCGTCTCAACTTATTAACATAGCAACTCTCTTCATGAAATTGTGAGTTGCATATATCTGTGTATCTGGATTAATTTGCTCATCTGTATGTAGATAGAGTTCCTAAGATTCTTAAAAGCAACATTTCAGCTTTATTTCAGATTATTAATTGCTATTTATGAAGTTGTGATAGTTTTATACATTGATTTATATTATAGGTAATATATGTAAAAAAAATTTATTTTAATTTTAGATTAATTTAAATCCTTCAAATGGATGGTTTTGTGTTTTTATTATTTTTTTCTTACAAAAGTTCTATAAAAGTTGTTGTTAAACATAGAATTATTGATTGATTGATAATTTCCTAAAGCCACCTTATTATATATATACCATACTGTTTTCCAATTTTATTTACCTGAATTATCAGGTTTTTCATAATGTATATAACTTACAGAACCCAATTTTCATTTTTTCTCCTTTTCAATATGTTATGGACAAAAAGAATCAGTAGGTTATACATTGCTTGTTTTTTCCTGCTATGTGCCTACTTTGATTTTTGGCCCTTTTCTCATTACAAGCTTTTAAATTTAACTTTACCTTACTTTATTATTTTATTTTTCCTTAGAGTTCCTTGAGTTTGGCAGTCTACTTACTGCCCGTTCTTCTAGAAGTTAAAGATGACTGATAAATCAGTTTGGCCTTTAAGTGCCATTGATAACATATGACTTCTAGCAGAGACACTTCTACAAAAATACAAATGAAGGAAAGGAGTTAAAGTTTTTTGGTTACCTTTGCTTTCTTTCTAGCTGTTCTGTAATGATAGGATCTCACTCTCCAAAATGTTTTTAAAAATTTAAAAATTCATGGCTCTCACTTTTGCCTGTTGGCCAATGTTTAAGACATTTATGGTTTACTTCCGCAGTTTCTTTTTTCATTTTATTTAGTAGGCATAGTGAAAGGTTATCCACAGCCCAAGGCTTCTAGGCATGTGTAGACTGTAAAAATCCACAGTTAAATAGGGCAAGCTGAAATTCCACAACAAAGATGAAAAAAAAAAAAAAGTTTAGGGCTTTATTTAGTAAAGAATGACAAGCTGAAAAATAGACCCAGCTCAGCACCCTATGGTTAGCAAATTAGAGCTCAGCTGAATTAGGGCAGGAAGGGAATTCCAGAGATGAACAAGGCCATGATGGACCCACAAAGGGAAGGAAGTTGGAGCAGTAGACCAGGGAAAGAATTTCAGAGGAAATGGTAGACCTCACTGTGCTTGGGATTCTCTGACAACTGTCCTCAGAGCACTGCAGTTGATCTTACATAATGATAAGGGGAGATGTAAATTACCTGATTGAAATGACAAATCTAGGTGCATGACTGCTTCCAAATATTCCAGTGTGGCACATGGGCTTCATGATGGACAGCAGTGACCCAAATGCTGTCCTTAGCAGAACACCTGCCATTGTTCCCCAGTGCAATTTCTCCTTGTCCCACTTTTACTCTAAGCAGCATCTTCCACAGTATGGTGGCCAGGGGTATGGTCCTTTTGCCACCTCACTGGGCCTGGGCAAGGGAAGCTATCCATGGGGACATGGGAATGTCCCTGCACACTCACTAAATAACTCTTATCTGGACTACCATAGAAGTATCCTCAGCAATCTTCCTGCCTCTTCCCATGACAACTACCCTCAACCTAATCTGTTCTCCACATAGCAGCCTGTTCCAATTTCTCATCTATTGTTTTTTTTTTTTTTAATGTTTATTTATTTTTGAGAGAGACAGAGACAGAATGCGAGTGGGTTAGGGGCAGAGAGAGAGGGAGACACAGAATCCGAAGCAGGCTCCAGGCTCTGAGCTGTCAGCACAGAGCCCGACACGGGGCTCGAACTCACGAGCTGTGAGATCATGACCTGAGCTGAAGTCGGACACTCAACCAACTGAGCCACCCAGGCGCCCCTTGTCTATTGTTTTGATGGTCCTCCATTATAATGAGGTCCTCCGTTATAATGCACACGTTACCTCATGGATCTCTAATGCAATTCCTTCCTGTTCCCTCAGTCTCATCCCTGGTCACTCTCCTCCCTTGCTTATAATTTTGGCTTCTCTGGTCTTCTTTTTGTTTTTACAATTTCCCAGGTTGTTTCATACCTCAGGACCTTGGCATGTGCTATTTCCTGTCGGGAATGTTCTCCTTTCCAGTCTTTATCAGGTTCCTTTCTCCTCATCTTTTAGTCAAAATTAAAATGCCACCTGCTCAGAGAGGCCTGTCTACCACCATTAGTCTCCTTCTTAGCCCCCCTGTTTGTTTCCTCTGTGGAACTGTCACAATTATAAATAATGTGTGTGTGTATTTGCTTGTTTGGTCATTTCCCCCATCAGAATATAACCTTCCTGTGTGCTAGGACCAAGTGTGCCTTGTTTACCAGTGTAATCCAGCACTAAGAATTGGGTTGAATACATAATTAATAGGTACTCAATAGTCATAGAATAAATGAAGAAAAAGTAACAATAATATTCACACAATCTTCCAGGTTATGGGTTACCTTTTTGTTGTCCCCTCCCCTTTCAAGAATAGCTTTTGTATTTTCCTTAACCCAATTTATGTGTGTGACAATTCAAGGAACAGAATGCCTCTCAACGCTCACTGTGGGAGTTCTAGGGTCTAGCCTTGTTCTTGCTTGACTTTTTGAAACAACTAAAAATATTGTTGGAGCTCTGTTAGGCTATTAAGTCGTTGTTTAACATGACCACTGTCATCACCTTGTGAAGCAGAAGATCTTGGAAGTGGTACTACCTTCCTGACTTTCTTGATTACTGATTGCTATATCTTATAGTTTAATCTCATTCTTCTCTCTTGCCACAAGATTCCAGTGGCTTCACTAAATATAGAATACATGGAGATTTACATTCAAGTGAGATACAAAATCCCACATATTACTGCAAGGATACATTGTCTAATTGCAGTCTAGTTCTCTGTGTAAATGTCATCCTGCATTAATGGGTGTCTCACTGTTATAGGTTCAGAATATATTAATTCACTATACATGGATCCAGGACAGATTCATTTAAAGTTCACAGTGTAAACAGAGTAGTGTTTCTAGAACTAGAGTTGTAAGCTCAAGCACTGATAGAAAATTGCATTTATAATTTTCTAAGTAAATGCCCTCTCAATACAATAATAAATGTAAAAAACATTGAAGCATCCAGAAACTTACAGCAATCTCAATATCACCAATCACCATTTGCTAAGGAAAAACACTCCTGTATCTTCTCTGTCAGTACTTCACTTTAACACTGTGGTCACCAAGTGTGTGTGTGTGTGTGTGTGTGTGTGTGTGTGTGTGTGTGTGTGTGGTAGTGGTGGTGGAGGGTGGAGTCCCACACTAAGCAATTTTCGGATTCTCTGATCACTCAGTTGGGTGTCCTACAACTGAACTCACTTCTGAGACTATCTACTTGGAGGTAGCATCAGATACCAAAGCTTAAGGGCTCAGAATCCCACAGGATTGCATTACCCCCACTCCCAACTCCAGATGCCACTCACAAGCCCAGGTTGTCATCTGCGCTATGGATGTAAATTGCACGTTCTCATGATACTCTCCTTGGGTTTAATTAATTTGCTAGAGTGGTTCACAGAACTCAGGAAAACAGTTTACTTACTAGGTTACTGGTTTGTTAAAAAAAGGATGTAACTGAGAAAAGCCAGACGGATGAGATGCAAAAGGCAAGGTGTGTGGGAAGCAGCTGGGAGCTGCTGTGCCTTCTTTGGACTTACTGCTCTCCCTTTTGTCAACACAAAATGAACAAACCTTTTAGAATTTATAAGAAAGAGGGGCACCTGGGTGGCTTAGTTGGTTATGTGACCAACTCTTGATTTCAGCTCAGGTTATGATCTTATGGTTCATGAGCTAAAGCCCTGCTTTGGGGTGAGGGGGCAAGTGGGTTCTGTACTGACACAGTGGAGCCTGCTTGGGATTCACTGTCTCCCTCTCTCTGTCCCTCCTCCACTCAAAAATTAGTAAGTAAACACTTAAAAAAAATAATGAACAACGACAGATGGGTATATAATGCTCTTAAATGTCTGATGTCCTTTGTGTATATTTGTGCAGTAATTGGTGGAGATGTTGAAGGATTCCTTACCTCAATAGCCAGGGTTCCTTGTCTCACCACTCCGAAGAATGAAGAGATGGACACAGAATAAAGGGAGCAGCAGGCAAAAGTTTATTAGAGTAGAAGATCAGACAATAAGAACAGTATGGAAGCTTTCTTTACAGAGAGGGGGCATTCAAAAATGAACTGTAGGCAAGGGACTTTTGTAGGATTTCGGTCAGCCTCTTTCCTTTCCCATTGTTCCTTCTTGGGTTCTACCCTTACTGGCTAGGTAACTCTAGCCATTCCTTTACGATTGGTTCGTTTCCATCCTATGAGGGGTGGTCTATGACCAAACCATTCCATGTGGGTCATACATTTTATGGTCTATTTATCTTTAGTCAGGTCTTTTGTTTGTCAAATTTCTGAGGGAAACTTGAGGGGGAGTAGGTCTGTTACATTTTTAAGAGGAACCTTCTGTCTGAGGGAGTTTGCTCCAGGTCACATGTTCCCAGCATTGTTTTAAAACATGTGTTTTTTCCCCACCAGGGACCTTAGGTCCTAACTTTTCCCTCTTTGCCCATTTTTATCCTACCTTTTCCTATTATAGAGACAGTCTGGTAAAACCCCAGATGTTTATCTGCATTATTTGATCACATTGATTTTGTTTACTAAGTTGAGATAAAAAAAAAATACCAGCATAGTCCTCCTGAAGCAAATGATGTTGCTCATGAACATTGGTCCCTTGGATAATATTGTAAATACCATAAGATAGTTCTTCCATTCTAACAGGAATGGAATCTAGGATTCAATGAGCAATAACTTTATCTACCCAGAAATTTTTTTATATTTCAAACACTTTAAAATTTTTCTAATGTTTTCTTTTTTTTAAATTTGTTTTTGGAAGAAAGAGAGCTAGAGTACAGGAGAGGGAAGGGCAGAGAGAGAGGGAGACACAGAATCTGAAGCAGGTTCCAGGCTCTGAGCTGTCAGCACAGAGCCCAACACCGGGCTTAAACCCACAAACTGTGAGATTATGACCTGAGCCGAAGTCAGATACTTAACTGACTGAGCCACCCAGGCACTCCCCAGATACTTTTATATACTTAGGATTGATTAGTTGACTTAAATATTTGCCAATTCAGTGTTTTCACTTCACTCACAGACAACTTGCTGTTTTGCCTGTCTTAGAACTGAGGGGTTTAGTTTTGGTTTTGTCCTGTTTGTGTGAGTAGGCTGAGGGTTGCTGAGAATGATTTTCTTGATTTGGAAATATTACTGATGGTGACTATAGCCTGTAGTTAATCAGGTAAGATGGATCAGAAGAGAAAGAACTGATCATGAAGAAAAAAAATTGTTTTTTCTCATACTAACATCTCAGAAGATATTCTATAAAGATGTTTATTTGATCCTTTTAAACTAGGAAGAGGTAGGGGCACCTGGGTGGCTCAGTCGGTTAAGTGTCTGACTTCGGCTCAGGTCATGATCTCACAGCTCATGAGTTCGAGCCCCGCATCAGGCTTTGTGCTGACAACTCAGCCTGGAGCCTGTTTCAGATTCTGTGTCTCCCTCTCTCTCTGCCTCTACCCTGCTCGTGCTCTGCTTCTCTCTCTCTCTCTCAAAAATAAATAAATATTTAAAAAAGTTTTTTAAATAAAAAATAAACTAGGTGGAAGCATGCTTGCAAATTTTATTTTAGGGGTGCCATGTCACATTTCCTTGTCTAAAAATCCACATGGCTCCACCATTTGGAGGTGTCAAACATATAACTAACTCCACTTATGGCTTTCCTTGGAAAAATTTACCAGGACAGCATAAATCTTAAGCAAAATCACAATTTTATTAAATTATATTCAATGAAAATTCCAGTGAGAGAGGTAAAAGTATAAGCAATATAAATTTTTTGTAATTTTTTAGATGTTTATTTGTTTTGAGAGAGAGCAAGTGCATGAGCAGGGGAGGGACAGAGAGAGAGGGGGAGAGAGAGAGAATCCCAAGCAGGCTCTGCACTGTTGGTGCAGAGCCCTATGCAGGGGTCTAACTCATGAAATGTGGTATCATGACCTGAGCCTACACCAAGAGTTGGATGCTTAACCAAATGAGCTACCCAGGTTCCTGTAAGCAAGCTTATTATTAAGATGATACGGAGAAATCACATGAAAGTAACAGAATATTTTGAAAATAATGACTAATCAGAGGAACCTGGCCCAGTCAGGTAGAATATACTATAAAGCTGTAATAATTAAAGCCATTTGGTATCTGTGTGGGAATAGTTTCATCAAAGGAACAGGATTATCTAGATATAGATGCAAGTATATATGGGAATATAATGTGTGATTAAAAATGCATTTCAAATCGTTGGGTATGAGATGAATTTTCCATCAAATTTACGTTGGGCAATTTGGTGATGGTTTAGGAAAAAAATAATAAAGCAGGATCTCCACTGCAGTCCTTACACCAAAAGTAATTCCAGATGGACTGAAATTTTAAATGTAAAAACTGAATTATAAGAGTACTAATAGAAAACATGGACTTCTTATTTTCATAATTTTGGACGACAGAAAACACTCAACACAGAAGTTGTAAAAGGCAATGGTTGATAAATTTGACCACATAAGTATTAAAAACTTATCTATTACAAAAAAAGTCATAGACAAAATCAAAAGATATGTGACAAACTGAGGGAAAATATTTACAATACACATGACTAAGCACTTATTGCCTTAACAGGTAAAGAGTTTAGGAAATTAGTAATAATAAAGAAAGAAAAACCTGTACAATAGAGAAATGGATAAAGGAAATTTTTGGTTTGGGATTATGTTTGACTGACATGATGGAAGGCCAACTGCAGGGCTTAACACAATGAGGGCTCATACTAGAAGTCTGAAAGCAGTCCAAAACTGGCACAGTGGCTTCATGGTACACCAGAGGCCTAGACTCTCTGTTTGGTAATCTCTCATGGCTCATTCTTCTTGGCCACAAGATAGCTGTTCCACCTCTAGGTACTACATCAGAGACAAACGGAAGCAGCTAATAAGATGCATCTGCTAGGTTATGATCTCACAGTTCATGAGTTCAAGCTCTGAGTCGGGCTCTGTACTGACAGCTCAGAACCTGGAGCCCGTTTCAGATTCTGTGTCTCCCTCTCTCTCTGCCCCTCCCCTGCTTGTGCTGTCTCTCTCTCTCTCTCTCTCTCTCGCTCTCTCTCTCTCTCTCTCTCTCAAAAATAAATAAACATTGAAAAAAGTTTTAAAAACAAAGATGCATCTGCTAGAAACTCTGCCATTTCACCTGCTAGCTGCAAAGCAGTTTGGGAAGCTGGACACATTTCTGCCCCAAACAAAACTAGAGGTTTGTCTGTAAGGAAGAAAGGGAGAATGGATGATGGGTAGACAAAAAGTTGCATATAACAGAAATATGAAGGCACAGATAATTACAGATGGCTTGTAAGCCTACAGATATTTAACTTTATTCATAATTAAATAAATATGAATCAAGATACCAATGAGATACCATTTTTCATGTATCAGATTAATGATAATGAGTTTGGTACCCAGTTTTGGTAAGTTTATGGGGAAAAGGACACTGTCAAACACTTTCTTATGGGTGTAAGTCTTTTTAAAAGGCAGTTTGGGATCTGTAGCAAATAATTTAATGAGTATGCTGATTGACTCATCAACTCTACATTTACAAATATATCCTATATATATATTTATACATGTATGAGTGGTAAATGTATACACATGTTCACTGTAGCATTACTTGTAATAGGAAAAAAAATAAAGCCAGAAACAACCTAAATGCCTATCCCAGGGAACTAGTTAAAGAAGTGATGGTATATATGTCCAAGAGTGTATTTGTTGTTAAAAAGAATAGGCTAAGTTTGCGTGAGCTGATATGGAAGGATCTCTAAGTCATATTATTGAATTTAAAAGACCAGATACAGGGGCGCCTGGGTGGCTCAGTAGGTTGAGCATTCCACTCTTGATTTCAGCTCAGGTCATGATCCCAGGGTCATGATATTGAGCCCCCCCATCGGGCTCCATGATGAGCATGGAACCTGCTTGAGATTCTCTCTCTCTCTCTTGCTTTCTACTCCCTGTCTCTCTTGTACTCTCTCTCTCTCTCTTTCTCTCAAATAAAAAAATAAAAACTAAATAAATAAAAATAAATAGAATGCCGGATACAGAGCAGTTTACATACCATAACCCACTGAGTGAAAACTTGAAAATGGATGTGTGTTAAGTATGGATGATTTCAGAAAGGATGTACATGGAGCTCTTGATGGCACTCACCTCTGTGGAATGGGACTGCAGTAAGACAGATACTTCCATTGTATATTATGTTGTTTTATTACATGTTCTGCATGTGTGGGATTCTTAGTATGTTTTTAGGAGTATAGTAATGAATTAAAACTATGCCTTTAGTCGGGATAGTCAAGAGAGTTAACAACCAGTAGGGATACCAGCATTAATAATCAGCTGAATACTGGCCCTTGCTTATCTTGATTTAAAATGAGAACTACCATTCCTGGTTGTTAGGCATGATTATATATGGGAATATATTTATTTACTGTGCTGGAAACGTTGTTGCTTCAGGGCCCCAATACCTAGATTGCTATTCTTTGTTGGATTTTTCTCCTCAAATGTCACCATCAGAACAACTGTCCCTGACCATGCTGATTAAAATGCTCTCTCCCTTTTAACCCACCTTAGCACTGTATCTCCCTTATGTTGCTTGATTTTCTTTTCTAGCATTGATAATACTTATGTATTGTCTGTCATATCATACGTGCCTCGGTATGTCCATTTGGGCTGCTAGAACAACATGGGTAGATTTTATAAGCTAGATTGGGTAGCTTATAAACAACAGACACTGATTTCTCACAGTTCTGGAGGCTGGAAGTCCAAGCTCAGAGTGCTAGTATGGTCAAGTGAGGGCCTTCTTATGGACTGCAGACTTCTCACTATAACCTAACATGGCAGATATGGTAAGGGAGCTTTCTTGGGCCTCTTTTATAAGGGCACTAATCACTTCCCAAAGGCCCTATCTTCTAGCACCATCACACTGGGCATTTTCAACATATGAATTTGAAAGGGATACAAACATTCAGACCATAGCACTTGTGGACACATTTTGCCTTAATCACTGCATACTCAAGGGCCCAAGCAGTGCTTGACAGAGTTGATTCTTAAATGTTTTAAAGTGAATGTTTATGAAATATGAAGTATTTGTTGAATGAATGTTATATCTCTCAAATTCATGGCTTCTAGTCTAGTATTAATAAGTAAGTGTGAGTCCACACCACCATACCCTATCCCCACTGAAGACAGCTTGCTCGGTCAGGACCCCTTATCTTCTGCCATTATCACAATTTTGGCCTCTTCTGCCTTGTGACATTCCTGGAGATGGAAGTTCTGGCAACTGTAACTGTGGGGGAAATGTGTTCCCTGCACAGCCAGCAGCTTGGGGTGACCTGGTAGAGTTGAGAGGGAGAGAATCTTCTTCTTACTTGTTAAAATTAATATGGAATATGCCAGGACCAGGGCTGGAAAAACGGCCCATTTGGTTTCCCCTCCAGTGACTCTTCAGTTGTCTGTAGGCCACTCTCACTTGTTTTCTCTGTCAAGGATTCATGTTTCTCATCCATTCATTGTTGCATAAGGGTGAATTGGTGGAATCCTGGATACCTCCACTAGCAGGTAGAATACTGGGCTGGAATTTCAGGAAAAGAAAATACCTACTGATCCTTCTTAAATTGTTTTATGATTTTTTATGAAGTATAATTTGACGTAACATATTAATTTTGAGTGTACAATGTAACGATTATATATACTGCAAAGCGATGAGTACATTAAGTTTAGTTAACATATGTCACCATACATAGTTACAATTTTTTTTTCTTTTAAGACCTACTCTTAGCAACTTTCAAATATACAGTACAATATTATTAGCTTTAGTCACCATGTTGTACATTACATTCCCATGACTTATTAATTTTATTACTATAAGTATGATTTTTTAAACAAGTCAGCTGAATTGTTCTCTTCAGAACAGAGACTTTGTGTCAAACTTTATATATATATATATATATATATACATATATATGTATATATATACATATATATATACATATATATATATACATATATATGTATATATATACATATATATATATATATATATCTTGTCATTTTTGTAGCAGTATTAGGTGAATATATTCTGTGGATTGGTTAAACCAAAAAGCAGAAGCTTTAATGGACTCAGTTTGGTTTCTTACTTGTAATCTTTGTGGCAGAATCAGTAAATTTATCCACAGACTGTCTCTCTGATATGTTTAGGTTCTGATTATAGTTTGGAATTTTCTGTTCTGACACAAAAGTTAACTTTTTCTATCTTTCAAATTATGGTAGATAAGGGATTTCAAAAGGGCCAATGACCACACTTAACTCTTCTCTTTACAGTTAAATTGGAGTCTTGAAAAGTATGTTTATCACCAGAAAACCACACATAATGAGGACACCCATGAGCTGTGGTAGAGATGGGTTCTTGAGAATAGGTATAGTCCTCAGTGTTTGCAGTGAGAGGATCTGGGTCAGTGGTTAGTATCCTGATCCCCACTTCCTCTTCATGTTTCTGAAAGCCTGTCATTTACCTCTCTGTGCATCAGCTTCTTTCTTTTTTGATTGCGTTTTCTCATGTCAGATGAATGTAGTAATACTCCTTATAGTAGGATTTTTGTAGAAGCAGGAAATGATAGAATACAGTTAATATACATCTAATGGGATGATGGTGGTGGTCTCAGACTTCTTTTCAAGGGCTGCACATAGTGGCACTTCATTAATGGAGCTAGTGCTTCTGAACACGGTTGTTGGCTCCTCTCATTATGTTATGTGGTCTTCATGTCATTCTGCTTACTCTTCACATCCAGAAAAGATAAGTTAACTAACTCAAGTGCATCTTTAGGAAAAAAAGATTCTTCTTCCAAGAAATATAAACTGTTACCCTGCTTCTGTTTTTAAAGAATATTTGTAATAATCTCTCTAATTCTAATTGCAGGTATGTGTTTCCAGTAGGGTACATTCATTATTCCTCTGCCCTCCGTTTTCTTGCTCATCTGACCTTCAAACCATCCTTGTGTCTCTCTGTATATTTCCTTTTCTCAATAGATGTGTAATTCCTCCAAGAGAAAATGGCGTTCAAATGATTTGGCATGTAGATGTTAAAAATAAGAAAGCAATGTGTAGAAATGTATTTGAAAGACAGACGTTCTTTGTTAAATGTAATGGGAAGGTGAAACACTAGCAACTGCCTTCTGGCTATAGAATCACTCTCTCAATAAGTTCTCACATGTTGAAGAGGAAGCATTGTATCAGGTTTTGCAAAAGAAGCTTTAATCTTTTGTCTTGTTGGCATCAGATAGTGGCTGATTGCTGCTGTGGGTAGACATGAATCTCTAAAACTGAAAATACTCCCGCCTATTACCACTGGTAGAAGATCTCAGAGATTGTTACTCTAGTCTCCCAATATTTCCGATGAACGAAGAAAGCAAGGTAAAGTGGGTTGTCTGAGTTCAAGTAGAGCATACCAAATCTGGGATCCTGATTTCCTGGTTCTGTAGCCCATTTGAGTTTTCTGGACATTTTTGGATTTGTCTGTCCATCCATGAGTCCACTCCACTGGCCTCTTGGTCACAGTTGATTGTTCTAGGCTTCACTGACTAAAGCTAGGCCAATCAGGTTATTTCATTTTCCTAAATCCAGTTGATGGCCCCTGAGAATATTAAAACTGAAAAAGAGGGCACCTGGGTGGCTCAGCCAGTTAGGCATCTTGATTCTTGATTTTGGCTCAGGTCATGATTTCATGGTCCATGAGGTTGAGCCCCCCCATCGGGCTTAGTGCAGAATGTGGAGCCTGCTTAGGATTCTTTCTCTCTCCCCCTCTCTCTGTTCCCCTCCCCAACTTGTGCACACATATGCTGTCTCTAAAAATAAATAAACTTTAAAAAAAAATTAAAAACTGAAAATGAGAAATAGTTTCTGGTGGTGCAAGTTGTCAGGAATACAGTTCTGGAACTATCAATGGGCATTGCTATCCATAGAGAGCTATTTCCAGCTGTTACTGAAACCTGTCACATCCCTACCATTGGATTTTATGAGCCACCAAATTCTCCTTTGTACTGAAGATCATTCTGATTAAGATTTGATACTAGCAATCCAAATAATATGGGTTAATATTCACATTGACTTCTGTAATACTTATAGTGATTTTCCTTTCAAATTCTTCATCCTTAAAGATCATGGCACAAATTTAGTATGTAGGTGTCTCGTTTACAGTATGGATTTATGATTTGAATGAATATTCAGATTATACACATTTGATCACAACAACTATTTCTCTTACTATCTGTAATTATAAGTTCATTGCATAACAGTTTTAGACTTGGGTATTTAAGGAATCTGTTTGGGATATTTTGCTAGGGTGAATGAAGCTTAATTTTTATTATTTCATTATTAATTTTCTTTAGATATTTTATGCAGCTTCTTGCACATGTATTAATAGAGCTTTGGATTGTCTTAGTTCATTATTTTTTTCCCTATTTGGGTATGAAAAGCACAGTGCCCAACATGTTACTCCATGTTAATGTTTCTTTTTTTTTACTGGGAAGAATAAGGAATAGTGTTTCCTTATATTCAGAGACTGTTTAACATTTAGGAAAATCGATACCCTATCACAACCACTGAATGTCAGTTGAACACTGTTTCTGGCTATTGTGGAAGGTTAGCCAAGTAGTTACAGTAATAGATCTTGTTCAACATGACAATTTTTGAGAACCAGCAAAATGCTGAAGTGTCTTCCCACCATCAGTATTACTACCACCAGATGTTTAAATAACACTTCAGAGGTTACAGAGCTTATATATATAATTCAATCCTTACAACAGCCAGAAAGGTGTCTTTTAATATCTATAGTTTATAATTTAAGAAACTGAACCATAGTTGCTACCCTGAGACTCAAAACAAGGCCTTCTGTCTGAGTCAGCATTTTTTTAACATCACAGTGATAATGTGAAATCTGAGTACTTTTCATGAAAAATTTGAAATCTTCAAATATACTTTAATCATTGTTTCATCAAATTATTGAATGAATGCATACTGAGAATGAGGAGCCCTGATGTAGCTTCCATGGCGCCCTGGGGGCCCACTCTCCTTTCATTGCATTAACATCCTGTCTTGCCATCCTCAATGTCACACTTCAGTGGTGTAAGCAGGAGTGTGTGGGGGTGTGTGTGTGTGGGGGGGGGGAGGTATGTTGAGGAGGTTGGGGATAGGAGAAGGCAGTGAATAAGTGGAAGAATTTCATTAGTCACCAAAGGTGCTTTAAAGGTGAATCAGATATCCTCACCCCAGAGAACTGTGTCTATATATGAAACGCACTGGAAGGATAAATTCCAGTTCATGGGGAGATAGGGATCCAGGAAGAATAGTTCACAGGGGGAGGTCTTGGGGAAGTGGGATACAGGGAAGAGAGGAAGGCTTGCCTAGCTAAGGCATTTGTATACTATTCTGTGGGCACTTGGGGTCTATTGAAAGTGTTTGAATGGTTTAATGATATAATCATAGCTAGGCTGCTTATTTCTTTTTAAACTTTGATGTCTCTGTTTCCATGTCCCCATATTTAGTCTGTGGACAGCCCGTCTGGTTTAACTTGCAGAATATATCCCAGAGCCAGCTTCTACTGACAGTCTCTGTTGCTATCAGGCTCACCTAAGCCACTGTCATCTGTCAGTTGGGCTGCCATTGCAGCTTCTTTAGTGACTTGCTGCTTCCATGCTTGCCCTGCCAATCCATTCCATACTACAAAGTAGCCTTTTGCAAGTGCAAACAAAAACTATCATTGTCCTGGTTAAAGATTTCATCATCTTTTCATCACACTTGAAGTAAAATTCAGACTCCTTGCTGTACCCACAAGGCCTTCTGTAACCCTATGTGACCTGGCCTTGCCTCCCTCTGAATTCCTGCCTCCCTCTGAATTCATGTTCTGCACTCTCTTCCCTCTCCCTCAGTCAGCTCTTACCACCCTAGTCCCTTTGTATTTCCTGAACATCCAGGTCCCTTCTCACCTTAGGGTCTCTGCATTTGCTTGTTCATCTGCCTGGAATGTTCTTTCCCAGGTCTTCACATGGTTATTAGCTCCTTACCAAAAGACGCCTTTCCTGACCCTTGATGTAAAATAGCCCCTGCTTGAGTCACACCTTTTGTCATTTACCAGGATTCATTTTCTCCACAGCGCCTATCACTAATTGGATGAATTTCTTTATTGACTTGTAAGCTTACTTGTCTCCTAACCTGTTCAACTAAATTTAAGCAAGGACTTCATTTTTTCCATTGTTACATCCCAGTGCCTTGAAAAGTCCTGGCATATAGTACATATTTATTGAATCAATTAATTTAGGGATTTGAATGACTGGAGTAGGGAGCCTACTGCAGTGTTTTCAGTACAGTGAGGGTACATTGAGGGTTTGTCAGTGGGAATGAAGGGGCGGAGCTCAGTACACATGGAATCATAGGGAACTGTTGGGATTTGACTTGGTTTCATGTTTTGAGTCATTGAAGAGGGAAAAGGTAGAGAGTTTTGAGCTTGGATGAGCTATTAGAAACGTAGGAGAAGCTCCTGGATTTGGTGGGGAAGAGAACTGTTCTAGAGGTGTCAAGAGTTTAGGGGCGCCTGGGTGGCGCAGTCGGTTAAACTTCTGACTTCAGCCAGGTCACGATCTCGCGGTCCGTGAGTTCGAGCCCCGTGTCAGGCTCTGGGTTGATGGGTCAGAGACTGGAGCCTGTTTCCGATTCTGTGTCTCCCTCTCTCTCTGCCCCTCCCCCGTTCATGCTCTGTCTCTCTCTGTCCCAAAAATAAATAAACGTTGAAAAAAAAAAAAAAAAAGAGTTTGGATGCTGATGGGGTGGAAGTTTTTAGCAGCAGTTGGAATGTGACTTTATCCAGAGTTTCCCATTCCCTAAGAGGTATTGCTGCCAAGCAGTCGAGGACCATGGGCTCAGAGACATGAGGGAAAGCCACATTCTCTGTTCAATTGTGGCATGGCTGTGACAAGTCATTGAACCTCTCTGAACCTTAGGTTCTTCATCTATAACATGATAAAAATACCTCATGGCATAGTGGTTTTGGGGAGGAAAAATTTTACTCTATGTTTCAAAAGTTTCTTTCAGCTGGTCTAAGATTAAACTGACATGAAATCAATTTACAGGAGAAAATTTAATTTTATACATTGAGAAACCCCTTATACATGAGAGATTCAAAGACAGAAAGGTAAAATGAGGTATTTATGCCATGCTGAGCTAAGGAATGGTATAGGGGCCAAAAGCTTCAAAGGGGAGGGGGGCAATAAGAAGAACAAATGTTTGGTAGTTAGATATTTGCTATGCCATACAAATGAGTTACTCAGATAAAATTTACCCCTGGTGATAACTCTAATTCTGAGAAAGACCCCCAATTTAGATTCTAGGTAAAGGAGGGTCTCAATTGCCTTCAGCTCAAAATAGCCTACATGCCAAAATGACACATTTTGGGAAGATTTGCTCTGAACCCTCTCAGTGGTTCTGAAAATTAAACTATAGAACATGAAAGCATGGAACCAAGCCCTGATGCAGAGTAGTTTCTCAATGACTGTGAATTTCCTGTCTCCTTCCCCCTTCTTTAAGAGGCTAAGGATTAAAAAATTTACTCCAGTTCCACAGTTTAAATTTGTGTTGTTTTTCTTTGCAAGGCAAAACAAATAAGTGGTTTAAAAAGGCAAACAATACCCCCAGACTTAAAATGAAAATGAATGGTTCCCTGTTCCAACTCCAATTCCCTGCCCCCCAGTTTCCTCTCCCCTCAGGCTACTACTTCTTTTAACTCTTGTAGCTATTTCTTTTAGAACTTAAATCTGTAATTCAAAATAACACACTTGTACTACTATTCCTTCAGTTTTCAATTTTAGATATTATTTAGATATCAAGATATCTTCATATTCATACGAGGGAAGGCAAAGATTTAATTCCCTTATATTTCCAAGCCCAAACCTACACATACTACATCCATCACTCCTCTCAATGTATTATGTACCCCCGCCTTTTTTTTTTTTTTTTAGCTCATCAGTATTGTGAGTTTATATTTTTGACTCTAGCTATTGACATCTGAACTATGTAGTGTACTGTGATTCTGTTTCCTTTCTTATACAAATTCTTATTTTTTTCTGCATTAATATTTGCCTCATTATTTTTTAGGTTTCTTTTTGTTTGCTTTTTGATACTGATCACTGGTTGATTGTCAAATTTCCCTCAAAATCTGAAACATTTCCTCCCAATAATTTCAAACTCAACGTGTATTCTATAAGTTTGATTTATTTTCCCCTTGGAAATCTCTTTCCAGCCTTCTCTGGCTTTCTGCTCCAATTTGGACTGTTGACTCTCTAAGCCTGCTGCCTCGCTGTGTGTCATCTAGAAATCTTTTTGTATTCTCTTGTTTTGGATCCCCTATTTACAGATCTTGTTTTCTTTCTCATTATGTACCTTATTACTTCATTTTGCCAAGGCACATTCATCCTACAGCTTTCTGAGAAAGTATGTGGGAGGTGAATTCTTTGAGACTTTGTAGAGCTTTATTCTGTTTTCATACTTGATTGACATTTTCGCCTAGTATAGAATTCTAGGTTGGAAATAATTTTCCTTCAGCATGTTGAAGATGGTGCCTTCCTTCTAACCTTGTAGTTTCCATTGTTATGTTGAGAAATCTGGTGCCATTATGATCCCCTTGCTTTCTGTGTGTGTGTGTGTGTGTGTGTGTGTGTGTGTGTGTGTGTGTGCATGTGTTTTCACATGGAAGTTTTTGGACTTTATTTCTTCAATATTTTGATATGTCACAGTGATATATATCTGTGGCACTTTTATTTTTTTTTTTTTTCATGAGTTGTGCTGGCAGGTTGATGAGCCTTTTCAAACACTCACCTTTCAATTCCTGGAAATGTTTTTGAATTACTTCTTTGAAGTGTTATTTCTTCTATCCTCTCTTTTTGAAACTCCTATTATTCAGATATTGGACCTTCTGGCTTGTTCTGATTTTTTTTCCTCCCATTTTCCATCTCTTTTACTTTTCTTTTGCTCAATGCATTGGCATACATTTTCTCTGTTTTCTTTTTTGTTTTGGTCTCTGCCTTTTCTAGAGGTCACACTGAAGCAACTAGTGAACCTAGGTTGTCTATACTATTGAGCAGTTATATACCAAGAAGCTGAACTGAAAACCTTCTGAATGAGCCACATTTGTCATCTGGAAGCCCTTAACATAAGGCAGCTTTTGTTTAGGGTCTCTCAAGTAGTTCTTTATCCTCGAGATGGTTGTATGGCTGGAAGGGAATTATCCAGTCACGTGCTTGGAGTGTATCAGTTTGACTTCTTGTATCCTGGGAGCCTGTGGGTAAAGGAGCTAGTTATTTCACTGTTTAGCATAAAGACTTCCACTTCGACATCCTGTGTTCATTGTGGACACTCCCTCCTGCCTTGTGCTGAGTCTGATGACCCCACGACTCAAGTCCCTCTGGTTTATCCTCTCTAGAGAGTAAATATCCTGGCATCTCCTACGTTAGGAAGAAGTAACTTCTTGTCTAGGCAGGAATCTGGGGCTGATCTATCAGGGGTTGGCAAGCTATTTCTGTTAAGGGCCAGAAAGTAAAGATTTTAGACTTTTGGGGCTACATCATGGTCTCTATCACATATTCTTCTGCTTCTCATTCTTTTTAAAAAAATAATCCTTTAAGGCATAAAATAAACATTCTTAGCTTGTGGACAGTACAAAAACAAGTTGCAGACCAGACAAGTCATAGCTTACTGATGCCTGGTGTAGAGGGTCCTTTTGGACACTCTGAATCAACCATCTTCATTTCAGCCCCACCTTGCATCCCTGTCTTCAGAGGAACTTGAAGTTTCTAATTTCTGATTCTTTGTGGGTTTTATGACAAAACTGGGTGATTTCTTATAGGTGCTTCCCCGCCCCCCCCCCCCCCCCCAGTTTTAACCATGTTCCCCATTAAAGCTTAGGTTTCAGCTTCTGCAGGTCCACTAGGTGAGCAAGTAATGTCTATCTTCTTTTCATTTTCTAAAACATAAGTTTTTTTCTTCTTTGCCTTTCTCTCTGTCCTTATTGGGTCATGCTTTTGGAAGGAGTGGAGATAAATATATGTGTTTAATCTACTAAGTTTAACCAGAAGCTTCCCCCCAAATCCAATTTGGTTGATTTTTATTTTTTACTACTTTCTTTGATAGCTCTTGGGTTAATTTTGCATTTGTTTTCCACGTGCTTACTTGCTATGCCAGATGTTCGAAGAAGATGTCCTTGGGGAGGAAAAATAAGGGGTTTTAAAATGTAGTGTTCTTGAAATGCTCACAATGGTTCAGTGTGTGAGATCCCAAAGAGGCCCGGTTGTTTCTAACCACCAGACTCTCATAATAGAAATACAGTTTCACCCTTATTTGTGTAAACCATCAGGATCATTTTTAAATGTTTGTAGTAAAGTTTGTGGCTTATTGTTTAAAATTGAATTTAAGGTAGTAAATCAAAGCTTTTGGTGGCATGCCTCTGACAGCAGGGAGAGCCTGGTAAGTGATCCCTAAAAGCTGATCAAAGAGACTTGCTGAGCATTTTTTCCTGTATTTGTGTTTTGGTCCTTTAATCTGGTAGTGTTTCCAATTCCCTTATGAATACTGTAATGCACACTCCACCCCCACTCAAGTCTTCTTGGCGACATCTGGGATTGTCTTTGCCAAATGGCCCCCGTTTGGGCATAAGCCTGCCTTTGCCATCAAGCCTATACAAGGTTTGAACAATGGTGATTGTCAGAAAATGGGCATTCACACCACATTTTTGTTCTTGTAATCAAGTGAAAATTGAAAATGAAAAAAGCAAAATTCACTGAAAAATGACCATTTGCCGTTTCTGCCTAGGTTCACCTTTCCTGGCCAGCGAAGATGGCGTGCTTGGAGGAGTCATTGTTCTCCGAACTTGCAGATGTTCTGCAGAGTCTGACTCCTCCCAAGATAAGCAGACACTTCTAGGTAAGCTGGACATACACCTTATGGCATGTCTTTCTTTTTCAATTTTTCAAGACACAGATTTTTTCCTTAAGTTATGGGAAGGCCGGAATGCTCCCTTGGTGTCTAAACATGTCTATCCTACTAATCTTTTAGCATAGGTAAACATGTAAAAGATGAATATTCATTTTAAGTTTATGCTTACAGCATATTTCAAACGGGCTTAGAACCTAGGACCTTCACTAAAGCCCAATATTAAGAACATTGGACCATGTATTTGTTCCCTGCCTTATTCCACAAAGCATTTGAGATGACCCATAACAACATACACAGTAACAAACATAGAAGAATCTTCTTCCTCTTCCCCTCCCAAAAAGGAATCAGAACCATGTGAATAGCTACTGGCCTAGGAGTCTGTTCTGGCTCCATTGCTTATTAGCTATGATGCCTTTGTATATGGGTCTTACTGTTCTGTGCCACTTCCTCTTCTGTAAAATAAGGACATCTGCCCTGCCCTCCTTGTAAAATTGTGGTGAAGAAGGGTCAAATGAGTGTTTTGCAGATTTGCAGATGTCCATCCAGATGTGTGGTTTTGCGTCTAGCCAAGTGTAGTAGTGGGGTTAAAAAGCAGCCAGTCTTCCATTTGCCAAGGCACAAAACTGTGGGGCTGCCTCTGCCCACAGGGGTGCCTTTTTCATTCATTCATACAGAGGGGACGTTTTTTAAAACTCCATAAAGGTGCCACAGAAGTTAGGAGGGGGTCTTATATGTTTTTTTTTTTAATTGACTTTTTAATTACCTATATATACATTCCAAAAAGTACACAAGTTATAATTGCAACTACTTGATGAATTATTATAAACCGAACCCACCCATACAACCAGCACACAGATATAGTAGAACTTTACCACAACTCCGAAATCTCCCTGGCAATCACCTCCATTCTTTGCCTCTCCAGAGTTAGCCACTATGCCGATTTGAAAACCATGATTAGCTTTGCTTGGGTTTATATTTTATATAAATGGAATCATGGAATATGTACTATATGTATCTGATGTGTTCAGTCAGCATTAAGCCTGTTATATATCCATGTTACATGTGGCAGTAGTTTGTTCATTTTCATTACTGTATGGTATTCCATTATACAGACATACTACTGTGCATTTATCTGTTCTTTCCTAAGTATTTTTTTAATATAAGTGTTATAGATCATCCACAGGAACTGTGGTAGTTAAACCCTTTGTATAAATTTTCTTACAGAAAGTGTGGGTGCTGCCTGATCTATATTGTATGGTTGTTGTGAATTGATATAGTACAAGTTGAGTCTGTAAATTAGAAAATCAAGCATTTCATATGACTTTAAGAAAAGTATTTTTTTCTATAGGAGCCCAAAGAGCTTTCGTAAAATTTCTCCCCTAATTACTCAAAGAGAAAAACAAAAATGGACTTTGGTCTCTGACTACTAACCTCATCGTTTTGTTTTGTTTTGTTTTGTCTTGTTCTGTTTTGTTTTGTTTTCGGTATTCCCTTTCTCTTTCCATGCACTATATTTGGTACCCAGGTTGCTCCCAGGAAATGTATTTTTAAATAGCTGTCTTTTGTTAAAACAAGTCAAATTAGTCAATTGCTTCTTTGGTATCTTTAATCATTGGTGAATCTTTTGAATAAATCTTCCATAGTTAGATAGAAGGGAGTTTGCTTTTAAAATATGTAAGAGGGAGGGACACCTGGGTAGCTTAGTTGCTTAAACATCCAACTCTTGGTTTCATTTCAGGTCATGATCTCACAGTTCATGAGTTCGAGCCCTGCATCGGGCTCCGCGCTGACACAGTGGGGAGCCTGCTTGGGATTCTTTCTCTCTCTCTCTCTTTCAAAGTAAATTAAAAAAAAAAATGTACATATGTACATATATATATATGATGTACATGGGCCTTCCATAAAAACTCAGAACAACCCGGCTCAGTTGGTTAAGCGTCCGACTTTGGCTCAGGTCATGATCTCATAGTTCAAGGGTTCAAGCCCTGCATTGGGCCGTGTATTGACAGCCCAGAGCCTGGAGCCTGCTTCGGAGTCTATGTCTCCCTCACTCTCTGCCCCTTCCCCGTTTGCACTCTGTCTCTCTCTCTGTCTCTCTCTTTCTCAAAAATAATAAGCATTTAAAAAAAAAAAACTGAGAATAACCCTTAGTACTGGGGACCAAGGGACTAGTTATTAAAACTGTTTCATAGACTATTCCTAGGATGGACTATCAGTTCTTTACTGAGCCTACATTCTTGCCCTTTAGAGTTAATCCTGAAAATTGTAAGGTTGTCCTTTCATTTTTGGTGGTAGAGTATAGAAAAGCATATATATAGAAAAGTCATAGAATTCCAGCTCATTTTAAATAGTTTTTATCACCAATGTAGTAATTTGTAAACTGATTCCTACTCTCTGTCTCAAGAAGAATGAGATGCAAAGTGTGAATTTCTAAAATAAATGAAATCTTACCATTTGTTAAAAATAACTAGAGTGATTGATGTTTATAAAGTTTACCTAAAATCTGGTGAACATAGGTTAGTATAAACTTATAGATTATACCAAATCCATGGATTTTTACATTTGTTTGCTTCAAAAGAGTCATGTATGTTCAGTACAGGTAAGAAAGCAAATCTAGTATAGAAATATAGGAAAGGAGATGTGAAAGTCACCTTGGCCACCCCAGTCCCAGAGTCACCAGTCTCTGGTTCTGGATATTCTTTTTTTTTTTTTTTTTAATGTTTATTTATTTTTGAGAGAGAGAGAGACAGAGTGCGAGTGGGGGAGGGTGGAGAGAGAGGGAGACACAGAATCCAAAGCAGGTTCCAGGCTCCAAGCTGTCAGCACAGAGCCCAATGCAGGGCTCAAACCCACAGACCTTGAGATCATGACCTGAGCTGAAGTCAGACACTTAACTGACTGAGACACCCAGGTGCCCCATGGTTCTGGTTATTCTTGTAGGAAACACCTTCACTCTATAGGATATGCTCATATTTCTATTTCTTGGTTAGTCAGTAGTGTGTGACTTCTTTTTAGGAAAAAAAAAAAATGTAGTTCATACCACTTTCCACTTCCCTTTCCTCCTGGCTTTTGATAGATTTCTACTCTAACTTGAAATCATAAGTTTTAATTTTATTGCAACTGTAACATTGTTTCTTGATTTATTTCTTGATTCCTCAACTTTATACAATTTCTGTCAACCATATCTCACCCCCCCTTTGACTATGTAAGTTCAGGAAAGTTCTTGTGCTCTTCTTTTCTCCTCCTTCCCCACTCCAACTCTCACCTCAATCTCTAGCAATAATGTCATAGTTATTACCATCCATATTCTGTCCTATATCTAACTTGTCTTCTACACTTTGATTGGAGGTTCTGAACAGCGACAATTAGTAACCAGTATAGACAGTATCAAGATTTTATAAATATTATTCACTGCAGATCCCAGTAGTGGAAGATTGGATCCATAAGAAGTATCTGTCATAAACCTCTGCCTGTAAAGGGAGAATATTTAAAATATCAAGGTCAAGTGAATTCTTCCATGCTATACCCCATCAGTTGCTCCAAAGCAGGCCACGATTTAATTTGCCTCATCTTTGGACCATAACTTCTCATTTATTTCCTTATAGAATTCTCATGAGACTATAACTTTATAAACTTATGCTTCCTAATACTTAGTAATATCTAGTAACCAGGAGAGCTCAGAAGTCTTTCTTTTCTACAATCCAAATAAAATAATTCCCCAAATTAAAAAAAACTTGATTGCTGTATATTGTTCATTTTTTATCTGAAGAATAGTATAAGCAAAATAGTCTCTAACTTAAGCTTTTTCTGTGCCCACTCTCTTTTCTGAAAATCGTAAATAGTGTTTCTATTACACCACAAGAGCAGTTTCAATCAAACGCTATTGTCATTTGGTGGAGTTTCCAGAAATCCATTACTGAACCTTTCCTTTTGACAAATACATCAGTTACAAGAGCCCCAGTGGGCCACTTCAGGGGGTGGGATGACTCAAATACAGGGCACTTTCCAGGTTTATCCTCTGTTTACTGGTTTATTAATAGAATTGGCTAATCTCAGGTATGAAGGAATGTTAAAAATCCTCTTGTGTGACCTTGTTACATATGCTTTGTCCATAAACTGTTTGCAAGAAGTGGAGCTTAATTCCTCTCCCTTGGGACTCTTCTTCTAAGGCTTAAGAATATGGCAGTGTGATAGAGTGTGACTTCTGAGGCTAGATCAAAAAAGGCATTGTGGGGGTGCCTGGGTGGCTCAGTCTGTTAAGCATCCTACTTTGGCTCAGGTCATGATCTCACTGTTTCCTAGTTCAAGCCTCACATCCGTGCTGACAGCTCAGAGCCTGGAGCCTGTTTCAGATTCTGTGTGTGTGTTTTTCCCTCTCTCTCTCTCTCTCTGTCTCTCTCTCTGCTTCTCCCTTGCTCATATCTGTCTCTCTCTCTCAAAAATAAACATTAAAAAAATTTTTTTAAAGGCATTGTGACATCCTCCTTGCCTTCTCTATTGGATCACTCACTCTCAGAAGGACCAACTGTCATGTTGTATGAACACTCAGGCAGCACTAGAGAAGGGTCCATGTGGCAAAAAACTGAGACCTCCTTCCAGTAACCAGCAAGGCATTGGGACTTCTTGCCAATAGCCTCAGCTCTGAGTGAACTTTCAGTTACCTGCATGAGGGAGAATATGAATCTCTGAGCAAGAATCACCCAACAAAGCCACTCCTGAATTCCTCACCCACAGAAACTGAGATAATAAATGTTTGTTGTTTTAAACCACTACATTTTGGTGTAATTTATGCCAACACAGATAACTAACAAACCTTTTAAACCCTCTCACTGCCAAAGGGGCCTCTAGTTTGTCTAAATAGTTATAACAAATCAAGGTGCTCTGTTGCATCTTTAGGCAGCTCAGTCTATAATATTGCATCAGTGGATCCTGGTTTTCTTCTTTGACATCCTCTGGGACAAATGAAATCAGTGCCTTCCCAAGCTTGCAGTCCCTAGTCACTCTTTTCCAGACTGTCTCCTTACCCACCCCACCTCTATTCGTCTCCCATCTCCATATTGTCACCAGACTTTGCTCTCGATAATACATCTGTAGCTGGCCCAGAGAACCTAACTGTGGGCTCAGAAATGGGCAGTCAGGAGAGAAGCAGGTTGCCCTGAAGAAAGGGCAAAAATGAGAACTAGACCTAATTGTGGCTTAGAGAGACTAATCCTAGGATCAGGGGAATAGTGGTCAAAAGAAGAGCCACAAAAGTATATGTAATTAGTTTACTCTATGTCTAAGCTAAATGTTTAATAACTTTCTCTGTGTGTTAAAATAAAGACAAAACCTGTATCTGTTACTATCACTCACTCCCTACTTTTCAGTTCTTCCCTGAGAACACATACATACTCCTGCCTCTGCTGGTCATTTCCCCTAGAAGACAGACAAGAACTACTGAACTTGATGGGAAAGTCCTCCTCTGATCTAACCCCAGAACATGCTTTCATTGTTGTTTCCAATTAGTCCTTCCCTTTACACATCCTCAATGCCCCAAGTTCTTGCCACTCCAGATTGGTTGGTCTTCTTCCAAAGGGTCCTGTTTTTCCCCAGTAACTTTCATGTGCTTTTACCTGTGCTTGGGATGCCTTGGGCCAATTACATTCCTTCTTTTAAGACCCAGGACAGATGTGAATATTCTTGGAATCCTTTGGAAACCCTTTCCCCAGGTGATTTGTTCCTTCCTGGGGTGTGTGTGTGTGTGTGTGTGTGTGTGTGTGTGTGTGTGCACGTGCATTTTTTTTTTTTTTTTGCAACATGCATTTGGCATCCCTTGCAACACTTGCCATGACACATCCTAGACATGTGTTAAAGTGTCTGTCCCTCCCTCTAGGCTCACACCTCTTAAGCTTTTTTCTGAGCCCAAATATTTGACAGGAATAGATCACAGATTTTTGAGTGCCAGTGACTCACATGGAGGATCCAGGGGTTTAAAATACCTTTCCAAGCATTAGAAGCTTCAGCTGCCTCTGAGAATCACACCACCAGATTGTGAATCATTTGAGGGCAATGACTGTGTCCTATCCAACCTTATACCCACCCACCATAGTAGCCTCTAATTATTAGGTGAACGAGTTAAGTGCCAAGTGGAATTTCTCTATTGATTCTTTAACAGAAATGTTAAAAGAAATTGACACTCTTCCAGAAAAATGAAATGTCATATAAGGTATCTTCACATGCTCTAAAAACAAACAAACAAACAAACAAACAATATGGCTTGGAAATGTTGGATAATGATGAGTGTTTGGGAACAAGTTTTGGAGACAGTTTAAATGGATCGCAGGAGACAGCCTCTGCAAACAGCCTTGCAAAATGACAATTTGGATGTGAATGTGTTTGCAACACCCATCTCTCCACCTCCCACCTCCCAGATCATGAGATGCTGGCAAATCTCAGCCTACAAATCACTGTTTTAACGTAAAGCAAATGCTTGTCCCTGGAGTGAAACAACTGAAAAGAATTAATTTTCTCTCTGCTTTTAGAGAGAAAAAAACCAATAACAACAATATATATTTTACCTGCTAAAGTACAATTACATGTGCTTTCCAGACCTGTACAAAAGTGCTTTATTGAGGCTGCTGTATATAGTATGGTTAATAATTGTGTAAACAAAGTCATCTCAAACCTCCCAGTGGAAAGAAATGAGTCCTTTTCTGTTTTAAACTTGTGATTTGATACAAGTAATTAGAGTCTATGCAAATATATGGCATAAACAGCCATCTCACTATATGAGTGCATTTCTTTCCTTGTAGCTTGCCTTTACTGTGTTGGTGGGAGCCTCACAGACCTTGTGAAGTTCAAGGGTCCCTGCTTGAGAATGGTTACTAAGAAGCAGTGAGTATGGGGATCAATGAGAAACAGCCTCCATATATTTAAGGAAAATCTTAAGCAATTCAGGATAGGAGGCATAGGGGCTCTTAGGGGCTGTGTGTTCAGCCAGTGGCCTCTGTGCTGCTGTTGGGAGTCCTTTATCCAAAATAAATTTGAGGCACACAGTTCAGCCAGAGGCTGATCATCTGATGAACACATATGGTAATTGTTACTCCCCCATTAAGTTACCCTCACCTTACTCAGAGAATGACTCGAGGTTCCTTGCTATCCAGGCATATGTTCATTATGCTGATAATTAAGTGGTGTACATGATATTGCTTATAATTGTCCAGCTATCCCTTTTTCCCGTTTTTCATCTTAACTATGAAATGTTTCATATATTTTTTTAAAGAATGTAATAAATTTGTGAGTTATAAAGGATAATAATAAAATGAACACCTGTGAACCCACCACCCAGCCTAAGAAATAGCCCATAACCCGTATTTTTGAAGCCCCCATGTGGGCCTGACTTTATATAAATGGTATGTCACATGATTTTTCTATGTGAGAAGTTTTGCAATTTCTTACATAATTACTTCAAAGAATAATGAATCCTTCTATCATTTTCGACTTAGCTCTATCAAATTAAACTGTTCTTCACTTGCCAATTAGAGCTTAAATGTGGCGTTCCCTTCCCCCCTTCTTAGAACAAGCAAAGTTCTTTATCAAGTACTCTTCTTGTCACTGTTACCAAAACATGCTATGGTTTAAGAATAAAAAATGTTAGATTGAGTTGATGCTTCCTGGAACATTAAAAAGATAAAAGGTCATTTTACTGTAAGTTAAAATTCCAAACCGCCTTTTGGTTTTACTGGCATTAAAAATTTGGCGAGCACACATAAACACATGCACTTCAAAGGAGCTTCATTCTTGGGGCCCCGGCAGTATCACTTATTTCCATTTCATGGCACATGCCACCATGAGCACTTACGAGGAGGCATTCTATTGGGCTCACATGATCATAAAAATAACTCCTAAAGAGAAGGCAAATTAGCTATTAGGCTGGTAGTGGAAAAGAGGTAGTGCTGGATGCTTGTCGACGTTAATAACTTGTCTTAGAAATATAACTAAAACTGTCTGTAAAGAGGGTCCAGTGTCATGGCTGGAAACTGCTTTCTTTTCTTTTTATTTAATTTCAGTTAGTTAACATACAGTATAATATTAGTTTCAGGTGTACAATACAGTGATTCAGTACTTCCACACAACATCCTGGGAGCTGGGTGGAAAATTATTTCTTTAGTGCCTCAGCAATGCTTTGGAATTATTATGTCTTCATTATAGTCTTGATAGAGGCTGACATTTTGGTTCTTAATTAGGGATCAGATGGAAATAAGCAAATTAAGTAGTTGTTTTTAAATGCAAAGTAAATAAGCAGACATGATATTTAAACTTTTTAATAACTGAGTTGCATTAATCTATTGATGTAGTGCTCTGAGATTTATATTTTTCTGAATTAGTTGTCATTTTTAAGACAAAAATGTTGATTACAAATAGATATAATCTGCTTTGTTTGCCTTATAAAAGAACATTTTTTTCCTTTAAATATCACTAACTGTAGTTTTTTAAAAAATTATTTGTTTTGATAGAGAGAGAGAATGAGCAAGTGGCTAGGGCCAGAGAAAAGGAGTGAGAGAATCCCAACCAGGCTGTACGTTGTCAATGCAGAGCCTGATGTGGGGTTCAGTCTCAGGAACTGTGAGATGGTGACCTGAGTCGAAATCAAGAGTTGGACGCTTAACTGACTGAGCTACCCAGGCGTCCCATCACTAATGTACTTAAAAAAAAAGAAAAAAATTAGAAATAGAGGTTTATCTGTAATTTTTTTCCTCCATCCTAAGAACTATAGTTCTAGCTGTAATCAAACCATGTAGTTTTTTTTGTTTTTTTGTTTTTTTTTGGCTACAAAATTTTCCATCTGATATAAAGAATATAAAGATTTATGAATAGAATTCTAGTGGTTATGTAACTCTTATTACTGTGGTTCTCCTAAAACTCTCAGAAAAACATTTTGACAAATTTTATAGTCCATTTTCATCTGCTCAAAAGGGTGATAGAGATTACTCCTGTATGAAATAAATCCTAAAAAAATATTTTTTGAATGGATGAAATCATGTTTCAGTAAAACTTGTGTCACTGAATGCTTTCCTGTTCATCAGAGAACTTCTAGGTTCCATCCAGTGGTCCCTATTTCCGGAAGTTTCTAATGCAATAAAATGATAAAGGAAGAGAGCTGAATTGTCCTTTGAGGCTTGTATTTGACCCACATCCCCTTCCTCCTTTTCAGTCATCATGCTTCTTTAGTATTGAACCAATCAGGGTGATCCTTGGGAAGAGAGAATAGTTATTTTCTTGGCTTAGTATAGCCAAGGTTCTATGGAACCCATTCCTTTTAATACAGTTCAGTGGTTAAAGTTTTTTAGGGAGGCAAGCCAGCTCAAAACCACTTAATGGCCACAGGGGGACACACAAGATGAATCTTAAGGATTCCATGTCAGGACAGTAAAGCATCCCTGTGTGAGCCCTATACTGGGTTATAAAGAAACTAACAACCAGGGGGAAAAATCTACAGAGACAATAGGAGGCTGTTCCATTTATGGTTCCTCACTCTTCCCATTTTAAAAATTAATTTGTCTTTAGTCAGCAAGCTATAACTTAAAGCACTGTGTAGAACTTCTAAGGGGAAGACATTCCACCTAAGTCTAAAGAGCAGCAGCTGACTTGGCAACTGCCTAGCCCAAGACAGTTCTGATTTTAAAGTTCTGTTTTCCTTGCAAGAAAGTCTGGGATGTGAAGCCAGGCAGAGGGGTTTTAAATGGGTGCGGGAGCCAGTGCAGATGGGGGTTGTTAACAACAATTGAAGAACAACAACTTTTTTTAGAGGGATGGCTAAGAGCTTCTCTCTGGTCAGAAAAGAGAATCTGTTTGGATAAAGGAAACTTGCTTGCACCCCTGGTAAAGAAATTTTATTTGACTTAATTTAAACAGAATGACCTGTGAATCATTTTGAAAGAGGAAGAGGTATCCTGGGGGGAACATCTTACAAGGGATGGCTTGTAGCTCTAATGTTAACCAGTAAAGGTGGTGATTTAAATGTCCCCAGGAGTCAAAGCCTTACATAGGGACTAAAGGCTGTCTCATATAGTGGAGGGACACTACGACTAAAGTAGAACCACCCTTGGGCATTATACTGTGGGTGAGTTTCTTTATTCCAAACCATTAAATGCAACTTTCCAGAAAGGCTAACCTCTAAGATTATGTGCGAATCCATTCTGGATGTCCCTATAATACCATTAACCTGTCATTCATGAGGAGCACATGCACAGCACATCCTACCTAACACATTCTCTGGCGCTGCAACAAGATCAGTAGTGTTGGCCTTTTTTCATATCATGCTTATGTGATATGATGTGATGTGAAGTCAGCTGGTAGAGAAGAAACTTGCCAAATCCTTTGACCATTTTTCACATGTTAAACCCATTCAGGAATTTATTTCAGCATGTCTTTGTTTCTTAAAGTTTTCTGTTGGAGATCTTTTCATGGTCTGGTCATTTTCAGTAGCCTCACAATCCCTGTGCTTTGGCTTTCTACAAAACAATAGGCTTTTCAGATTAGTAGTTGAAGTGCAAACAGTCACCAGCCACTACCAAAGCAACATGGCTCTTTCACAGGCTCAGGCATTGCACTCCAGGCTATTCATTTACCTTGTATGCTGCTTGAGTTCATGATTCTCTACATGGAATAATTACACGTGGAAAAATCCCATTACTATAATATAACATCTGCCTGGTTTGCTGTGTTATTATTAGACTTATTTCTTAATACTCTTACCATAAACTTCCATTTTAAGTTTATGAAACAATTTCAATTTTAGTTCTTAAAAACAAGAAACAAATTATAGACTTCTAGATATCACTCATGATAAGAAATACTACTGTTCTATTATTTTTTTCCCCTATGTAACTCTTTTGCCAGGTTTTAATTATAAATTAAGAGTTAATTAGACAGTTTTAAAAGTTTGTGATATAAACTGGCCTGAGACAAATAAATGTTTTGTATTCATTTTTAAAAACTTATAGAAGTTTTGCAATTTTTAAATTTCTATTGGGAATAAATTTTTGTTCATTTTGATTGTTCTTTAAACATAACACATTTTGCCCTAATTATATGTGCCCAGTGTAAATTTATGTAGGGACTTATTCATGGCCTTTCATAAGATTTGATTATATTTTAGGTAGTCATGAGACATAAAACAATTTGATAGCATTAGATCAGTTTCATATCATAATAAAGCATTCTCATGAAGGACAATTGAAAATATATGGTATTATTACATCAAATTTCAGAAGTTCAGAATGTCATAATCTAAATATAGAAGAAATTAATTCTTAGATAATATAGATTGATAGGATAATTAAGGTTTTTAGGGAGGTGTGGAGAGAAAACTAGGGTAGCAATACTTACATAGGACAAAATAGACCTTAAAACAAACACTGTAACAGAGACAAAGAAAGACACTATATAATCATTAAGGGGACAATCCAAGAAGGTAGAACAATTGTAAATATTTATGCATCCACATAGGAGCACTCAAATACTTAAAGCAGTTAATAACAAACATGAACTAATCAATAATAATACAATACTAGTAGGGGACTTTAACTTACTTACATCAATGAACAGATCATCCGAATAGAAAATCAACAAGGAAACAGTGGCTTTGAATGACATATTGGACAAGATGGATTTAACAGATATGTTCAGAATGTTCCTTCCTAAAACAGCAGAATACATATTCTTTTCAAGTGCATATAGAACATTCTCCAGAATAGATCATATGTTAGCCCACAAAACAAATCTCAGCATAGTCAAAGAAATCAAAGTCATTTCATGCATTTCTTCTGACCACAATGCTATGAAACTAGAAAACCATAAGAAAAAATCTGAAAAGAGAACAAATACATGGAGGTTAAATAACATACTACTAAACAATAAATGGGTCAACCAACAAATCAAAGAGGAAATCAAAATGAAATTAAATGAAAATGAAAACACACAGTCCAAAACATTTGAGATGCAGCAAAAACTGTTCTAAGAGGGAAGGTTTTAGCAATATAGGTCTACCTCAAGAAACAAGAAAAACCTCAAATAAACAACCTAACCCTTACACATAAAGGCGTTAGAAAAAGATGAACAATTGAAATCTCAAACCAAAAGAATGAAGTAAATAATAAAGTTAGAGCAGAAATAAGAAAAATATATGAACTAAAAAATAATAGAACATATCAATGAAACCAGGAGCTGCTTCTTTGAAAATATCAACAAAATTGATAAACCATTAGCCAGACTCATCAAAAAAGAGAGAAGACTCAAAATCAGAAATTAAAGAGGAGAAATAACAAATGACAGCACAGAAATACAAAGGATTGTAAGAGAATATGAGGAAAAGTTATATGCCAATAAATTGGACAATTTGGAAGAAATAGATAAATTCCTAGAAACATAAACTACCAACATTGAATCAGGAGAAATACAAAATTATATAAATAATCAGCAGTGAAATTAATCAGTAGTCAAAAAAATCATCACAAACAAAAGTCTAAGACCAGATGGCTTCACAGGCAAATTATAACAAATATTTAAAGAAGCATTAATACCTGTTCTTTTCAACATGAATAGACACTTTCCCAATGAAGACATCCAGATGGCTAACAGGAAAAGATGTACAACATCACTCATCATCAAGGAAATACAAATCAAAACCACGATGAGATACCACCTCACACCTGTCAGAATGGCTAAAATTAACAACACAAGAAACAACAGGTGTTGGCAAAGATACGGAGAAAGAGGAAACCCTCTTGCACTGTTGGTAGGAATGCAAACTGGTGTAGCCACTCTGAAGAACAGTATGGAGGTTCCTCAAAAAACTACAAATAAAACTACCCTAGATCCAACAATTCCATTACTATGTATTTACCCAGAGGATACAAAAAATATGCATATGAAGGGGTACCTGAATCCTAATGTTTATAGCAGCATTATCAACAAGCAGCAGACTATGGAGAGAGCCCAAATGTGCATTGACTGATAAATGGATAAAGAAGATGTGGTATATATAAATGATGGAATATTACTCAGCCATCAAAAAGAATGCAATCTTGCCATTTGCAACAACCTGGATGGAGCTAGAATGTATTATGCTAAGTGAGATAAGTCAAGCAGAAAGAGAAATACCATATGATTTCACTCATGTAGAAGTTAAGAAACAAGACAGATGAACATATGGGAAGGGGAGGAAAAAAACAAGAAGAGAAGGAAACAAATCACAAGAAACTATTGATGATAGAGAATAAACTGAGCATTGATGGAGGGAGGTGAGTGGGGGATGAGCTAGATAGGTGATGGATATTAAGGAAGGCCTTTTTGATGAGCACTGGATACTGTATGTAATGATGAATCACTGAATTCTACTCCTGAAACCAATATTGCACTGTATTTTGCCTAAAATTTAATTTAAAAAAAGTATTCTCAAACGATTCCAAAAAATGAAAAAGGAAAACTTCCAAATTTATTCTATGAGGCCTGCATTACCTGATACCAAAAGCAGATAAAAACACTACCAAAAAAGAGAAATGCAGGCCAATATCTTTGATGAACATAGATGCAAAAACTTCTCAATAAAATACTAGCATATTGAATACAAAACTACGTTTTAAAAAGTTATTCACCATGATCAAGTGGAATTTATTCCCAGGATGCAAGCATTGTTCAGTTTTCACAAATCAATGTGATATATCACATCAACAAGAGAATGGATAAAAAGCATATGGTCATTTCGATAGATTCAGAGAAAACACTTGACAAAATACAACATCAATTCATGATAAAAATCCTTAACAAAGTAAGTTTAGAGGGAACATTCCTCAACATAATAAAGGCCATATATGAGAAACCCACAGCTAACATCCTACTCAATGAAAAACTTAAAGCTTTCCCCCTAAGATAAGGAACAAGACAGAGATGGCCATTCTCACCACTTTTATTCAACATAGTAATGAAAGTCCTTGCAAGGCTCTTCCAAAAAACTGCTAGAACTAATAAATGAATTCAGTAAAGTGGCAGGATACAAAATCAGTGTGCAGAAATCTGTTGCATTTGTATACATCAATAATGAAGCAATAGAAAGAGAAATTAAGAAAACAGTCCTATTTATAATTGCACCAAAAATTATAAGATACCTAGGAATAAGCCTAACCAAGGAGGTGAAAGACCTGTACTGTGAAAACTTTAAAACACTGAGGAAAGAAATTGATGATACAAGGGAATGAAAAGACATTCCATAACTTCAGCAATCAGACAACAAAAATAAATAAAAGGCATACAAATTGGCAAGGAAGAAGTTAAACTTCCAATCTTCACAAATGACATGATACTCTACATGGGAAACCTGAAAGACTCCATCAAAAAATTGCTAAAAGTGATACACGAATTCAGCAAAGTTGCAGGATATAAAATCAAAGTACAGAAATCTTGCATTAATATATGCCAATAATGAAGCAGCAGAAAGAGAAATCAAGGAATTGATCCCATGTACAATTGCACCAAAACCCATAAGATACCTAGAAGTAAACCTAACCAAAGAGGTAAAAGATCTATATGCTGAAAACTATAGAACATTTCTGAAAGAAATTGAAGAAGACACAAAGAAATGGAAGAACATCCCATGTGCATGGATTGGAAGGACAAATATTGTTAAAATGTCTATACTACCCAAAGCAATCTGCACATTCACTGCAATCCGTATCAAAATAACATCAGCATTCTTCACAGAGCTAGAACAGTTCTAAAATGTGTATGGAACCAGAAAAGACCCCAAATAGCCAAAGTAATGTTGAAAAAGAAAACTGTGAAGATGGAGGCATCATAATTCCAGACTTCAAGCTGTATTTACAAAGCTGGAATTATCAAGATAGTATGGTATTGGCACAAAGACACTTAGATCAATGGAACAGAATAGAAAAACCAGAAATGGCCCCACAAACCTATGGCCAACTAATCTCTGACAAAGCAGGAAAGAGTATCCAATGGAAAAAGGCAGCATCTTCAGCAAATGGTGTTGGGAAAACTGGACAGTGACATGCAGAGGAATGAAACTGGACCAATTTCTTTATTTTTTTAATAGTTCTTTAAAAAAAATTTTTTTTTTGAGAGATAGAGAGCCAGTGGGGGAGGGGCAGAGAGAGAGGGAGACAGAAACCCAAGTAGGCTCCACGCTGTTAGCACAGAGCCCAATGCAGGGCTCAAACTCATGAACCGTGAGATCATGACCTCAGCTCAAGTCAAGAGTTGGATGCTCAACCAACTGAGCCACCCAGGAGTCCCTAAACTGGACAACTTTATTACACCATGCACAGAAATAAATTCAAATTGGATGAAAGACCTAAATGTAAGACAGGAGACATCAAAATCCTAGAAGAGAATACAGACAGTAACCTTTTTGACCTCAGCCACAGCAACTTATTACTAGACATGTCTCCAGAGGCAAGGGAAACAAAAGCAAACATGAACTACTGGGACCACATCAAGATAAAAAGCTCCTGCCCAGTGAAGGAAACAACAAAACTAAAAGTCAACCTTTGGAATGGGAGAAGATATTTACAAATGACATGTCTGGTAAAGGGTTAGTATCCAAAATCTGTAAAGAACTTAATTAAATTCAATCCCCCCCAAAACAAACAATCCAATGAAGAAATTGGTAGAGGTCTTTTCCAAAGAAAACATCCAGATGGCTAACAGACACATGAAAAGATGCTCAATATCACTCATCATCAGGGAAATACAAATCAAAACCACAATGAGATACCACCTCACACCTGTCAGAATAACTAAAAGGAACAATTCAGGAAACAACATGTTGGCGAAGATGCAGAGAAAAGGGAACCCCCTTGCACTGTTGGTGGGAATGGAAACTGGTGTAGCCACTATGGAAAACAGTATGGATGTTCCTGAAAAAGTTAAAAATAGAACTACCCTACCACCCAGAAATTACACTATTAGGTATTTATCCAAAGGTTACAAAATGCTGATTCAAAGGAGTCCATGCAATATTTATAGCAGTGCTATCAACAATAGTCAGACTATGAAAAGGGCCCAATGTCCATTGACTGATGAACGGGTAAAGAAGTTGTGATATATATATGCGATGGAATGTTACTCAGTGATCAAAAAGAATGAAATCTTACCATTTGCAACAATGTGGTTGGAACTAGAGTGTATTATGCTAAGTGAAATAAGCCATTCAGAGAAAGACAAATATCATATAATTTCACTCATGATGAATTTAAGAAACACAACAGATGAACATAGGAGAAGGAAAAATAAGATAAAAATAGAGGGGAGCAAACCATAAGAGACTCTTAAATATAGAGAACAAATTGAGGGTTGATGGAGATGGTGGCAGGGGGAATGGGCTAAATGGGTGATGGGCATTAAAGAGGGCACTTGCTGGGATGAGCCACTGGGTGTTATATGTAAGTGATGAATCACCAATTTCTACTCCTGAAACCAATACTACACTATATGTTAACTTACTTGCATCTAAATTAAAAAAAAAGGGGGGGGGCGCGCCTGGGTGGCTCAGTCGGTTAAGTGTCCGACTTCAGCTCAGGTCATGATCTCACAGTCCGCGAGTTCGAGCCCCATGATGGGCTCTGTACTGACGGCTCGGAGCCTGGAGCCTGCTTCAGATTCTGTGTCTCCCCCTCTCTCTGCCCCTCCCCTGTTCATGCTCTGATTCTGTCTCAAAAGTAAATAAACATTAAAAAAATTATAAAAAAAGAAAAGATATTCAATGCTCATAGGTTGAAAGAACAAATATCATTTAAATGCTATATTACCCAAAGCAACCTACAGATTTAATGAAATCCCTATCAAAATACCAGTAGCATTTTTCGCAGAACTAGAACAATTCTAAAATTTGTATGTAACTACAGAAGAATCTGAATAGCCAAAGCAATCTTGAAAAAGAAAAGCCAAAGGATCATAATTCCAGATATGAAGTTATATTACAAAGGTGTAGTAATCAAAATGGTATGGGAGTGGCATAAAAATAGACACATAGATTAATGGAACAGAATAGAAAATCCAGAAATGAATTCACAACAGTATGGTCAGTTAATCTTTGACAAAGCAGGAAAGAATATCCAGTGAGAAAAGGACAGTCTCTTCCAGAAACGGTATTGGGAAAATGGACAACATGCAAGAGAAATAAACTGGACCACTTTCTTACACCATACACAAAAATAAACTTAAATGGGTTAAAGACCTAAATGTGAGACCTGAAACCATCAAAATCCTAGAGGGGAACACAGACAGTACTCTCTTTGACATCAGCCATAGCAACTTTATTCTAGATACGTCTCCTGAGGCAAGGAAACAAAAGCAAAAATAAACTATTGGGACTACATCAAAATAAAAAGCATCTGCACAGCAAAGGAAACAATCAGCAAAACTAAAAGGCAGCCTACAGAATGGGAGAAGATACTTACAAATGATATCTGATAAAGGGTTAGTATTCAAAATATATAATTAAACACCCAAAAAACATAATCCAGTTAAAAAATGGGCAGAAGACATGAAGAGACATTTCTCCAAAGAAGATATACAGATGGCCAACAGACAAATGAAAAGAGGCACATCACTCATCATCAGGGAAATGCAAATCATAAACTACAATGAGATCTCACTTCACACGTGTCAGAATGGCTAAAATCCATACAAGTGTAGGAGATAAAGAAATCCCCTGCACTGTTGATGGGAAGACAAACTGGTACAGCTACTGTGAGAAACCGTATGGAGGGTCCTCAAAAAGTTAAAAATAGAACTACCTCTTGTACTGTTGGTGGGAATGCAAACTGGTGCTGTCACTGTGACAAACAGTATGGAAGGTCCTCAAAAAGTTGAAAATATAACTACCCTATGATCCAGCAATCACAGTACTAGTGTTAAAAATACAAAAACATTATTTCAGTGGGATATATGCACTGCTGTATTTATTGCAGCATTATTTACAGAAGCCAAATTATGGAAGCATCCTAAGTATCCATTGATAGATGAATGGATGAACAAGATGTATCACACACACACACACACAATGGGATATTATTCAGGCTTGAAAAAAGAATGAAATTTTGCCATTTTCAACAACATGGTCGGAGCTAGAGAGTATAATACTAAGTGAAATAAGTCAGTCCGAGAAAAACAAATACCATATGATTTCAGTCATATTTTGAATTTAAGAAACAATGCAAACAAAAGGGAAGAGAGAGAGAGAGAGAGAGAAATCAAGAAACAGGCTCTTAATTATAGAGAACAAACTGATAGGGAGATGGGTTGGGGAGATGGGGGTTAAAGAGTACACTTTTCATCATTAGCACTAGTAATGTATAGAATTGTTGAATCACTATATTGTACACTTGAAACTAATATAATACTGTACATTAGCTATACTCAAATTAAAATTAAGATCTTAATGAAATTAACATGGCCCCCAAGCTCAGTGTTGAAGAGCTTTCCTAATGCAGAGAGGTTGTGCTGCCTTGTGGAGAAAGGGTGCATGTTAGATAAATATCATTCGGGCAAGAGTTGTTATGCTGTTGACGATGAACTCAGAGTTCATGAATAACAGTATCGTACATCCAGAAAAAGGAAGAGGAAATTCATTGATCTGTATGTAGGGCTGCTCCAAAAATTCCTAAAATAATGTCTGTGGTGCATGATGAAGCCATGGAAAAACTGGACAATTAGCTAAACTTGTGCATTCATAAGATAATGACCAATAAACAGAGCATAGGGGACAGCATTGTTTTGAGGCTGAAAACCAGATTAATTCATGAGCAGGTCATCTAGGGTCAGGAAAATGGTTAACTCTTCTTTGCTTGTGTTTCATTATAAAGAAATATAAGATGTCTTATACAGAAACATTTAAGGTTACTTACTGATTGAAAATGTTGTGACCAAAGGCTTGTGGGAATCGAACCCAGTATTTTCCTTAGGAGCAATAGCTCAGTATTTGCTAATTCAATGTTCATGGCAACACTGTAGAATATAACTACCACAAAGTGCAGGGATGTATTTTCAAATGGCTATGCTTCCATCATTTGTGAGAGTGCTCTTTTCTCTACCCCAGCTAACATAATGTTTCAAACTTTGATATCTGATAGTTGAATAATGGTAGTTTGCAGTTTTAATTTGCATTACATTTAGTATGAAAAATGTAGAAGAACATCTTTTCATGTTTTGGAGCCACTTATATTCCCCTTGTTTTCTCTTTTTCCTTTTGTCTTTTTCTCATTGATTTGTGGCACATCTTTATGTATGAAGAAAATTAGCTCTTTTTCTATGCTACAAATTGCAGATATTTTCACTAGTGTGTCATTTGTCTCTATACTTTTTTCTGCATATGGCAAAAGAAAATACACATTTTTTTTTTTTTTTGATAGAGAAAGAGAGAAAGAGTGTGAGCAGGGGAGAGGGACGGGGGTGGAGAGAGAGAAAGAGAGAGAGAGAAAATTTTAAGCAGGGTACACACTGAGCATGAAGGCCGATGTGGGACTCGATCCAACAACCCTGGGATCAAGACCTGAGCCAAAATCAAGACTTGGACGCTCAACCAACTGAGCCACCCAGGCACCCCTATAAACATTTTTAATGTAGTCAAATGTATTGATCATGGCTTTTGTGGCCTCTTGGGTTTGTTACAGTTTTAAAAGCTTTTCTTAAGAGATGTATAAGAGTTGTATTTGTGTTTGAAGTTTTGTGATCCTTTGGTGTTGTTAAGGAATTTAATCTTTTCAGTATATAACATTAATTACAAATCTTTCTTTCCATGCTGGGTAAATTTCAAAGCAATAGAACGATGGAAGTTCACCAGGTTTTGGAATCCAAAAGTCCAGTTTGAATTGTAGTTTATGCACTTACTAAAGTGACCTAAGCCATGTTACTTACTTGCTCTTAGCCTCAGGTTCCCCATCCGGGCATTAGTGAGTTCTATTACAAAAGACAGTGCCTGGCACGTGATAGATTCTCAATGTTAGTTGCTCTCTCTCCTGCTTTCCTGAAGCCCTTGACCAAGAAATATTTTGATAAATTAATGTAAGACATATACTTAAATAAATAGGATTTCTTTACAAAAGCATTCTATAATTTAAATTATAAAAAAATTTCTGTTGAGTTTCTCAAGCCAGCCTGAACTAGTAACTCATACATACATACATACATACATACATACATACATACATACATATTTGAGTTGTAGGTACTAAAAATTGTGTGTCAGTACAATGCACATTGCAAAAATACATTTTTTGGTAATAAATGGTTTTTGGTAATTTGGTAATATGTGGTAAATTTTTGGTAATAAATGTGAAAAAAGTAAATGAAGACTGAATTTTTAGACACTGCATTATTTTCTTTAAGAACTCCTAGACTATGTCTAGAAACTTCATTGGAACCCCTTTAATTAAAAAAAGCAATTAGTTAATGAAATCAGTCAGTGTACCCAATTTATCCTGTTTCATAATTCTAAATTTTTTACATACTATATTTTCTTAAAGCAGGCTACATTTTTAGAGAGAATAATGCATTCTAAAATCATCAAAATTGTGTCGTAAAAAATAAAGCATAATGTGTTTATCCTTTAGTTTCATGACTAGATCAACTATATTTCCATGTATTTTTCTTTCCATGGCTAATTTATGAGCCACCTTAACATGTGGAGCATAAGGAGAAGTCACAATTTTAGAAATGCCTTAACTTTGTATTTAAATACAATTGCTTTGTCACTACTCTAAGGAAATTCAGTAAGACTTGAATGCCTTTGCTCTATTAGGCAATTTAGAATATCCCAGACCTTGCTCTGGACTTCAAGATATTTTGTAGTTCAAAGCAGATGTGTGAGGAAGAAAAAACATCTGGTGAAGAGAACTTGCTTCGTCGCGTGATGCTGTTTTCCTGCACTCTTCAGCAGAGCGTCTGTTGAGCAGGTTGGCAGGTTTGATAATTAATTAATGATGAGGGAATGAGCCACGTATCTGAGGAACTCAGTTTTGCCCCTTACTGCTTCTTTCTTCCCCACATGTCTGGCAAAGCCTTCAGAGTCTAGGATCACTGATCCCACAGTTGTGTCTCAACTCCAACACTTGTCTTCAGGCTTAATTAGCTCAGAGATATAAACAGATGGATGGTCTGGGACCCAGAGGGTTTAGTGTTGAGCAATGCAGTTTTATTATCAGGGACTTGGAAACTTTTGTTGGAGAAGTACATCATCAAAACTTAAAAAAAAACCTTAGAATTTTGAAAGTACATACTTGAAGGCGACAGAGCTGTGTGTATCCGTATATTTGTGGATTTTTCTTTTGTCACTTTTTGTTTAAATAGAAGCTCAAACTTACAGGAAAGTTGCAAGAATAATACAAGAGACACCCATTATTCCTTTACCCAGATTTACCCACTGTTTTTATTTTACCCTGTTTGTCTTTACATCCTCACTCCTTCCTTCCCCTCTCTTCCCTCTAGACACACACACACACACACACACACACACACACACACACACACACACATCATATCATACACATTTAAACGTGCTTTTTTTTAATGAACTGTTTGAAGGCAAGGTGGATGTCAGCTATCTTTACTCCTAATACTTCAGTGTATATTTCTTAAAGACAGGCCATTCTTCTAAATAATCACAGTATAGTTATCAAAATCATAAAATTTAATATTGATATGGGATTATTAGCTAAGCCATAGTCCCTTTTAAATTTCATCAGTTGTCTCAGTATTGTACCTATGATGTTCCCCACCCTCCCCAGACCTATTCAGGATAACACATTGCATTTAGTTGTCATATCTCCTTTACATGGGAATGGTTTTTCAACTTTTTGTGTATGTTTTGACTTTGACATTTGTGAAGAGTTCAAATCGGTCCTTTGTAGTATTCCTGTAATTGAGTTTGTGTGGTATTTCCTCACGCAGTCTGGGCTCTGCAATTTTGGCAGAAGTACCACAGGAGTGGTGGTGTACGTCTGACGGTGTCTTATCAGGGGGCACGTGGTGTTGATTTTTTCTTAATTGGTGATGTGAGTTTCGATCATTTGATTAAGGGGGGGGCCCATTGGTTTCTCCACAGTGAACCTACACTTCCCCCGTTTCTATTTTGTAAGAACATTATGGAGAGATATGTTGAGACTATGTAAACAGCTTGCTCATCTTCAAATTTCACCCACTCGTTTTAGCAACCGTGATGATTTTCTAAGTCTGTTATTTCTTCTATATTTACTAGTTGGCATTCTGCTGCAAGGAAGAGCTTTCTTTCCTTTCTCTTTTATTTATTCATTTATTTATTTGCATTAGTATAGGTTCATTGGTTCTTATTTTATTCAGTGGTGATAATTACTTACTATCATGATTTATTTTGATACTTTGGCCAGTGGAAGCCCCTCAGTCTGACCTTGGGGTCATTTTGATAAGTTGTCATCATTCCTTGAGCTTCCTTACTTTCTGACATGCAAAAAGATGTTCCAGATTCATTTTATATTTTCTCTGCCCCAGCCCCAGAACGAACATTCTCCAAGGAATCCTGGTTCCTTTTCATGGAGAATGGTATTTAGAAACCAAGACTGTGCATGTGTGTGTGTGTGTGTGTGTGTGTGTGTGTGTGTGTGTGTGTTAAGGGAAACTACGTTATGGAATATTACATGTGCTAAATCATTGTGTACTGTACGTATGAGTGTATGGTGCATGTGTGTGTTTAAGTTTACAAGTTTCAAACAGAAGAGCACTTATTTTACATGTAATAATTATAAGTTTTGACAAGAAAGAAATACATTTTTCATTTCACAGTAAATGGCATTACACAGTTTTGAGTTCTAAATCATCTTGACATTTATGAAGGACCAAATGGAAAGTAGGCAACTGAGTGTGTTAAATATAAAGCTATCTTTAACTGTTGTATTAAAAAGCAAAGATTTATTTTCCATCTGTGATCTGAATGTGCCTACTTGTGTTCTCTTCCACGGCAGTGGAATTTCTGTGGAGCCACACGACAGAGAGCATGTGTGTTGGATACATGTCAGCCCAGGATGGGAAAGCCAAGGTAAGCGGGAACACTGGGGCATAACCTGAAAACCTTGCAGGTTGCATGAACCTCTAACTGGCTAAGTTGATACAAATGAAATTTTTCAGCTTCTGTTGGGCAGTAACTCTGTGATCTTTATGGGAATCTGATTAAGCACAGTTAACGATGCCAAAGAAAAACAGCAGATCTTTTTAGCTTTTAATGACAAAGCAGGGGAGATTAGGAAACACCACCTCCCTTTTATTTTCATCTTGTTCTTCCTCATCTATTGTGAATAATTGGAAAAGAAGAAACTGGGGATTGAGAAGAGAAAGTGGGAGTAGAACTGATGGGCTGACCGGGCTGGGTGATTTTGCCGGGAGTGTTGGAATAGATCAAGGAAACAGAGGGAAAAACAGTGCTTGTATACCACCCTACATGTTCAAGGGCAGAGGCAGCCGATGTGCTTGCACATGCAACTTGTCCAGTACTCTGGTGTGTTCTGGCATACCCTGGCATGATGCCCTTGTGGGAAGAGTCAAAGGTCTGTGCTCTGGGCGACACGTGCCTGTGGCATGCATCCCTCGGTGAGTCACAACAATCACACAGACATACACAGCACCTCGTGAATTGCTTGGTTTCACTGCACCCTCGGTGGGTGAGTCTGGGAGTAAGAAATATAATTTGTGGGTTTTATTTTATACTGGCCTCATGTTCTTCTTGTTCATAAAAGTTTTAGAAACAGCTGTGGCATATGATGTTTACTTGGCATTAAAGTGCCTCAATTGCAAAGCTGTAAAGTTGGGCCACCTCTTTTTTAAAGGACATAATTTATTTTGCATATTGGGAAATATAAGTAAGGAAACTTCTGATACAAACTGTCTGATAAATATTGAATCATTAACAAATCAAAGATGCATGCAGCAAATTAAGGGTACATGTCAGTTTATTGCTTATTGCTAACCCATCCAGACTGACCTCTATATTATTCAGCAAGCCAGGAGCATCACAGGGCTTCTGTGAGTACAGCATACAAGAACATTTCATCAGGCAAAGATTGACTTATATTTGTCATGGTATTACTGAGTTCTCCTCCCCTTTGTCTTACCCTCAACTAATACAGTTTTCACATTGTATTAGTACGCTTATTTCATAAGAGAATGCACAGAGATTGCTTTGTTTCATAGTATATACGGAGAAGAATTATAATTGCTCACTTTAAAGGTGATTTTTGAGCTTCAAGCAACATTGCCTAATAGAATTTTCTGTGATGAGTGAAATTATTTATATTTATATTTTGTTATCCAGTGTGATAGCCACTAGTCACGTGGCTATTGAGCACCTGAAATATGGCTAGTATACCTGAGGAACAGAATTTTAAATTAGTTTAATTTAAATTACTTAGGGTTTTTTTTTAATGTTTATTTTTGAGAGAGAGAGAGAAAGAGAGAGAGAGAGAGAGAGCGCATGTGCACAAACAGGGGAGGGGCAAAGAGAGAGGGAGACACAGAATCCAAAGCAGGCTCCATGCTGTGAGCACAAAGCCCAATGTAGGGCTCAAACCAATGAGCCGTGAGATCATGACCTGAGTTGAAGTCGGATGCTTAACTGACAGAGCTATCCGGGTGCCTCTAAATGACTTAACTTTTAATTTAGATAGCCACATGTGGCAAAACAGCTACTGTATTGAACATCATGGGTTTAAAGAATGAGTGGAAAAATGGTTATTCAAATAAGTATTTTCAGAACACTCTTTTCTTCCCAATGACAAAATAATTTCCAAATATAAATAAGCCTGATAAGCCATAAGAATGGCTTACAGCCATTTAAGTTTCTCTTACCCCATACATATTGACTCCGAGCTAAAATTGCTTTTTAATAAAAGAACAAGTAGGAGGTGGACTTCAGTATTTAAGCCAGTGTGGTGGGGGTACCATCATGTTATTTAAGTCCCTTGTGTGGAAATGTTCCAGTTATCCCTGCTGGTGGCCTGTGGAAGGCACCTTACTATTTAACATGAAATATGGGTAGTAAAGAGAGTGGAGAGTCCTGCATTGAGCCCAAAGATGTTTGGCCTCTAGTTGCATTGCTTGACATCTGGTCGATGTGGTTTTCATATTGCTGGTAAATTCTCCAGCTGGTAGTCTTGATTGGGCCAACAGATACAGCTGCTCCTCTTGCCTCACTTGTAAATTATGTTTTTGACCTTCCTTGCAGAGAGTTAATCCCTCTCCCTTTCTTCCTCCTTTGAGCCTGTGGCTACAAATGCTTTCCAGAAAGAAAGAAAAAAAAAACCCACCCAAAACACTAATGCTTTGGCTGTTGAATTCTATTGATCAAAAAACCATCTCTTCTGTCATAAAGGCTGGAATTTTATTGTATTGCAAGTAAGACAATGTTAGAAATGAAAAGCTGGGCTCAAAAGAGAAAGGGGCAATAGCAAAGTTTGTATTCCTTTTAAGAGAGTAAGTAAGCCTTTGGCCTACCCGTCTGGTTTCCTGACTTCAATGAAAAAAATGCTGAATTAATGGTATACCCATTCAGTATGATGACTGGTTTGTAAAACATGTTCTTATATAATGTTGAGGTCCATGGTAGCAAAATAAGAAAGAAGGCATCTTTAAAAATTAAACGAAAACAAAACTCAAAAACCAAACAACAAAAAACACACACATTTTTTAAATTTAAAAACTATTTCTAAAAAGTTCTTTTTTTTTTTTTTCCAATTTGGACTTATTGTTACCAACCTCAGAAACTAAACCACCTGGCTATTCAAACATTTTATTTAAGCTAGCTATGTTCAATCCAAGTTAAGTCCTTGAATTAAAGTTCACCTCAAAATCATACTGCTTTAAAAAGAGTGGATAATAAATATTGTAACCAAAATCCATATATGATTTGAATTAAATAGAAGTAGTTTCTTTTACAAATTTCTTTGTTTTCTTCTCTTTTTTATAGAACATTCTTTCAATTGTATAATTTAATTTAATTTCTAAGCCTGGTAACATAAGTTAAAGAGATTTTTTTTATTAAACCAAAACTAGGGCATTGATACCAGTTGGATTTAAAAATCAGATTGCCTATATCCTACCCAGATAGTGCCTAATGAATAGTTTTTAATAAACACCCTGTGTGCATGGACTACTGTAATAAAAACAGATGTTAAGACTGCATGGAACTTATTCAAGTGTAATAAGTGAAACCTAGGTTTTTTTTTTACTATGTAGAGGTCACTTTTTATAACAATAGTGAAAATACTGTTATAAAAAAATTCATTCTTGAGGAAGAGCAGGCTGTTTTATGATCTTAACGTGTCTCCCCACAGAATTCTTATTAGTTGCAGAGAAAAATAAATATAAATGGGGAAACCAGGCAACAACTTGACCTTGTGATCAAGATTAATGTGACTAGTGAGGGGCAGATGGACATCATGTGGCTCTGGATGTGATAACCTGAGAAAGGCACAACATCATTTTTATAGTATTCCATCTGGAAGTGCATAACCTGAATCTGAGCACAAGGAAACATCAGACAAATCTAAAATGAGGAACATTCTATGAAAAGAGAAAAAAAGGACTATATTCTTCAAAAATGTCAGTGTCATAAAAGACAAAAGCTGAGGGAAATGCTCCAGATTAAACAATAGTAGAGTCTTGACAACTAAATGTAATACTTGATCCTAGACTGGATCCTATATGGGAAGGGGGAAATGCTATAAATGCGTTACTAGGTCAATTTACAAAATTGGAATATAAATAGAAAAAAGTGTATCGTTGTTAAATTTGTTACAACTGTACTATGGTACGTAAAGAAATATTCTCACTCTTAGCAAATACAGACTAAAGTATCTAGGGATAACGGGCCATAATATATACACTATCTTCTTGATGGTTCAGAAAAAATATGTGGATGGATGGATAGATGGAGAGCAAATTACAAAGTAATGGAGCAAAATGTTATCAATAAGTGAATCTGGGTAAAGGATGTATGGATGTTCCTCGAACTGTTCTGTAATTTTGATATTATTTTTGCATAGACAATTTAAAATGTATTATCACTCTTGGATATTATGGCACATTTGGTTAGGTTTGAAATGAATATGTAATGGAATGATGCAGTGCCAGGAAGCTGGAGCCTGGGTTTTCCTTCCACTCTGCACACTTGGTGTGATCACTCTGCTTCTTGGGATCTCAGGAGCCTCATCTGTAAAATGAGAATAAGAATACCTTATTATGCCTAAGTCCTTTCTGGGAGAAGGTATGATAACAACAAAGAAACAAAATCTGTCTCTGAACACAGATGACTGGACCCTATTAACTCCTTGATGTATTATATATCTATATCTATATCATCTATATCTATATCTATATCTATATCTATATCTATATCTATATCTGTCTTTATATCTATATCATAGATATATTGTATATATTATAGATATTTGCATATATTATGACCCCCTAGGTATTTGCATTTATTAGCACTCCTAGATACTTGCCTCCAATATGCAAAATTCTAAATTCTGCATTCCAGATTACATAAGCAGATATGATTCTCAGCAGAATTTTTGCAATCTGAATGTTGTATTTATTGTTTTGTCTTTTTTGAAGATAGTTTCTGAGGCTTAAAAAAAATAAACATCTATATAAAAGGAATAAAACATATGGGATTTCTGAGAGTTTTTTGTTAGGCTTAATGTACCTCTCAAATAAAGTCTAGGAGGAAGACAAATACAAAATGTGAGGCAGACAAGAAGGAGTTATCAAAGGAATTGAGAAAGAAATTTCTACTCCCAGTTAGGATGAAGAAAGTCACAAGAGACTTGCTCCTACTCCCAACAATGAGAATGAGCTGGATAACTATAAAATCATAAATTTAAAAAACCATCCAAAAAGCTGAATATGCTAGAAAAACCTGAATGAACTAAGTCCCAGAAAGAGACAAACCTTTTTTAGGAGAGAATAAAAACTCTTGACTGGTTTATTTCTGGCAGAACATCAGGAAGAAGAGTAAAACTGACATAGAAGAATATAAAGAGAAACCAGCCCAACTTTTAATGAACTGTTTATGGCCACATGCGTGACAGCTTAAAATCCTAAGAAGCCCCAGTCACAGGGTGAGTCTCACACCCACCACCAGTTCTTCCCTATGAAGCCTTCACCTAGTGAACACACCAAAGGCTTGGAGCATGGTAAAGAACTGAGTGATTCATCAAGGTGTGTAGGATTTGCACCAAGTACATGGCAGTGGCCAAAGAAAGACTGGAGATAGAGCAAGAGACCTGAGAGACATCTCCCTGAGGTATAGTGGCCCTTTATCAAGTGCAAGGCAATTGCAAGAGAAGGCTGGGATAAAGCAAAAGAAATGATAAGAAACCTCCCTTATTTCTGCAAGGTGTACAAGACCTTCATCAAGGGCAAAGCAGTGTACTAATGAATGCTAGTGCCTGGGGAACAGGGTGAAGAAATAAGCTATGGCATGGAAACCTGGGGGAGATTATCAAGAGTAAAGAGATCACCTAAGCATCCCAGAAATCTGGTGGCTGGGCTATAAACAAAGAGAAATATCCCATGATTAGAATACTGGCAGCTGGATTATAAGACATAGAGAAGTCTTCAGAGTCTAATCAGGGCTCAGATCCCAGACTTTGCTTAAGGGAGATCCCTGATCCAGACCTCAGAATATTAGCCAAGAGTGAACTGAATCTAAACCTACCACAAAGCCCAGAACCAGTTCACTAGAGATTAGACTGATTCACAGTCCTAACCTATGGGAAGAGGGTGTGCCATTTTCTTAGGATAAATAATATCCATGTTAAATATAATTTACTATTATTTTATATGCAGTGTCTATCACACAATTAAAATTGAGTCCTCTGAAGAAACAGAAAAAAATTAATGGAAACTTATCCATAGATGACCTGGATGTTGGAGTTAGCAGAGAAGGATAATAAAATAATTATGATAACTACAACAAGAAATAACAAAATGGAAATGGTATAATGGAAAAATACAAAATCAGAAATAAAGTACTTATTCGATGGGCTTAACAGGAAATTGGGGTGGAAAATATGATTAGTGAACTTGAGAACCATTCAGTAGAAACTGTCCAAAGTTAAACACAAAGAAGAAAATGAATCTAAGAAACTGAAACGAGTGTCTGACCTATGGAACTATCACAAGTGGCCTAAAATGTGTGCGTTTGGATTAATATAGCTGTGAAGTTCTTATGTTAGTATTTGAATGTAGTTTGAGGTAAATGTGCTTATTTAATTTCTAGAGCAACAAATTTAAGTATAACAAAAAAGTTGTTAAAAAAATCAATGCAAGACATATAAGAAAGTATACTACAAAATATTAACCAAAGAGTTGGTAGGAAAAGAGGAACAGAAAAACATATAACATAAAACAAATGCTATAAGACTTAAGTTCAATTATAACAATAATTACATTAAATGTGAATAAAGTAAACATTCAATTTAAAAGGCACAGATTTTCAGATTGAAAAAAAATTTCAGAAGACCCATCCATATGGTGTTTATAAGTAGACAAAATTAGTAGTATAAAGATTCAGACAAAATTAGTAGTGAGATTGTAGAAAAAAATGTATCTGCAAACACTAAGCATAAGAAAGTTGGTATGCAAACACTAAGCATAAGAAAGTTATATTAATGTCAGGCATAGGAAACATTCTAAGGTGAGGCAGCATATTTCATATTGATAAAATGGCCAATTCATTAAAAGAAGACATAAAAATTCTAAGGATGTATGTACCGAGTAAAGGAAGTAAAAATTGAGAGACCTATAGAGAAGGAATCAACAAATCTACAGTGTAGTTGGGAATTTTAACATTCCTCTCTCAGTAATAAGTAGAATAAAAATCAGTAAATATATGAACAGCACTATGATCCAGCTTGACTTAAGCAATATTTATAGATTCCACACTCAATAAGCGATTCTTTTCAAGTTTACAAGGAATACTCACCAAAAGAAATTGGAAATTACCTCAAGTAGAATGATAATGGAAATATCTTAGAATTTATTGTATGCAATGAGAACACTAAAAGAAAAAGTGTGTCCTTAAATGCTTATAGCGGAAAGTTTAAATAAATGAGTAAAACTTCCATCTTAAGAAGATTTAAGGAAAGTAAATACAAAATAATCAAGATTAAAAAGTAAAAACAGTGATGTAGAAAATTAAAAAAATAGAGAAAAATCAACAAAGCCAGAAATTGGTTCTTTGAAAAAAGTTAATAAAATTGATGTAGTCTTAGAAAAAATGGTCAGGAAAGAGAGAATAGAACAAATTACCAATATCAAGGTTAAAGAGGGAATATCAATGCAGAATCATGGATCCTACAGACATTAAATGGATAATAAGGTGATACAATGAGTAACTTTATTACAATACATTCAGTAACTTAGATGAAATTCATAAATTCTTTGCAATAAAAACCCAAATTAGGAAATCTAACACAGAAAATTGGAAAAAAGCATATACATATTTAAGAAATTGAATTTATCATCAAAATCTTCTCACAAGGAAAACTTCATGCCCAAAGAGGCAAGAAGAAATAGGGGCACCTGGGTGGCTCAGTTGGTTAAGCATCTAACTCTTGGTTTTGGCTCAGGTCATGATCTCAGGGATTGGTTTATAAGTTCAAGCCCCACATCAGGCTACATGCTGCTGGTGTGGAGCCTGCTTGGGATTCACTCTCTCTTTCCCTCCCTCTCTCTGCTCCTCCCCCCACTCATGTGTACTGTCTCTCTCTCTCTGTCTCTCTCGCCCTCTCAAAATAAATTAACTTAAAAAAATAAAGAAATAATACAGTCTTTCACAAAATCTTTGGAAAAACAAGGCAGGGGGAATGCTTTCCAACCCATTTTATGATGTGAGGGTAATCTCCATATCAAAATTTGACAAATATTTTACAAGCAAGGGAAACTACAGACCAATATCCCTCATAAACATAGGTGTAAGAATTCTTAATTAGTTAATTATTAATTTAGGATTAAAACTCTAAAAATATTACACACGCACACACATATATACCATAAATACACACCAAGTAAATTCTTTTTTCCAAGAGTGTAGAATAGAATTAACATTTAAGAACCAATCAATGCTGGGGTGCCTGGGTGGCTCAGTTAAGTATCTGACTCTTGATTTCAACTCAGGTCATGATCTCATGGTTCGTGGGATCAAGCCCTGTGATGGGCTCTGTGCTGACAGCACAGAGCCTGCCTGGGATTTTCTCTCTCCTCTCTCTCTGCCCCTCCCCCACGTGTGTGTGTGTGTGTGTGTGTGTGTGTGTGTGTGTGTGTGTGCGCGTGCGCGTGTGCGCACGCACACATGCAAAATAAACATTTAAAAAATAACACAATGTCGATAGTTGATCCCAAAACATTTGTATATATCTATATACAAAAGAACGAAGTTGAAAACTTACTACACACTATATATAAAAATTAATTCAGAATAGATCAGAGACCAAAATGTAAGAGCTGAATCTATACATTTTTTTGAAGAAATCGGGATTAAATCTTCATGACTTTGGATTAAGCAATTTTTTTTCCACTGTGACTCCAAAAGCACAAGTTACAAAAGAAAAAAAAATAGATAAATAGGATGTCATCAAAATTAATAACTTTTGTGGTTCAAAGGACACCATCAAGAAAGTAAAAAGACAACCCACAGAATAGAGAAATAAATGTATTTGGCAAGGGATTTGTATTCAAAATATATGAAGAACTCTTTAAATTCAACAATAAAAAGACAAAAAAATGGGCAAAGGATTTAAATAGACATTTCTTTTTTTATTTTGAGACAGTGTGGTGGGGGGAGGGTCAGAAAGAGAGAAGAGAGAGAGAGAGAATCCCAGCAGGCTCTGTGTGGTCAGTGCAGAGTCGGATGCTTAACCGACTAAGCCACCCAGGTGCCCCTAGACATTTCTGCAAAGGTATATAAATAGCCACTTAGTACATGAAAAATGCTCAGCATCAGTAGTCTTTAGGGCAATGCAAATCAAAACTACAATTAGATATCACTTCACATCCACCAAGATGGGTATAATAAAAAAAATGAACAACAGCAAGTGTTAGGAATATATGTAGCCTTCATATATTGCTGGTGGGAATGGAACATGGTATAGCCACTTTGGAAAACAGTTGGCCACTTCCTTAAAAAAATTAAACCTATCAGAGTACCACTACTACTATTTGAAACTCTTCTGAATATTTAAACCAATATAATGAATGTGGAATCGAAACGACGTATAATTTCTGAAAAGAAAGGAACAGACAAGAAAGCACCAATATCTTTGCGATATGATGTAGACCTAGAAAATCCAAGGAGATAAACTATTAAATTCTCAGAATTATGAATTTAGGAAGAAAAAGTAGAAAATAAAGATACAAAATTCAGTGTCTTCTGCTTATAGAAGCAATAAAGAAAAAAAAATTAAACCTAGAGTTATCAATAAACCAGCAGTTCCACTCCTAGGTATATACCCATGAGACTTGAAATGATGACCACACAAAAACTTGTGCACAAATGTTTATAGCAGCATTATTGATGATAGCTCCAAAGTGGAAACAAATATCCACCAACTGATGAATGGATAAACAGAATGTGACAGATTGTAGATTAGTGGTTTCTGGTCGGGGAGGAGAGTGTGAGAGTGCTGATGAGTAGAGGGTTTTTTGGTTTTTCGTTTTGTTTTTTCTTTTTGAAGCAATTAAAGTGTTCTGGAATTGGAGCTGCACAACTTTGTAGATATACTAAAAGTACTAAATTGAACACTTAAAGGGTGAATTTTATGGTACATGAACAAATCATGTTCAAATATCTCAACAAATGTGTTAAAAATATCAACCAATGTTATTTACTGTATTACCAAAATAAATGAGAAAAACCATATGATCAATCTAGATATATGCTCATTTCAACTTCCATTCATGAATGATAAAAATCTTTGCAATACCAGATATCTGGGAAATACCTCAATTTGATAAAAGTCATCTCCCAAAAACCTACAGTTAAAGTCATGCTAAGTGGTGAAACAATGGACAATTTCTTTCTAACACTGAGAACAGGCAATGGGGAGATCCACTGTCATTACTTCTATTCAGTATTTTACTGGAATTCCTAACCAGTACAATAAAGCAAATAAAAGAAATAGAAAACAAAAATTGGAAAAGTAGTAAAAACTGTAGTTATTCTCAGGTGCCATGGAATGATTCTAAGACATGATGTGCAAGACCTGTCCTCTGAAGGTAAGTAACAGTGTTGCTGAGAGAAATAAAAGAAAACCTAAGTAGGTGGAGAAATATGCATGTTCAGGGATTGCAAGTCTCAATAATGTTAAGATAGTCATTCTTTCCAAATTCATCCATAGATTCAAAGCAATCCCAATAAAAATTCCACCTGTTTTTTAAATAAGGAATTGACAAGCTGGTTTCAAAATTTCTATGGAAATGCAAGGTATCTAGAATTGTAAAAATCAACTTTAGAAAAGAAGACGGAAGTTTAGAGAACTTAACTGAGTTTGAGACTCCCCATAAAGCTAAAGGTAGTGTTGTCTGGTGGAAGAGACAATCCTAAATCCAATATATCAGAAGCTTTGAGATCAGCAGGAATACATCTCTCTCTTCTGCAATTTCACATTCTAAAGGAGTAAATTACCAGACTTGTTGATGTAGCAGGGTTCATAAGACACTGCAGGATTTATAAAAACATTGCCTCAGAAACTCAGGTGGAAACTTGCGTCTCGAGAAGAAACTGAATGTATCCTACAGGGAGATCTGGAATAATCACTAGCAATTTGGCTGCTGCTGTTGTTATCAGATAAAAGAATTGTCTTTACAGTAAAGGTCCTCTAAAGTGACAAAAAATAAAGTGTACCTTCAACAACTTTATTTAATAAAACGGTCTGTAAAAAAATGAAAGAAAATTTAGATGGATACCAGTATCTTCTAATTTATGTGTCTAGGTTTGCTTCTTCAAGAAGCTTACCTAATTGTTTATCAAGTATTGCCAGTGTTGAATGGTTAAAAGCACACAATATCTGGTAACCTATCATAAGTTTTTCATAATTTCACTTGTTTTCAGTGTGTTTAGACTTGGAAAGAATTTTATTAGGCAGAATTGCTGTTTTAGGGAAATGTTCTTTTGGAAGTTATATTAAGATCAGTGAAAGAATTATTGTATTACTTCTTTTTAATCCTCTAAGGTTTTTTCACTTTCAAGTATAACATGCTATGTAAGTGTATCTTCTCTAAAAGATAACTGTATAACAAGGTAAGGCAGGTGACTTGGGATGTTGAGACTGGGGAGAGAATGCAAAAGACTATTTGTAATCTATATTCAGAGAAGATGTCAGAAAGTGTAAAATGGAAAATAAATTCATAGATCCACATGGATATAGCCTGGGAATAAATGTTTGATGAAAAATTGTACTTTATTATGTTTTGAGGGGTATTAAAAAGTCTTGTCCTTTGGTTTATTTTACCATTATATGGTTATGTTTACAAATCCTGGCCACCATTAACTTTTTCTAACAATGTCTGACAGCTTCGTAATATCAGCCTAGATATTTAACTAATTAAAGCAGTTTATGACGTTTTAAGAAGGTCTTCTATGCCAAGGGTTTATACCATTGTGAAAGTAAATCCTCACAAAGCTGAATAAATTCTTCCATATACCTTTCAAAACAAACAAATCTAAAAACATTACGTTGAGTGAATACAGCCAGACACAAAAGACTACTTTGTGAATCATTCCATTTATATAAAGTATACTAGGTGACAGAAATCCAAAAGTGGTTGCTTCAAGGAAAAAAAGCACAAGGGAATTTGAGGTGTAATAGAAATATATTTCATATGAAAATTTCCTTTTAGGTTTTGGTTTCAGTTTCATAGTTATACAGATGGTCAAAAGTCTTCAAATGCTTTACTTAACATCTATACATTTTATCATCTCTAAATCAAACCTCTACTTTTTAAAAGTCTAAGGAAAGGTATTAGTGGGCCTGTCTTTAGGTGTGGTGTAATGGTAACAGGAATGGGCTTTGGAGTTAGCCAAACTTGGATTTTGATCCTGGAGCCCCTGCTTTTATAACCTGGGGCAGGTTACAACTCTGACGCTTGGCTTCCTTATATTTAAAGTGAGAATACTACTGATGCTCTCATAGATTGCTGAAAATTAACTGAATATAACTAAAGTGCATATAATAGAGCTACATGCACGACACTGGGTGTTGGTGATGGTGGTTGTGTTAGGAGGAGGCGGTGATAGTAGACATTCTAGACATTCTCTCAGGGCCTTCACACTGCACAGCTCCACAGCCTTCGGTACACTGCAGTTGTACTCCCAAAGGTGCCTTTTACATGGTCTATGACAAGAGCAGTACCTCCTGGATTTCTATCCTGCACCTCTTGTGGAGCAGTTATTCCATTTGACAAAATGCAACTCTAACTCGAAATATAAATTGACTGATGAGTGAATTCAAAAATCTCAGAAAAACAAAAAAAATTGCTTGAAGTTACAAGAAAACACACACATAGCCTCCAACCTTGTAGTTCAGGCTTATATGATAGTAATGCCTTTCAAAAAGCTGTCTGACTGGAGGCCTATCAGCCTGATAGCACCACAGACCTAAGTTTTTTATGAACTCCAAGATTTGCCTGCTGCTTTTCTGTTAAGCTCACCCAACTAAATAATTTTTCTTTTAAAATAGGGAAAAATATTGGTGACTAGCTCCTGTTGAATTTCTCTTGTGTTAACCTTGAACATACAGGCAGCCTTGTTAGATTCTACTGAGCACTGGACAGTGGAATACTTTAGGGTATATTGCCTGTGAATTCCTTAAAAGAGCTCCGTGATAGTACCCCGTGGCATTCAGTCACTGGATTTATTGGGCCATATGGGTTTATTGGACATATGTTAGATTTATGATGATCACCTAGATACAAGTTGGCCCTAGTCTAAACCAAATTTTAACTGCTTTTGGTAATTTGGCCCCCATACCGAAGGAGCCTGACAACCTAAGGAGCCTAATCCCTGACAGGAAACCCAACTGCCTCAGGATGGTAACTTAGGTACCACCAACAAGCTGTGTGCGAAGAAAACATCCCAGACAGCAAAATTTGCTGGAGACACTTAGGGAACACAAGGAAAAGTGGCTAATCAGTGATTTTACCTGTACCTTTCAAGTTTGCCCAGAATTTCAAATGTAGAAAATTGTATTTCTTGTCCATGCTGTTAAGACTGCAAGGAGGATCCCATTAGGTCTGTTTAGAAAGTCCTTTAGACAAACAGGAGACGATTGTATAAAACCGAATGTGTGGAAAACAAACTTTAAGACAGAAGTCTCCTCAGCCTCCAGTTTATTTCTAAGAGTAATCGGTAATTTTTGCCTAATTAGTCTTATGACATCGATTTCTTCCAAATGGTTCATTGACATTGCTCCAAAGCAGTAAAAAGAATAAACAGCAGAGAATTCACATGTTGGCAAGAGCATAAATCTCCTCAGACGTATTAACCATATTTATCCAAATAAATCTCATTTTAATCATGGTATAGGTTAAGATCTTTGCAAAGATAAATAGATCTATTACCTAGACTTGTAAACACTGGATGTTAGTTGAAGTGAAGAGAATAAGCCTTTTTGTTGTTGTTATAGCAACATGGAAAATAACGAAAACATTACTTTCTCAACCTCTACATAGTTGCATAGTCATCAGTCTATGTAGTTCACATTAAGTGTGAATTAAACAGTAGACTATTATCTTGTTACCTTTTAGTACTCAACATTTTAGGTAAATATGTATACCTTCCCAAGGCAGACTGTTTGTCCACAGGACGCATAACCATGGCCTGTAACTAAGACAAGTGCCCTTGAGAATGATTGCCCTCATTACCCACAGTGAGTGAGTAATGATTGCAGAATGCTGTTTTCTTTCTTTTGGTTAAAAAGCAGAGGGCAAATGATGAAAGGGATCTTCTTTTTTTGAAAAAAATTTCATTTTTAATTGGAGTATAGTGGATGTGTAATATTAACTTAGTTTTAGTTATTATGAATATTGGGCACCATAAATGTGTTACAATATTATTGATTGTACGCTCTATGCTGTACTTTTCATCCCTGTGACTTATTTATTTTGTAAATGGAAGTTTGTACCTCTCAATTCTCTTCACCTATTTTGTCCCTCCCCCCACCCCTCCCCTCTTGGCAATTACCAGTTTATTCTCTGTATTTATGAGTCTGTTTCTTTTTAGCCATTGTTATTTGCTGTTTACTTGTTCATTTGTTTTTTAGATTGTACATTATAAGTGAAATCATATGTTATTTGTCTCTGTCTGGCTTATTTCACTTGGCATAGTACCAGTAATACCCTCTAGATCCATCCATGTTGGTGTGAATGCAAGATTTCATTCGTTTTTGTGGCTGAGTAATACTCCATTGTGTATCTATACCACATCTTTTTTTTTTTCCATTTTTTTTTAACATTTATTTTTGAGAGACACAGTGAGACAGGGCACGAGTGGGGGAGGGGCAGAGAGGGTGGGGGGGACACAAAGAATCTGAAGCAGGCTCCAGACTCCGAGCTGTCAGCACAGAGCCCCATGTGGGGCTCAAATGCATGGACTGCAAGATCATGACCTGAGCTGGAGTTGGACGCCCAGCCAACTGAGCCACCCAGTCACCCCTATACCGCATCTTCTTTATCCATACATTTATTGATGAATACTTAGGTTGCTTCCATATCTTGGCTGTTGTAAATAACACTGCAGTAAACATAAGGTGTTTTTGTTTTCTTTGGGTAAATACCCAGAAGTGGCATTACTGGATAGTGTGGCACTTTTTTTTTTTTTTTTTTTTTTTTTTGAGGAACCTCTATACTGTTTTTTTCATAATTGGCTATACCAATTTACATTCGCACCAGTAATGCATGAGGGTTCTCTTTTCTCCACATCCTCATCAAGACTTGTTATTTCTTGTCTTTTTAATATTAAATATTCTAAGAGGTGGTATCTCATGGTGGTTTTGATTTGAATTTTCCTAATAGTAATGTTGAGCATCTTTTCATGTGTCTGTTGGCAATTTGTGTGTCTTCTTTTTGGAAAAATGTCTATTCAGGTCTTCTCATTTTTTGATCAGATTATCTGTTTTTAGTGTTGAGTTGTAGGAGTTCTTTATATATTTTGGATATTAACTTGCTATTGGATATAGCATTTGCAGCATTTTCTCCCATTCAATAAGTTTCCTTTTTGTCTTGTTGATGGCTTTCTTCACTTGCAAAAAGCTTTTTAGTTTGATGTAATCTCAATTATTTATTTTTGCTTTTGTTTCTCTTGCTTGAGAAGACAGACCCAGAAAAATACTGCTAAGCTTGATGCCCAAGAGATTACTGCCTATGTTTTCTTTTAGTTTTCTGGTTTCAAGTCATACATTTAGGTCTTTATTCCATTTTGAGTTTGTTTTTAGTATGGTATAAGTAGCCCATTTTTACTCTTTTGGATGCAACCATTTAGTTTTCCCAGCACCGTTTATTGAAGAGACTGTCTTTTCTCCATTGTATTCTTGCCTCCTTTGTCATAGATTAATTGACCATATATGTGTGCATTTATTACTGGGCTCTCAAGTCTGTTCCCTTGATTTATGTGTCTTGTGTGTGTGTGTGTGCCAGTACTATACTGTTTTGATTGCTATATTTTTGTATTAAATCTTGAAATCTAGGATTATGATAACTCCTGCTTTGTTCTTAAGATTGGTTTGGCTATTTGGGGTCTTTTGTGGTTCCATAAATTGTTTGTTTGTTTGTTTGTTTGTTTGTTTGTTTTGTTTGTCTTATTTTTGGCTCTAGTCCTGTGAAAAACTGTTGGTACTTTGATAGGGAGTGCATTGAATCTGTAGATTGCTTTAGGTAGTATAGACGTTTGAACAATATTAATTCTTTTAGTCTATGAGCATGGTATATCTTTCCATTTGTGTCACCTTTGATTTCTTTCATCATTGTCTTATAGTTTTCAGAATATAGGTCTTTTACTTTTTTATTATTAATAATTATTTTTGAGTATAGTTGATACACAATGTTACAGTAGTTCCAACTGTACAATGTGGTGATTCAGTTTCTCCATACATTGTGCTCTGCTCTCCACAAGTATAGCTATAATCTGTCACTATACAACACTATTAAGATATTGTTGACTATATTTGACAATGGCTATTTTAACCAGAAGGAACGTTTTTCAGTGTGTTATCATTTTTGACTACTACAAAAGTCTTTAACTTCTTTGGGTAAATTTATCCCTAGGTATTATATTCTCTTTAATGCAGTTGAAAATGGGGTTGTTTTCTTTATTTCCCTTTTAGCTATTTCATTATTAGTGTTTAGAAACACAACAGGTGTCCATATATTGATTTTGTATCCTGAAACTTTACTCAATTCATTCATTGGTTCTAATAGTTTTTTGGTAGTCTTTAGGATTTTAGTATTGTGTCATCTGCATATAGTGACAATTTTACTTCTTCCTTACCAATATGGATGACTTTTATTTCTTTTTTCTTGTCTGATCGCTATGACTTGGAGTTCCAGTACTATGTTGAAGAAAAGTGGTAGGAGTCATATCCTTGTCTTGTTCACGATCTTAGGGGAAAGGCTTTCAGCTCTTCACCATTGAGTATGTTATTAGCTGTGGGTTTGGCATATGTGGCCTTTATTATGTGAGGATATGTTCTGTACCCACTCTGTTGAGTTTTTATCATGAGTGGATGTTGAATTTTGTCAAATGCTTTTTCTGCATCTATTGAAATGATCGTAAGATTTTTATCTTTTATTTTGTTGATGTAATGTTCACACTGATTGACTTGCATATATTGAACCATCCTTGCCTCCCTGAAATAAATACCACTTGGTTTCGATGAATGTTTTTGAATTTGGTTTGGTTACATTTTGTTGTTGAGGACTTTTACATCTTTGTTCATCAGAGGTATTGGTCCCTGATTTTCTTTCGTGTGGTGTCTTTGGTTTTGTTATAAGAGTATTACTGGCCTTAGAATGAGTTTGGAAGCATTCCTTCCTCTTCTTCTTCTTCTTTCTTTTTTTTTTTTTTTTTTGGAATAGTTTAAAAGAATAGGTATTAACACTTGTTTAAATGTCTGGTAGGATTCACTTGTGAAGCCATTTTGTCTTAGACTTTCATTTATTGGGAATTTCTTGATTACTGATTCAATTTCATTACTAGTAATTCATCTGTTTACATTTTCTGTTTCTTCCTGATTCAGTCTCAGAAGGTTGTATGTTTCTAGGAATGTATCCATTTCTTCTAGGTTGTCCAATTTGTTGGCGTATACTTTTATGTAGTAATCTTTTATAATTTTTTGTATTTCTGTGGTGTCAGCTGTAACTTCTCTTACATTTCTTTATGTGAGTTCTCTCTCTGTCTTTGGTGACTCTGGTTAAAGGTTTTTTAAAGGTCAATTTTATTTATCTTTTCAAAGAACTAACTCTTAGTCTCATTGATCTTTTCTTTTTTTGCCTTTGTTTTTATTTATTTCTGCTATGATCTTTATTATTTCCCTCCTTCCACTAACTTTGGGCCTTGTTTGTTCTTCTTTTTCTAGTTCCTTTAGGTGTTAAAGTTAGTTTATTTGAGATTTTTCTTGTGTCTTGAGGCATCATTCTTAATTCATGTCAACTTCCCAACTCAACACAAAGTACTGGTTTTATGATTTTAAATATTCAGTATTACCCATTGATTTTATAAGAACTTTCATTACATTATTTTATTGGTGAGTGACGGGAGCTGGATCTACCAAGCATAGTATTTGGGAGGTACTAATGACAATGACCACACAAAACTTTAGCACATGTAAGCTTTCCATAGTTACATCTTTGGTGAGTGACTCCATGTCAAGGTTGAGGGTAGAACTTTGAGTCCAAGTGGTTGTTCGGACACAACATTTTGTCCGCACTGTCTCTCCTTCCCAGATTTGAGGTCTAAAGTGGGGTTCATTAACAGATCAGCTTTTTTAAAACATTAAAAATTTTTATATAAAAAATTAAGATTATACAAAATGCAAATTTTATATAACATTTTTGTGCAAGATTTCAACATTTAAATTTTACATAAAAATATGATTTTTTTCCTTCTGATTTGTTTTATTCTCTAAGAGAAGATTTGGCAACACTGGTAACCACCCTCTTTGGTAGGACCTGCCACTCCACTTTGACAGCCCTACACTTGGCCTGCTTCACTCACAGACATTTGAGATTGACCCATGTTGTATATTTTGAACCCGAAGAAAAATCTGTCTGCTAGAATACATTTTAATTTCAGTACCACGCATTCAAAAAATATAGTTTCTGTCTTAAAAAACCTTCATCTTGGAGTGTCCAGTTTGTCTAATCCTAAGAATTAAATTTTTTATGATAGTTACACTGTATGATTTTCATGTCTTGTAAGTAAAGCAGTATTGTAAATTTGTGAAAACTTATCATTTTAGTAATAACTGATTGAGACATTTGGATATGGTTGAGTTATTCTATTTATATTCCTTTCAAATACTTCTGGATGCAATAAGTGGTAGGTACTGGCGATTGACTTTTATGCTCTTGAGCTGTCATCACTGTGCTATACATGTTTGGACTACACTGTTTGCTGTACTGTTGAAGGGGTAAAAAGAAACTTCATTTAGGATAAAGATTGTATTAACATTTTGCTATTAGGAGATGCTCAAAGTACTTGGAAACAGCTTTTTCTTCACTTGAAATAGAAAATATTGTTTTAAAGGTGTCTCCTATAACAGATAAAAAACCCAATAATCCCCTGATTTCTTCCATTGATAGTTCTTGTGGATATTATGATCAACATTTGAATAGTTAGAACTGCCAACTATGGGAGGCCTGGGTGGCTCAGTCAGTTGAGCATCTGACTTCAGCTCAGGTCACGATCTCACAGTTCCTGAGTTTGAGCCCTACATTGGGCTCACTGCTATCAACTCAGAGCCCAACTTGGACCCTCTGCACCCTCCCCGCCCCCCCCCCCCCCCGGCTTGTGCTTTCTCTCTCAAAAATAAATAAACATTAAAAAAAAAAAAAAGAACTGCTAACTATACTGCTCTATTAAAAGTGTTTATAATGTGGGGCATCTGGGTGGCTCAGTCGGTTAAGTGTCTGACTTCCGCTCAGGTCATGATCTCACCGTTCACAAGTTCGAGCCCCGTGTCAGGCTCTGTGCGGATGGCTCAGAGCCTGGAGCTTGCTTTGGATTCTGTGTCTCCCTCTCTCTCTGCCCATCCCTTGCTCATGCTCTGTCTCTCTCTGTCTCTCAAAAATAAATAAACATTGGGAAAATTTTTTTTAAATATTTATAATATGTATTTTAAGGATAAAAATGGAAGATCTTAGCAAAACAAGCTCTTAATAGACAGTTAGTAATAAGTCCCAATAATAACTTAATAGAATATACTTCCATTCCAAATTTCTATACATTTCCAGTGCCATATGGGCAGATAGGAAGACCTGGTCTTTAATATGATGACCCTCTTAGATACAACAAGTTCCTGAATCTAGTATTTGTGTTTATGTTTTCTTTTTTATGTTTTTGTTCTGTAAGCCATATCTGGGACAAAAGAGAAATAAGTATAACTTATAAGATCTTCACAAACGTTAAAGTGACAAAAACACATTTTTTTTAAACTTCAGTTAACCAGTATTAGAGCTACTCAAGGATTTATTATAGTGCTTAACAATGATTGACTAGGAAGGAAGCCCTAATTCTTTGGCTTTGAGAATTTAGCTATTTAAAAAACTCAGTTTAACTAGGAATAGAATTTTGATACAATAAAGAAGCTCATTTTTTAAAATGAAGTATTTATTAAATAGTATTGAGTGCCTTTTATATTCAGGTACTTCCCTGGAGACATAATAGTAAACAAGGAAGTCAAGAATCCCTATACTTGTGGGCTAATGCTGAGGGTAGGGGGGTAATAATAAACAAGGTAAGTAAGGAATATACTATGTTTGTGATAAAGCGCAAAAAGAAATGTGAAGCTGGGAAGGGTTTTAGGAAATACAAAGGTTCCGATGTTAGGTAGGTCTCACTGAGAAAGTAACATTTGAGTGAAGTCTGGAAGGTTTATGGAAGCAAGGCAAGAACATTCTGGGCATAAAGAACAGCAGGTGCAAAGGCCCTCAAGTAGGAATATTCCTGGTATGTTGGAGGGTCATTGAGAAGGCCAGTCTTAGTGGATCAGAGTATGTAGCGGGGGACCAGATCATGAGTTTATATTGGTCACTGTCAGGGTTTGGGCTTTTTCTCTAAGATGGGAGCCATTAGAGGCTCACTAGCATCATGTCATTCACTAGCCCATGTGTGACATGATCTGACTTACATTTTAAGAGGTGACTCCAGCTATGAAGGGGAGACAGAGTGTTAGGTTGTCGCCACTCATATAAATGATGATAATGACTGGACTAGAGTGTTAGCTGTGCAGAATCAGTTGTGTGTGAAAATCAGTTGACTTCTTTGTGTGTTTTAAGGTAGAGCCAATGATATTTGCTGATTGATTGGATAGAGGTATGAGGGAAATAGAGAAGGCAATGATGACTCCTAAGAGTTTGGCCTGGACAGTTGGAAGAGTACATTTGGCATTTACTAGGGAAAGGAAGGTGAGTGGGAGAGGAAGAAGGCTTCAGGGGAATGAGGGGAAGTAGAGCTGAATTGGAGTATCTTAATGTTGAGACACATGTTAGGCATTGAATGGAGATACTCAGTAGAGAGTTGGATATATGTGTCAGGAGAGAGGACTAAGCTGGAGAATATTTGGGAATCTCAAATAAATGCTTTTTCAAACTAGAAGACTGAAAGAGATCACCAAGTGAGTGAACACAGACAGGAGAAAAGAGTCCTGAGGACCTCACATGTTTATAAGTTTGGGAAATGAGGAGTAAAGGAGGAGGAGTTTGGGAAATTGGGAGCAAAGGAGATTGCAAAATGGCCATAGAGTGAGAAATGGCCACAGAGGTTGATGGAGAACAACATGAATGTGGTGTTTTAGAAACCAGGGAAAGAAAATATTTTAAGGAGAAGAGGGAGACCAACTTTATCAGATGCATTAGTCTAGTACCACATAACTACGTCTGACCATTGGGTTTAGCATTGGAAGTCTTTGCTTACCTTGACAAGAGCTGTTTCAATGGAATGACCAAGGCAAAAACCTGATTATAGACCAGTTACAGAGAGAATGGAAGGGAAAAAAATTGAGGTAACAAGTTCAGATAAGCCTTTTAAAAAACTTTGCTGTAAATGGACATAAAGAAATGGAGTGGTAACTAGAGGAGGAGGTTGGTCTGGAGAGTTTTTATTCTTTCCTCTTTCTTCAATACAGCCAGATGCTTTACTATATGTCCAAAACATTTCACAAATATTTTTCTATAAAATGAGCAGAGGAAAAGCTGTCCAACTGTTGAGTCCTGAGGTTCCCCAATATTTAGTGGTTGATATGGTGAGGAAGAACCAGCAAAGGGAGCTGAAGTCTCAGCATTAAAGTAAAATAAGAGCAAACTCTTAATAGTATTTTGAGTGTAGCTGGAATTAAAGAAAAGCATTCATTAACTTTTGGGATGAGCTGGCTTAAAGTCACATAGAATTCTTTTTTTTTTTTTTTTTAATGTTTATTTATTTTTGAGAGACAGAGTGTGAGCATGGAAGGGGCAGGGAGAGGGAGAGACACAGAATCTGAAGCAGGCTCTAGACTCTGAGCTATCAGCCAGAGCCCGATGCAGGGCCCAATCCCATGAACCATGAGATCGTGACCTGAGCCGAAGTCGGACATTAACCCACTGAGCCACCCAAGCGCCCCTATATAGAATTCTCTATTGAAATGTAGGGGAGGAAATTTTCTTCTCTACCCTTCTAGGTTCTTTTGGCTGGTCTTATTAATTAAATTGACATAAAATAGACTAACAGGAAAAAGCAAGTTTAGTTATGTACATATACGAGTCCCATAAAAAAACATGAGACACAAGGACAAATGAGTCTCTTGAGGCCTGTAAGCCATCTTGAGATAAGGAATGGGATAGGGGCCTGGGGCTTCCAAGGGGAGAAGGGTAATTCACAGGACAGTAAGAGCAGATGTTTGGTAATTAGATGTTTGCCCTGCGCTACAGATAAGCCTTTCACAGACACAATTATCCCTGGTAAGGGCTCTCTTTCTGGCCAGGCCTCCTATTTAAGTTCTTTTGGGTAGTTAAGGGAGAGATAAAATGGTTTTCTTGATTCTGCCGGGTCTCAGTTGCCCTCAGCTCAAATAATGCATATGCCAAAGTGGTATATTTTGGGGTCATGTATTTTGCTCCCCTCAGAAGGATGTCTGAACCTTGAAGTGTTCACATGCCTATCCAGCTCTAAGAAGAGTGGACTGGGTTGAGCAATAAGTTTGCACCATTTCCCTAACATTTAACCATGCTCTTTTTTTTCAGAGAGCATCTCCCAGGAGTCAGCTTGGGAAATGCTGCTGTCTAGGTCTCAACGCCTTAGTTAGTTCATTGGTATTACATGGGTCAGATCAATAAGAAGTCAGGAAGCAGATGGTTTTCACAAGGAGAACTTTCTTCAAAGGGTTTGTTGGTGGCTTTTATTTTTACCCCTCCCAAATTCCTCACTGACAGATGGACTGAAATTCTCAGGAAATAGTCCATTACACAAATAGTAGTTTCACTCTTTATGATAGTTTAAACATTAGCCTTTCATTTCTTTTCAAATACAAGATGCTCCTTTCAAGCAGTGGTAAAATCTATGTTATCTGGCAGCTTACCAACCAGAAGATTGTAACTGACATTTTGGATTTTCACCCAGTATAAATCATTAGGATGTTGAGCCTTTCCTACCAGGTTCTCTAAGAATTAGAGGCCACTGGCCTGTCTTTACCAAGAAATTGGTGACTCAGAGCCTCCCCTTATAGGACTGAGTATAAACCCCTTCCTTGGCCTGTAGGACTCAGCTAGACGCTCTCCTCTTAGCTCAGAACTCTTTGCCACCGCTAGCCCCTCAGAGAAGAAATATCTGAGATATCAAGTTAGTTATCTACGGTCACACAGCTACAAAGAGGTGGAACTAAGATTCAGGCTGGACAGTCTGAACGCCAGAACCCAAGCTTCTAACCACTTAGTTATCTGGAGAGGCCTTAGCTGGAAGTGTATATTTAGGAGTCTCAGCATATGAATTTTTTTTTTTTTTTTTTTTAACTTTAACATCAGGGGCACTTGGGTGGCTCGGTTGGTTAAGTGGCCGACTTTAGCTCAGGTCATGATCTCGCAGTTTGTGAGATTGAGCCCCACGTCGGGCTCTATGCTGACACCTCAGAGCCTGGAACCTGCTTTGGATTCTGTGTCTCCCTGTCTCTCTGACCCGCCCCTGCTCACACACTCTCTCTGTCTCTCAAAAATAAATAAACATTAGAAAAAAAAGAAAAAAAAAACTTTAAGATCAGCTGAGATGACCAAGGGAATGAACACAGGTAGAAGAAAAGAGGCCTGACTCCTGGAGAACTCCAGTGTACGTAAGTTGGTGACAGGAGGAGGAACCTGCAAGGAGACTGAAAAGTTCTGGCCTTAGAGGTTGAGGAGAACCAGATGTGGTGTGGTGTCCTGGAAACCGAGTGGAGAAGGTGTTCCGAGGGGAACAGAGGGACCAACTCAACCAGGTGCTGTTGCTGAGTCCTATGTGGACATTAGAGTTACTTCTGTTCCTTCCTTTTTCAGCAAAGCTGGGGAGTAGAGTGGGGACACAGTCATACTTTCCAAAATGAGTCTAGAACAGTAATAGATTGTGTTCTACATTAAACACTCACTAAATCACCCTTCTACATAATTAAGAAAGTACAGGAAGATTATGGGAAGAAAAAAAAAATTCAGTCCTGGTCCTGAGTGAATCCTTCTGGAATACAGTGAACTACCCACATTAACTGTTTTTAACATTTTGGTATATTTCCTTCTGTTTTTGCAACTGTGAATTTTTTTTTTTTTTTACACACAGTTGTGATCATGTGGAAAGCATGGAATGGCATATACTGATTTATTCTTTTATCAGTAATAATATATGGGGCGCCTGGGTGGCTCAGTCGGTTGAGTGTCCGACTTCAGCTCGGGTCATGATCTCATGGTTTGTGAGTTCGAGCTCCGCGTCAGGCTCTGTGCTGACAGCTCAGAGCCGGAGCCTGCTTCAGATTCTGTATCTCACTCTCTCTCTGCCCCTCCCCTGCTCATGCTCTCTTTCTGTCTCAAAACTAAATAAAACATTAAAAAAAATTTTTTTTAATAAAATCAGTTTTTAATATAAAAATAGCACATGTTCCTCTTACAATATTTGAAAAAGAAGAGTAAAGAAATTTTTAAAAATCAGAGTACAGTACAAAAGGTCTGTACAACCTGAGTTTGTATTCACATTATGGTATCAGATATATGTTTACATTTAGTCTGCATGACCTATCCACCAACCTTTCTTCCTGCTTGCCTGCCTACCTACTTATCCAAGAGGTAGCCTAGGACAGGCTTTACTCCTGCAGAGATGGGAGTAGGGTGAAAATCCAGCCTCCTGGTCCCAACCTCATACTCAGTAGGTGGTTCTCAGTAGGTGGTCATAAAACTACCCTCTAAAAAGACCTCCCAGTACTAGGCTGGGTCTAAGGAAAAGGTGACACAAAGTCCCGGGCCCAACTGGAATTTTAGTTAGTTCTTAGAGGGGCTATTAAAAAAATCTTTAACCTGTAAGCGTGTGACTCTTGATTTTGGCTCAGGTCATGATCTCTCGGTTCTAGAGTTCGAGACCTGTGTTGGGCTCTGCACTGACAGTGTGGAGCCTGCTTGGGGTTCTCTCTTTCTTCTCTCTCTGCTCTTCTCCAGCTCATTCATTCTCTCTCTCTCTCTCTCTCAAAATAAATAAATAAACATTAAAAATCTGTAACCTGAATTCTAGAAAAATTTAGAAATGTGGTTTTTTTTGAAAAAAAACGTATTCAAACATTTAGAGGGCCTAATACAAAACTATATAGAATGTTAGAATCAGAAAGACTCAGAATATGATTGAGTTGACTTTTTCATTTTTACCTACAAAGTAGCTGAAGCCCAGAGAGCTGGTAACCTCCTAGTCCTGTGACCAACTAGTTTGTCAGCAGCAGAGTTAAGGCTCAGACCCAGTTCTCTGAATCCCAGAACCATCCTGAAATTTGTTGGTAAAATTTGTGGCAATAGCTTTTCTGAGCAAGCCCTCTTTCACCCTGGGAAACTACTTAGTCATAAGCCTCCTGCAGTGAGAGGTGTGTCTCTTAACAGAGCTAGATTTAGAATCCTTCCTGGTAAGGCTTTGTGGGAGTAAAGAGCCCTAAATTTGGAGTCCACAGGCATTCATTCAAGTTTCAGTTTTTCCACTTCCTCTGTGACCATAAGCAAACCACATAACCATTCTGAGCCTTGCTTTTTTCCACCTGAAATACAGGTATAGGAAACATCTTTGTACATGGCATTTACATCTCATAGATGTAAAAACATTATGCAAATTAAAGTATTATGCAAATATAGGGACTTGGTGTTTTTAATTAAGATTTCTTAAGGAACTAGGTTCACGAAGAGCTAGTTTCTGCATCCTGCAAAGACATAATTGCCTTCAGAGTACAACCCATGTGTGTTTCATTCTTTTGTTCCCTCATAATAAGTGCAGAATAAATATTTGTTAAATAGTGGAGAGCTTTTATCACCTTTAGCAAAATGGAATACTCATGATAATTCTCCATGTGAGTGATGGTATATTAGGTACTGTGGGGCCTGCCATGTTTATGCGGATGCCTTCCCAGGCTTTTAAGTTAAAAATAGGAGGACAATCTTGTCTGATGTTGCCTGTGAAGTGTGGTGTTGCCTGCATGGTAAAAGAAGTAACAAAAGTTGCCTTGAGACTGGAACAACATGCTGTTCTCATCAGACAGCATTTTAAGGCTCCTTGGACATGATATTTATATGTGAGAACAATAGAACTTTTCCCTTTATGTAGACATGTTTCAGTGCTAACAATGAAATTCACCATAATGCTGTCTTTGTGTTTTGTCCACATTCACCATTGGGTCTTTTCTGGCATCCTTGTTTTAAATGTCGAAAACTAGGTAGGGGTGACATACAGTAAAATGACTAACATATGGCATTAATTCCTCATTCTGTTGATATTTCTGATTTGTTAAGTTGAATTTAAAAATTACATCTTGAAATTGCTCTGGCCTATTTATTACTTTTAGTGTAAGACAATGATGGAATAAAAGTAAAACATTTGTTTTTGGATTCATTAACAATGTATACAAAAGCTAAATGAAGTAAGCATCAGAGAATGTTAAAACTTGAGAGGCTACTCTAGAGAGAATCCAACCCAAAGTCCTCATTTTATAACTCGGGAGACTTTAACTGATTTGCCCACGAACACAGGGGCTTAGGAAGTGAGCACCCAGATCTTTTAACCTGTAGTTAAGTGGGCTTTTCTTCTATAAAATATACACATTATTCTGGACTGTATTAAGCAAGTTCATGTGAAACTGTCGACTACTTGAGGACATCTGCTTTCAGGATGAAGTCTAAAGACCAAACACTATTTTTAGAGCAGTAAACTACATTCCAAGGTTTAATACCACACACAAAGAATGCTCAGAATATACTTATTCACAACTTGTATCTCCTTGAAAGACAGCCCTTGACAGCAGTGGGCAAGGAACTTCTGGGAAAAGGGTGGGGTGGTAGTGCCTCCTGACTCACTCATTGAGGGGTGAATGCCCCTAATAGAAACAAAGCGATAAAGCCAACCAGACATATTTCTCCTGCCCTTCTCTCTGGAATCGGTCATTTAAGGTCTATCACATTTGTGCCAGTAAAAGAAAGCATGACTATTATCACATCAGGTAAGAATTCACTATGTAAGGACATAAGATGTGCTTAGCCAACAGAGCCAACTCACACTACCAAATGTATGGGCCCCGAGTAGCACAGTGATAAATACAGAAGACAAACTTGGCCTGTAGCTGAATGGGTCTTCATTCTATGAAATATATACATTATTCCATAGTATTTTAAGAAAGTTCATGTGACACTGTTAGTAGATGGAAAAATATAAGTTACTGAGGACTCAACAGTTGGAAAATTACGGCAGAATTAACAAGAGAAGGGAAAATGGTAGGGAAAAAGATCTGTCTCTTCAAATGCTTGTGATAATGTAAGATTAAGCAGGAGGCACTGATGTCTCACTAGGCTAAAGTCCTGTTTTCCATATTCCTCCTCATGCTGAATTCATCAAAATTGTATTAATGTGGCCTAACATAATAGACACATAAGGCACACAGCCTGCACTTGACCACTACCTAGTTAGCTGATGTCTGTGATGCTCTCTCTGTCTAAAAGAAAGTGATATGTGCACTGACATGCAATTGTTGTGTAAATGGATGAACAAAATCTGTTGAATCATGCTAGGTCAGTCTTGGAAAATAAGCAGGCTTTTATTTTCAGACTTTTTAAAGATCCACAGCTTCACTATCATTTTGACTGTTTAATTTATACAAGTCTCTTTAAAATTTTATAACAAATGTAAGTTTAAAAATATAAAATTAAGAAATATAAAATGTCTAATTTGCAGTTTGCTCTCTTTCACTTCCCAACCCTCATTAAAAAAAAAAAAAAAGTCTTGGGGCACCTGGGTAGCTCAGCTCATTGAGCAACCAACTCTTGATTTTGGCTCAAGTCATGATCTCATGGTTCCTGGGTGGGGTTGAGCCCCATGTTGGGCTCTGTGCTGACCGCGTGACAGCACGAAGCCTGCTTGGGATTCTGTCCCTCTCTCTGTCCCTCCCCCGCTTGCACATGCACACAAATAAACATTTTTTAAAAGGAAAGAAAGAAAGAAAGAGAGAGGAGGAGGGAGGAGGAGGGAGGGAGGAGGAGGAAGGAAGGAAGGAAGGAAGGAAGGAAGGAAGGAAGGAAGTTCTTTATTCGTTTGTCAAGTATACTGAACCCCTACCATGTACTACACTATCTTTTAGGAACTGAGGAAAAAGCAGTGAACAAATAGATAAACTCCCTGCCTTCATGGAGTTTATGACCCAGTGGGGGAGACAAGCAATGAATAAGATAAAGGAGCAAAATAAATGGCTAGTTAGATAGTAGTAAGGACATATGAAACATTGAGGCAGAGAAGGAGATTCAGGTGAGTGGCCAGAGTAAACTTTCTTGAAAAGGTGGCTTTTGAGTACATATCTGGCAAAGTTGAGCAAGTGAGGCACAGGGACAAGGATGGAAGAGCTTTCTGGGCAGTGAGAACACCACTTGTAATGGCCTTCAAGCAGGAGTGTGCTATGTGGTTGAGTAACAGCAAGAAGGCAAGTGGAGAGAGGGAAACGACTGAGCAAAGGAGGGAGAGCAGGAGTTCAGCTCAGAGAACTAAAGGAAACCAGAACATATGGGGCATTTTTGGATTTTACTCTGTATCACTTTAAGATCTGTATCTATTGAAGACTGAATTACGTCCCCCCAAATTCATATCTTTAAGCCTGAATGTGACTGTATTTGGAGATAGGACCTTTAATGAGATGATTAAGGTAAATGAACAGAAGGGTGGGGCCCTAAAGTCCTTGTCGGATGAGGAAGAGACACTAGGGTTGTACTAATAGAGAAGAGACCATCTGTAAGCCAAGGAGAGAGGTCTCAGAAAAACCAAATCTACAGATATCTTAATATGTGAGAAAATAAATTGATGTTGTTTAAGCCACCAAGCATGAGGTATTTTGTTACAGAAGCCTGAGCAGACTCATACTATCTTAACACCCAGTTCACTTTGATGAAAGAACTTTCTGCTAGTCAAATTGATCTTGAGCAAACTTTATTAACTGACAGCAATACTTATTTTATGTCAATCCAAAAGGAGCTAATTCATCCTAAAGGCTTTGTATTTGACTTAAAACATATGAGTGTTCAGATTAGTCATCCAGAACAGAACTAGCAAGTCAGTCCAGCTAGATATAGTTTCTTTTGCGTTGGAGTTTGAAGGTACCTCTTACAGTTCTTTTATTTCTGTCTCTTTTTTATATAACATAGAAGAATTGGCCTTGGGCTGGTATGAATGAAGAAGCAAAATGCTGTAACTTCTCTTTCCATCCCTTTTATCCCCTCAAACCATGTTCCCTCTTTAATCTCTTATCATCTTTCTTCTAACAAAACTGTTTTCTTAACATCACAAGAAATGATGAGGGGGAAAATGATTGGCTGCTTTTGGAGCCTTATTATTTGAACCCTGAGGCAGTGGAAGAATCAAGTATTTATCCTTTCTTTCTTATGTGAACTTTATTTTGGAATATCAAAAAGTTGATGAGAGGAAGTTCTTCATAGATGAATTTCAGCTGTTAATGTAGTGAGAATGACAGAATTAGGAAACCACCCTTCCTCATGAAATAAGGGGTCTTAAGCATGATTATCAGTGGCTGCTACAACCATTGGACAAAAGGTTGATGGGGAAACTTTATATGGAAGGATCAGGCTGCCATGACCTAAACCCAGTGGATTAAACCCACTGAAAGAACATCACTAGATATTAGGTGCCTTCTGAACACATGCCACAGGAGAAACAGCTTCACGTGTGGAAAATTCTTGCCAAAATGGTAGCTGCTGCTTCACCTCAGTGAGGGAATGTAAGGGTTGCCAAATTTTTCAAGACGAGCTAGAAATCAAGATGCTTTTATATTACTTCTCCATTTAAAAATATTTTCTATTAGGGAACTTGTTGGGATGAGCAGTAGGTATTGTATGTAAGCGATGAATCATGGGAGTCTACTCCCAAAGGCAGCAGCACACTGTATATACTGTATGTTAGCTAACTTGACAATAAATTATATTAACAAAAATATTTTCTAGTTTTTAAAAGTTGGAAAAACTGTGTGGCTCAAACCAAGTAAACTTATCAGCTCTTCCTTACAAAGGTCCAACATGTCATTTTTGTGTCCCTCTGCCCTCCCATTCTACTTTCCTTCTAGTGCCAAGGCCTCTGGAATGTCTTCCTCAATTCTTTGATCCACATCCGTCTTCTCACTCCTAACTTCCTATGGCATTTGTGGTTGGGTATCTGTGGTATTATGATTTATCATAAGAAATGTTTATTTGGTCTTCCTTCATGGTTCCTGACTCACAGCTTCAAAACCCTTGTAATATCCTAAGCAGTAAGAGCAGTGGGATCATATTTTATTATAATTGGTCTTTTGTCCTCAGTTCCTAAAATCGAGATACATCTTTAAGAGTGAAATGGGTGTCTTGTTATTCATAACAAACCCCTTTCAACCACACCAGAGTTTATGTTAATGAGACAACTTACGGAAAACCCCAAGGTAACCTAAGGATGGGGACTGTTGCCAGGGGAATCAACCATGTGATTAGAGAGTTGGGACTTTCAACCCCACCCCCCAACATCTAAAGAGAGGTGAGGGGCTGGAGATAGCTCAGTCACCAATAACCAATGATTTAATCAGTCATGCCTATGTAATAAAATCTCCAGAATACCCGATAGGGTGGAGTTGGTGAACATGTGGGGGTGCTGGGGCAAGTAGCATGTCTGGAGAAGGCATAGGAGCTCTGAACTGCTTCCCAATTACCTTGTCCTGTCCATCTCTTCCATCTGGCTGCTCCTGAATTATATACTTTTACAATAAACCAGTAACTTAGTAAGTAAGCTGTTTTCTTGAGTTCTGTGAGCCACTCCAACAAATTAGCAAACTTGAGGAGCGGTTGTGCTATTTATAGTGGGTAGGTCAGAGGCACAGGTGACAATCTGGATTTGTGATTGGCATCTGGATTGGGAAGGAGAAAAAGTCTCGTGGAACTGACCCCTTAATCTGGAGGATCTGACACTATCTCCTGGTAGATAAGTGTCAGAATTGAGTTAAATTGTCAGACAATTTGCAGAATTGAGTTAATTGCTTGGTGGTGTTAGAAGACAACTTTGGAGTATTCTACCCTTACAGTGCATGGTCACTATAAGGGCTTTGGTTAATGGTTTTCTAATCATTATATATGGCTGTACTTGTCTTCCCTACAATGCTACCTGTTTTTAGAAGGCAATTTGCCAGTATTCTACAAGTTTGGTTTTCTCTATAGTACCCAAGTATGTTCATTGTTTTTGAGCCTTAGAAGATTAGTTATATAGCAAGCAGATATGTACAAACCTTTAGGAGTCACTAAATACTTAGCAATTGTTAATTATTTTATCTGTAGCAGCAAAATAGCCCCTATCAAAAATACTGACCTAAAAATGTCAATTTTCCTGAACCTTACCTTTTAGCATGCAGCTAACTTTTCTTTAAAATACCTCATTCTATTTTTGCAAACTATAAAACTTTTAAAATAGAATTCCTCAATTCTGGGATATCCAAAAATCTATAATAGAGATTGTGCTATATAATGTTTTGTTCTGTGGCTATGTGTTTGTTTGAATAACAATAACCTAACATTTATTGACACATGTTTTCATTGCATGCAATATCTCATATAGTCCTTATCAACCTGATCATAAATGCTACTATTATATCCATTTTAGAAATGGAGCCTGAGAAGTTAAGTAGCCAACAGAGATTATGCAGCTAGTAAGTGCAGAGGCCTGTATTATTGGGTAAGATAGCACTAGCTGCTCTAAGAAGGAACCCCCAAAATGTGTAGTTGCTCAAATACAATAAGAAGTGTGTTTCTCATTCACATAAAATCCAAATTGGGGATTAGGATTAACAGGATGCTCTCCTCCCAAGTTGTGAACCAGGGTCCAAGCTCCTTATAGCACATGGGCCTCAACGTCATCAGAGAAAAGAGCATGGAGAATAGTGCATAGGAAGATTTTCTGCAAAGCCTGGTAGTGGCTCATACCACTTTAGTCCAATGGCCTGATTCAGTCACATAGCCACACCTAACTGAAAGGAAACAGAAATGTAGTCCTTCCATGTGTCCAAGAAGAAGAAGAAGAAATGGCCCAGAACCTGAGATGCTCTGATTCAGTAACCCATGCACACAGCCATCATGATAAACTGTCTCTGTAGATTAACCTTAGAATTGGGCATAATATGTTGTGTATTGTACGTACTGTTTAAGCTTCTGGTTGATAAAAACACCTCTTCTCTGTTTTGAAATACTGTTTCTTAAGTCTGTGCAGAGTGTTTTTTTCAGTGTCATTTGTTCTATTTGTAAATATCTGAATTGCTTTGACTGTGCTATCTTGCTGCAACCTCTATTTTTTAAAAACAGAAAACCAAACCCTCAGAATTATGAAACCAATGAATAAAATATTTCCAAGAGCTTTTTTTGGACTGTGTCTGTCCAGATTTTATTTTTCTAACCCCACTGAAGGAGGATAAACTTGTTTAAGAGGCTCTTTCCTTGACTTTTGTGGCAGATCGCAACAATTCTAAGAGTGGAAAGATGGATTAAAATATAACCACTAAATAAAGGCTTTGAGACTTTTAAAATTAAATTGTGTGCTTACAGTTTTCCTAGAAACCACAAAAGAGCAGTCACTAAGGTGGTCTTCAGAGATTTAAAGACATGAATATGAATGATAGGAAGTCTCAGCTACTACTTAGATTGTGATTAGGACATCGAGGAATTATACAATTTCTATAATATTTTTTCTTTAACTTTCTCATTTTGAAATCTTAGGCTAAATATGTTATTATACAATGTATTTGATTTTATAGCAAGATATAGGCCTAAGAATATTGGCTGTGAATTAGTTTAATTTTGAAGTAGATAATTCTTCAAGGAATGTTAACCTCAAGGATCTCTCTGTGTCAGTCAGGGAATTAGCAAGAAAGCAGAGAATTGTGAGTACAAGGCCATTGGGTTCCACTGGTGTGGAGCTGTTAGCATCTGAGAAATCTAAAACTCTATCTTACTCTAAAAACATAATCACTTAGAAAATTGAAAAGTTTAGTCTTTACTTTAAAAAAATCTGTTTAAAAGAATCTTTACTATGACAACTAGTTTGATTCACTTTTTAATCAAACTGGTTGGTCACACACGTTAAAGCACCTGCAACTGTGTAAGTATAGCCCTTGAGGGTGTATTTTAGTCACTTCACTCAGTGAGCATTTCCAGAGTGTGCGAACGTTCTAGGCCAAGCATTTTGATAGGTGCAAGGAACATAGAGGTACGTGTAAGACAAGCTCCTGTCTCCAATTGACTTTCCATGACAGAGACTTAAAAATTAAAAGCAAACCAAAACCAAGACAGTTACATGACAGGACAAGAAATGCTCAGATGGGTGCCATTAGAGCTAGAAGAAGAGCTTCTAGTTTGAGTTGGGGATCCAGTCAAGGGAGTCTTTACATGAGAAAGAACCAGAAAAGGACATGACAGACATGGAGTCATGGTTAAGTGTATGAGTGGGGCATGCAGCAAGAAGTGGAGGAAAATAGCCCAAAATGAACCTGTCTGCTGCTTTTTCATGTATAATTTTATATGTTATTTATCATGAGTTATAAATTTCAATAAAAATACATTGCTTTTTAAATTGCCTTAAAGACACATTGTTATGGGGCGCCTGGGTGGCTCAGTCGGTTGAGCAACCGACTTCGGCTCAGGTCATGATCTCACGGTTTGTGAGTTCTAGCCCCGTATTGGGCTCTGTGCTGACAGCTCAGAGCCTGAAGCCTGCTTCAGATTTTGTGTCTCCCTCTCTCTCTGACCCTCCCCCACTCATGCTCTGTCTCTCTCTGCCTCAGAAATAAATAAACATTAAAAAAAATAAAAAAAAAAAAGACACCTTGTTAAGTTCTTAATGATTATAGGGTACCCAAGAATCTACACAGTCCTCAGACAATATAAAATACTTTATTGTGCTTTTAAATGGTGACATATAAATTCATTATAGAAAATGGTCTATTTTTAGCTGCAAGAGGAATTCAAACCCACTTCTCTAAAAGAACTTTTCGAGATAAACACTCATATAAACATTCTCTTAAACAGCTCCCATTGTTTATAATGTGATTTGATACTCCATTGAAATTTCCAAAGAAAGCTTCAAATTCTTCCGGCTCAAACTTTTGCAGACCAAGGGCAGTGATTTTCTGATGAATCAGAAGATCATGTTGATGGATGAAACTGGGGAAGTACTGACATTTGGATGGATTGTTGGCCATTGTATTCCTCCCAACACCAAGATCACACCAATGTGTTTTGCAATCACAAAATCCCTCCTGACTATATGATGATTTAAGAAGTTAATCTTAGCTAGTTTGTCTAGTTGAGCATTTCCGTCCTATGTAAACAGCAAAATTTATACAAATCTCCATGTATTTTTGAAATATTTTGCCATGTACTGTTAACAGATTATCTCAAAACCACTATCATCTTTTCCAATCCTTTTTCTTTTCCTTTCTAACTCTCCTAGAGACTTTGCAGTTCAGTTCAGTTTATTTAGTTGTTCTTCTGTCGTAAACCTGGTGGGGGTGGGAGTGTCAAAGATAAGTTTAAATTGGCCATCTGTGTTTTTGTAAATCTCAAGGGATTGTTATCAAGTCCCCTGGTCCGTGCGGCAAGAATTTCTTCCTTCTAGCTCTGGTCTTTTCTTTGGTCAGCAGGAAATCAGTTGCTTTAAGACCAACATCCCCCTGGTCAAGTTGCAGGCCATCTGCTTGGACATATGTTCACTCTTTGATCTTTAAACAATTAATTTATTCTCTGTAGCCTCTGGTGCCTGGACCACCAGGCCTGCCAGGAGGTCCCATTGTATTCTCCCTGAATCTCTGGGAAACATGAAGACAGGTTTTCCTGTTAGCTTCTCTCTTAGGGACAGATATTTTAATGAACCTGATTGGAGAATTCCAGCCTATTTGTGAACAGAACCTGATGGTGTTAATGTTTCTTCTACGGGGCTCTGCATTGTAGATTCATTCCTAACTAGCCCCTTCTCTTAATACTATCATATGGACTACTACTCTGGTCCAGGTCAGAAATTTTCATTTCTGCTTTATTCTTTTATTATTATTATGGTAAAATTTACATAACAAAATTTACCATTTGATCCATTTTTGAGTGCGCAGTTCAGCAGTATTTAGTATATTCATGCTGTTGTATAACCATCACCACCATCTGTCTCCAGAACTTTTCATCTCCTCAAACTGAAACTTTGTACCCATTAAACAGTGACTTCCCATTACCCCTCCCCCAACCCCTGGCAACCACCATTCTGTTTTCTGTCTCTATGAATTTGACTAATAGACACCTCATATAGGTGGAACCCTACAATATTTGTCCTTTTGTAGCTGGCTTATTTCACTTAGTATAACATCTTCAAAGTTCATCCATGTTGTACTGTGTGTCACAGTTTCCTTCCTTTTTAGGGCTGAATAATGTTCCATTGCTATATATACTATGTATCACATTGTGTTATGAACTCCTGGGTTGTTTCCACCTTTTGGCTATTGTGAATAAGGTCACTACAAACATGGGTCTAGAAATACCTTTTTAAGTCCCTGCTTTCACTTGTTTGGGATATATATCCATAAGTGGAATTGTTGGACCACATGGTAATTTTATGTTTAAGTTTTTGAGGAACCCCCATGCTGTTTTCCACATTTTCAATCCCTGTCATAGTTGCATGATGGTGTTTATGACTGTAGGGGGTGAGATTAGGGATGAAATTGACTGAGGGACCTCTGTCTACTCTTCCAGGGATCTTTCTTGTTTAGAAGAACCTTTTTAAAAAACTGATGAATGATAACTGGGGAGAAAATTCTCTTTTACCTCATGTTAAGAAATTTCTGGAAGAATAAAAGTGGCTGTATCAACACTGAGAATTGTGAGAATTGAGATTTTTGTGCCTGATGTGACAAGGACTTCTGGGTAGCAGAATTGAACAACACACCCTGTTCTAACTCCTGCTAGATTAATGAGGCACCACAAGAAACAAAAGAGCTACAAGTTTTCCTACTGTGGACTTCTCGGGTGCAATATATCCATATGGTGAGACCCAAGTTTGGCCCACAAATGCAGCAATGAGGCCAGATTTTGGGACAGGGTTCCCAGAAGCATGAGTATGGTGAGTGAACTCACTGATCCTCATATCCCAGGAGATACCACAGAGACTGCCTCACCCAGCTCTCCACCTGAGGCAACAGACCTCACCCCCCTGTAGGTTACAGGTTGCTTCCTGCCTTGCACACAGAAAAACTAAGTGCCCAAAGAACACTTCCCATTCTCTAGAACTTTCCAAGTTGTTGACGTATGTCAGCTACTCTAATGGGACTTGTGTGGTGAGATTAAAGAATAGTGTCCACGCTCAAACTACAACAGAGTTAGTTTAGCTGTTACTCCATCTAAAACAGGCTTGTTTCACATTTGGTTGCATGAGAGGATGTCATTCCCATTCTAGACTTCGCCACTTCACTAGCATCTAACAGCCTCACCTTGGGCTTGAACTTACTTCAGTTCAGTCCTTAGGAAAAACTTGTTTAGAGTAGCAGAATTAGAGAGGATTACCTAAAGGGATATGCAGTCCTTCTGTTCTTCTTAGAAACTCCCGACATTTATCTATCCCTGGATTAAGCCAGATGGTCAAAAAAAAAAAAAAGAATTCCTGGCTGATATCATCCTGACCCTTTATGGAACAGCTTTTACTATCTTCTGCTCAGAGCCAGCCTCCTTTGAGTGATGTTAACACTCAGCCCTACAAAACTCCTTGTTGTACAACTGATGTCTTCACTCACCCACAAAACATGGTACCCAGTGTGTATGAAGCCCTGTAAGAGAAATAGTTCCCAGACCTCGTACCGGGAACAGGAGTTCTCCTCTGAGCAGTTGGTTTGTTGTGAGGCTGTGAACACACACATGAACCACCTATCTGGTCGTGGAATGAGGATGCTGAGAGACAGGGTAACAGTCTGCCTCTAGCACAGGTACAGAACTCAGGCTAGAATTGCATGGTAATCTCATGCCTGTCTTTACCTTATTTTATAAGCTCTTATTTTTCTTTTCTCTCATTGCCTCACTTTTTAGGTTGTTGAATTGTCTGAATTTTTGCAAGCTGTTCAAATCCTTGAGGGAATAAAATATAAACATGAATCGGGTATTCTCAGTTGCTTTGAATGTTCAGAAGACAAAATGTATATAAATTATTAGTTTTCAGAGGAACTAGAATATACTTAATATAGTTGGCGTTAAAACCATGACTATTCTGAATACGATGAAATTCTAAGTTCTTGTTCAATCTGTATCTCTAGTTGCTAGTGCTATGCTTAGCATATAGTAGTTGCTCAGTAAATATTCCCTGCAGGATTTGAACAAACAAGATCTCTCTGCACTTAAAGGTTACCACCCTCATGTTCTGTAGATACTGAGAAGCAAAGAGAGGCTGTGTCACTCCAGTATTTCCTCCATCCTTGTCACATATGGGAGGACACAGCTGGCACTTCTAACGCTCTCCTGTCTCCCTCTCTGCAGACTCACATTTCAAGACTCCCTCCCGGTGCAGTGGCAGGACAGTCCGTGGCAATCGAAGGTGGGGTTTGCCGCCTGGAGAGCCCAGTGAACTGACCCTCAGGCTGAGCATGAAGCGTCTGAGAGGCATTTCAGAACCTGAGCTTTTCGGGGTTTTTAACTGAACTTGGATGTTTTATCTTCGCCATTTTATAATTCCTGTTGCAGCCTCGTGCACTGCTCGCAACACTAGTGCTGCCGTGGTTAGCGCTTAGTGACATGCAGGTCTTCGGCAGGTGACGGGACTGAGTGTGCGTGTGTATGTGCGTGTGTGTGCAGTGCGTGTGCTTGCTTCTCCCCTGATGAAATAGAAACTCCTTACTGTGTAACCTAAGACCGGGAATGACTAAATCATCTTCACAAAATGTGTGCTTTACTGTTTACAAGTAAAACCTAGAGTTGCAGGAAACATTTTTGATTTCATAAAGAGGTACCAGCTGTTGTTGATGTAATGTGTCCGAACTGAAGAGTAAATCTACTTGTTTAAATGATTTGACAGTGGTAGTGCTCCATTTAATAACAGTAATAAGTGATACAGTGTTTTATTTGTTAACCAGTTTAAGTGGATCCTGTGGTAACTTAAACTGTTATTCTCATCCCTCGTATGGGGCATTTTTCTTTAACAAAGAATGGTTTCAGTGAAACAATCTAGCAGAGAATTAAGGTCAGAACCTTTTTAAATAATAGTCTTATTGATAAAGTTTGTACTTCTTTCCTCAAGCTTTTCTAAGCTTAAATACTGCATATCTTCGAGCTATATGTACTATATTATGAAAGAATATGTAAAGAGAACATACAGTAATGCACAGTCCCTAATTTGTGTATAATGGAATGTTATTTACAATGTAACACTGTAAATAAGAAAGCAAAATTTATGGGAAAATTCAATATTATCTTTGTTTCCTGTTTAAATATATTTTTAAGATAAAGGCACAAAAATAAAAGAAGCATATTACTGGGTACAGTGTGTGACTCCTCTTCTTAGACTAATAAATTAATCTTTTGAATCCTAGATTGGAGAGCCATTTTTTATTTTGTTTGTAAAAAGTTACTTCTTCCAGAAATCATCCCTTTATCTTTGTTGCTATGATTCTGATAGTTCAAAACCTGTCTTTGTGCAGTTAGGCCTGGACACTAACATGATGAAAGTTGAACTTAGCTCATGATTGAATGGCCAGTATCAAAATCCCTAAAATGTTTATTGCGAGTTGATAAAAACTAACAAAGGGAAGGAGTAAGACCACTTTGGTTTGAAAAACTGTAGTGGCAGCTGAAAACTCGATGGTTTCAGCTGATAAATTGCTTCTAAATGTTATAGTTAGTGATTCTGGAGCCACATAAGAAAACCAAGACTTTTCTTTTGATTTTATGTGTAAGAAGTGGCTATCAAGAAGATACTAAAGATAGACTCACTCAGGGAGAGGAAGTTCCCTGCACCATATAATCATGGCTCGGGCGGTAACTGATAAAGCCCCAGATGAAATTATATACTTGACATCGATGTATGGCCAAATTATAAAGGAAAGACAACCAAAATGGAGTGGGTGTAAATATGAATGATTTGGGAGTTGCTGATTTATATTCCTTGTACAGGCAATTACATTTGTCTCGCTGTGTTCTCGTAGACAGGTTGGTGCCATGATATCTGTTTCTCATTCTTAATGAGGCTGAGAACTTAGTAAGTGATGGGCTGGCTGGTGGGGAGCCTTTGGCTTCAAAAGCTTTCAAAGACCTGTTACCTGTTGGCAGAGTTTTTTGAGGAACTGGACTGGATCACGTAAAACTATCAGGACACTTTGGAGTCTGAAAATCATCTGACCTATTTCACCAGGAATGCCATTTCTTTTCATCTTCTTTTGACTTTATTCTACTCATATTTAAAAGTTTGGGCTTGTTAAAGACCCTTTTATGAAGATTTTAAAAACTGGTCAGTATAAAAGAGCACAGCCCCTCCAAGAACAGTTTGTTAAAGCTTCATTCTCCAATTTCTTTTTTCTTTCTTTCTTTCTTTTTTTTGTTTTTAAATTTAAGGAATATTGTCAAACCAGGAGGGAAAAAAAGTGATATTCAGAATCATTGAGGCACCAACGTAATGGGCAGTATAAGTGCCTTAGTGATGAGATCAGATATTAAAGAGCAGATACCAGAACCAGAGGATATTGACAGATATAAAATCAACCTCATTTCACACAAAAGTAGAAAGAGTCGAAAGAAACAGATAAGAAAGTAACTTCATTCCCTAGTCTGGTTTATATCACCAAGATTCTGAAGCAGTATTTTAACATGGATGAACTTACCGTCTGCCTATATTCCATTTCCTTTTAAGACCTGATCATTGGATGCTCGGTTCTCTTGAGTACAAATAAGCCTGGTCTGGATCCCTCAAGGCCATCACTGCAATCCTGCTCTGGGTTTGGAAATGGGAATCTTCTGGAAGGGCGAGGAGATGGAGGCCATGTGCTCTACCTTAAAGGAGCCTAGAGTGTCCATGCTGTCTGATGAGGCATGAAGGTCTTCTCCAGGACTGTCCTTCTCGCTTGTCAGCTCTGCCTCTCCTCCCTGCCTCCTGTGTGTCTGCCCAGAGCAGACCCTTTCTCAGCTCTTCACTGCTGCTTCTAAACAGGAAGTTGAAGTCCAATATCGATGTATGTATAAATCCGTCCTAAATGCTAGTCTGTGGTGCTTATCTGTGAGCAGAAATGGATGAATTGCAGTTTATGGCTATAGGAACCTCTTTGTTGGCTGCTCAAAAGTCTTTTTTGCCTAATTCCTCACTGTCTCCCATGTTTGAGAGGTGGTGATGGTGCATTGTAGTTACCAGCAAATATGCAAGGTTTGGCTGTTTTGAAGCACTGGTAGGAGGGGCAGGGAGGAAAGGAGGCTGTGAAGAAGGGAAGATTTAGAAAAGTGCGGAAATTATTCTTGAATCTTGAGATTGTATTAAATTATTGTGGATTTTTTAAATGTTTACTTGTTTTTGAGAGAGAGATAGGGTGCATGGAGGGGTGGGAGGGCAGAGAGACTGAGAGTCCCAAGCAGGCTCCTCACTGCCAGTGCGGAGCCTGACGTGGGGCTCAAACTCATAAACTGTGAGATCATGACCTGAGCCAAAATCAAGAGTCCGATGCTTAACCAACTGAGCCACCCAGGCACCCCTGTGGATTTTTTTTTTTAATCTGGTCATTGTTATTATAAAAGCAATTCATGCTCATTACAAAAAAAAAAAAAAATCAGAAAATAGGAAAGCAAAAAAACAAAACAAAACAAAACTCATAACTCCACTTCCCTAGAGACAACAGTTAACACTTTATCTTGTACCCTTTATGACCTTTTTATGCATACATTTTCTGTGTTTTTAACACCAAAATGGGTTTATATAACCTGCCATTTTCACTTAATAATGTCATAGGAAGATGTCCAGACTTAATAAGAATTCCCTCATTTATTATTGGTTCAGCTAATGTTGTTCAGTACATATATTTTATCCTAAGACTTCTGTGGAAATCTGTCTCAGTACTAACAGACTAACAATACAGTCAGCATCTGTTTTCTCAGGGTGCAGATCCCTGCAATGAGCACTGTGAGGTCTTACTTGCCCTTGAAAGCCAGCTGAGCAGGTGTCCTAGGGCAGACCATTGCCATTGCCCATTGATCCTCCATTGCAGAGTGCCCCCAGACAACATGTAAAGGCTAGTATCTGCACCTCTATGCCTCAGGACTTGTTCTGGAACCATAGAAAACTGCACTGTCCCTGCACACAGCAGGCCAGAAGTGTCAGGGAATCAGCACGGCCCAGAAGCAGCTCACAGTTGATGAACGGAAGTTGTATGAGCATACTAGTTCCTTTGCTTCTTGGGTGGTATAAGTCGGGTGTGTGTTTCACACTGTGTTTGAGAGATTTTCCATAGAAGTTAAGCTTCAGTTACCGCCTGTGGCAGTTGACTTATTAATACACCTTGTGTTGACTTTTTTCCCTTCCCTATGCCCTTCTTAGTGCCCCTGTTTTATGATTCATGGGGTCATCTCCCAGATGAACTGTTTGTACTTGCCACCCTGTCTCAGGGTTGCTTCTTGGGGACTTGAAACTAAGAAACAATCCATTCTACATACTCTTGGCCAGGAGGCATTTATACCCTCTTCTGATTGAGAGGATGAATTCACCAGTCTACTTGTGCCCTGCACTGGAGTCTCTTCCTGCCTTGTGCTCCTGATGAACCATTTTAATCCATAATATCTGATTGAATATTCTCCAAGTGATAAGGCTGGATGTGCCACAAAACTGGAAGGAAGAGAGCCTGGGAGGCTCAGCTGATTAAGTGCTGACTTTGGCTCAGGTCATTATCTCACAGTTCCTGAGTTTGAGCCCCATGTCAGGCTCTGTGCTGACAGCTCAGAGCCTGGAGCCTGCTTTGGATTCTGTCTCCCTCTCTCTCTGCCCCTCCCCCACTCATACTCTGTCTCTCTTTCTCTCTCTCTCTCAAAAATAAATAAGACATTAAAATTTTTAAAAAAAGTGGAAGGAAGTTCATAGCCAAGTCAGTGATGACAGGCACCCGACAGCAGGAGACAAGTGCATACTTTTAAGGAGGTAGGGAATAAACAAGCTAAATAGCAGCTCTCCATCAAGGATTGAGGGACTCCTTAAGAGAAAGAAACTGGAATTGTGTTAATGGGACTGGGAAGAGACCATAGCCAAAGGTGTGTTATGAAGTTAAGAGATTTGAAGAGACCGAAACAATGGTAGCCAGTGTTCCCATGTCATGAACACATGTCCACCATGACCATGCATAACAACTTCATATGGCACCCACTTTCAGAATGCCACCTCTCAAGCCTAGATATCCCCAACATAATTTTGTGGTTAATTTTTTTTAAAAATGCCTCCCAACATTTTTCTTAAAATATCTATTAACTTTTAACGTTTAACTAAAATGTTTATTAAAATCAACTTTTTTTTTTTTTGACATAAACCCTACAATTGCTCAACATTGTGAATCCCTTTGTGCCATGAAGCCCAGTCTCCTATCCAACTTAAGCTTGCAGTGGTTAGTCATGGGCTGAAGGACCAAAAGGGGACTATGGGCCCTCCTCCCAGGAACACTAGTCCAAGAAAAGATTGAGCCCAGAAAAAATGACCCCGTGTGAATATGATTAATTTCTTTTACTTTAGCTATGTTCTAAACCTTCCCCAAATGCAGATTAAGCAGGGAAAGGAGATGTGGGTGTGTAAACGTGGTGAGCTATATAGGTGGGAGTGAGTGATTGGGAGGTTGACCGCATAAGAGTAATCCTTTTACATTAATATTTGCCCTGGGACATTAGGAATTCTTAATGAATACACCACTTTTCCCCAACACTTAATTTGGGTTCAAATTCATAAGGTATTAACCCAGATGCCTATCATCAGAGACCTACAGGCTGACCAGATTAACCAGGCAGTTTTTCTTTGCCCATATACTGCTGTCTCTGAAGTGTATGGCCACAGGAAGGATTAAATCTAAAACTGGCAAGAGCCTCCCTCCAAGACTCTGCTCTCAGCTTCCAGAAGCCTGTCAGCCAAGCCCGCGGTGGTTCACCGTGACCAGTTGTGGAAGGCGGGAGAGAAAGCAAGCACAGTGGTCTCTCCTTTACATGCTAGAGTCACTGAAGCCCTGAAACCACAGTGGCAAAGCTGGAAGAAACTGGGTTTTTCTCTGCCTTGATGGGGATTTCACTGATTGTCAACAGAACTTCAGAAGCTGGAAAGAAAAAAATGCTAAACAGTTCCTTAATCACTGATGTCACTCTCCAAAAAGGTGCTCCTAAAATGGCTTTTTCTGGCCTTGGAAAATCCAGGAAGAAGATTTTGTTCTAATATATGAAGAAAAATATGTTCTTTTTCATTTATAAGTAGTAAGATTATAATCTGTCCACCCACGTTTTTCTCCAAACCTGTTAACTAACAGTCTTTTCCATCTAGTTAATGGTAACTCCATCCTCTTGGGTGCTTGGGTCAAAATTCTTGGCGTCCTCTTTTTATGTTTCTATTGTTGCATAACAATTCTCCCCAAATCTTACAACAACTATTTTTTTTTCTCACAATTCTGTCAACGTGGCTTGGCTTCTCTCAGTAGTTTCTCTGTGGCACTTGCTGGTAGTCACAGGTGTGCTGCATTCAGCAGGAGTGTGAACTGGGGGTTGGGCTGGATGAGCTTCCTTTTTTTCCACATGCAGGCTCAGGGCCTTTCCCTCTGCTCGTGACCACTCTACATGGTCTTTTCATGCTGCTTCTCCCATAAGACATGGCAGCTCAAGGTTCCCAGGAGCATAAAAGCAAAAACTACCAGGCCTTTTTAAGGTTAGGTCAGAACTGGCCCAGCCTTACTTTTGCCACATTTATTGCTTAAATCAAGTCCTCTGGCCCACCCCAGATTCAAAAGGGGACTGCATACCTGTATAAATACAGAGGGAAGGGTCTTTGGGGGCCATCAACCTGAAATCTTTGAATCTACTTCTTCTCCTATTTTACAACTGCAAGAAACTCTGCACAACAGAGAACAAACTGAAGGTTGATGGAGGAAGTTGGGTGGGAGATGGGCTAGATGGGTGATGGGTATTAAGGAGGGCACTTGTGGGGCACCTGGGTGGCTCAGTCAGTTGAGCATCTGACTTCAGCTCAGGTCATGATCTCGCGGTTCTTGAGTTCGAGCCCCGCGTCGGGCTCTGTGCTTACAGCTCAGAGCCTGGAGCCTGCTTCAGATTCTGTGTCTTCGTCTCTCTCTGCCCCTTCCCTGCTCATGCTCTCTGTCTCTCAATAAACATTTAAAAAATTAAAAAAAAGAGGAGGGCACTTGTGATGAGCACCAGGTGTTGTATGTAAGTGACGAATCATTGAATTCTGCTCCTGAAACCAATATTACACTGTATGTTAGCTAAAATTTAAATTCAAAAAAGCATAAAAGAAACAAACAGTCTGTTAGTAAATGCTATTGGCCCTCCTTTAAAATGTGTCCTAAATCCAACCACTTCTCCCCCTCTCCACTGCTACCATCCAGATCATCTCTTACCTGAGAAATTACAACAAGGTCCTCACTGGCCTCCCTGCATCCAGAGTTACTAGTCCACTTGGCAACAGAAGGAGTCTCATCATGGTGCTCCTCTGCCCCAAACCTCTAAACAAATGTGTCAGTTATATGGTAGATTAGAAAGGGTTGAGTTCCAGAGGAAAAAATGAAGCAGAAAGGGGACGCAGAGTGCTGACGGGAGAGTGGTAAGGAGGGTGCTCATTGAGAAGGTAACATTTAAGCAAAGAGTTGAAGATGAGGGACGAGTAAGCTATGTGGATCCATCTGGAAAGTGCTTTCCATGGAGAGGTAGAGGCAAATTCTTAGAAAGATACAGACCACCACAACTGACTCAAAAAAGAACTAAAAAATCCAAATAGATTTATAACAAGAGATTGAGTTGGTAATCAAAAGTCTTCCCAGGAAGCAAGTCCAGAACTAGATGGCTGTACTGGTTAATTCTACCAAACATTTAAATAATTATTACCAGTTCTACACAAATTTTTCCAAAATACAGAAAAGGAGGAGACACTTCTCAACTTATTCTACGAGGTGCAGACACTTTGAGACAGTCAGGAGGCTCTCCTCAAATAGTTAAACACTGAGTTTTTCCCCTCCTAGGTACATACCCAGGAGAAATGAAAACATGTCACACAAAAACTTGTACATGAATGTTCATAGCAGCGTAATAGCCACAAAGTGGAAACAACCCTAAAGTTCCCCAACTGATAAACAAAATGTAGTATATAATACTACTTTTTAGTAATATAATTTAGTATATAATACTACATTATAGTAATATAATGGAATATTATTTGGCAATAAAAAATAATACAATACTGATAAATACTACAACATGAATGAACTTTGAAAACATGCTACACAAAAGAAGCCAGTCACGAAGGACTACATGTTGCGTGATCCCATTTATTTGAAATGCCCAGTGTAGGTAAATCTCTAGAAACATAACCTATAGATTAGTAGTTTCCTAGAGGGGGAGGGATGAGGGACAGGGAAAGTTAAGTGGTGATAAATAAGGAGTGTAGGGTTTCCTTGAGGATTAATTAATGGTGTGCTTAAATTAATTACGGTGCTGAATGCATCACTCTGTGAATGTAGTAAAAGCCATTGAACTGTATACTTTAAATGGGTGAATTGTATGATAATATAAGTTATATCTCAATAAGTTGTTAAAAAATAGAAAACAATTTAGGATATAATTTAGGAAAAAAAATACTGGAAAAGAATACCATACCCTAGCCAATTCTTCATTTTCCTGGTTGATAATTTCCAGTTTTTCCCAACATTTTTCACTTGCATTATTAAAAATTAAGGTGTTTTTAACATAACCACAATAACTTAGCCATAGTATTACATCTAAAACATTTTATAATAATTCTTTCACATCATTAAAAGTCTATTAAATGATTGCATTTCCAATTGCATTATGTATTACTATGTGCTTGGGCTGCCATAGCAAAGTACCACAGCCTGGGTGGCTATGAAATTTATTTTCCTCACCGTTCTGGAGGCCAGAAGTCTGAGATCCAGTTGTTGGCGGGATTGATTTCTTCTGAGGCCTCTCTCTCTGGCTTTACATGGCCATCCCTATCTGTTTTGTTGGACATTGTCCTTCCTCTGTGCATGTCTGTGTCCTAAGCTCCTCTTCTCATAAGGACACCAGTCATATTGGATTAAGCCCCACGCATATGACCTCATGTTACCTTAATTAGCTCTTTAAAGGCCCTGTCTCAAAAAAGACACATTCTGAGATACTGAAGGTTAGAACTTAAACATATATGGGGTGCCTGGGTGGCTCAGTCACTTAAGAGTCCGGCTCTTGATTTTGGCTCAGGTCATGACCTCATGGTTGTGGGATCAAGTCCTGCATTGGGCTGTGTGCCATCAGCTTGAGACTCTCTCTCTCCTCTCTGCCCCTCCCCCCCTCAAAATAAATAAACTTTTAAAAAGCAAACAAACATATGAATTTTGGTGGGGGAGGCACAGTTTAACCCATAATACATTATAATGTCATTTAAAAAATGTTTTCTTGTTGGAAAGAAATGTTTCCTTTTTAAAGGAAAACAAAACACAATTTCCTAGTATTAATATTACTTCAAACTATAGCCACTTAAAAATGTACAAACATAGAACTAAGTATAAACTTCTTGTGTGTAGAGCTCTTTTACAATTATAAATCCAGGTAGATTTCCAAGTGAATACAATATCCAAAATCAGTCAAAGTTTATATTAACAATGATATGATGGCTATATTACATTGTTTTGTTATTATTTTACCTTAAATCATTATTTGATTTTATTTTGGTTATTGGGTTTTTCCATCCTAAAATTTCCGTGTGATTTTTCTTTGTATCTTAAATTTCTTTGCTGAGGCTTTCTATTTTTTTATTCATTTATGTCAAGCATGTTCATAATTGCTTGTCAAAGCATTTTTATAATGGCTGCTTTAAATTCCTTATCAGATTAATTCCAACATCTTGGGCATCTGTTGACTGTCTTTTGTCATTCAAGTTGAGATCTTCCTGGTTCTTGGTATGAGTGGCATTTCACTGAAACCTGGATATTTTGGTTATCATTGTATGAGTCTCTGGATCTCACTTAAATCTTAAATTTAAAATTTTAGCAGATCTCCTCTGATGCCACTTTGGTGGGAGAAGGGGGGTGCTCCCTTGTTACTTGCCAGATGGAAGTAGAGAAGCCTGGACTCTCCACTTAGCTGCTTAGATACCCATAGGGGAGTGGCTCCTCATTACCGCCTGTGGAGGTGGGAATTCAGGCTCCCACAAGGCCTTTTGCTGACATCCTGCCCACTGTGGGGGGGGGGGGGGGGGAGAGGCTCTTTACTCCTTGGAGGAGATGAAAGTTTCTATTCCCCCTCAGCCTTCTTAGACACCACTTGGAAGAGTTGGTGGGGGGGGGGGGGGGCGTTAGGATGCTTGTAACAGCTTAATGAGGATGGAAGTCTAGGCTCTCCCTGTGACCTTCACTGGAGGGGGTGGGGCTGGGGTTGTAGCCTTTTTATTTACTGTGGTATTTGGCTGAAAGTAGAGCCATTATTGTCTAAAAGTTTTCTGTTCTGCTAGATTGCCCTTTCTTGGTCTGTTGGCCTGAGAGAGCAGACTTTTCCTGGGGCTCTTTTGTCTGTGTCCATTGGTATTTCTGGGTTGCTGGCTCCTCCACTAACCAGTCTGGGATAGATGAGGCAAAAATGAACTCTCAGGGAACTCATGACCATGTTCCTTAGGACTCATGGTCCCAAACTGGCCTGCCTTCTTTTCTCCACCTGTCCAACTTTTCTCATGTTTGTTTTGTATATAATGCTCCATGTTTTTAACTGCACTTAGTAGTAGGAAGGAATAAGGGAAAATGCCTCTACTGCATCTTTCAGAAGCAGAAGTCCTGATTTTTATTATAGAAGCCTTTATTTGGAAACTGAGTATTTCACTAGCTGACTTGATTCTTTGATTTTAAACTTGACAGCCATCATTTGAGTTGCTAACATGATTGGCATTATACTTCTTTTTTGATAATGAACCTGTTTTTTAACTACATATCCATTATTTTTCTATCCAATGCACTTAATAGATACCCTGGGAAATTGTGATATAGCCATTTAATGAAAAATTCCTTAATTGACGGTTTAGTACTACATTTACTGCTGGCAAATGTTGGTGCATAGAGAGACTAATCCATGCACCACCTCTGCTCAACCCTGAATGTAAAGATAATACCACAGAGGCTATTTTGTTTTCAGCATAGCTTATTACTGATCGTGACTTGGTTCTCTCACTTATTCCTTTCCAGCCACCTATAATCTTCATTTGGCATCAACATTACTACAACCCCAGATACAAATGCAAATGAAATTGCCTGACATGAATTAGTTGCAAGGTGATCCCTGAATATGTTTGTATTAATTCATTTTAGTTTATCATCAAAATGAAAAATTCTCAAGTTATAAATTCATTGAATTCATGGGTTCTATGGAGGCTACATCTATATGGACTCACAAACTCCAATTTGAGAAACTTAAGTCTGCACCATTTCCATATTTAGCTAGTTAATAAGAAGAGTTACTAATGTACTACAAGCTAGCCTGAAGGTAGTTGTTAAAAATTGGGGCACATGGTTGGGGACAGACAGTCCCATCTGACCAGTAGAGTAATGAGGATAATAGGTTCATTCTTTACTCATCTGTATCTGACAATCCTCCTCCATTTCCATTACCATTTCCAGTGTGATCCAGCTGATTTCCAGTTGCTATACTCTAATTACCATACTCTGTATCTCTGTGCTGGGAGTTCTCTCCAAAATCACAGAAGATAGCTCTGCCTGTGGCATGCCAGAAGGACCAGGGCATTAACATCTCCTGGACTAGCCCTCAACTCATGATTCTCAGGAGTTGGTATACAAATACCCCAACTCCTTTACCTCTGGAGTGGGATATCACTGGGGCTAGTGTTTGCATCATTTCCCAGAATTTCCCTTTGGTGTTTCCAGTTTCCCACAGTGGTGACTGCCTTGCTAATGCATCTTTTATTGGCTGTCTTCCCCTTTCTCGTCTCCTATCCCCACTATCAGTGTTTCCTGTACCTCCCAAATAAAGCCCTTGCATTCATATTCTTATCTCAGGATTTGCTTCTAGGAGAGAAGCACATTATAAAATGCTTTTGCTTATGATAACTTATTTGACCCATAAAACAACTCTGGAAGAGAGAAAGTTATATTGGTTAAGTCTAGCAATGGAATGTGAGTCCCACGTTCTGTTACACTCTCTCGTGTATCCCAAGAACAGCACCTGGCATGTTGTAGATGTTTAATAAATAATTGATGAGTAAAGGAAGAAACTGATTCTCCTGTAAGCAAGTTTATCAAATTGCCAGTGAGAGAGCCAGGGTTCTTTGACCCAAGCACAGTATTCTCTCCATTATACACTCACGTCCTGTTCTTAACCCTGTTGTCTCAGATCATAGCCTGCAGAGGAACTTAAAGATGACTTAAATATGCCAATATTGTTAGCCACCTCTAAACCATAGTGATGTCAATGGTTTCAGAGTTAGTGGAATACAAAGATCTGTGAGGATATTAAAGATATTTATGGGACAAATTGCCAAGTCGCACAGACATTTGGGGGGCCACATCATTCCCATGGTGACCATCTGGAGCTGCAAAGGCCCATAAAATAGAGGCAACTAGTCTTTCTCAGCTCCAAGGTAGTTAAACACATTCTAGCCCAGACTTGTCTTTATATTGTTTTCCTCATCAGCAGTATGAACATATAAAAGTCATTTTACTTGAAAGAACCTTGTTTAACACTCCAACTTATGCTTTAAAAAAATTGTATCATACCTTCTTCTAGTGAGTTCTATAATAAATGGACACTTGTAGATAAAACCATATTTATCAGTATGAACAGAGAAATAATATGTATTACAGTTAGCTATCAGATTAGATATTAACTCATTAATCAATTTTTACTTAAATCATGCATCTTCCCTCAAATGAATGGTTAGTCTGTGAAGCCATTTTGATTCCTGAGCACTGCTTTCCCTAAACTCCTTAAAGTCATCAGGCACATTAAAGGATATCCGATTTCATTGGTCTAAGCTGAGTGATCGCAATTCATCAAGGCATGAAAAGTCTGTCCAGTCTTGTGGAATATCATTAAATGGTTCAAGGACGTTTCTAATCTTAATGATGGCCAAGGGGGAGCAACTATTACGATGATGAATGGGAATGAATATCTGGAGAAAGTTCAAGGCATGTTATACTTACAAAGACTAATACATGTTGTTTATCTAAATCATCCAACTGATTAAAGAAACACACAAAGCCCAAGACAGTTAAAAGCAGAGAACCAAATAGGCTTTGACCTACCCTGGTATATTTATCGCTGACCATGTCATGCGTGTAAAATGTATTGCTCCACCAAGATGCCGTGTATATAAATCGGGAGGGTCTTTTGAGGCTGATGTTGAGTAATATAGGCTGTCCAGTTTATTGCCTGGCTAAATATTTATATAGAATGAGTTCATTGATGGTGGGGAAGCCTCCATAAAAGGAGTCTTTCAATGTTACTAACTGATTAGCTACAACGCCTAAGGCTTAGTAAGAGCTAGGTGGTGGTAACTTTGATACTTCCGCTCCTAAAATCAATTCCTGAGATGCTCGGTGTTTTGAATCCATGCTCTGAGTTGGATTTGTGTGTGTGTGTGTGTGTGTGTGTGTGTGTGTGTGTGTGTGTGTGTGTTTACCTCTTGGTACCAAGACCAGTGCAGAGCCTGCAAGGAAAGAGGAAATGCTTTTTTTTTTTTTTTTTTTTTTTGGTACACCCCTAGAAGAATGCTCTTTGGAACTATCTTTCACTGGGAGAACATGTCTATTAAACTCACACTTAGTTCATGACAGTCAATGCTGGTATAAAAGGGGGATGGCTCATTTTATATCATAAAGGCCAGAGAATAAATCTCTTATCCAGGGGACTTGTTTTTGGCTCTCCTTTCTCTGGGCAAGAGCAGGAAAAATCAACCACACAGGTGGCTGGGAGGATGTTGGGCCACTGTCCAAATACTTAATCTTAGTAAATATCTTTTCATTAGGTGTGGGAGTGGTAGGTTGTTGGGCTGAAATAGTACAGCCATTGCTTAAAGGATTGTTGAAAGATAAGAAACTGGAGTTGTTGAAGATTTAGAATTAAAGACTTTCTTCACTTGGATTCTGAGACACTTAATGCTTTTTGGTTTTCCTCATACCTCCCTGGTTTCCTTCTCAGTATCCTTTTATGGTTTCTCTTCTTTTCCTGGCCACTGAACGTTGGTGGTCCCAGTGCTTGGTTATCAGCCCTTTTTCCCCATAGATGATTTTACTCTGTCTGGTGCCTTAAGGATCATGTCTCCCAAATCTCCAGCCTGAACTGCACCTAAACTCCAAACTCCTGACTTGGTATGTTCACTGTAACACCCAATAAAGCATTTCATAATGTGCCCAACACAGAACCCTTAGTTTCTATCTCCCCATCTCCACCCCCAAGCCTGCTCCTTCCCCCAGAATTCACCATTTCAATTGATATTCTCATTTACTCAGTGGCTCATGTACAAAATCTGCAAATTGCCTTTGAGTTCTCTCTTTTCCTCATCTCCACAACAGATACCCTACGCTGCAGCATGAGGAGCTGGCTGACTTAGAAAGATGCATCCTAATTTGGTCTTGGAAGATGCAGTAGGTAGGACACCTGATGAAAAGCACATTACTCCAGATTCCTTCAAGTTGTTTCTTCTTTCAATGGGCATAGGTATTTCAATGCAGATACGAGTTTGACCCATCATAGGGGTCAGCTATGTAGACTTCAAATCCTGGGTCTATGTTTACAAAACTAGGCGTTTCAGTCCAGCTCGTAAGCTCATGGACGGGGGCACAGGGCAAGCTGTTGTATGTCAGGTGGACCTTTGTTATCTGTCTGTCTTTGGCCACTAAAGGAACAAAAAATGTGAGGAGAACTGACAGGAGCAAATCAGTCCCTGGTCCTCCCCCGATGGCCATGGTGGCCATGGCACCACTCATCTCCTGGCATTTTTCCTTCTCTAGGGAAGGAATTCCTCATCTTCCTTCCTAACCTTGCTTCATTCCTCAGCTTAGTGCCATTGAGAAAGCATGGCTTGTCCTCCATGGGATCCCAGGCCAGCACTTTCATATTGTTTACTTTAGTTTTCATAATCAAACATTGATGGTGAAAAGCATTTCCTTCTCATTATTGGAACTATAAAAGTGATACGTTTGATATACTAGAAAATGTCTTAAAAATGAGACAAGGAAGAAAATTAAAGTCCTTTAAAATCTCATCACTGAGAAATAACCACAGCACTTAACATTTTTAAATGTTTTCCTTGCATCTTTTTTTTTTTCTTAGTGAATTTATATTTGGAAGAAAAAAATTGTACCAAATTTTGTCTGGAATTGGACTTTTTTGTGAGTTATTATACACAAACCCCCTCATAGGAAGAAATTGGCATTTCTGATCAATGCAGATGCAGTTTTCTGATGCATTCCAATGGGATTAAGATCACGTTTGAGAAACCAGTTACTTATCCTTCCAGGTGACTCCCAGCTGACTGTCAGTAAAGATTCTAAAGATCTTTAATTAGACGTTTCTTTCACTTGGTATCTAGTCTAACAAAAGTTACCTAACCATTTCTTTTCCCATAAAACATCCCCCCTTCCCCCGCCAAAGTAAGTCCTTGGATTAGCCTGATGTATATAGTTCCTTTCCCTGCAGCAAGATTGCCATAAAACTTTGACTCTTAATCAAATTTGGAGCAGGGTTCAGCAGTCTTATTTAGAAACCAACTTCTTCCACCTTCATTTTATTAAAAAAAAAGGGGGGGTCAATTTCATGTAGGTAGAATTTATATATTATAAAATACACCCATTTCAAATGTACTGTTCAATGAATTTTGGAAAACACATATTTCTGTGTAACTGCCACCACAATCAAGATATAAAACATTTTTATAACCCTGAAAGTTTCTCTAATGCCGCTTTGCAGTCAGTCCCCCCTTTCCTTCTGGCTCTTAGTAATCACTGATCTGTTTTCTGTTACTACAGATTGGTGTGGGGTTTTTTTGCCTTTTATAGAATTTCATATAAATGGAATCATATGGTATGTACTCATTTGCATCTGACTTTTAAATGTGTTTCAGAGATGTATCCATGTTATTACATATAGCAGTAGATCACTTATTTTTATCTGCTGTATAGTATTCCACTAAATGAATACACCACAATTTATCTATTCTACTATTGATGAGTACCAGGTTTTTTCAGTCCAGGGCTACTAAGAACAGTACTGCTAAGGATATTCATATTTAAGTCATATTCATATTTAAGTGAGGGTGTATGTTTTCATTTCTCCTGGGTAAATACCTGGGAGTGAAAATCCTGGGTTAAATGGTATTTTACATTTTAAAAAAAATTTTTAACATTTATTTTCAAGAAACAGAGAGAGACAGAGTGCAAGTGGGGGAGGGGCAGAGAGAGAGGGAGACACAGAATCTGAAGCAGGCTCCAGGCTCCGAGCTGTCAGCATAGAGACCAATGCGGGACTCAAACCCACCAACAGTGAGATCATGACCTGAGCTGAAGTCAGACACTTAACCGACTGAGCCACCCAGGCGCCATTACATTTATATAAGAATAAATTATAAGAAATTACCAGGTATAAGAAATTACCAGGCTGTTTTTCAGAGAGGTTGGGATCTTCCATTTTTACCATTATTGCTTCTTACCAGGGGTTTAAAGGGCCTTTGGGAAATGGGAGTTTAACAATGAAAAACATGGATATGTTGTCTTTTCTTTTTGGTGTTCTTCCTTTTGAAATATATTTCTCTTTCTTTTTCATTTCTGTGAAAGAGAAATAGCCAGAAGAAACAAATGGTTATCTGATCCTGAAGATAAAAGAATTGAAGAGAATGTTAATGAATTACTAACCTAACAGGGGTGAATTTTTCCTTCAACCTGCAAAGTTGTCCTTCAGACTCCAGTTCAGACTCCTTTTTCAGACCTGGAGATTACTCATTCCTCCTAGCTCAGCCCCAGTGGGGTAATCCTTTGAGGATTTCCCATAGTAGGCCTAGTAAATGTTTCTTTGGCACCACACCCTCTTCAGGTTATCTGAAGTATAGTTATCTTAGTATAGTTTATAGTCATTGATATTTGTGGAATTCATCGATGAGTGTCTTTTCTCCTTACGTCATGACATGAGGAACCAAGCTTCTTTATCTCCCCTGGCTCACAGTGGAACTAAAAAAATATTTTTTTTAATGAATGAACAAATGAATAAGAGAAATAGAAACAGGTTAACAGAACAAGACTGCCAAGCTAATGGTTGTGACTATACAAAAGTGGTTGAAATACATGTATTTGTTGACTGCCAACTCCCCAAAAAGACCATACCAGTACTCTACTGATCAAGCAAAGCTGTTTATTACGTACTGTAATAAGGGAGAACACCACCTTGACCAAGTCTTAGTAGTAGCTTCAAAAAGAAAGGTCAGAACACATGTGTGTGGGGGTTTAGATCTGGTTTTGAGTGGTTTAAGGCAGGTCTTTCAATGTGGGGATTCCAAATGGGCAAAGTTCACAAAAAGGTAAAGGTTCTAGAGCAAAGTATGTTCTGATAAACAAGTAGGTCTGTCCCATAGAGCAACTTGTTGGCCTGAAAAGGGGCTGGTTGAGTAGTCCATTGTTTGAAAATAAGTAAATGTTCAGGAAGCTCCTGGAGCAAACACTGAGGTTATTTAGTAGACAAGAATTTTCTGGAACAAATGGTAAAGTCATGTTGATGTAGGCTTAGTTCTGTTAGTTAAGTTATGAAGCTGCTGGCAGCTCCCAAAACCCAGTTCCCCAAGACTAAGTATAGAAAGGCAGATTATTTCTCTGACCTTTATATGCTGAATGAGGAGACTGTGCTTCACAACAATTGCTCATATTCTTGATTGTCAGGTCTGGAAAAATCTGTAGGCATGACTGGAATACTAACTTCTGCATTCCCACCTCTTGAATTTAAGCCATAAAACCTCTTATTATGTAAAATACTAACATCTCAACAACAAGTCCTGGAAATGAGATATGGGTTTGTGAGGCTCCTCTCTTTTTGCCTTTTCTCTGGCTCTCCTTTATTTTTTGATTTATGATTGCTTTACAAGACAAAACTTTAGTTTCCCTGTCAAGAATCCAGTGGGAATGAAGAGTTAGAGGAAATACCAGCAACATGTTAGTCTAATAGCAGGAGGAAGCAGTAGGGCTGAGTTACGAGCAAGGCTGCACATGGTATCAACATAGCTATTTTGCTGCAAAGCGAGGAACAGTGAGCTTTCTATAGGACTCTTTGAGGTTGGGGGATCTCCTTGACCAAGATAAATGGGAGCTTAGGAGGAAGGAGACAGGAAGAGTTACACAGAGGCATTTAAGTGTAGCTAAGTTAAGTTGGCATCTCCCCACCAATCAGATCCCTAGTTACATCATGAACCATTCAGCTGGTCAAAATGGAAGACAGAGACAGACTGTAAAGCATTCCAAAGGCGCCATCACCATCACGTTACACGTAATTTGTGGCCAAGGCTTGACACACGGTGTTGGAGGAGGCATGCTAGAGCTCATGCAATTCCTCAGCCACGTGTATGGTGGGATAGGGATGTAGGAAAATTTCTGGCCATGGAAAGTAAACATCTCACCTCCAAAAGGGCAGAGTCCTGCAAACACCATGAAACAAAGACTCAGTATTGTGAAGTGAGCCAAGAATTTCCCAAAAGGGAGGGTGGAGCTTGGGCATGGCTTTCCTTCTCTTCCCTTGTGTAATATTGTCACATCATCTGGGGGTATCGTGTGCAGAAGGGAGCCTTTAGAAAGTTGGCTGTGCTATAATTTATGGCTCCCCTCAGCAGCTAAATCTTTGCTTTCTGCTCTACTGCCCGGCAGCCATAATTCCTCTCTCCCTTTTTCACGTGTGTGTGTGTGTGTGTGTATGTGTATGTGTGTGTGTGTGAAATATATAGACATAATTTAAAAATTAAATAAGCCCCCAAATAACAAGGGCCTTACCAGTTCTTACCCCTAACTCCTGCTGCCCAAGGCCCACTTGCTTTCAACTGTTTCTTTCTTTTCTTTTTTCTTTTTCTTTTTTTTTTTTTTTTTGTGATTTCTCTCTTTTTGCTTATACTCTTTCTGGAGTATTCATTTTAGACCATATGTGTTGACTTCCTGCTGTGTTAAGTAAGGACACAATACCTTTGTGCACTCCCTCCCCTTTTCCTCTCTCCCTATTCTCATAATTACATTGCAGTTTTTAGCTGAATTAATTGTCACTATTTATATTGTTATGGTTGGTAAATATGGTTGACCCCAAAACCAAGTAGGTATTGTGATTATCTTTTTTACCCAGTGCTTAGTTTTATTGTTGTTTTTCACTCCCAGAGTTTTCTTGGTCCTACCTTAATTTTTTCCATCAGGTCTGTCAATCCCCACCTGTTGATATCTTTTCCAAAAGCTCAAACATGTCAGATAATTTGTTCTACTTATTTCCTCTGAAGTCTTCTCTCCTGAACCCCTGTGTTCTCCTGTTTTGATGCAGTCATTAGGGCTACCTCATGGTTGTCATCCTGGAGTTTTTTCACCATCACCCTGCAGCTTCCCTTTTTGGATTCCTCGTTTTTTGGATCCCCATGTCTCCCACTTTCTTGGCTTACCCCCTCCTTTTGTAAGAAGGTTCACTAGTGGTTTCCTAAGGCAGGGCACATGGGAGGGACTTATTCCTTCAGTCCAGGGATGTGTCTGAAATGTCTTTATTGTCCCTCTTACAATAATTTGGAATTTGGCTGCATATAAATTCCTGGTCAAAACTCAATTGCTTTACTGTCTTCTAACACATGTTTTGTTGTGACTAGTCCAATGCAAATTTCATTTCCCATCTTTTGTAAGTGACATTTTTTTCCTCCTTTTCTCTCTCTCTTTCTCTCTGGGATATTTTTTATGATCTTCTCTTTATTTCCACGAGTCTCACAGTACTGGTCACTCAGTGGACCCTTTCAGTCTCAAGGCACACTCTTTCAGTATGGAATTTTTCTTTTATTATTTCCTTAGTCATTTCTTTCCCTCTCCATTCTCTAAGTGTTCAAAATAACTATTATTTGGATCTTGGATCTCCTAGATTGATTCCCTGAGTCTCTTAATCACTCTTTATGAAAACTCTTTGTATATATTTGTTCTTCCTGAGAGGTTTCATCTACCTTATTTTCCAAGCCTTCTACTGATTCTTTTAAATTTTAGCCATCTTATTTTAAATTTGTTAGAGTTCTTTCTTATTATTTCATTCATTATATTTTATAGTTTTCTCATCTTGTCTCATGGATGCAACATCTTCTCTTTTCAATCTAAGAATTAGTGGGATTTTTGTCATTTTCTTCTGATCTCCACATTATCGCTTTGACCTTCGTGTTTCTTTTTTCCCTAGTTCTTTGTTTCAGTTTTCGTGTTCTATGTTAGGAGACATTCCTCAACTATTTGGTGGTCTTTGGCTCTCTGTTGCTATTTCTTTTTTTTTTTTTTTTTTTAAGTTTATTTATTTATTTATTTATTTTGAGAGAGAGAGTGAGCAAGTGGCTGGGGATGAGGGGAGCAGAGAAAAGGGAGAGAGAGAAACAGAGAGAGAGAAGAGAGAGAGAGAGAGAGAGAGAGAGAGAAAATCTCAAATAGCCTCTGCACTACCAGCACAGAGCCTGAGGTGGGGCTTGAACCCACAAACCATGAGATCATGACCCGAGTTGAAACCAAGAGTCAGACACTTAACCAGCTGAGCCACCCAGGCACCCCTCTCTGTCTCTATTTCTAGTAAAGTACTTAAGACATGACTGGATGCTTTATATGCCAGAAGGGCGTCACAGTGGAATCAGGTAGTGGTCCAGCTGCTCTGTGGGAGGACTCCCAAATGTCAGTCAATTTCCCCACTGAAGAGTCTTCTAATTTTCTTACCAGAGGCTTATGCCTAACTGCTGGAGCAGTAGAGGTACATAACCCACTTCTTGGAAGTGTAGATGCTTGAGCTGACTGTGAAAGCCATATTGCCCAAAGGCTGAGTGTGGCACTGGTGATACATGAGTTGACTTTAGGGTACAAATGACTAAATATTTTTCATTATAGTATATTTGCTCTAGTATGTGCTGGCAAAAATATAACTAGCACACCAAAACCATGGTGTCATGGATCATATCACTTAAGGCAAGCTAACTAAATGAGAGTGACTCAAGTTCAAACTATTAAGATCAATAATAGTACAAGATGGATAGAAACAAGGCAAAAAGAGAGTAGAAAGGGGACTCCATGTGGAATGATGGACAAAGCAAAGGGGCAGAGATGTGTGGTGGGGAAATTACAAGTCCCTCTGTGTGTGGGTGTGGAGAGTGGAAAGAGTGGTCAGAGACTAGATTATGAAGAACCATGTATTTTTGTAAGTGTTACTTTAAAAAAAATCTTTTAATGTTTACTTATTTTTGAGAGAGAAAGAGAGACAGTGTGTGAGTGGGGGACGGGCAGAGAGAGGGAGACAGAATCCGAAGCATGCTCCAAGCTCCGAGCTGTCAGCACAGAGCCTGATGCAGGGCTCAAACTCACGAACCATTAGATCATGACCTGAACTGAAGTCAGAGGCTCAACCAACTGAGCCACCAGGTACCTCTGTACGTATTATTTTAACACTGGTTTGACGGTTGTACAGTGTCTAAGTCCAAGAGGCATCATGGTTACTCATTATGGCTAATCCAAGTCAAGTCAATAAGTAATGATTTTCCTTTGAATTATTTACAACAGTTAAAAAAGGATGTAGATTGGCTTCCTGCTGTCACATAGGAAGCTGCTGGTTTTATCTCCTGCTCCTCTCCTCTGCCCCCATATAGCCCTCATGCCCATCACTTCATTGGATATAGTACGATGAAAAAATGTAAATGCATACTAACCCAAATCTCAGAAAACCTTAATCAGGAAGACAATTCTGCTATAAAATCTAAGTTAATGCATTCTCAATGAGTATACATATAATGAATTTGGGATTTCTTATCTTTGTGGATATTCTCATGTTTTCTACATCTGCACATGTTAGCTAAACTCTGGAACACAACATAGCAATTCAAGTGTTTTGTAACTTTACTGCCCAATGCAGTAACTACTAGCCATGTGTGACAATTTAAAGTTAAAATAATTAATAAAATAGAACATTGAACGTCTCAAACTAGTCACATTTCAAGTGCTGTTCAAGTGCTTTCTGGTCACATGTGATAAGTGACTGTAGTACTGCATATCACAGATATAGAACATTTTTATCACCAGAAGTTATCTTAGATCACACTGTCCTTTGGTTACACAAAGTCTATTCTTTTTTTTTTTTTTTTAATTTTTTTTTTCAACGTTTATTTATTTTTGGGACAGAGAGAGACAGAGCATGAACGGGGGAGGGGCAGAGAGAGAGGGAGACACAGAATCGGAAACAGGCTCCAGGCTCTGAGCCATCAGCCCAGAGCCCGACGCGGGGCTCGAACTCACGGACCGCGAGATCGTGACCTGGCTGAAGTCGGACGCTTAACCGACTGCGCCACCCAGGCGCCCCAAGTCTATTCTTTTTTATTGAGATATAATGGTTATATAATATTGTATTCATTTCAAGTGTATAACATAATGATTAGATATTTGTACAAAGGCTGCTTTTAAATTTTAGAAAATCTTAAAATAAGATAAAAGTAACCATCACCACAATTGTGACACAAAACAATCCTATAACCACCCAAATTTCCTCATGCTGCTCCTTTAGAGGCACAATTTCTCACCCTCCCCCCAAGCAATCACTAATCTAGTGTGTCTTTTCCCATAATTTTACCTTTTCAAGGATATAGTATAGATAGAATCATATAATATGTTAACCTTTTGAGGCTGGCTTTTTTTTTTATTTATTTAAGTTTATTTATTTAGAGAGAGACTGTGTGTGTGCAAGCAAGGGAGGGGCAGAGAGAGAGGGAGAGAGAGAATCCAGAGCAGGCTCCACACTGTAAGCACAGAGCCGGACGTGAGGCTCGAACTCATGAACTGTGAGATCATGACCTGAGCCGAAAACAAGAGTTGGTCACTTAACTGACTGAGCCACCCAGGTGCCCCAAGACTGGCTTCTTTTACACAGCTTAGTGCCTTTAAGATTTATCCAACTTGTTGCATCTACCCAAGTCTTTGTGCGAATAGTATTCCATTATATGGTGGTTTCACAGTTTGTTAACCCACTCACCCATTGAAAAATATCTTGGCCATTTCCATTTTAGGAGTTTATGAACAAAGCTGCTAAAACATTTGTAATCAGGTTTCTGTGTGAATTGTAGGTTTTCATTTCTCTAAAGTAAATATCCAGGAATAGGGTTGCTGGGTAATATGGTAAATATATGTTTTATTGTACCAAAAACCACCAGTTTCCCAGAATGGCTATTCTATGTTGCATTCCCAACAGCAATATATAGAGTTCCAGTAGCTCTGTGTCTTTATTAACACTTGGTATTGTCTTTTTTTTTTTTTTTTTGGCCATTCAAGTACACATATAGTAGTATCTTCTGGTATTATTTTGGAATCCTTAATGGCTAATTATGTTTTGCTTATTTACCATCTTTGCATCTTCTTTGGAGAGAGGCCTATTCAGTTTTTGCCCATTTTAAAATGAGATTGTTTATTTTCATACTGTTGAGTTTTGAGAGTTATTTATATTTTCTGGTTATAAGTTCTTTGTCAGATACATGAATTGCAAATATCTCTCCCAGTCTGTATCCTTCTTTTCTTTCTTTTAATAGTGTCTTTTGTGGAGCAAATGTTTTTAATTTTGATGGTTCTCATTACTATTGCTCTATAATAAATCTTAAAATGAGATAGCATGATTTCTCCAGATTTATTATTATTTTTCAAAATTGTTTTGGCTCTTCTAGTTGCATTTCCATATGAATTTTAGAGCCAGTGTTACTTTATCCACAAAAGAAAATCCTACTGGGATTGAGATTGGAATTTAGTCAAGTCTTTAGATCATTTGGGGGGAAAATTAACATCTTGACTATGTTGAGTCTTCCCATTCATGGATGTAGTATTTCTATTTATTTAGATATTCCATGATTTCTTTCAGTAATGTTTTGTAATTTTCCTCATATATATTCTGTACTATTTTTTAGATTCCTACAGAATTATGTCATTTCTGGGGCTATTGTAAATCATATTTTTAATTTTTTTTATTTCTAACTGTTGATTGCTAGCATAAAACAAGATGATTGATTGGTTATCTTTCTTTTTTGAATTTTATTATGTTATCATTATTTTTAAAAGTGAACTCTGCCTCCAACATGGGGCTCAAACTCACAACCCTGAGATCAAAAGTCACATGCTCTACCCACTGAGCAAACGAGGTGCCCCTGCATGATTGATTGCTTTTAAATGTTGACCTTGTATCCTGTGACCTTGATAAGCTCATTTATTAGTTCTAGATTTTTTTTGTAGATTCCTTGCAAATTTCTATATATACTGTGATATTACATGTGAATGGACAGAGCCTTCTTTCTAATATCAGGGTTTGGGTAACAATCTACTGAGGGAGCAGATAGAAATTTCAAGTCATATAAAACAAAGCTGCGTTTTCTGGTCCCTTTCTTTTTCATTTCTATCTTTTTGATAGAAATTTGTTTTATATTATCTGCATGCTTTTCCTCCCATGCCCCTAAGAATAAATATTCTCTCAGTGATATGGCCTTGTGGTTTTGGTGACATGGTCTTTGTGAAACATTAACTATTCTAAAACCAAAACCAACTCTCCTAGATGTTCTCAAGAATAAGTTACCTGGGAGGTAAATGTTACATCTTTAGCACTAGTAATGATAACATGAAGCTGGAGGCAGACATCCTTGTGATCCAGAGGCCTCCTCAGGAGCTCCTGATAATGGAATGGAAAAGCATCAGTCCCAGGAAGAGACAGCCTGTGGAGCCAAGGAGGAAAGGGGCTGACATTTCTATCCCCTCAAAAGGCCCCTGGCACCAAACCACAGCTGGTGTCTTCCAGACATAGAGGTTCCATCATTTGTTTATGGGAAAATGGTCCTCCCACCACTGGCTGACCCCTCCTGACCCCAGGATTTTTCAAACAGCTTAGCCCACACAAATGACAGGCTGAAGTTAACTGTACTGTGCTAATTGAGGACTGTCAAAAATATCAACAGGCAGGAGGTGGCAGGACATGGGAGTTTTGCACGTCAGAGTTGCTGGCTCTTGTGTGATGCACTTGATCTGTTGTGGGTCCAGAATTGTCCTAGGGAATAAGAAGGAAGGTGAGAGCTGCCTTAGCTCCCATGCTGTATGCCATTAATCTGACACCAAAACAGGAAGCAACATCAATACTCAGGGCCAAAAATAAAGTTCAGGCGCCATGTCCAGAAGCCCTAAAGAGAAGACAAAGGGAGTCTTTTAATTAAGACTGACCAGACATAATAAACCTATGGAAACAGAACAACATGCTTTCTGGCATGCACTACACCACCCATACCACAGTATCAGTAGCTAAAAATTCACATCATTTGAGTGAGAAGAGAAAAAAATAAGCCAACATGAAATTTATTAAGTCCCTACGGATGGGTCAACTTACCACATTTCTTTCCTAGTAATGCACAGTTATGATTGGACTGTACTAAGTTCAATCTCTCTACCTCTCTATTATGTCCATCATAGAGGGGCTTCCAAAGAGGGCTTGGGCTGTTGGTGAGACCCAGATTTTATACTTTTTTTCAATAAATACTCACCAACATTGGCCATACCTGAGCTTTTGACAAGGTACAGGCACTTTATCTTTTTTTTTCCTATTCGTTTCCAATTTTATTGAGATATAACTGACATGTAAAATTGTTTAAGGTATACAACATGATGATTTGCCACAAGTATATATTATAAAATGATTACCATGAGATATTTAAGTGTTCTTGATGATGTTGAGGCAGATCCAATCCATCCATCCATCCATCCATCCATCCATCCATCCATCTTTCAATCCATCCATCTACCCATCCACTCATCCATCCATCTACCTACAATTACCCAGCACCTACCATGTGCCTGCCACCTACTGATAGAAGTGCTCAGAATATAAAGTTGTACAACACATAGATATCCCTGCCCAAGAAATTCATAGTCTTAGCTACCCTTTTAAAAAATATTTATCCATTTTTGAGAGAGAGAGAGAGAGAGAGAGAGCCAGGGAGGGGTAGAGAGAGATAGAGACACAGAATCCAAAGGAGGCTCCAGGCTCTGAGTTGTCAGCAGAGTCCAATCCAGGGTTTGAACCCACAAACTGTGAGATCATGACCTGAGCTGACATTGGATGCTCAACTGACTGAACCACCCAGCTACCCCCCCCCCCGTTTTTTAAGAAGCCATGTTATTTTCTTTCTTCTTTTCCTTATTCATTTGACAAATCCTAATTATAATATAGCCACTTTGTCTTAAATTTTAAAGTAACTTTTATTTTTTTTCTTTATTACTAAGAAAATAGAAGACAAACTGCTGTCAGTATGTCTATAAATATTCTTAAGACCAAAGTTTCTCAATATCAGCACTACCAACATTTTGGGTCCAATGAATCTTTATTGCAGAGGGATGCCTTGTATACTATAGGGTATGTAGCAGCATCTCTGGCCTGCTACCCACTCCCCCTTACATGTCAGCAGCAACTCCCTGCCTACTTTCATCTCTGTTGGAACAACCAAAAATGACTCCTGAGCATTGCTGAATGTCTCCTAGGGCCTAACGACCTTAGGCCATTCTGGGTTCAGGGTGGGGTTTATTGACTGAATCCTATCATTCATCCCACTTCCCCTCCAGGAGTCTGGATGACACTTATCAGTTATCAGCTTTATGCATTATTCAGTTTGTGGCAAATGGACCACGAGTGAGCCTGACTGGTTTCATCCATCCAAAGTAAACTGAGAAGCTGGAAGCAGAAAGAGGCCTCATTGTGCCTGTCTGAGGCAAGAATAGAGCCTATGGCCCTGCCAGAGCAGGTCTGAGAGGGCAGGAAAGGGGGAGGTTCTGTTTTAGGGTTTTGAGACAGAATGGCCCTAACTGACTTGTGTGCTGCCGACATGGCCAGTTAAGATAAGCCGCTGTATCCAGGTTGGAGGGTTGTCCCCACACCTGGAAACCTCCTCTGAGAAAGCCACAGAGTTGGAAGGAGTTCCTGTTTTATGGGTCAAGGCAGGAATGTGAAGGACAGGCAAAGAAGAGTTCATGGAGAATTTTTTTCTATGAATGTACAGAAACACATAATATTTTAAGTAAAAACCATATCCTACTGTGTTTTGTGGCCTTTTTAGTATCGCACTGTATGTATGGTTTTATAAACCTTTCTTAGTTCCCATATCAACCCACATTAAATGACTTAAGACATCATTTGAAAGGGCTGCACATTACTTACCTGTATGTAATGTATTCAGTCAATTCGCTTTTGACTGTTTTCAAATTTCTTCTGGTAGGAACACAATTAAGCATCTAGGAGATGAAGACTGAAATTTGCCACTGATTGTTGCCTACGGGCAAATTATTAGATGTGGCGTATTGGTTTAATGGTGTGTACTGCAATGCCCTCCTGAAAGGGAGCCCTGAATTATTTGTAGAGGAGCTAAAATAACCTTGCATAAATGAAGAAAGGGTAACGTAACAGATGCACTGCATATTTTTCAGGCTTCTCTGAAGCCCAGATAACTGCTAAAGTCTGGAGCCCCAGTTTCAAAGACTTGAGCCCTTTTGTGGATTTTGCTTTCTCCTAGCAGCCAACAGCTCCCACGGTCCTGGTAAGACTGTCCTCTCCTGTCCCTGGGCCACTTAACTTTTGGCACATTTTAGTGCTTTGCCACTGGCACCGAGGTGTGGTCAGAACCACTTTTTTCTTCTGGATTTGGCATCCCTGATGAAGTTAGGTGCATTTTCATAGACTGTGAGCCCCTCCGGAGAAGGCTATGTGTATATACTTTCAATTTTGTGTATGTTTTGTAAATAAATTGTAAATAATTGTAAATAATTTCAATTTTCTGTATGTTTTGTCATCTTAGAAAAATTCTTCTCACAACCCCTTCCTGGGTTAGAAAATTCTTAAAGATAGCAAAAGATATGGCCAAGAACCTACCCTTGATGTGCAAACTAACCAATCCAGAGTCCCACTTAACTCTATTTGGCCAATGCAACCCAGGAGGCAATATTCCTCTGCCTTAATCATCCTACGGCCAGGGCCAGTGCCGGGAAACTAGTAACCACTCCTAAAGCCCGGAGCCTGCTGAAAGTTTTCAAACTCTCAATCTTAAACTGTTTACCCTGCTCTGCCTGGTCTTTCCCCAGGAAACCCCAATAAAGGCTGTGGCCACAGCACAACCTTCGTTCCCATTTTCTGCCTCCTGACCACCCTCATGTCTTTCCTACGTGGCCCAGCAAGGTGTGCCATGTGCCTATTGTCTCTAGGATCTGTAAGTATAAGAAATTTTGTTGTTCCCTGAACCTCTCCTCTGTCTCCTCTTATGGCCACACCTGCTGACTGTCTCATAAAATCTAAACCACTGGGGTGCAAGACAAGTCTTCAGGCTTTATGAAGCTGATCCCCAAGGCTTCCGATCTCAAGTTGTGGGGATTAGTTGTCACTTGAGTGCTTTTGCAACAAAGAATCTAGGCATTGATGTTTTTATTTTTCTGTTTTCAACCAGAGAACCCCATAAGGAAGGGCTGCTGGGATTCACCCTTCTGTTCTAGAAGTTCCTAGAAAAGTAGACTTTAACCAGGGTGGATTTTAAACACTACTACCATTTACATACTGTCTAGAAATCAAAAGCTCACTTTGTTGCAGATTTCATAATTTTTTCTTCATCTCTCTCTTCCCCAACTTAAACATGACCCCAAAAAGTGCCGTCTAAGTTGTGAAGCAGGAGACAGACAGATCGCCAAGGTTAATATTTGTGTTTGGAAGCATGGCCCCGGTGGAACAGGCAGTAGCCCTTGAGCTGCCTCCAAAGTTTCTCTTAGCCAGTGTGTTGGTCAAACAGTCCTGCTCTTCATTCGCTTTTTACAGTTTGGGAGGGAGCTGAGTGTTTTCATGGGAAGAGACCGACTAGACTTTGAGGAGGCTGTGGCAGTGGTGGGGGCCAGTCCCCTGGGATCCTGCTCAACATCATCCCCAGCTGTCCCCTTGCAACCTCTGGCAGAGTTAGGAAAACCCAGTGGATCTGGGGAAAGAGTGGAACTGATGGGGTTGGCTCAGCTAACAAATGCCCAGTGTTCTACCTACTCTGAATCTGGTGCCAAGGTCCATCCTCTAGAGACACTGACAGCTCTGTTCTGTAAGGCACCAGCCTTGCGTCACTCAACTGGGGATAGGTGCATACTAGACCTCCCTCATACAAAATGTAGGCCCACTGGGAGCCATGCCAGAGCCCTGACATTGGATTCATGCAGGGGTGTTCAACTCAGGGAGGCAACTCATTTTTCTACTGGTGCTCTGTGGAGGTCAAGGACACCTTAAATTCTTTGGGGGAAGAACTGAGGGGTGCAGTGTCAGCCCTCTGAATTGCCTCTTAAGTGGAGCCTCAGGCCCCACCCTACTATTGATGGCTTCCAGTGCCCAAAGGCCTCATGGGTCAGAAAATGCAGCTGAAATGAAGAAAAAGTTGGCCAACAAAATTCCCTACATTCTGCTTACTGCTTTAAAAAAACAAAAATAAAAACCTGTATGCACACATATAAAAACTAAACAGATATAAAAACAAAAATTTTAACTGTGGTCTCTTCATTTTCTCTAATGTGGTGTATTGTCTTTATAACAAAAAAGAAGAAGAAGAAGAAGAAGAAGAAGAAGAAGAAGAAGAAGAAGAAGAAGAAGAAGAAAAGAAAAGTAGAAAGGAAACAACTCTAAAATTTTCACCAAGTTCTCAAAGGTAGAGTCAGGAGAGGTTAACGTTTCCAGGCATCCATCCTGGCGAATGTGTGTAAACACGCATAAGCCTGCAGAAGGTGGTAGTGGATTGAGAGTAGGTGGGAGCAGTTTGACTGGACACACTTACCTGTGTGGGGTCTGACCTCCCTACATGGAACTGAGTACAGTAGAATCCTGGAAGACTTAGGGCCTCCGCTATGCCTCAAGCCAAAGAAATCTTGGAAGCCCCTGGGGCTATTTCCTGGGCCTGCTGTGACCCATTAATCATGTCAGCCCCTGAGTGAGACTGGAGGGGGGTGAACATAGGGCCAGCATAGAGGGAGAGGGGCCAGCACAGTGGGCTAAGGGTGTTAGGCACATGGAGAAGGCAAAGCCCTAGGAAGATGGGAGAAACACAAAGGATGCTGAAGAACTTGGCCTTAAGGGACGTCCTCTCTCACACTGAGTATCAACCTTATGGTCTAATCTTACCTTTACCTCCCAGGAGGGTGGATGTTACTAAGTGTAACCAGGAGATCATTGAGAGAATAAAACTTCATTCCAGAAAAACTTCCCTGGGCACAGATATCCCTACTGGCAGATCTCTTAAATTCTGAGAATCTCTGATTCTAAATGAAGGATCTCTCCCCCATCTCTCATGACCCAGCTTCCCATCCCATTATGTAGACAACTACCGCTTCCCTTTGCCTCTGTTTACTTAAATTAATTGTACCCTTTTATCAGGATCTGAAAAGTCTGATTTCAAATGTTTGGTTGAAGGGAACTCTGGGTTTGGGAATCCAGTCTGGGCATGTGTGTGTGTGTGTGTGTGTGTGTGTGTGTGTGTGTGTGAATATTTCAGATACTGCAAACTTGAGGCTATCCCAAGACTGGCCCCCAACAATCATTCTGATTCCAATTTCAATATGTGGGGGCTTTCCCCATACCATCAAGCAAGCAATTCTCTGACACAAGTTGAGTGTCTTACCATTCAACTCAATTCTGACACCGTCTACCCTGAGATGGCTTCAGATCCCACAGGTAAAGGACTAAATCCTCCAAGACTGTCACCTCCCCTAACTTCAGATACCCTTCAGAAATCTCGGTTGTTACCTGTATGTCTACCAACTGGCTCTAAATCAGAGGTTCACATGACCCCCTCCTTAGGTTCAATTAATTTGCTACAGCAATTCACAGAACTCAGGAAAACCTTTTACTCACTAGATTGCCATTTTATTATTATATAACTCAGGAACAGTTAGATGGGAGAGATGCATAGGGCAGGGTATGGGGAAAGGGCACTGAGCCTTCATGCCCTCTCTGAGTTTGCCTTTCTCCCCAAGTCTCCATGTAGTCACCAACCCAGAAGATGTCTGAATCACATTTTTCTGACTTTTTAATGGAGGCTTCATGACATAGTCATGATGGATTAAATCATGAGCCTTTGGTGATTGATTGAACCTCCAGCCTATCTCCCCTCCCCTGTGGGTCATGGGGATAGGACTGAAATTTCCAGCCCTCCAATTACCTGGTTGATTCTCCTGGCAACCAGCCCCCATCCTTAGGTAGGGTCGAAAAGTCACCTCACTAACTTAACAAAAGGCAACTTTGCTGTACTCATTACTTAAAAAATTCTAAGGGTTTTAGAAGCTCTGTGTCAGAAACAAAGTCCAAATATATATTTCTTATTATAAACCACACCCCCAGAGCCTGGAGATCAAGACCAAGAGTATTACCTGGCCTTCATAGGTCATGCTTCTCCCCCTCAGGATGAGATTCCTGCTAGTGTCCCACAACCAAAAAGTCCATTGAATTACAGAAAAGAGAATATTAAACAAGGAAAGATGGAATCAGTCTGGGGTTGGGGAAGTTGAGAAAGAGGAGGAGAGCATCTACAAGCAGAAGGGCTAAAAGTGAGAACATTCCTGATTGGGGCAACCACTTGAAAGCATGCAGAAGCTGGTGGACAAGAGGGGCTGATGGCAAGGCTGGCCTGGCTCTAGTGGTAGCTCTGTTTCCATTAGACTCGGGAATCCTCCCAGGTTCTGGATTCTGCAGGAATAGGCTCTGTTGGTTGGGGTCCTTGATGCCTTTCTTCCTACAGGTTGGCTGCAGCCACTGACTGTGGGAGCTGAGCAGGCGCTCTGCAAACAAGAGTCACAGCTGAAAGAAAAGGCTGTCAATTAGGAGCTAGAAGCACAATTCACTGAGGCCTGAGGGGAGCTAGAAGCGTGACTGGGGGAGCCCTGTATCTCAGGACAGGGTCTGGCCATCTTTGGATGAGAAGAACTTCCTGACTAATGAAGCAGGGCAGGAAGCACAGTTGCTTGGCCCAGTTCTACTGTCCCCTGGCCAATAGGGAGAAACATTAAAAGAAAGTTTGTTTGTTTCCTGGTCCAAGCATGGAGTCTCCTTGCTGGGGAGTCTCCTTGGCTTTTGGATTCAGAAACTTTCATGTGGGTACGCACAGAATTTCGCATTGTCTCTAGAGCCAGAAAGCAAGTACCTGAGGAATGAAGGCCAACAGGGCTGTTTTTCCAAGAGCCCAACTGTGCCTCCCTCAGGCACTGCCGAGCCTCTGCTCTCCCAGGAGACTGGTGGATGAGTGTGGCCACTGCTTGTTTTGGTGGAGGTTCTGGCTTTCCCACATGGGCCTCCAGGCATATCTGATGCTGGCCTCTTGCCGGACCTCATTTAAGACCTCTGTGTGGGCGGCAAGGATTGGAAGTGGAATTTCTCACTTTCCCCCCTCACATGGGAATGCCACCAAACAGACCCCTGCCAGAGGTGAGGGAGGCCAGGGAAGGGGCATTCATCCTCACTGGCCAGGACCCTTCCCTGACCCTTCAGCCTCTCAGCATGTTGCAATATTTCCTCAGAAAAAGGCTCCATCCTCGGAGGCTGTGCCAGCAAAGAGCATGAAAGCAATTTTTCACTCTTCTTGAGACATTCCTTCCTGTATCTCTGCCAGCCACGTTCACTAGCTTCTCCTTGTCCAATACCCCAGACGGCCAGAAGTGACCCAACCTGGGCGGGCACCCACCCTCCAACATATACACCATCAGGGGGGCACCCTGTTGGGAGTATTTGACCCCCCTCCCTTGCCCCCATCTTGTCCCCCTGTGTGATTTCACCAAACGGGACATTCCAAGGCCCTCTGCAACCCTTCATGTCACTTGTGCAATATCCAAACTTGAAAGCGGAGAAACCATGAGCCAGATAGTGTCAACCAAGGGCTAGGAGTTCCAGAAATTCATCAGGCTGGGAGTGTCCCCTATTTGCTAGTGAAGTGAATTTGCCCTGTCACCCCTGGCAGGGCTGGCTGACAACTGGTCATGCTCTTGACTTGCACAATCTTGGTTATCAGGCAGACATGAGCACTGCAGGAGGAAGACTGTCTTCTTATTTTGGAAGGGAGGACTCCAGTGCCTGGAGGGCCTGTCACGCACTCTGCTGCCTCTGTCCCAGCTTCCAGGTCCTCTGACCACAAAGCAATACTCTGTCACAGCTCATCTTAATACACATGGCAGACAGAACTGAGCCTTCTCTTTTCTGAAAGAAACATCCTGGAAATAGCATAAAGTCAAAACAAATAGAAAAACAAACAACCCATCCAGACCTGCAATCGGTGCCCCACGGGAAAAACAAGCTCTGTCTGGGTTTTTGGGCAGCGAAAATTTGGGATGGCTGGCCCACACGTGTGGCTCCAGAATACTGTCTGAGTATTGTAATTGATTGCTAAAACAGCCCCAAGTTCTTCCTAAATTTGCCTGTTACTTTGAAGACCCTCCTCAAGAGGTGAAGTCTATTTCCTCACCTGTTGAACCTGGGCTGGCCTGTGGCTTGCTTTGACTAACAGGATATGGTGGAAGTGAGCATGTGCTAGTTCTGAGTCAGGGTCTCAAGAGGTGTTGCATACTTTCTCCCAGTCTCCTGTGACCACCGTGTGAACAAGCCCAAGCTGCTGGAGGATGACAGACATATGGCTAGTCACCCCATTGCCTGACCGACAGCCATTCAACCACCAGACATTTGATTGTGGCCATTGTAGAGCAGCCAGTCATCAGCTGACCCTCTCCCCACCCTGCCATTTGATCATGGACACATGAGAGAGTTTGCCAAACCAGCCCAGATGAGAAGAACCACCCAGTGCATCCATAGAATTTTAATTTGTTTGGGGATGGTTTGTTATATAGCAAAAGCGAACTGATACACCAGCTCAGTCCATCATTAGGAGAAGGGTGGGGAGAAGGTGAGAGAGAGAGACTTCATAGGAGGAAAGTTGTCATGCCTGTTTGCTCGACCATCCCACATACACACCATCTCCTTTGCTTTATCACCAATCTTAATGTTACAGACAAAGTTCAGACAGGATAGAAAAGTTGCTTAGACTCATATACAAAATGGCAGAATGGAGAGTCAGTCTCAGGACTTCTGACCTGTCTCGTGTTCTCTAGGGTCTTATTTCTCCCCACAAAAATTCGCACTGGGTGTTCATGATATTTGCAAATGCCAAACAGGTGCCATAATTGGAATTCTTGCCTGGCTTTAGAATCAGAAAGACCAGGGTTCAAATGCTGGTTCCACCCTTCCGATGAGCTATGATCTTAGGCATGTGGCTTAAGAGTTTTGCAAAAGGAAAGATGAAAGTGTTTTGTTTCTAGAGGATTAGAAAAGTTAACATGCTTATTCTCTGGTTCTATGGTGACATTTTTGGAAATGTCTTAGCTTGGAATGCTATAACAAATTAACATAAACTGGTTGTTTTAAATAACATTTTTTCCTCATAGTTCTGCAGGTTAAAAGTCCAATATCAGGGTACCAGCATGGTTCGGTTTGTGGTGAGAGCCATCTTCCTCAGTTGCCAAGCAATATCTTCTCATTGTATATACTCACATGGTAGAAATGAAAGCTAGCTAGCTCTCTAGCTTCTTCTTATAAGGACACTAATTCCATTCATGTGATCTCTTGTGACCAAATTACCTCCCAAAGACCCCACTTCTAAATACCATCACATTGGGGTCAGTGTTTCAACATATGAATTTTGGGGTAACACAAATATTCAGGCTATTGCAGGAAGCAAGTCCTTCTCCAGCACAATTATGAGCCCTGGGGCCACCAGACTCTGTCTGGGTGAGAAGCTTAGGAAGTGAACCTTGCTTTGAATGTATTTGGCATCTCAACTGGCATTTAGAGTTGACCTCAGGCAAGTTTCTGTTTACTGAGCCCTTAAGCTGTAGGTTAGACTATTTGCTAGAACTCACTGGGAAAAGCCTGAACATGTAATACGACTAAAAGAGGAGAGTATTTGCAACCATGATACTTGAATTTAAGCCCCAACTACTTCCTGAGCAACTCTAATCTCTTCGGCACTTTAGTTTTTTTTTTCTTTTTTTTTCCCCTTAGTTTTATTGAGATATAATTGACATATAAGATTACATCAGTTGAAGGTATACTGTAATGATCTGATGCATATAAATTTAATATATTTACAGAATGATTGCCACAATGAAGTTCAGTTAACACCCATCACCTCATATAGTTACAATTTTTCTTCCTGTGATGAGAACTTTTAAGATCACCTCTCTTAGAAACTTTCAAATATGCAATATAGCACTGTTAACTGTAATCACAATCTCCTTACTTTCAAATTGGAGATGAAAGTATGAGATAACAAAAGGTAAGGGGCCATAAGAGTATCAGTTATTATTATTATTGTTACAAGAGTAAAGTTATTACCGAAGATGATTAATTGGAGAATTTGAAAAGTTTTGGGTTAAACAAAAAAATGTGTATCTTACCTCCTTCAAAAGTGACGACCTTTCGAACAGTGTCCACAGGTATGGTAGAATTCTTGTCTAGGCAACTGGGAGTATCAGTTAGGAATACTGCATGTGATAGAAAATGCAATTAGCAGTGGCTTAAATAAATAAATAGGCATTTTCTCACTTGATAAGAAGTCTGGTGGTGGAGGTTTTCTGGCATTGGTTCAGTTGCTCAATGATGCCCTCTGCCCACTCTGTCGCCCTTAACGTATTGGCTTTTATCCTCATGCTTACTGTATCATGGTCTCAAGATAGCTGTGCAGCTCCAGTCAAGGGGAAAAAGTGGAGGAATCACAGTGTTCTCAGAAACTCCATTAGGAATTTTTTTTTTTTCTATTTGGCTCTTATTGGCTAGGAATGTGTCATATGACCACTTAAGTCGCAGGAGCGCTTTGTGACTCTATAGCAGAGGTAACCAAATGAGAATACTTGGGAATGTGTGGTCCTCACTAACCAATAGTTATGCTACTGGGGAAATGTGAATATTTTCTCTTTTCTTTCTAATTTTTGCTTGCTTGGACTTCCCGATATTTTGGTAACAGATACATTTTGTGTTTTCATAATAAGAAAGACACTGATTAAGGACTACTATTCTAATTTTTTTTAATGCTTATTTTATTTTTGACAGAGAGAGACAGAGCATGAGTGGGGGATGGACAGAGAGAGAAAGAGACACAGAATCCGAAGCAGGCACCAGACTCTGAGCTGTCAGCACAGAGCCCCACTTGGGGCTCGAACTCACAGACCGCGAGATCATGACCTGAGCCAAAGCTGGACGCTCAACCGACTGAGCCACCCAGGCGCCCCAAGGGCTATTATTTTAAAACTGATCAAATAAAAGACTGCAGCCTACTGTTTTCATATTGCACATAAGAATGACCTGATTACACATATGTTGTTGCCTGGTTGTGGTGTCTCCTTCTCTGGTCTCTGAAACTAAGCAGAAGATTAATTAATGCTCAACATGTGTAAAAGGTTGACAAACTGCCACTTGTGACTTTGGGGAAACAATGTTATTTTGGGGAGTTATTCTATATCAAACCCTCTGCAGATTACTTTCTAGACTGTTGTTCTCCACTAAAAGATCACATATAAGGAAAGAACAAACTCTTGAGATACATAGAAACTAGTTCAAATGGGTAATTGCCAAACGTCAAACTTTGGTAGGGATGTGGTATGCAGGCAAAGTTTATAATCAGAATTCTGGTCTCTGAGTCTAGGAGAAAAGTCACCAACTGTTATTGACAAAATGGCTGGTAAGCAAATAAAAAAGGTGATAAACGATGCCACCAGGAGATGCTGCCATCTCACCAGTGAGACCAGTTTCGGGGAGAGGGAGGAATGTGGCTTGATTTACAGTGGATGATAATCATGTGTCTAGTCACTGGAGATCAGAAGAAAGCTTGCCTGTAAGACACTGCTAATGAGACTGGAGCAAAGGGTAGGCTCTTCTCTTGGGTGGTGTCAAAGGGAAGCTTTGCTCTGCATCAGGCCAGTGGGATGTGAGTCATAGTACGTCCTCTGGGATGTGGTCATGGCCATGTGACCTCATGTTCAACTTCAGCAGCCCTGACCTCTGCCGATTTATCAATTGTATGTAATCAGTCCTTTTAACATCTAATGATTTGGAGACCAAAAGTTTCTTTTCTTTTCCAGTAATGTATGATTAGAGGCTGCAGGTACCTTGTTTTGTATTTTCTTAGAAAGTCCTGTTGCACATGTGTATGTGCATGCTTTTGTGTGTGTGTGTGTGTGTGTGTGTGTGTGTGTGTGTGTTGGTGGTGGTGCTAGTGGGAGGATTGTGGAGAAGTGACTGACTTTCATATTCTCAGTCTACAAGACCAGATATTGAACAGCTCACCTGTGATGACTTAGTATTCTTTTTTTCCCTGAAAATAGAAACTACTATGTGGAGGGTGAATTGATCTCCATCTTCCTTGGATAACTCTGAGGAATGCTGGGGGCACTGTAAATTCAGGAAAGTCCAAGAAGTGAATGTCACATTCTCTGCACCACGGAATTAGCATGAAGGAGGGCAAAACATCCCTAGCATGAAACACCACTGAAAGAAAATTCTACTGTGTTCTGGAACTTGGAAGAAATTCATCATGGTAGAACTTACTATCCTGTGTAAGGGCAAATTCTTTCTTAAATACAGTGGAAACCACTGGCCTTGCTTGGCCCCCTTCCGTTATGTTCCATGTGCCCGAATTTCCACAGAATTTCTATTTATAACACCACAGAGGTGCTGAAGAGCTGTCAGAGCCACACTCAAAGCTTAACTGAAGCACTCACGTTTCCTTTCCTTCTGGCCTCTGGTTACTGAAAACATTTGCTGAAAATTGCTGTCCCGCTCAAGAACTGTCAAAGGTAATTGTGTTGCACAAAAGTTACTGAGAAGCAGGAAGTAATATGGTTACCACCTGGCGACCAAGTTAATAGAACCTGTCTGAGGAGCCGCAAGCCTGGCACATGTGTAGACACCAGTTTATGTCTGAAAACCACGACAGCATAAATTTGTGTGGAAGACGTGTATCAGAGGCCTCTTAGTGGTAATTTACGATACAAATCCCTATGTAAAGGGCAGTTGTCAGGTCACCAAATCCAGTGAAGTCTGAGGTCCTGGGGGTGGCAACGAGGGGGAAGATGGGGGGAGAATGTGGTCCTGTGTGAAGCAAGTGGCAGTACTTACTTCAACAAGCAAGGTCTAGACTTGGCTATTCTCACAACTGGCAATGACCTTGGTGTCTAAGAAAATGAAAATCAGAGACTCAGGAGGTTGGGGGCGGGGCTAGAGAGTCTGAGTCTCCCCACCTTTGCTTCTGGCCTCCCCTGTGCCCGTCCAGATGAACAGGAACCTCTTTTCCTCTTAAGATTTCCCAGAGAAGGAAATCCTCCTCGTTCTTGATAGACATTTACAGAGTCTCACGTCCTCCCTGAGATGCCTTTGCCTTAACTTGAACTTAGAAGACACCAAGAAACTCTCAAAAAACAGGTGTCTCCATTCATATGGCAAAAACCTCACTAAACCCCTAAATCCACTCATGGGTTTCTTTGGGAGCATCTAGTTCTGTCTGAAACTGTCTTTTTGGGTCTGAAGTTGTGGCTGTCTGGGTGTGAATCCAATGCTTGGTTGTGAACACCCTAATCCGGTAGTTGGGGTGTGGCTCAGAAAAGACACATTGGAACTAGGAATTTTCAACTGTGGGATCCGGGGTCCACATTGGAATGATCCTGTCATCATCACAACATCAACCGATATTAGGAGTACTTGCTCTTTTTATCTTTAGTGATATTCACAGTTGCACTTTTGAGGTACAAAAAAAAATTCTCACTTCTCAGGCAGTCTCTAAATTGAAACCAGGGATGGCTACATAATTCATAGGGCTCAGCACAAACTGAAAATGTGGGACCTTTTTCTCAAAGAGCAGAAAAAAAGCTTTTTTTTTTTTTTTTTGGTTACCTCTTTCAACCTCTCATGGTATTTTTTATTTGCTATTTTACTGTCACACTCCCTCAAGAATGGGGAGACTTGCAGGGTGAGTGTAGACCTTCAAAAGCACCCAGAGCCCAGCCTGGCAACTGGATGTGTGAGGTGCACATGACCAGCCCCAATCTTCTCTGCACCCGCCCCAGGGCCAACAGGAGGCAGAGGCCCCAGTAGCCCCTCGGTGGGGATCAGGGAACAGGTAGCCAGGAACCCAGGCCAGGGAGGTGAGGGGATGGCAGGAGACAGCACGGTGTATGTGCCACTGTCCTGTTGGACTTCAGTCACAGTCCACAAATTCAAAGATAAAATTACTCAGGTGTTAAAAATGGTGACCACAGCACTGAACTCAAGTGCAAGGCTCCCTTCTGAGTTCCAGACCCTTTGTGACTTCACTGGTCCTAGTTGAAGCTTATTTTCTTTCACAATTTCAAAGGCATAACATGACTCATTGGGCCGTCTGAAATCTTATTGTTGGAATCTTCTTTCCTGATTTTGATTTGACCTTTTGATTTCCGTTCTTTTCTATGTAATCTGTTTCTAATTCCTGGAAGCTTTTAGGATCTTCTCTTTAACCCCAGTATTCAGAAATGTCTCACTTCTGCACCTTGGTGTACATACATTTTTCATCGTTTATTGCCTAGAGCCCTCAGAGGACTGTTTTAGTCTGGAAACCAACGTCTTTCTGTTCTGGGAAATTGTCTTGCATTGTTTCCTTGGTAATTGTTTCTCCTTTATTTCTTTTTCTGTTCTGTCTTCCTGCAATTCCTGTTGCTGTGTGTTGGATCGGTTCTCTAATTTGTTCTTCTTTCTTTCCTAGTTTCTATCTCCTTGATCTTTGCCTCCTTTCTCTGGGAATGTCCCTCAACTCTGACAACTGTCTATGAAATTCACAAAATTTCTGCAATCATATTTTTCACTTGCAAGAGGTTTTTTCCTTTTTAATTTATTCATTTTGCATAGCAAACTGTTCTTATTTGGATGCAATATCTTTTTCTTGTGTATTTGAGAATACTAATAATATTTTCAATCCTTTTATTCATTCCTACATTAATTCTGTTCCTTTTGTCCCCCCTCTTTGATCTTTTCTCCTATTCTTTCATGTTGGAGACTTTTCATAATGTCTGGTGATATGTTTATGTGGCATAAAAAATATTTGGCCTTTGTCCCAGTTTTCTGGCACAGAACTAAAGCCCTTGGAATCTCCTGATGGAGAAGAGTATCTTTGGTATGCTAATGAGACGACCTTTGGCTGAGGGTCTGCTAGATAGTATCCGAATGGTAGCTGGTCTCCAGAAAGATCCAGCTATGATCAGAAGGTTAGGAGTCTCAACTCAGCCCCCTGACCCCTGGGAAGAGGTGAGGGGCTGGAGATTGAGTTCAATCACTAATGGCCAGTGATGTAATCAACTGTGTCTATGTGATGAAAATTCCATAAAAACCCCTAGACCACAGGGTTCAGAAAGTTTCTGGGTAGGTGAACACATGGACACATTGGGGAGGTGCTGGGGAGGTGGTGCCTGGAGAGCGCTTGGAAGTTTTGTGACCCTCCCACCACACCTTGCCCCATGCATCTCTACCATTTGTTCCTGAGTTGTAACCTCTACAGTAAACTGGGAATATAACAAGTAAAGCTTTCCTGAGTTCTGTGATACTTTACAGCAAAATACCAAACCTAAGAAGGGGGTTGAGGGGACCCCCAATCTATAGTTGGTGGGTCAGAAGTACCAGTGGCCTGAGACTTGTGATTAGCATCCAAAGTGGGACAGTCTTGTGGGACTGAGCCCTTTAACATGTAGGGTTTGACACTAACTCCAGTAGACAGTGTCAGAACTGAATTGAATTATTGGACACCCAGTTGGTGTCAGAGTGTTGGGGAAATGGTGTCAGGAAGGATACTGTGTTTTTTGATGCCAGGAGGGAAGAGAACCTCTCAGTCTATTCAAAAGTGAGGCACTATGATTGGGTGCATTAAGACCCTGGATGGGGGCACTTCACCACAGGGTGCTCAGGGAAGGAATCACCAATTCACTTGAGAACTCCAAAGTGTTACCATTTGAAGGTCTTTTCTCTGAACGGTTTAGAGAGGAACCTAACATACACCAGGGTATATGTGAGTGTAGGTGCTCACATGCGTGTATAGGTAAGAGGAGCTCTGGAAACAGCATGGGGGAGGAGGAGTGTGGGATCTGCAGTATGGCATGTAGATTTTTCTTCACCCTCTTCCCAAGTCCAGTTGCTCTGAAGAATCAACCTCCAGCTTTCTTCCAGGAAGGGAGGGAAGGGCTATTGCCTGCATGTACACGTGGGAGAGGAGACTTGATGGGTTCAACCACACCATGGGCAAACTTCCAACAAACACCCTTTCCCACAAGGGGCTTTGCTCTCACCTTTCTTTTGGAATTTTCATTGCTTATAAACACTGAGCAACTCCAAGTTTCTTCAGGGTGAAGCAGCTTTGTTCCCACTTGTCTGCAAGCAATTGGCTTTCTCCTTTCTTCATTTGCCAAGGTAATTACCATTCTTCCATTCATTTCTCACCTTCCAAAAATTTGTTGAAAGCATTTATGGCAAAATGTCTCTCATTCTCTTTGACCTTGTTGATTAATTTGTTTTTAAAAATTCTTCGCCTGTTATTTTAATGAGATTTGGATAGGAAGAAAAGGTAGTTATGGTCAATTCCAGTAGTTTTAACCAGAAGTTTCCCTTGGAAATCTTAATTTTTATTGGCATCCAGACCCTTGAACTTCTCTTTTAGGCAAATCCCTACTGTTTACTACATAAACAGTAAACAATTTAGAAAAATACTAACTTTTAGTCTATATCTCATGGCCTGTGTATATTTATTTACATACAATTCTAATAATTTTGATTATTTAGTACTCTAGCTTTTAGTATGTTAGAGGCAGAATTTTAGTAGAAAGTTAGATCTGAATGTAACTAGTCATATATCCTGGGAGTATCCAGAATAGCTGGAAGACCAAAAGGTGGCAGAAAACTTGTAAGGGGCACCTGGGTGGCTCAGTTGGTTCTGCATCCAACTCTTGGTTTCGGCGCAGGTCATGATCTCATGGTTCATGAGTTTGAGCCTCATGTCGGGCTCTGCGCTGACAGTGTGGAGCCTGATGGGATTCTTTCTCTCCCTCTCTGACCCTTCCCTGCTTGTTCTCTCTCTCTCTCTCTCTCTCAATAAATAAATAGACTTATAAAAAAAGGAAGCTTATAAGTTAAAAGAACATATAACAACACAACAGTTTATTTAGGTACAAACAGTCCTAGACACTTCAAAATGCATTGCTGCAATCAGGTGTAATGCTGATGCCATCTTCCTATTACAAAACCTTCTATGACCCCCCAGTGTCTGTTGATATAAGCCTAATGCTCTCTCACTGTTCCATCTATTCCCAAGCATATGACCTGCAGTGCCAGTGAAACACCCTGCTCTATTTCACCTATGAATTTCCACTTACAAGCTGTGAATTTCTTAGCATGGCACACCATTTCTTGCCATCACAAGTCATTCTACAAGACCTATTTGAATCCTCATCATGTATTCTCCCTCCTTTCTCTTCTTTGTCCCTTACCCTCAGCAAGAGCCCAACCATGCTAGCCCCCTGATCTGGGACTTCCAGCCTCTGGAACTGTGAAAAATAAATTTCTGATATTTATGAGCCACTATGGTATATTTGTTGTAGCATACCAAATTGACTAAGACAGCCATTACTCTCAGCGTAATGCGTTGTCAGTAAATGTTCCTGAGTAAAAGGTTGTTAAATCCAATCGAAAGTATGATAATTGATGTTTGATGTGACAATCTTTAGTCCTCAAGGACAAGTCAAATTGGAATCTGTACAGTTCATTTAAGAAGAAGGCATATGTGTGATATATTTTAAAAAGATTTCAAAAATAACAAAAAGAAAGAAAGAAAAAAAAGAATGCCATTAATAGAATCAGTGAGTATGTGATATTTTGAGATTGGCTTTTTTCTTCAGTATAATTCCCTTAAAAATAATAAAAATGAAACAAGAAATAAATTTGTGTGATGTATAAAGAAAATATTACCTTTAATTTATCATAAAATTTATTTCGTGATGACAGAACAATGAAGTACTATTTTTCACATGGACAACAATCCTATTTTACCACCAAGCTGTTTGAGTTTGAACATTATAGCTTACATATGGAACATCGTCTATGTCTTTTTAAAGGGAGGCAGTGGAAAGAGATTGTGGCAGGTAGGGAAAAATGTGAATATTTTTATTTCAGTATGTTTTGGAGAACAGCTATGTGTTTCTTGACATAACTGACCTGTTCCCAAAATGTTTGGGATCAAACCTTATCTTGCTATTGACTCATGTTGTAATTTCAAGATGCTTTTATCTTTGCTTTGGATTGATCTTTGATTAGGTGTGACTGCTGACACATTTGCTTTAAATTTCTCTCTCCTCCCCTGTCAAGTGGTTAATGATCTCAAAATGTCACAATGGATTCTTTGGATTTCCCAGGAAGTCAAGTGTGGGTAGAACAATAAAAAAAAATTTTTTTTCAATGCAGAATCACCTTAGTGATTTCTACACATACCTTCCAGGCCAGCTTCATGGGTATGTAACTTGGGCAGGTGCATAGCCCTGTGCTCAAGAGGGCCCCAAGCTTGGCTGAATGCACTGCTGTTACTATCTTGACATTCTTAATAACTTTATCTTATGTTGTATAAGTGAAGTCTGAGAAGGCAATAGAGCATGTACATGAGCTGAAGAGATATGTACAATGTGTGGGTCCGCTATTCTTTGCTGCCCATTTGCAATGGTCCATGAGTACAGAACTCTGCATGGGAACTCAGCACGTTTCAAGGCATGTATGTGCAAACATACAAAGTAAGCTATAGTACTGACAGCCCTGGGAGGCAACATTTTGTGTTCACACCAGACTTGCCTCGAATGTAGAAAGAAGAAAAGGGCATTGTAAGAAGCATGAATGATCAAGAAACCTTATCATCTCCTATATTAGCTAACCTTGTATGCTAGTAACGACACAGAAGGAAAGAGAAAGGTCAATGTATTGTTCCTTTCCTTTCAGTCCTTCCTAACTCACCAGGAGGCCCAAAATAGAGACTGTTGGTAGAATGTGCATGTGTGAAGTAAGATAAAAACACTTGAGTTAGCTTTGTGCAGCATTTCCACTGTTCTCATAAGAACAAAACACATATGCGTATATGAGCTATGAGATACAAATTGTGTAATTTTGGTGATTCTTTGCACATGTTAAGCACTCTTAGATTTTCATTTAAAACTGGTGTTATGCAATATAAGGATGAATGGTAAAGCTCATGCTAATAACTTACATTGTAATTAATTAATTAATATATATATATATATATTTTTTTACTTAGAGCAACATTAAGTAGCAACTAAAAAAACACCATGACAAGTCAAGAGGGGGAAAAAATCCACAGATTACCAAATTCACCCAAGATAAAATAAGTACCTAAGTAGTCAGAGAACTAAATAAATTGAATCTGTAGTTTAAAAGTTGCCACTAAAGAAAACTTTAGGCTTGGATTTTCTCACTGGCATAGTCTACTAATTGTGTTAAAGAGACATAATATTAATTCTATACAATCTCCTCCAGAAAATAAAAAAAGAGGCAACATTTCTAGTTTCATTTTATGAGGCCTGATTTATCCTGATACCAAAATCAATGACATTGCAAGAAATGAAGACTACAGACTGATACCCCTCATGAATACGGATACAAAAATCCACAACAAGATGTTAAAAAATAAAATTTAACAGTATATAAAGCCAACAGAGTCTTATCTAGCATATGTAAGACTGATTCGATATTCAAAAATTAATCATTGTAATCTAGCATATTAACAGTTGAAAGAAGAAAAACCATATGATCATACAACTGATATAGAAAAAGCATTTGACAGAATTTAACATTAATGTATGATAAAAATTCTCAACAAACAAGGCATAAAACAAAGATCCCCAACCTAAGAAGGCCATTTTACAAAAATGCTAACATCATACCAACATCATACTTAATGATTGAAGATTGAATGTTTTCTCTCTAAGACTGGGAAGAAGACAAGAATGTCCACTCATTTTTCCTATTGTACATTATCCTGAAAGTCCCAGACATTGCAATAGCAAGAACAAGAAATAAGAGTCATGCAGAGTGGAGAGGAAAAAATAAAGCTGTCCTTATTTGCAGGTGATATGATTGTCTATGTATAAAATCTCAAAGAATTTCTAATTAAAATCTCATAGGACTAATAAGTGAGTTAACAAGGTCATGGGATATAAGGTAAACACAAAATCAATTGGTTTTCTATATACTAGCAATGAACAACTGAAACTGAGTTTTTCTTAAAAGTGTGATTACTGTAATGCTTTGCTAGTGCTGTCATAACAAAGTACCACAGACTGGATGGCTTAAACAGCAGAAATTTATTTTTTCATAATTCTGGAAGCCATAAGTCTGAGAGAAAAGTTTTGTTAAGGTCATTTCTTCTGAGACTTCTCTCTTTGGTTTGTGGATGATCAACTTCTCCCTATGTCCTCACATGGTCTTCTGTCTGTGCATGTCTGTGTCCTGTTCTCCTCTTCCTATATATACAGGGACACCAGTTATATTGGATTAGGGCCCACTCTAATCCCCTCAATTTAACTTAATTATCTCTTTAAAGACCCTATCTCTCTCTTTTTTTTTTAAAGTCATATTCTGAGGTACTGAGGGTTAAAGACTTCAACATATGAATATTAGGGGTGGGGGTACACAACTCAGCCCATAATAACCATTAACAGTAGCTAATTTTTCTGAAATTAGCTGCTGTTAAAAATGAAATACTTCATTTATAAATCTAATGAAATGTGCAAGATCTGTATGCTGAAGAGTTTGAAATGTTATGAAAGAATAAAAAATGTCCTAAATAAACAGGGGAAACATACCAGGTTTATAGATTACTATTAAACATAGTAAACTGTCAACTCTACCCACATTGATCTATGGATTTAAGGCAATTTTGATGAAAACTGTCATCAGGATTTTTTTAGATGAAGACAAGCTGTTTCTAAAATTTATATAAATATTAAAGTACTTAGAATAGCAAAAGCAATTTTGAAAAAGAATAAAGTTGGTGAACTCAGCCTGGTTTAAAGACTTGCCATAAAGCTATAGTAATTAAGACAGTGAGGTATTGGGGAAGGGATAAACTTATATATCAACAAAGCAGAGTAAAGCATCCAGAAAAAGACCCACATAAGTACAATCAACTTATTATTGACAAAAGTGCTAAGATAATTACAAGGAGAGAGGATAGGCTTTTCAACAAATGGTGCTGGAGTAATTGGACATCTTATGCAAAAAAAGTAAACCTTGATCTAAACCTAATTTTTTATACAAAAATTAACTCAGAGTCAGAGATCTAAATTTAAAATGTAAATCTATATAAGAATTTAAAAAAAAAAGAGAGAGAGAAATGTTCCTGACCTGGGGTTTTACCAAGATATCTTAGACATGACACCAAAAGTAAAATAGATAAAAATATGATAAATTAAAATTCATCAAAATTAATCTTTTTTCTTGGCAAAAGACACTCTTGAGAAAATGACACTCTGAGAGAAAATGTTTGAAAAACACATACTTCACAAACAGCCTGTATCCAACCTGTATCTTCAAACTCAACAGTTACAAAACCAACAATGCAATTATAAAAATGAGCAAGAAAATGAGCATTAAAGAGGATACATGGAAGGGAAATAAACACACGAAAAGCTGTTCAATTTCCTTAACCATCAAGGAAATTCAAACAAAGAACATAACAAGGTACTACCATATACCTTTTAAAATGGCTAAAATAAAAAAATGTATATACTGACAATACCAAGTGTTGCTGAGGATGTGTGACAACTGAAATGCTCATACATTGCTGGTGGGAATTCAAAACAGTACAGCTATTTGGTTATTTTCTTAAAAAGTCAAACATACACTTACCATATGACCCAGCTACTGCACTCCTAGATACTTATTCTAGAGAAATGAAACCTCATGCACAAACACCTGTACGTAATTGTTTATAGCAGCTCTTTTCATAATTGCCCCAAACTAGAAGCAACTTAAATGTCTTTTAATAGGTGATGGATAAACAAACTATGGTATATTCATACAATGGATTACTACTCAGCAATAAAAAAATAATGAGCCATGCACACACAACAACAGTAACAACAACTTGGATAAATTTCAGAGGCATTGTGCCCAGTGAAAGAAGCCATTTGCAAAGGTAATACACTGTGTATGTTTCTATTAACCATGGCATTTCAAAAAGACAGAAATGTAGTGATTGGTGGTTGCCAGAGGTCAGTAGGGTGGGGTGGAGGATGTGACTATAATAGGTAGTATAAGAGAGTGTTTTGGGGGTTGATGAAACTGTTTTTAGCCATAAAGAAGCTCCGTTTCAAACCGCTGGGGTTGAAGAACAAGGTTTTTTTTTTCAAGGTGAGTGTTAAATATTCTTCTTTTAAAAACTTAGTAATCAGTTCTATGAGTAGTTCATGGCATGAATAAGAAAAATCATGCCCAAACTGATGAATCCAGTTCACCACATGGGAATTATGAATGAACACATGTTACCTACATTTCAGTATTTTGATGCTGGTAGGATTCACCGAAGAGCTGATCATTTTGGATCTGGCTTTCACCCGAAGGGAGTTTTGCCTTCTGAAGGCAGCAGAGGGATTTTGGTCATGGTCAAGTCTCTGGGGACAGACAACCATATGATTGTTCCAGGAAACAGGTTGAGGTACAGTGAGTCTATATTGTAACCCCTGCCCCTTTTTACCTTTTGTTTGTAGCAGAAATTGTGAGCCCCCCTCATGACATCGAATCCCTGCTCTTTTCTGCTTTGTTTGGGAATCAGAATGACAGATTTCTCCCCATTTTACTTACGGAGACAGATATTAGAAGAGCAAGCAAGAGCTCTAAACAAACATCTTAAGCACGAGGTCTGCACGTGTTGCAGATTTTTCCTCACTTTTCATGCTCAAACTCGCTTTCAGAAGGGACCAGAGACCTCTAACCCCTTGCTAAGAACAAAAGATAATAGTTTCAGTTGTGGTATCACATGTGTTTCCCATGAGAAGGGAGGATCTCCAGGGATACCCCCCATTTGTCGCACTGTCCTGTGGGCACCCCCTGGTGGTCACTTTTGTTTCTAGGTGGAGTGTCTCTGTTCTGGCATCCAGAAGCTCCCTGGCTCAACACTTGTGTAAAACAAATAGAAACATTCTGATATATTTCTTTGGCGCAGCAAGCATTAGCTGACCAGCAGAGAAGAAGAAGCAGAAAAGAAACAAAGTATTTTCTGACCAAATGGTATTAAAATATAGTCATCAGAGCTAGGAGTACTTGTGTGTTTCTTAGCTGCAGAGCAAATCGCTTTGTCCCCTCCCTGTGCTTTAGTTTTCTCATCTGGAAAACAAGAAACTTAAACTAGATTATTTCTAAAGGTGCTTTGACTTTAAACTTATCCATTATCTAATATATGTATGTTTAGTAAGTGTCTTCTATACAGAGGTGTTAGAAGCTATTTGTACTCCCTGACTTAGCACCAGCTGTGAGAAGAGATCAGTGCCTGGGAAATTGAAGACGATGTAAAGACATCTTGTAGGCAGCTTTTTGACCTCCATCACCAATCCCTTTCCACCTGTGGAAGGGAAAGCATCTTGAATATATGAAATAGACGATAATGATGAGGGCACAATTAAAACCAGTTGAAACTTAGTTTCTTCCAAGAGGCTCTCATCCAATCGCAGTTAAAACCCACCAGTCTTCAGAGAGACTTAAGGATGTACATTTAAATCCTACACTCCTGATAAAAATGTAGATAAGACCCTCTTTCAACACTTTTGGGTCTTGCCTATCATTTTAAGGCTTCATAAGTCCCAGAGGCACCTGGGTGGCTCAGTTGGTTAAGTGTCTGACTCTTGGATCTTGACTCAGGTCATAACCTCACAGTTGGTTGGTTCGAGCCCCATAATCGGGTTCTGTGCTGACAGGGCAGAGCCTGCTTGGAATTCTCTCTCCTTCTTTCTCTGCCCCTTCCCCACCCTGTTCTCTCTCTCTCTCTCAAAATAAATAAACTTAAAAAATAAAATAAAAAAAGAATTCATAAGTCCTGAAGCTGTAAGTTGTATTTTAAAAATACATTCATATGTAGTTATATCTTACAGATAATGAGGCAATTGATCCCTACACTGTTCTGTGTATTTTTTTTAATGTTTATTTATTTATTTTGAGAGAGAGAGAGAGAGAGAGAGAGAGAGAGAGAGAGAGAGAAATCCCAAACAGGATCTGGCTGTCAGCGCAGAGCCTGATGCGGAGCTCAATCCCATGAACCATGAGATCATGATCCGAGCTGAAATCAAGAGTCAGAAGTTTAACCGACTGACCCACTCAGGCGCCCCTGTCCTATGTATTTTTAAGCAACTCAATTGCTCCCACCTTCCACTTCCTTACCTGTGAGGTGGGGATGTGAAAGAGAACACCCATAGGGACATGTTTTGTAAGGGGCCACACAAGCGTGTGTGAGTGTTATTAAAGCTGATTCACACCAGATCCCAGGTAGGTACCTGAAAGTTGCAACATTTTCCTACAGAACATCAAGCAATTACTTCACATGTTTCTTGGCTTCAAATTAGAATTCCTCTTTAGTGCAAATTATCCTTATTAGGAGGAAGATAGATAATATTTCTTAAAGAAAAACATGTCCTAAAAATAACAGACTCACTACATAGAAATCCAGAAAGACTCACGAGAAATACTGCATTTCCCATCGATTTGGCTCTGGAAAAAAAAAATAAATTCTGTTGGGAGAAGAGGACAGAAAAAGGCTTGTTCATTCTCCCATAAGGAAGCCTCCATTTCAAGCTGCTGGCATTGAAGAACAAGGTTCTCTTTCAAGGTGAATGTTAAATACTCTTCTTTTGAAAATTTCTTTTAATAATCAACTCAAGGAGCAGCCTGCAGCTTGTATAAGAAAAACCAGGACTAAACTGATGAACCCAGTTCCCATCAAATGGGAGCTATAATCATAAGGTGTTTATAAAGGTTAAATAAGGTGATATATATTTTTAAATGCCTAACAAAATAAATATCTAACATGTCTTAGCTCCATATGAGCAGTACTATGTGTTTTGGGGAATAAAGTATACAAGGGTCTCAGCTGCACTAGGTAAAAACAAACAAACAAACAAAAAAACACGGTACTGAGCTTTCTCTATGGAAATGCACTGGAGGGTGACCCTGGTTCTCGAGTCTTTTATCCAAGGGGACCAACTCTTTCTACCTCTGTGGTGTGATTCCAAGTTTCCTGTCCTCTTCCCCTTGAGCCACTGTACTCCTGAAAAATGACTTCCCTCCCTTTGAACCAGTGCCCAGTTCCTCAGCACCTGTCTTTTCAACAGGTCAGCCTTCGCGTGTCTCCTGCTTGGCCTGAACACACCCCACCCCCATCCTGCTCACCATCTCATCCGTCAGACCATCCAACAGGGATTGTGGCTCTCCTTGCTTGGACTCTATCCCTCGTCAGTCTGGTTGCTCCCCCTTAGTGCCTGCTTTTCCTCAGAGCTGTCCTGACACAGCGCCTGGCAGGTGGGGGAAAATGCTTGTGACAAGTGGCTGTGTGCCTTTTAGGACTCTTTTGATCCTAGAGGAATGGTGGGTGGTGGGGAATCTACCAGAGAAATGGAGATGGTGGTGCCTTCCCTCAGAGTGCACACCTAGTTGTTCTGGGAAGCCAGGAAGGATTGTGGCTTCACCAGAGTATTTTCTGCCCTACTTTGTCAAATGTTGTCTCTTCCTACAGTAATCCTGGGACTCTTTTCATCCCGGGGTTTTATTCCAAATGGAATGTTAAGAGGGTTCAGATGCTGAGAGACAGCTCAGGGAGGTGGGGGTGGGGAGAGGTGTGAGCTTGTCCAGATCTGTGGCTTTGCCAGGACTGTTTTTAAGTTGACACAGGGCTAAATAAAAAGCCCCTTGCTTTGATCTCAGGGACTTCCTGGGTAGACTGTCTGATTAGATAAAGATCACGTATCCACCCGCCTCCCCCAGCCCCCCATCCTTTAGGAAGTAATCTAAGCTTTGCAGCCATTCCTTGTCTTACACTCCTGTCTGTTTCTCTCTCTGTCTCACTGGGTCCCTCCCTGGGTCTTGGGTTTTTCTTTCTATTTGAGCAGGAAAAGGAGCCTGAGAAAATAGGGCACTTCTTCCCCCTTTAAGCCTTCTTAAGTTGTTTAGAAACAAAGCAAAAGCTTTGTTTGAGAGCCTCATATGGACCTCGTCTGGTCCTGGGCATCAAAGGGAATTGGTCTCTGTTTGCAACATGGTCAGCTGCTGAGATGCTATGAAGTGAGGAAGTGGCAGGTGGAAGGTTTGGAGAGAGAAATACAATTGGTCCCTGCCCTGGGTCCATCAGCCAAGGGTGTCTTTTCTCTTAGAATGACCTGTAACTCTGTAACTTAGACCTGGACACTCAGGTGAAGCACTGAGAACCATCTCTAATGGTGATGAACTGGCTTGGTCTTGGGATTGGGGCAACTAAAAAAAAAAAATGCTTGAAACTCAAGAGCTGCCAAATTAAAAATCATTTAGGCTGGGTCACAGCCTTCCAGCTTTGTTCAAGAGACTCTATGACGTTAAAACATGAGACTTTGTAAACGGGCACATGCACTTCTGATATTTTATTTGAACCTCTGTGCCAATCACTGTCCTACGTGATACACACAATTTACACAATACAAATGTTAACTCATGAAACTTCATGACAACCATGAGCAGCACTACCAAATGAGGAAACTACAGCACAGAGAAGTGAAGTATCTTGCTCAAGGTCACAAAGCTAGCGCGTGACAGATTAAGGATTCAAACTCAGGCAGTTGCGCCCAAGAATCTGACTCCGCTGCCCCGCTGCCCCCCGCCCCTGCCACCAACACTTAGAAATTCACTGAAAATACACATGGGAGGAAAAGATACACATTTATGAATTCAGTAATATTTTAAAATATTTTCATCCACATGAAAAAGAGTCACACAAGTACGTGGGAGGCAGTTGAATGTAGACGTTCATTCATCAGTTTCATAAACATTTCTTTGAAAGCTGGTTGTGTGTGCCTGGCCCTGGGCTAGGTGCTGGGGATGGCAGAGGCTGAAATGCACCAGCTTCCTGTGTTCAAGCTGAGGTCTGGGCCCAGAGACCAAGGATCACATGTGTACAGCAACACGGCTGAGGGTTTTAGATGCTGTGGGGCTGGGGTCCTGACACTTCCTGGAACACAGCATTTCTCTCCTTGGATCCCAGCAACAATCGTCACTTCCCCTGCGAGGAAAAACTCCGCTCAAAGCAGCGTGCTGCAGTGGGGCTCCCTGTCTGACATAAAAATTTTGACTGCAGTTGTCATAAAGTTTAATAGGATTTAGGCTCCTGTGGAAGAAGCTGCTAATTCTCTCTCCAGTATCTTTTTTGTCATAGAATTTTTATTTGTTAGCTGAAACACATGGCTGCCCCAGAGAAAGACTTCTTCATCTCTCGTGAACTAGTTGAGTCCAGAGGACTGAGTTCTGGTGAACGGGATGCAAAGAGAAGTGTGCCTATAGCTTCTGGAAAGTCCCTTTTCACTTCTTTCTCTTATTTTGCTTGCTGGAATGTGAATGTGAAGGCTGGAGTTTGGGTAGTCATTTTAGACTATGAAGTGGAAATTGCTTGGAGAGAAATGTGGAAGAAACTGGATCCCATACCTCCATGGAACTCTCTAAGGCCAGATGTGTTTTTCACAAGAAAGTAATAAACCTCTATCTTAGTTAAGCCATGGTTATCTTGTTTGATATGCATCCCTCTTACATGATATGTGACGTGGTTTTATTTATTTATTTGAATCTTTCTAAAGCTACCCAACATCTGCCCCATATGCTTCCTTTCTTTTTAAATTAACCAGAGTTAAATTCTCTCGGTTTCAGCCTTGAGTCCCGACTGGCACCATCTGTCTCAAAGTGTTGCCCTGGGTTTTGCAAACACACGATGATACCAGTGCTTTTAAGGTTAAAATACCTCCTGCAACACAAAGCTAGTACACCATACGGACCTCTGCTAATGAAGTATGAATTCTCTTTGGAGTTTGGCAAGTATTTTTGCTTGACGTGTGCACTACTATCCTTTCCATGGATTTGTCTTAGTTCTCAGAAAGACAGGAAAAATGTCCTGTGCTTCTCCAGGGTCCATGTCCCCTCAGCCTTTGCTGGGGGGTGGGAGTGGGGGCTGTCACTTCAGGACATGGTTGATGGGACCAGGAGTGTGAGCTGTTGGTCCTCTGCACAGGACCGGACGCCTGGGCCCTTTGTGCTGCAGTTCCACCTGCTGCGTGTCCTCCCCACCCTCACCCCCTGCCCCTGACTTTGCAGTCCAAGGTCATCCCCTCAGAGCAGGCTGGCCAGATCCTCCAGCCCCCAATCCACAGATGGGTTGTTCAGAATTTCCAGTGCTTTCTTCCCTCCCTGCTTATGGGCCCCTGTGGGACCTGCGCTGGTCAGAGAGCCCCCTTCCTTTAACCAGACTCCAGACATACCATTGCCAGGTGTTCTGCTGGGTCCACAGCCCCAGAGATTACAAGATGCCATGCCCTCTTTGGGCCTCTGTCATATCTGCTGTGCGTGTGTGTGTGTGTGTGTGTGTGGTAGGGAGGGGCTCAGCGTTAGTCATCTTTTACATGTAGCCGAACTTAACCCCTTCATACCTTCAAGCATCATAGCAACCTTAGAACTCTGAAAACCAACCCTCTCTTTTTTGGGACAGATAAATAAGCTAGAATGTGGGTTATGTTTTTTCAAGCCTCCATTTCTTTTTTTTTAATATGAAATTTATTGTCAGATTGGTTTCCATACAACACCCAGTGCTCATCCCAACAGGTGCCCTCCTCAATGCCCATCACCCACCCTCCCTGCCCTCCCTCCCCTCCCTCCATTTCACCATCCTTTTTTCCCTATAGTTCTCTCTCTTCTCCAATCTGTGCCTTGTTGAGCCCTCTTCTCCCAGTTTCCTAAGTGACTGTTCCCTGTTAGGATTAAGTGAGGCTCACTCTTCAACCCTTGGCCCTTGGGAGACCCAGACAAGATGTGGATCAGCGGCCCCTGGTGTGCCTGAGCTCTGTCTTCTATAATTTCCAGTTTCTGACTAGAAGCAGAAACACCTGGCATGCCAGGCTCACATCTGGTTCTTCTAGCGGAGGCCAGAAGTTGCTCATAGTCTAAGTTGCTCTTACTCTGTTTGCTTTTCTGCAATTCAATTTTTCAAGGGAACGGACGGTGGGAGAAATCTGTGGCAGATGAATGCTGAGTCATCGGTGATGGTGATGAGATGGACCACAAGAGGGACCGGTGGGGGTCGGGGGAAGCCTGTTGGGATTCAGGGGCCCTACTTGAATTTGGAAGGTGTTTAGATGAGAATCAAATCTCACTCCCTCACACCTAATCCAGATGCTGGTTGCATGAAGGGAAGGTGGGGCAGAGGGAACAGAAGTAAGAAGACAAACTATCTCCATGTTTGATGTCCAAATGGCGAAAAGAAATGTGGATTTGGAGCCAGACATACCCAGGTTTAAATATGGATCCACTTGAGTGATTGTGGGCACGTCTTTCTACTCCCTGAGCCTTGGGGTCCTCACCTGTGATATGTTAAAAAGGTGACCGAGATGATTTCCCAATCCAGTGTCTAGCACAAAGGAGGTGCTCAGTAAGTGGGTATTTTAGCCTGAGGTGGGAGCCAATGGCTCCCAAAGGGGCAGTTTTTAGGCTGTCTTCTGGGCTCTGGGGGCAGCTCTGGGAGCAGGACTGCGGGGGTTGGGGGATGATAGGAAACATGACTCAGCAAAGCTGTGGGACTGCTTGAGGCCTCCCAACCAGGAAATGCTGGATTTGGGACCAGTGCTGTGTTTATCCCAAGCTGTACACACAAGAGAGGAAGGAAGAATTTGGAGAGATGCCAAGTGATTCTCTTGGAGTAACCAAGAGGGCTGCTAGTCGGAGTGGGTTCACTGCCTGGGAGTGGGCGAATACAGATATCCCAACCTTAGTATTACCATCAACAGCCAATGGTGGCCTGCACAACTTCTTCTGTGTATGGACTCACATGTGCCATGGGGCATAGACTCATGACCCTGTAGGATTCCACCTGACCTCACTACATCATTTATTTTTTCTTTTCAGTTTTGTTTATTTTTAGTACTTAGTTTAAAATATATCAAATATATAGAGAATAATGTAACAATTGTATGTTGTCCAATGCTCAGATTTAACCAGTATTAACATCTTGCAGTATATTTTAGGTTTCTTTTTTTAAAAAAAGAAATATCATATTACCTCTAATGTTTTTTGCCTTCTCCACCCACTCACTGTCATCCATCCCCAGAGGTAACTGTTACCTTGAAATTCGTGGTTAGCCTTCCCATGCATAATTTAGTACTATCCCCTATGTCAGTGTCCAGATATAATGTAGTATTGCTTTGTGAGTTTTTAAATTATTGAAATTGTGCAATACTTAATATATTCATTTGCAATTTGCTTTTTTACACGTTATATTTTTATGACACTGTGACAGTATGCATAGCTTTAGATCATTTATTTTCACAGCTGGGTGGTATTCTGTCTTACTAATACAACACGGTTTATTTGTCCATTCTTCTATTGGTAGACAATTAAATTGTTTCCAATTTTTGATAATACAAAGAAAGCCCTCAGGGGTGAAATTGGTGACTTCTGCTACATGCACTTTACAGCATCCATGTTGTAAGGTAGAGTCAAATTATCCCCAATTTGTATCCCCAAAAGTGTGGCAATAAGAGTTTCTGTCTCTTTGTCCCCTTGCCAACACTTGATATCATAAGACCTTTTTTCCCCATAAATACTATGTGGCAACTCTGACTTATTAATTACAACCACTGTAATTAATCCTCATCTGGTCCCATAGTACCTATCACATTGTATGACAGTCATCTGAATTAGTCACTTCCCTGCACCATTCATTTATGACAGGATTCCTATCTGTCCCTCTCTCTGTCTCCAATACCCAGCATGGTGAATGATGACAAGCACACAGTAAGTGCTCAGTACACACATGGTGACTTAAATCTAAAGAATTAACATATCAAAGAATGGTTCCTGTAGGAGTGGAACCAAGATTGATCAAAGAACCAGAACCTTCAACCCCTCCTGGATAGAATGTCAATTAATGTAACCACTTGGGAGAATTCTTGGATGGTATCTGCTAAAGCTGAACCTGCCCTAGGACCTGTTAATTCCACTCCCAATGGAAATGTGTGTGTACAAGCACTAAAGGACACACCCTGGACGGTTGCAGCACTATTTGTAAAAGCTCCAAACTGGCAAGGACCCAAATGCCTGTTCATGGTAGAAAGGTTAAATAGAAAGGTACAGTCCTAGGCAGTGATGAGAAAGAATGACCTAGAGCTGCAAACAGCAATATGGAAGACTCTCATAATGTCATATTGAACAAAAGATGCCAGACTTCAGGGAGCATATGCTAGAGGATTCCATTCACTTGATGTTCAAAATCAGGCAAAACCAATATGGTGTCATGATACGGATTACTTTTGGTGGGAAGTGGGTACTAACAGTAAGGTGGCACAGGAGTGATGGTAATGTCTTCAAACATTATGTCTTCTTTATTTGTTTTCCATTGAGGTAACATTTACATATGACGAAATTCAATTTTTTTAATAAGTGCACCATAGTCCAATGAGTTTTGGCAAATGCATACAGTTGTGTAGCTACCACCATAATCAAGACACGGGACATTTCATCCCTGGAAGCTCCCTCATGAACCTTATATTCTATTTCTTGACTTTGGCCATGAGTGTGTTCACTTTGTGAAAATCCATTGAGCCACCCATTTATGACGTGTACGTTTTTTCTGATTGTATGTTATACATCAATAAAATGAAGAGTATTTTTCAAAAAAGATTGGCTCAAAGAATGGAAGTTGGCTACAAGATCTCCAGTTGGGTGGCAAAGGGAATGAGAGATGAGCAGGGGGGAAGGCAACTGGGAGGGTATGAAGTAGAAATATTGAAGAAGAGGAAACAAAGTGAGTTTGCTTTTATCTCAAACTTCAGTTTTTTATATTTGCTGATGGTGAGTAGTGTGAGCCAGGCTTTATCTTCCTAGAATGGGATCCCTGCTTTCCTCCTTTTTTTTTTTCTCTTTATAATATCTTGTAATAGTGGGAGGGAGTGCTCAAGAGTGGCTCCATGAAAGGCTTTTGCCTGAGACCTGGAGAAGGTGGCCTTGGCCTCCACTCAGTAGAAGTCCCCAGGTGAGGGCCCTAAAACATTCTTGATAGAAAGGTCTGCCCTCCATAGCAATCAGCACAGAGGACCTCAGTTTTCTTTTGACTGGAAGAATCCTGATCACATGGCTCTGAAGCATGAGGTCTCTGGACACCTCTTCCTGGTCTTGGCTGGTCCCTGAAGGGGAATTTGAAGGCGCCCTGGGAACAGGTGCATCAGTGGTGTGGGTGTCCCCAGTCTTACCTGTGTAAAGATCTCATTGGAGTTATATGGACAACAGAGGCACTGAGTTACTTTAGAAGCTCCAAAGAAGATTTTGTCCTGGGAAACCCTGGCTTTTCTCTTTGCCTTTTCCTCTTCTTTCTCCTTCTCCATTTGCTAAGCTCTCCAAAGGTAAAACAAACCAAACCCAATCTAGGTGTAGAGGAGAGTAAAGGAGGGCAGAGCTAGACAAAGCAAAACCACTTGTCTACTGGTATAAAACTTTGAAGCAGTTCTTGTTAAGATCTGCTACTGCTCACCTTCACTAAGGAATTAAAGGGGTACTTCATTTAGACCATTCCCTTCCATGGCAGATAAACCTAATATGTGGCCATGGCATTTGTGAAAAATAAACTTAGCTGCATAGAAAAAATTCATTTTTTCTTTAAAAGTCAGGCTTGAAATTTTTATATCCTTTGAGTCATGTTCTTGAAGCAACTGGCTGATTAATTCAAGAAATGTTACTTTCCCAATTCAAACATGACATTTTGAAAATCATCCATGAATTACATGCCTCAAGAATGAAAGGCTTTTCTGTGCCATTTAAAAGGCTTTTTTTTTTCATTTTAAGGGCAATCATGAATATCTATAAGGGTACATTTATTACTCCCAGAACAGATAGAAAATTAGCAAAGTTATAAAATTCTTACCCAGCTTTGCTATTGCAGCTGTGTCTCCGTCCAGCCCCCCGCCAATTCCCCTGCCACTAAAATGGTTGAGGATGATGTTATTTTTGCCATTACAGGCAAGGCACTGGCTGTTGTATGTTGGCTTTCCAAACCTCTACAAGGAGATGGAGATAGTAAAACAAAAAACAAAAACCAAAAAACAAAAAACCAAAAAAAAAAAATCCCCAACTGTATCTAAACTTTGTTCTTCTGGTTCAGCAAAGAGTGCTAGTCCCATAAATTTGTTTCTAAAAAGTCTTATCTTCTGATCCCAGAAAATGCCCCTCTTCTTCTAATCCTGTATGGTAAACCAATACTAAGTCTTAGAAAAGCAATGGGCTGTAAGCTTTCTGTCTTAATTTATACTACTGTATTCAGGATATGTACACATGGATGTATGTTTCTGTGTATACCCACCCAGTAATTACTGAGGCAAGTCTTTAATTAGTCTGAAATAGTGCAGGCATAGTGGTGACAACCCACACATTTTTCCATTGGAAATTGTAAGTAGATGACAAAGGGAGAACCCCATCCTCTTTCCTCCCCACACATAACTTCCTGTGAAGCCTTTTCATGATTTTGTATATCAGGCCAGAATCATTGCTCTTGGGGATATTGATCACTGTCGCCCAGTTGATTATAACAGTGCTACTCAAAGTGTGGTCTATGGAGCATGATTGGTTTGTAGTCAGCAAGGAGATTAATTCAAAAACTAAGAAAAGGCGTTCAGCAATTTTTGGAGGTATCTGGCAGAGTCACTTTCTGTCTGTTGGCTCTAATTGTAAAAACTGAGGGTTTATCATGTTGTTTTGTAGAAACAAAAAAGATCTATTAGAGCACCAGTTTTTTGTTTTTTGTTTTTTTTGGTAGAGCTATCAACAACAGCAAAGCCTCATTTCCACATGAGGGTGATAATAATAAGCTTATTTTTGAATAGCACTCAGTAAGTACTAAAGCATAAAGTCTTGGTTTGGGACTCACCCAGAAGCAAAGCCAGAGAGAATGATCTGAGCAGATTAGCACATTTGGGAGATGATTCCAGAGAGCAACAGTAGCGGAGTCGGGAAGAAATACAGGGAAGGGAAGGAAGCCGATAAATGGTGTGTTAGCAAGCAAGTTAGCACTGTGGGTGACTGGAGCTCAGTCCCACTGAGAATTCTGGGAATGGTACAGAATATGCTTCAGAATTGCCCCACTTGAGGGGTGAGGAAGCTGGGGTGTTCCCCCATCAAGTTCCTGTCAGTCAACTGTTAAGTGCTCCTGGGGGGCACTGTTAAGTCCCTGGCACTTTGGTCTGTTCCTATGCAAGCCAAGTGGGTCCCACTGCCTAGAGAACGTGTTCAGGCAAAGGCTTGCAGCAGCTTCCAGTTGAGAATGGGGCTGGTATACACAGATGTGTAGTCAGTGTGGTAAGTGCCAAGGGGCAAGTGCTGGACATCAAAAGCATCTGCCAATGAGTAGGTAAGACAGGTGATCTTATCCAATTTATAGATAGTAAACTGAGGTCCAGTTTAACACTATAAAACAATGTGGAAGGTGGTGAGGGGCTGGGAAGGACCTCTCTTCTTTGGTTACCTACTTTCAGCCCACCCAGAGTCCTTTTTTTGCTTGCTTATATTCCTGCTTTGTGTAATCAGGTAGTTGGTGATCTACCTCTGTGGCAGACTGGCTAATGCTCACATAGTCTTTCTCTGCTTCTTTCACCCCCAACTAAATTCCGTTTCCCAATCTGCCTTGTGAAAGAGTGTGGCATGGAACAGAGCTGTGATGAAGTGGAAATGATGTACAGTACTTCTCTCCTTGACCTATGCAAACCTTTATGCATGGCCTGCCTGCTCTTTACTCTTCAAGCAGGCTGGGATAGAGATGACCCCCAGGACATCCTAGAGAGTTACATTTTGAGGATGGCCAACCCACAATATGGAAGGAGCCTGGACCCTTGACTCATCACCTAAAAGAGAGCCACTTGACCAGACACATCCCCTAGATTTTTACTGTGTTAAGCCACAGTGATTTTGAAGATTATCTATAATAGCTACTAGTATAGTATTACTATAAATAATGCAACATACATGTGTAATCAAATAATTTATTCTTCTTTATATCACTTATCATTATCTCAGATTATGTCTTTATTTTTCAGCAGTCTGCCCTCCAACAGGAGTATCTGTATTTGTATACTGTTTTATCTCTGGCATCTGGAACAATGCTGGGCAACTGGGAGATGTTCAATATACATTTTTCAAGTGACTAAATCCCAATGTCCAAACTTCATTGCATCTGACAGGCTCCAAGAACTTCATGGCTCTTATTTCATTCTCATAACAACTGTATGAGGAACTGAAATGCATAGAGGCTGATTAATCTATCCAGTGGTACCCAACAGGCAATTGTGGAAGCCAGGACTAGAATCCAGGAAGTTTGACTCAACCTTCAAATTTTTAAGCCCTCTGCACATTGTCTGACATCTGCCAGGGGCAGTGCTAGGAGCTGAGAGTGTAGAAAAGTAAGAGACACAACACCTGCCTCTGAGGCCTACCCAACAGGCAACAGCATGGGGTTTGCTTGCAGTAAGTTTGCTAGAAATGTTGAGTTCTGTTACTGACCCAACTGGAGCAAGGGCTCTGCTATAGGAGCAAGCATCCTCTTACAGAATGACAGAACCGAGCAGAATATGTAGAAATAAAGCCAGATACTCTGTCTCCAATGTGAGATATCATAAGGGCTGATGCAGGGACATTTGGCAGATTTGAACAATTCAAGTAAAGGCAGAGTGAGTTAGAGAAAAACAAACAAACACCAAACTGATCCTGTGAGTGCTGTGAAGACTTAGGAAGAGAGTAGAACAAGGGTTAAGGTTACAAATGTTGGGTTGGTGATTAGAAAGAACTGGCTTCAGCTGGCTCTGCCATTTATGGAGCATTTATGACTTTGGGCAACTTTGCTAACCTGGTTGGGCTTCTTTTTCCTCATCTGTAAAATGGATGTGATGCACTATGCTTGCCTCCCATGTTAATGTGAGCTGCACAGAGGCACAAAGTGTGTGCTCAGGAAAGGGTGGCTAGTATAGTACCTATTCTTTGATCCCTGATGTTAGGCTGGAGAACTCTATCCTCTTGGCCGCTGAGCTACACAGGCAGAAACACCCCAGAGCCTGTAATCATGGTGGACAACTGTAATGGGGCCAAAGAGAAAGTTCCGTTGTCCCTGTTCTCTTTCTCAACTTTCCCATGTGCAGCCACTAGAGGGCCTTGGGCATCTCTGTTTGCCACTATTGGCTTGCTCACATGGCACCCAGGAGGCCCAGTGATTAGAAAAAGGACTCTTTTTCCAGCAAAGGAGCAAGAAATTTGATGAAAGTCATTTGTAGAGCACTTGTTGAGGGTCATATTTACAGGTGCTGTTGTTGAAGGTGCAGCCTTCTCTGCTGCAGGCAAAGTTGGCCCTTGAGCACATGCTCCACTTCGAAGGAGAGAATTACTTGGGGCTACCAAGGGGCTGGCTTGAAGCCCTGTGCTGAATCAGACAAGGTTGCCTTGTCTTATTAGATAGCTGAGCAGAGGGGTCTGGCTTTCTGAGCATCACTCATTGGCTTTGGGACTGACAACTAGATTATCCTGATTAGAGGCAGACCATAGTTCCACAAATTTCCAGAGGTGTGACACTAACTTGTACTGGAGAGTAGGGATGTATTCAGTAGGCAAAAAGCCCGGGGACCTCTCTGCTCCCATTTCACCTCACCTTCCAACTCTCATTTCACTAGGTCAGCAAAGTCTGATATGAAAAGGCAAAGAGCCCATTGCAAACATTGCTCATATCAGTCATTCTCACTGTAGTAGGAAAGAGCTCTGTTCCTTTTTGTCTTCCAGGCTAAATCCTTAATAAAGACACCTTAGATATGGCTCCATAACTTACCACTCTTGTTCCTCTGCTTATCATTCTAAACATACTAGCCTTTGGGAAACACCAAGCTCATTCCTAATTCCTTGTTTTTGTTCTTTTTTTCTGACTCCAAATGCCTCCATTTCTCCCTCCCTCTTTGCTTTATGAAATACCACACCTCCATTGGACTCGAAGGTACTTACCTGATTCCTGCCTCTGTTTTCCCATAGTACTTTGCATTTATCCTTAATAAAACATTTATCAGAGGGCTATTATACGTTTTTTTCTCTCCTCATTTGGTTGAGTTTCTCATGTGCTTCATTTCCAGTCTCTGCTTGAATACCTGTCTCAACAGGGAACTCACCACCTCAAAAGTAATGCAATCCAATGCAACCAACTCTCTTTGCAAAAATAGTTTCCCTATTATAGAAACCAAATCTGCTTCCCTGATATATAGGTGTATTGATTCTCTCCCTACCAGTTCAGTTACCTAAAATTCCTTCAGATGTCAATAGGCTAGGAAAAGAAAGTTGGGTCCAGTGTGATATATTTCCCCCCCCTCCCCCCAGAGTTTTGGTTTTCTCATCTGTAAAAGGAATAATCTGCATGATTAGTTCTACTTGCTACTGTAATTTCTGAATTTTGTCTGGAAGCAGCCCTGCTCACCTGGACTGTCTTAAACCTTTCCTCTGGCTTGGTTTTCTTAGCTCCTTCTTAGCTCTGAGGAGGCAAAAACTTACCTGTGGGTCAATGACTTCAGCTTCCTGGGGACTGGGCTGACGTTCTTGGTGCCAAAGATGCTGAGTTATACCACCCACCATCACATCAATCAATGAGCCTTTTATTCCCACCTGGTTTAGACCTTCCTCTCCCCCTGCCTTGGAGTCCAGGGCTTACCAGGATTATTTATGGTATTTGTATCATAAATATTGGCAGGTAGCACATTTATTGCAGGTAACACATTTTATTATGATTTTATTATATATTCTCTTTTCCTGGAGTTTTGCAAGTAAAGATTTCATAAGAACAAATTCTTTATTTGTCCTAAGTTCCACACTACAGAACCAGGTAATTGCTTGAAGCACAAGACTCAGTGACTCAATAAATACTTTACAAAAATAACGTAGTTTTTTCCCCTTTCTTAAAACATAAAAAAATTAGTTTTTTTTTCTAAACATGAGTCCCCCTACTCTTTTTATATGTATTTACTGGGAATATATTGGTGGAGAAAAAAAATGTTACGATGGTATTAAAATAAAATAGATGAAATGAGGTTTATATTCTTTTACCATTTATTTTGCTTGTTTTTCTTTGGAAAAGTGCTACTATTTTTACATCTGCCCTTCCTGCAGCCTTCTGAACCTACTAAGACATGAGCAGAACGTCTCCTACTCTGAAGCCTTTCAGTAGAATTATAGCATTATGCTAATATTGGCCTTTTAAAGCCTATTTAAAACCAGTCATCAGATTTGTCCCTCAAATACCCATGTGCCCCCCACCCCCTATTCAATCTTAGGCAAGGGCATTTTGGAAGCTGAGACTCCAGCAAGGTCCCTCAGGACTAAAGAATATTTGTTTTTAGGTGGCCGTTTCTTATTTTGATACACTTATGTTGAGTTATTTAGTTTTTCTTTTTTTAAATCATTACAAAATTCCCTTTCTCTCCCACCTCCGGAAGCCCCTGTCTGAACTCTCACAGAAGGGATTAAACAGTTTCACAACTCCAGCGAAAAAGTTTATGCTTAAGTCACATTCATATTAAATAAGTTATATATAAAAACTGCTCATAACGTTTACAACTCAGTCTTTTCCTCTTTGCTTCTCTAGAAAACATTGGATCGGGGTGTGAGTTGAATCTCACCCACTATGGCTTCCAGGTTCTTCTGGCTTCTTTGTCCTCATCCTCCTGCTGACATCACCCCTTGGAGGAATTTCAAGGAGCTCTGTGGGCATTTCAGATGGCAAGGTGGCTTCAGATGGCAGTCACCTGGGGCTGGTGCACACCCCTAGTGTAATTTATGAAAAATACCCATGTGGTATATACAAATATACATGTATGCGGATAAGAGGGGCGCTGCCCAAGCGGTAGATCAGTGTAGTGCATTTGTGTCACAAATACCCGAGGTGGCATCTCCTTAATACTCCCTGGCCTCTTGGAACTGCTTAATGTAATCTTCATCCGAGGGGCTCTCTGTGCACTTCTGTCCATTGTTGGGAGGCCGGGCCTCGTTGTATCTGCTCCAGTCACCCTTGCAGATGATCCAGGGCAAGATGTCCACCTTGTAGTGGAGCTCAGCTGAGAACTCAGTGCTGATAAGGTTGGGCGTCCCAGCCCCTTTGCCCCTGGTGATGAGCTGCATGTTGTCGCCATAGCAACAGTGCTGGGCGGCCAGCGTGGTGCTCTCCAAGGACAGCATGGAGCGAATGCAGTACCGGGCCGTGGGCTTGTAGATCTCTAGCTTCTCTTTGGGCCCACTGGCGTCCTTCCAGCGGAAGTCCTTGCGCTTAATGCGGTCAAAGATGTCCGCCGTGCTGTAGGCCACCTCTGTGGGGTAGGAGCAGGGGCAGCTGGGCAGGTCATTGATCACCTTGTGCATGTACTTCTTTAAGAACTCACTTTTGCAGCTCATCCATCGCTCGCAGCTGTCCGTGTCTGAAAAAGACCGGGGAGAAACCCTCTCACTACATGCAAAAGGGGAAGCAGGTTAAGGCTGAGGTCAACTCCTGCCCTCCCAGGGGCAACCCCTGCAGCCCCCTGGAACCACCAGCCTTTGGTTGGCTTGCTCACCTCCCTTGAACTTGGGAACTTTATTCACAAGGCAACCCCCTCTCCACTGTATACTATGAAAAATTTTCAGACACATAGAAAAGTAGAATACATTTAAGCAGTGACTACCTATATGCCATCACCCAGATTTAACCACTACATTTGCTTCATCTTTTTTGTTTTTTTGAAAATATATATTATCCTTGAGTTTTAGTAGGCATCTGGGGGGAAAAAGGAGGATATGGGGATAACCACAACCCCCTTATCACCTATGACAAAATTAACAATAATTCAGAGGGCTAATTTGAATCTGCTCTTTAAATAAGTGGTGACAAGGTAAGGCAGAAAGTACCTCCAGGGGAATTTATAGGAACAAGTTTTATTTCTGCCCCTCACTCACTGGTTTAAACTAGAGCCATGGCCTGATCTCTTAACCATGGGTACCGAACAGCGACGACCACTGCAAGCAAATCCATATAAGATGCCTCAAAGAGGAAGGGGCTGGCCCCTGCTTTTAGGGCACCTAACATTTAGGCCAGAGGCCATTGACCTGAAGAACCCACCCCTGGTGGTGTTCTATTTGGACCTTACAATATTAAAAAATATTGAATTAATTGCCAATGAATTAATAAATTATTGAATTAACTTAAGACTTAGGTGATTCTAGTTATTAATGTGGATTCCTGGTTTTATTTGAAAAACCTAAAGATATGTTTATGCTGGTCCTGCACTGCCCCAAGGGAACAGGCGTCATGAACAGGCAGTGGCGAATGTTGCACAAACCAAGGTTGAGCAGAAAAAATCTGCTGGGGTTGTCTGGGGGTGGGGAAACATTCAGCGTCACCAGAGCAGAGGTTATAGGGAATGAGTTTAGGCTTGTTTAGATGGCCCTAGGGAACTGCTGAAGGCTTCTGAGTGATAGCGAGCTATTAGCTGAGCTGTACAATAGGAAGATACATTCAGAGCTGATATCTGTCATAAGAGTCCAGGTGGGAAGGGAGGGGATGGAAGGGATCAAGAGTGGTCAGAGAGTTAGGGCTGCTGGGCCTTGGTGGGCTTGAGGGTAAAGGAGAAAAGACTTTAGGAGTGACTCCTCAGCTCTGACCCCAGGTGTCTGGGAGACTGGTGGTGTCCTAGGAGGGAATCAAGAGACTAGGACGGGGGTAGGGTTGGGAGGGGCAGTTTGGAGGAGGGTTCAGGCTTCTCTTCAGTGGAATGAAGAGGAGAGATATAGGGCATCTCTCAGGAGCTCAGAAAGGCCTGGCCTAAGATAAAGAGTGTGGGGTCTTGTGTTGGACCGCCTGGGATCTTCCCGCTCAACCGTTTGGTAGCTCATGACCTTGAGCACAATATTCTCCCTCACTGTGATTCAGCTTTCTCATCTCTACATTGGGGATGAAAATAATGCCTGTCTCATAAAGTGTGCTGAGGATTAAACTAGAACACAAGGAGTACCCAGCACGCACGGGACCGGGGTGCTGCCTGAGGGCATGTGCGAAGGCTCCATTCGGACCTGAGCTCTGAGACTCCACCCCTGTGGAGCCCCTGACTGAACAGTGTGAGAGCATGCAGGCCTCCTCCTGGGAAATGTGTGTCTGCAGAACCAGTGAGGGTCTCTTTCAGAGAGCACGGTCTTCAGAAACAAAGTTCAGTGAGGTGCTAGAAAATGGCTTTGTTATTATCCTTCTAGTGTGGAAGGTCATCATAATTCATGTGCCTATAGAACATGCATTGACTTATTTTTATCAAACTTATGTAGATGTTCAGTGTGATGGGCATGCTCTAAATGCTTTGCAAATACTAACTCATTTAATTCTGCAATAACTCTATATGGCACTATTACCTCAGACCATTTTACATATCAGATAACTGAGGCAGTACAAGGTTAATAAATGACCTTGTGCAAATCAAGCTTTGTCCCATCTCTGCTAGGCATCTTCTGTTTGGGGTTTTATATCCTCATTCCATGTTTTTTCTTGCTCTGGAAGGTTTTTCTTGCTCTGGAATCCTCAGTGGATTGCATCAACACACTCCTTGAGCCCTGACTTCTTTTTGGGTTGAGCCAAGGGGAGGACCTGGCCAGAGACCAGGGGAAGAGAGGAGAGCGAGGTCAAGGTATTTGTTCCCCTGTCTCCTCCCTTGCTACTGCAGGTTGGCTACATCCTTCTTTAGCAACAAGAGTGCTGTTGGTAACCCTCTCCACACGGCTGTGGATTGTGGTAGCCACTCCTCCCCCTGCTCCCTTCAGGCCAAGGGGCAGTAAGGGCTCCCCACTGCTCTGTACAGCCCCGTACATCCCCTTCTTGGTTTCCATTCTACCCTGCTCACACCTTTGCAAACAGACCCTCATCAAATGCTCTTCAATTATCTGTTCAGTGTGCCATGTTTGTTCGTGCCCAGAACCTGACTGATATCCAGTCCTACTTGTGTCTGTGAGTCCTCAGTTGTATCTCAGGTGTGACTTTGCACAACAGGACCCATCCTCCCAACAAAGCAAGCAGCTGCCTGTCCGTAGGGTGTGCAATATGGAGAGACCCGAGAAGCTCTCTGCCCCGCAAAGACAATCTTTGTTGCTCTACTATTTTATGTAAATGTCCCACATTTAGTCTTTAATTTTGGTGTCGGGGGAGTCAAACACATAGTGTTTGCAGAAGGCTCCTGCGAAAGGTAGCTTGTGTGTGTGTGAAAGACTGAGGTGGAACCCCCGGGTGACACAGAATTTCCACACTGCCTCCAGTTTGGCTGAGGAGACAGGGCAAAAGTGAAGAGGCTAAGAAAGACTTTCGGGGTGACACGAAGAAGTGTGACAGAAGGAGTCTCATCTTTCTGCAATAAAGAATTGTACCCCAAAGCATGTGAGGCTATTTTTAAAAAGGAAGCTTTCATCTCACACCTGAGTAGTCACTTTTTTTTTTTATTTTTTTAACGTTTATTTTTGAGACAGAGCATGAATGGGGGAGGGTCAGAGAGAGAGGGAGACACAGAATCGGAAACAGGCTCCAGGCTCTGAGCGGTCAGCACAGAGCCTGACGCGGGGCTCAAACTCATGGACCGCAAGATCATGACCTGAGCCGAAGTCAGCTGCTTAACCGACTGAGCCACCCAGGCGCCCCCTGAGTAGTCACTTTTAATTTTGTCTGGTTCATGCTTATTGTGTTTGGTCTAGCACTTTCTGGCAGATGAGGAGCAGGGTATGCCGAAAGGTTACAAAAAAATTGATGGGGTAGAGAGAGGCAGGTATAATGCCGAGAAAGTTCCCTTTTTCTCTCCGTCCCTCCTTTTGCTGCAGAACTGAGATCAGCATTTCCTGACTTCTTGGGGACACTCAGTGAGGCCTGTGAGAAGAGACCCCATGCAGCCTGAGGCCCTACTGAGGCTGACTCTGTGCTCAGGGAGAGCAGTCCTGTCCCACTTCTTGCCATGGAAGCTGTGTAGCAAGCAAGGCAGACCCAGCCGGCTGCTCTGCTCAGGCTGGTCTGGGAGGCCCGGGACTGCTCTCTCCTGCTCGGACTGTATTCGGGTAGCAAGAAATGTGCTGGGAGAATTGGACCCCATAAGAGGAAAACAAAACACTTAAATGGATCCCGGGATGGGACGGCACCGCAAAAGCAAAAGGAATCACCAAAACATTAAATCAATATTTGAATAAAAAACCAAAAGGGGCGGGGGAGAAAACTCTCCTTACCAACTTCAAACAGCTTGGTGGCGTTAAACTCCTCGCTTCCTGCAAGCAGACTCACTTCGGTGGCAGCTGTCCTGAAGGTGTCTTCGATTCCTAGACACAGACAGGAGCTCATTTTCCCCTAGTTTTATGGAAAAAGTTACCCTCCAACCCCCCCCCCCCCCCCCCCCAGCAAATACAGAAACAAATACACCTGAACAAAGCTTTTTTGTATTCATGACCACTCCTGGGTAGGAACTTGCCAGTGGAGGAAACAGTAAAAAGCAGGTAGTAGAGCATAAAATATATTAAAACCCCAGATACCATTTGCAGCATGAAATCAGATCCAAATGTGCCTGAATTAGCTTTTTTTTTTTTACCATATTTTTATTTTTTTAGAGAGAGTGCAGTGTAAGTGGGGGAGAGGGGCAGAGGGAGAGATAGAATCTTTTTTTTTTTTTTTGAGAGAGAGAGAGAGAGATGGAGCAATTGAGCCAGGGGCAGAGAGAGAATTCCAGGAGAGGCAGAGGGAGATAGAGGGAGAGGGGGAGAGAGAGATAGAGAGAGAGAGAGAAGCGGGGCTTACCCCAAGCAGGATTTGTGTTTACCTAAAGCGGGGCTCGAGCTCACCTGATGTAGGACTTGAACTCACGAACCATGAGACCATGACCTAAGCCAAATTCATATGCTTAATGACTGAGCCACCCAGGTGCCCCTGAATGAGTCTTAAGGAACTCATTCACTAGGCCCAGGAATGGGGTTTGGGGCAGTGGGGGACACATGTCTGCAAGGCTGTCTGTCTGCTGGTGTCAGGGTGACAAACTGAACTAGAGGCAATGGTTAATATTTTGTCTAGTGGCCAATACCAGTTTTAAGGACTGACTGGGTTAAAATTATAACTAGTCTGGTGATGTTGGGGAAGCCTCTTTACCTTTGTATGCCTCAGCTTTTGCATCTGTAAAATGGAGAGAAAGAAGTGCCCCACCTCATAGAGCTGAATGCATTCAACAAATTATGTGTAAAGAAAGCACAGTTAGTTAAGCGGTAACTGTTGGTTGAGTTTTCCCTGGTTGAGAAAACCAGTTTTCCCTGGTTGGTTGAGAGTAGCTCATTTTGAGGATGTCGCAGTCCACAACTAAAGACCAGATACCTCAAATTCTAGGACTTTCAGCATTGACAACGATGCTTCAAAGAGAATACGCCGACCTTGTCAATACTTGCTCTGAGGGACTGAACTCAGCTTGCCTCATACTTCTTGGTTCCTCTTTCATCCCCAAACTACCATTCCCATCCAGGCTTCCCTTACGGACAGGAGTCTTGTGCTAGCTGAGGCATCCAAGGAGGCTGGAGTGGTGGAGAGCCTTGGCTGCCTGCTAGGTGTGACTTGATTTCCTTTAAGGGGCTCTCTCTGAGTTTATGTGAGGCCCCTTGAACTTATTTGTAGGGTTGACTTAGGGGACAAACTTTTACAGGGTAATCACTGCCAGGCTGGGGAGATTGCCTGCCCCACGACTCCTTCCAGTAAGGCTGAGAATCAACAAACCAAATAAAGAAAAAGATCCTGTAAAAAAAAAAATCCTTCATGAAGCCCTGAAAACCTGGAAGGCCGAGGAACAGAGAGGCAGAAAGGATGGAAGGAGGGCAAGATCAGATGAGAAGAAAATGTATGAACAGTGCTGCTGGGCATGCTGCTCTTGGTGGTGAGAGAAAATGAGAAGGAAACATTCAAAATGGTGGCAGAGAAACATTCACAATGGTGGTCACCAGGTAGTAGACTTGGATCCGGATGCCAGACTGGGAAGAGAAATAACAGGCAAGCCCCCAAGCCCTGACAGTAAATGCCATCTGTATCCATGACTGGCTGAGCCCCATATCCTTCCTCCTGGTGGCTGTGGAATAGTTTAATGGTTAAGAACATGGACTCTGGAACCAGACTGCCTGGATTCACATTCAAGATTGATCACTTGCTGCTTGTGTGACTCATACAAGTTAATCCCATGCCTGTTTCCACAGCTGTCAAGTGGGTACAATAGTAAATACTTATTTCATGAGGCTATTGCAAGGATTAAATGAAATAATGCCCCAAAAGACCTGAGAAATTGGCTTGATACTTAAGTCCTCAAACAATCCTATTCTTCATGATCTTCATTACATTTTGTTTTCCTTCTTCACCATTTTCGCTTTATCTTCATCTTCGCCTTTGTTTTCTTGTTTTATCTCATCTCCATCATCATCATCTTCTTCATACTGTCCTTCTCTCCCTTCGTCCTTTTCTTCATGTATTTCTCCTCTTCCCCCTTCTCATGTTATTATTATTTATTGGTATATTTTGTACCCACCTAAATCCCATCACACCAGACTTCCAACTCAGCTTCATTACAGCGAGCATAGGAAAGATCGGGAAGAGCATCTTGATGGTTGCTCCATTTTCTGAAATCCACCTGCATGGCTGACATGGAGCCCAAGCTGCCACTTGTTAAACGTCAGCCCCATTTTCTACACATGCCCCTTTGCTAACAGACACATGTCCAGTCTGATCCTTCCTCTCTCCCCTCAGAAACCCCTTTGCTCTTTCACTTCTTTTCTGTTTCAGATCTCAGCCTTATGGTCTGACAACCAAGTTTCTAGGAGTAGGAAAAGGAAGTCTGGGGGTGCAGGGATCTAGTTTTCTGCCTCTGATAGTCATCTTTCAGATGAAGCCATTTGGAATGTACAGTTTCTTGGAAGAACCTGAGATATTATTTGAAGCTGGCATTCTACCTGGCAACGGGAACGCAAAAGTAAATGTAAAACTGCAGATCAGGAGCTGGTAAATTTTTTTTGTAAAGGGGCAGAGAGTAAATGTTTTAGGCTTTGTGAGTCACATGTAGTCTTGGTTGCATATTTCTTCCCCCACCCCTACTCACACTCCTCTCCCTCCATTTCCTCCTCCTCTTTCTTCTCCTCCTTCTCCCCTTCCTTCTTCTTGACCCTTTAAAAATGTGTAGGCCATATAAAAACAGGCCACATTTTGACACCCAACTGCCACAGACAGTCACAATTATTCTTTTACCCCCAATGGCCTCTCTCCAATTGCAATTAGTTTAGTTTTTAAAACACTGACAATGCAGTTTAAAGGGATAATTAACTGCCAGGTTTCCTCCGTCTCCTCCCTTGGAGGCTTCAGCAACTCTCACACATCACCGACAGGGCTACCTGCATGGTTCTCCTGTATGTGGCTGTCAATCCACTCATCCTGGCTTCCTTATCAGACCACAAATGTCTGTCTGCGTCTCTTCAAGGCACAACAAATCCCACATCAAAGTCTCAAGTTAAACAGAATCCCCCCTTTAAATTAAACAAGTACACTGTGGCATTGCATTCTAGGTCATGGCTATAGCGATTGTGCATAAGGCTCAGAAAACCCATTTTTTCATCCATTCAGCTCATTATGCTTGTGTTAGCTCTTGTTGTTTCAGCCTGGTCAGAATTCTTACTAGGGAAATGGTTGTATTTTAGAAAGTCACTTTCTCTAAGGCTTAAAAATAAGTTAAAAACTTCCCCCCGAACTTGGAGCCACTCCCCTGTGTATACCAACCTGGGCAGTTTGGACGATCACATGTCCTAGATTCTGTTGCGGTACATGCGTAGCCACAAGACCTAGTCCGTTTCTGGTTGCCATTCCCACAGGTGACACTGCAGACAGACCAGAGACTCCAGTCGCCCTCACCATCTGTGGAATCTGGAAGGGAGCCAGGGATACGGTCACCAGCCTCGCCCAAGGAGTCCCCAAATCCCTCTTGTCAAGCAGCCTGCCAGTTGTCTTCTTCCATCGTTCTCACTGCTGGAGAGGACTAGATGCCAGCTGGAGGCAAAAGGCTTATGGCTCCAGGGTTCATTCTAGGGATTAGCTTCATGAGAGCAGGACTCTGTCTGAGGTTTTGAGCACTGTGGTGGTCAGCACACAGCCAGGGCCTGACTCCTAGAAGGTGCCCGGTCAGTGCTTATTGAGAATGCCTGCATTTGTAGAGTATGGGATCATGGATACTATGGTAGGTAGTTTTCAAAGATGGCCACCATCAGTCCTTTCCCTCCTATTACATATGAGAGGGAGAGAGAGAGAGAGAGAGAGAGAGAGAGAGAGAGATTGAGAGAGAGTGTTTATTTCCCCTTCTTTAAAATCTGAGCTGACTTTGGCCTTAAGAGGGCCTGGCAGCTTCTGACTTTTGCTCTAGGCAATCCAGTCACTGTGAAAGAAACTGAGGCTAAACTTGTGAATTGTGGGACACCGCATGGAGATGGAGGAGGCACATGAGGGGCTGCAAGGCACACACATATGAGTGAAGCCTTGTTGAACCTTCCAGCCCTTCCCAGTGGACAGACGACCACAGTGGATGCTTAGGAGCACACCAACTGCCTAGTGGGGCCCTGCATGAATTCCTGAGCCACAGAATCATGATAAATAATAAACTGCTGGGTTTTTGTTTGTGTTTTGTTTAAAGTTTTTATTTTAGAGAGAGTGAGAGTGCAAGTGGGGGAGAGGGGCAGAGGGAGAGAGAGAGAGAAAGAGAGGGAAAATCTTAAGCAGGCTCCATGCTCAGCTCAGAGTCTGATATGGGGCTTGATCTCATTACCCTGGGATCATGACCTGAGTCGAAATCACGAGTTGGATGATCAACTGACTGAGCCACCCAGGCACCCCTAAAACCATTGTTGTTTTGGGATGGTTTGTTATACAGCAGTAGATAACTGCTACATAAAGGTAGAGCTAGAAATGATCCTTTGAGGTCATCACTCAATATCTATCCAATGAATATTTATTGAGCCCCTATTATATGCCAGGCATAATTCTAGTTATGTGGGAAATATCATTAAATAAAACTTTCAAAGATTTTTTTTTCCTGGTGGAACTAATATTTTAGTAAGAAGAGTCAGGCAATAATCAATAAAAATGAGTAAGTTATACAGTGTATTAGAAGTCAATAAATGATAAGGAAAAAAGGAGTAGACCAAACTGGGGGGTGGGGTTGCTGAGAACGTGAGTGGTGTGAGGAAGGTTGGTATGTTATCAAGATGAAGTTCCTCTTTTTTTTTTTTTTTTTTAATTTTTTTTTTTCAACGTTTATTTATTTTTGGGACAGAGAGAGACAGAGCATGAATGGGGGAGGGGCAGAGAGAGAGGGAGACACAGAATCGGAAACAGGCTCCAGGCTCTGAGCCATCAGCCCAGAGCCTGACGCGGGGCTCGAACTCCCGGACCACGAGATCGTGACCTGGCTGAAGTCGGACGCTCAACCGACTGTGCCACCCAAGCGCCCCTGAAGTTCCTCTTTTAAAAGTAAAGAAACCAAGTCCTGGAGGGACTGGGGAACTTACCCAACGTCATAAGGGTAACAGAGAGGAAAGCTTGGGCCCTAGTGCTAAGCCCTTGGTCTGCACAGCATGATCCCCTCTGAAGCATCTTCACTCTGTAATACTTTCTCCTGGTTTATCCAGATCTTTCTACAGCCTTGGGGCTGCCTCCAATGCCAAACTTGGAGCTACAGGCATGTGCTTTGCAGGGAAGGGGCCCTCTCTGTTCATAACAGGTCGCGGTGATTGTTATGATGTAGGCCTATCAGGAATGTAGTCCACACATGTTTCTACCTGCAGGATGGGCCCTGTGCCAGCCTCCCAGGCTGCTGTTTGCATGGCATCCACTCTGAACACTCCTCAGGCAAACACAGGGCTGCCGAGTCTCCTCAGCCCATTAAACGGAGTTGGGGAAGGGGGTGTCGTTCATGGTTGTGTCCTCTTCCCTAACCCAGAGCAGAGAGTTTGCCCACACCTTGCCTGCCCCAAGGGCCCCCATCCATTTCTTCTCTCTACCCCAAAAGGAATCTTTTTGTATTTTGATTATCTTCTAAGAAATGGTTTTCCAGCAACACGGCCGAACAGGTGTTTGAAACTACTGCCTCGTGTGAAGGAGTTGGGCCCATTTCCCCAGTGTCAGCCTCTCCATCTCTCTTATCTCTTACTAGGCATCAACAGTAGAATTAGAGAGAAAAGTTGCTTCCAGAGGGCGAAACCATCTCAGTAAGGGTGGTTGCTGCTCCCTCCAAGACCTCTGTGGTCTGGTATCTCTTGGTAATCTCCCCCCGAGAACACCAGAGCAATCATGAGATCACACTCTGGTCAGTGGGAACATCCAGGTGCAGTGGGTTATAGGCACACACTAACACACTGAACCACATCCGACACGTACCACCAAGACCAGATTTGTTGAAGGGAACAACAACAACAAAAGTCACAAGTAAAGATCGTAATGTCATTAGACTCATAAAGGGGACGGTGGGCAAGTCAGAGAAAGCTTACTAAATCAGATAAGTAGAGTTTATGTCATGGATATGCTAGGTACATAATCCAGTGATGCCAAGTGGTGTAGCTGTTTTGCTCAGCCGAAGCAATGGGACCTCAACCATCTAGATCTCCTACAGCCTTTCCTTCCTGTTGCAGTAAAATGGAGAGACATTTTGGAAAATATGTTTGACCTTTAAGATTCTAACATTAAGCCCGCCATGAGGCTTATATTGGAATCTTTGCACAAGGTAATTTCTGGTTTTGGTTTCTTGGATCGAAATTATTGAATGTTAATACTGTGTTGGATATGTGAAAAATGACTTCCATCATTCCTTTCCCCATATCTGCCCTTTGGTTACTCTCTCTTGCCCACCCCAGCCTGGGCCATGTGACTTGCTTTGGCCAATGGGAAAATAGCAAACATGATGCAAACAGAGGCAGGAAAAGTGTTCGTGGATTAGGGTTTGCTCTCTTGACACAGAGAACTCTTCCATCACTATGTGAAGAGCCTGGGCTGGCAACCTGGGGGGGAGGGACCAGTTAGAGAGAGGCCCCAACCACCCCAGCATGCCCAGCTATTCAGCTGGGGCCCCATCATTGAGTAAAGCCATCCTAGACTATCCAGCCCCAGCCAAGCCAGCCCAGAGCTGAATAACAGTTCAGGCAAAGTTCAGACTCTTTTCTTTTTTCTTTTTTTAAAATGTTTATTTTTGAGAGACACAGAGAGGCAGAGAGAGAGCATGAGCAGAGGAGGGGCAGAGAGAGAGGGAGATAGAGAATCCCAAGTAGGTCCATGCTGTCAGCGCTGAGCTGGATATGGGGCTTTGAACTCATGACCTGAACCCAAACCAAGAGTTGGACGCTTAACCGACTGAGCCACCCAGACACCCCAAAACTGTAGATTCTTAAGAAAGAACCCATTTGTTCTTTTAAGACACTAAATTTAGGGGGTGGTTTCTTAAGCAGTAAAAGTTACCTGTTACAAATACACCATAAAATTCTCCCTAAAATATGCTCTCTAGATGGCTAGCAGAGTCTGGAACAATGAAGGGTTTATTATCCCAATAAGTGGCTCTCTTCATGTTATTATTTTTTTTGTTTTTTTTAAAGCATAAAGAGAGAGAGAGAGAGAAAATGAGCAGGAGAGGGCCAGAGAGAAAGGGGGACAGAGGATCTGACACAGGCTCTGTGCTGACAGCAAAGAGCCTGACGTGGGTCTCGAACTCAGGAGCTGAGTTCAGATCATGACCTGATCTGAAGTCAGACAACCAACTGAGCCACAAAAGCGCCTCTTCATGTTTTTATTTTAAATGCTCACAAAGCCACTGATTTTTCCAATTTTTCAAAACATGGTCCCCCAAATCAGAAACAGAAAAGCTCCATACCCATGTGGCTAATCATTTCTATTAGGTTAGCAATGAAATGAAGCCACCTCCCAGGGCAGAGCGTGTATGTCCACTCACCACCCTGCAGGCTCCATAGTATACTGTCCCAGATAAATGTCCCAGCAAAGACCCTCCTCTTGGGTAATCTCTATTTGTTTAATGCATGCAAAGGACAGAAAGCTTTGAGGGCAGTATTCCTTTCTGCTATAGCAAAACAAGCCTGTTGTCATGTGCTCACCTGCCAGGGAGCATCGCTCAGAGCAGAAAATGAATATGAACAACAGTAACCACTAAGATGACAACAATGACAGTAAAAGACAGTCCCTGTGACATCAAAGAGTTCAATGAAGGAAGAAAACAATCCACAGGGTACTGGGCTGAGAGCTGGGTCTCAATCATGTCATTTGAAATTTTAAAGTAGTGATTAAGCAGTTTCAGGTCACTAGAGTTCTGTGGGACATTTATAGTGTCTGGGCAACTGGAGTGATTTGGGTCTTGACTTGGTCACTGGCAAGCCTCCACCACTAATCCTAGATGAGAGTGGCTACCAATTATTGAGGGCCTGCTTTAACCAGCTTCTCTGTCTAAATACACTGATTAAACTTCTATAATAATCCTGTAAGGTAGGTAGAAACTTCCTCCTTTTATGGATAAAGAAACTGAGGCTCAGAGAGGTTAAGGGTCTTGCCTAAGGACACACAACTCAAGCCTGGCAGATCTGGGATTAGATGTGAGGTCTCTGTGGCAGCATGCTGTTCTATATCCTGGTACTCCTGCAGCTTTAATTCTGGCCCATGTTGGCCTCTCTTTTTTAAGACACCCACTTATGTGGCCATAATTCAACATTACAAAGAAAAAGCCTCAACAAAAATCACTGTGAAATCTATTAAAATAGGACCATGACCAGTCAGAGAATTGCAAAGAACTGAGTCCCAACCCAGGTTTACAGTAAGCGATGCCTATCTGATTTCATTATATGGTTGATTCAGAACAATTTTGGCAATGGTATTCTACTATTTGACAGAAAAATATTTACTCGGATTCTTTCTTGGTCCTTGATGATACCTTAAGTGTCTACACAGAAGGTATTTAAAATGCAGCATCTCAAATTGAGTTCAAAATTGAGCCAACCCGTGGTCACATCATATGTTTCCACAATCGCAACTTAGGTGTAACTAACTCCCATTGTGTATTTTAGAATTTATTCTAAAGATGCCATTACATTCTATTTTTTTTACACCAACATTTTTCTGAAGAACTCTTTGGCCACAAGCATTTAAATTATTACGAAAGATCCTCCCTTCAAAAATCTGAGATCAACTTCCAACACAAAGGCCAGTTCCTGTGGTGATTTTCACACATACTTAGGCACAGTGAGTCTTGCTGCTTTGCCACCGCAGGAACCTCGCCATCCTGGGCCATGTGTTCATTCCCTCTGTCCTTCACCACACACATCATAGGGATAAATACTTAGACATTGTTTAGTAGTTTCTTATTGATTGAAATAAAGAGCATTCAGCTCATCCAATGCTGTGTGGAATTCTGGAAATCACACATTCCTTGTGAGCCCGTCAGGGAAGTAAGTAATCATTCATTCATTCTGCATGCTACTGAGCATTTACAACATGCTCAGAGTCTTGCTAGTCAAAGTGTGGTCTGAGCACTGTCAGCTTCATCTATGGCATCAGACGCTGCATTTTAAAAGACCCCAGGTTAGGGATGCCTGAATGGCTCAGTCAGTTAAGTGTCCGACTTCAGCTGAGGTCATGATCTCATGGTTAGTGGGTTCAAGCCCCATATCGGGCTCTGCGTTGACAGCTCAGGGCCTGGAGCCTGCTTTGGATTCTGTTATCTCCCTCTCTCTCTGCCCCTCCCCTGCTTGTGTTCGTTCTCTCTCTCTCTCTCTCTCTCTCTCAAAAATAAATAAATAAATAAACAAACAGACAAAGAAACAAACATTAAAATAAAAGACCTCCAGGCTATTTGTGTGCACACTGAAATCCAAGAAGCACTCCGTTAGGGATATTTTAAGGGACGAGATTTTCTTTATAAAGTAGCAATCCTGATATCTGCTCTAAGGATGAGGAAGTTACCAAGAGATAGTCCAAACCCATGAAAGATGGGGGTTTCCCATGGCCCAGGGATGCTGTGAGATCCAGATGTGGGATACTGCACAGGTATTCTAGGCCTAGAGAGCTGGGGTGAAGGTGACAGAGGCAACCACAGGAACTGTCCTAGTAGAAGCAAATTCTATCTTCAAGATTGAAATGGACGATGTTCTTAATGTTCATGAATTTGGTAGAGTGTATTCTGTAAGAGCTTTAGATGCAAAAGTTGTTTCTAGTGGTGGTCTTCAACTTCGATGAGCATGAGAATCACCTGCTGACCTTGGCTGAGAAAAGAAAGAAACAAAAAAGCAAAGAAAGACCAACTCCAGGTCTCACTCCTGGACACTCTACTTCAGCAGAAGGACAGCAGCATCTCTCAAACTAGGCTGCACACCAGAGTCACTCATGGAGCTTTGAAAAACTAATGCTTAGGCCTCAACCCGAGAGATCCCAATATAACTGGTCAGAAGATAAGTCTCAGCATCGGGACTTTAAAAAATTGCTCGGGTGAGTATAATGAGCAACCAAGGCTGAGAACCATTGCTCTGGGATAGTGGTGCTCAGTGCACCAGAACCTCCGGAAGGCCCGTTCAAACACAGATTTTGGGGACCCCACCCCAGAGTGTCTTACTCAATAGGCCTGGGGTTGGGGCCTGAAGATCTGCATTCCCATCACAGTCTCAGGTGATGTTGATGCAGCCGATTTGGGGTTTACACTTTGAGGAATGTTGGTATAGAGAGAGACGGGGCTGGGACCAGGATTGGCATTTTATTTTCATTTTTTTTAATGTAATATTTTTGAGAGAGACAGTGTGAGCAAGGGAGGGGCAGAGAGAGAGGGGAAGACATGAATCTGAAACAGGTCCCAGGCTCCTAGCTGTCAGCACAGAGCCCAACATGGGGCTTGAACTCTGAAAGGCGAGATCATGACCTGAGACAAAGTCAGGCACCAAACCGACTGAGCCACCCAGGTGCCCCAAGGATGGGCATTTTTAAACATGCAACCAAGGGATTCTGATGTGGAGGGTCTGAGCTCCATTCTTTGAAACAATGTTCTGTATGTGCTGAGCAAACAGCTTAAGCCAAAAACCAGTGGTGACATGTCAGACTGGCACCCAGGGATCCTCTGTGTTTCTCTTGCTCAACACCATGGGACTTTTCCCCCCATTTATATCTTCTAATATAAGCATCCATTTCTATTGTCCTAAATGATGTGCTATGTTTTATTCCCTAGAGAGGCAGAATAACACAGTGGTTAAGAGAACAGATGCTGGACTCGGACCGCCTGAGATGAATCCTAGGTCTTGACACTTCAAGTCAAATTGTTTAACTTCTCTAGCCTTCAGTTTTTCCATCTGTAAAATGGGGTATCTGCCTCAAATTGCTGATTAAATAAGCTAATATATGTGAGATGCCATGAAGTGGAACTGGTGCATGGGGAGTGCTATATAAACGTTGATGATTATTCCCAGTCCTTTCTCTTAGAAACAGATAAATTGGACTTCTTCCAGAAAAGGGGGAAGGTTTGAGAAGCCTCCTGGCTGGCAAGAATATGGGAGTTCTCTTTCTGCTACCCTAGTATTTGATGTGTATCTCTACCATGGCACTGTTTTCCTCTCTCACTTAACTTTTCTCCCTTATCCACAGATGGTGAGATCCTCATTAGGAAAGACCCATGTCTTTCTAACTTTTGGATTCCCAGAGCCTAGCATGGTGGCAGACACAATGCATGATCTTCAGAAAAGGTCTTCCTGCTTTGGAAGTTGCCTGCTATCATCTATTAGCAGCAGAAATGACTCTCCAATATACAACTGGTCTTCCTACTGAGAAATGGAGGTAAGGGTGAGAAGGCAATGGTGTGAGACAAATCATCCCCATTGCATAGCATTTGTTCCTAAGGCTGTGGATGGTGAAGCCACAAGAACACTGTCACGATGGGTGAATTTGTAAGATATCAGATATTCTCATAACATGAGGCAGACTGCCTGATTCCCCACAAAGCCTTGCCAGGTCTGTTTCATTTCCTCTTTTTGCACACATGAGATGTGTTTCCCAGCTTTCCTTGAATTATGTGGGCCATATGACTACGTGCCACCAACAGAATGTGGTGTGGTGGTGTGCTAAGCAGATGTGATGTGTATCATCTCCAGGCTGAGGGGTTAAGATCATGGGTGCCTTTTCTAGGCTCCCCCTGTCCCCTTGGCTGCCAGCCAAGGAGCATAACTCAGGTCCTGATGGTTTGCCGAGCTCCAACATGGAAGAAGCCTGGATCCCTGAATGTCTGAGTGGAGCTGAATTTCCCCCACTGTCTCCCACTCCGACTCAAGTGAACCATGATTTTTATTATTTAAATCACTGAATTTGTAAGTTGTTACCTCACTTCTCCTACTCTAAAAACATGGGAAACTAGAAATTCCAACTTGGGGTCTTCACATGTATTCGTGGGGGAGCCTTACTTTGACAACCTGTGAAGCACATGTTCATGTGGATTCCCAAGGGCTGCTCCACTGCCAATGTCAAACATAACATGGTTGCCTGGTCAACAAAGGCAACTGGACACATCTCTTTTTACTAAATTGATTTTTAGTATGAAATTTTCAGTAAAATATGCAAGGAAGTTAATTTGGTGCTATCTTCACTTTTAGAAATAAAACTTTTTTGGGAAAAAAAGCAGAATGTCAAAGATCCGTAACTAAAAAAAAAAAAAATTCTCTCCTAGGATAATTGGTATGATTTAAAAATTATAGGCTTTCCAGAAAAATGTGGCTGCTGGTGCCTCCTTGGGGCTTCTGTGGAACAAAGTCTTTATGAAGACCAAAAACCACATACTGTAAACTGGGTTTTGCTTGGCTCCGTGTCCATTAGGCCTCATCATCTTCATTTATTCTCCCCATCAATTTTAGATCACTGGGTGGTAAACTCACCATATTCTGGCTGGTCTTTGGTTTCAAAAGTCCGGTGGCCTGGGGCTGGACGGTCCCACCCCCTGGGGGGGTTGAGGAAGTTGCTGTCGTCTGAGGTACTGTCGTACTTATAGTCTTGGTCCCCGCTGTTGGCCCTCGTCAGGGACAAGGACCTCTGCCACCAGGCCCTCCAGTCAGGGGACGGGACTGACCAGCTGGGCTTATTCTCTGGATGCTGATCTTTATCTGCTTCAGAGTCAGGACCATCCACCACCTCTATGGTGACCTGAAGAATTCAGAACAGGGCAGAGTCAATGAGGAGTTGATAGTCTCCAAACTAGGTACCCTCAGAAGAAAGTCTAAGAGAGTAGAGGGAAATGATGGCTGTGTCCCTCATGGAGGAAAGCTGAGACCACATGGTGATACCGAATGGAAAACAACCAGGAATGGCCCAAATGAACCACATGACCAGACAGAACTGATGTACATGGGCTTCAGGTTGTGAGGAGACAGTTCATCACTAGGGTTCCTGATTTTCTGATGACTACATTGCTGGGAAGTCTTTAATTCAAGAAGTAAACATGTACTATATGTGTTTCTAAGGTGACACAAGGATAATTATAATAAAACCAAACACTTCTTGAGTACTTAATCTGTAACCAGGCACTGTTTTACGTATTCTACATATATTAATTTATTTAATCCTCATAATAACCGAATAAAGTTGGTACTACTGATTGGCCCCTATGGTTGACTGTCTGAAAAGATGGCCTCAGCAATTCATCCCATCTTTGTATTAAGAAGTGGAGGTTATTTCCTCTCCCTTTTATTCTGGCCCAGTCTTGTGACTCACTTTGTTCAGTAGAATATGGTAGGAGTGACGCTGTGACAAGCCTCATGAGGTCTTGCAGCTTCCATTTTCATTCTCTTGGAATGTTCCTACCATTAGGTAAGGAAGCCTTACACATAGTGAAGAGAGAGGCCACTTAGCAGAGAGCTGAGGTGCTTCAGCCAATGGCCAGCTCCAGGGCCCCAGTCATGTGAGTGAGGCCATCTTGGATGCTCCAGCCCAGTTGGGTTACCACAGTCAATACCATGTGGACCAGAGACAAGCTCTTTTGGCTGAGCCCTGTTCAAATTCCTAACCCACAGGACTATGGGCAATCCAGGATCATCGCTTCAAGCTATTAAATTTTGGTTGCTAGACAGCAACAGGTTAGCTTTTTGCAGAGAAGTTAACAACTTGCTGAAGGTCACACAGCGAGAGTGGCAGATGCAAACTATCTAGCCCTAAAGCCCATGCTCTCAACAACTTTGTGACACTGACTCTCAAAAGGTAATAGAAGTACTGTCCCCTCATGCAAATAGGGGGGCAAGAAGGCCACAGAGGCTGGTGGGGACTGGCCGCCACAGGTTGTGTAGAGGTGTGAGCACAAGGTCCTCAAGGGCCGCAGTTGTGACTTTCGCCCATCCCACATCCAGACTCTGTGTGCACTCCTCAACTGACCCTGAGGGTCAGAGCAGATAATCCCAGAGCCAAGGTTAGAACTTGCTCTTGGATGTACAGAGCCTAGTTTTGAAGTCATGGGGCTGGAAGAATGCAGTTTCTTGGCTCTGAGAGACAATCAACGTAGAGAAACTTGTTTAAAAAAATATAATAAAAGACTCATTGGGTTCCTTTGGCCATCACATAGCCCTTGCAACACCCCCTGGATGAGTTGTGTGCAAATGAATCAGAAACATGTGCTCCGAGTAATCAGCGCAAGATGTACTGGGCAGATGCGTTTCCAGTTTTGCCCTAACTCGACATCTGAGAGAATTGCTGGGATGCTCTGCCAAATTGCACCAGGGTGTGCCCATCTCTGAGACAAATGGCCCCTTCCTTGTGTACTAGGAATGGGGAGGTTTGAATTCTACTCACTTTGACATTCCAAGGAGGTTGCCCAGCCTATGGTAGGCCTAGGCTATGGCTTTGTGTGGTCCAGACACAAGGTCAAGGGTATGACCATCAGTCCCAGAGTATCCTCGGGCTACAGGAAGCCAAGTGAATCTTTTTCTGGTGTGGGATACCTAGAAGGGCATCATTGGCTTTATTCCATGCCACCATCATCTCCAGCCTGGTAAGCATCTCTTGCATATTAATAAATAATTATGGAATGTTTAGTAGTCTTCCAGAAAGGAAAAAAGGGAAGAGAAGAACAGGAATACCTCATACATCTTATATCACTGCTGTTTGTTGCAAAGGCTGGTTGCTGGAGAGTGACTGGGACCCACATGCAGCCCTGGGAGGACAGGTGCCCCTGGAATGCACAGCTGGGTGGTGCAGAACTGAGCCAGGTAGTGACAGGGCAATGCTGAGCCTTCAGAGACATAACCTTTCTCTTCTGCAGTCTTGTTCCCCTCTGCTTATAGACTGAACGACTGAGCCGCAACAATCATCTGTAAGGCTATTAAGGTCTCAGAGGGGAGAAGCTGCCAAGAGCCAGGCAAGCCTGCAATTATGGTAATGAAATCAGTCTCTGGGTAGAAGATAAGGGGGAACGTGCCCAACGGTTTTGGTATTCCATTTGTATTCAGACTGGAGTCGAAGGGATTGCCTAAGCAGACGTGCCCTGCAATTTCTCCAAGCTGGGAATAAAAACAATTTCATGTTTTAAGCTATTACCGTCAATACGATTTTTCCCCCCAAACTGTTGCTCAGGTCCAAACAAAATAGATTTGTTGCCTGGCCAGGCAATAAGTAGCAAAATACGAATTTACTCCAAAAACCATATCGATGACTGAATCTTAACAGCTTAGAGGTTTCTTTTTCCCCTTTAGTTTCTGGCCACAGCCCCAACTGAATTAAAAACAAAACAAAACAAACAAAAAAAAACAAAAACACACATAAATCTTAAACCCACCCTTCCCTGCGGTTAATAATGTGGAAATCTCATACTGATATCAGAAGAAGAAATCTAATCTTGAACCTGAAATTTTATAGGCATCCAATTAAAGAAACTTAATGAGCATGATCAGTGGCTTCTTGGATGGCAGAGATTAGTTTTATATTTCCTGTTGCTCTCATTCTTATTTACATGTTCTTCAGCATCAAAGAATGTGTGGATAAAGATGCCTTAAACAATAATCAATGTGACAGGCTGAAGATGTGGGAGTATAGATTTCCAAGCCAAAAAAGATGCTAGACCTTACTATCTTTTCTGTTCTTTAATATGCATAATTGATGTGCTTTAGTATATTTATTTTTTCTGGACTTTTCCACACCATGAATCAAGACAGTACAAGAAAGAGAACTCTTTTAAAAGACCCAAGTCCAACTTCTGGCAGGAACTTGTCAGCTCCAAAAAAAAAAAAAAAAAAAAGTCCGAAATAAGTGTCGATTTGGGGAATTCTGTCCAAAATTGGGAAGTGAGGATAAGATCCTATGAAGTGCTACCAGCTTCTTTCCTTCTCTTGATAGTTATTTGTTAGAAACAAACTCTTTACAGTAACTTGCTCTGAAAAGCACTTTTCATAGAGAAACTAACACATTTCTCAGTCTATTGGTTAATAAACTAATGACTCTGTGAATACATAAGCTTTGACCTCTCAACTTGGGGGAATCTTCTAGAATCTTTTAACTCAGTCCTCTAGGCCTGGAGACCTCTGGTGATTAGGCAGGTGTGGGTTGGTATTTCCCAGACAGGAAAATGAACCCTGTATGGTGAAGTGATTTCCTGAAGAGCACAGAGCATCCAGACAAGGAAATAATCTCCAGTGAAGAGTTAGGTCCCAGATTACGCTCTCCCTCCTTCCATGACAAATGCAGCAGAAAGAACACAAAATGGACTAAGGAAGTATATAATCTCTGCCTCTCAGGCTCACCGATGATCCAAAACACAACTATAGTAACCCAGCGGTTACCAGTAACTGTGGTTAGTACTTTGAGGTTTGCAGTGTGCTTGCCCAAACATTATTGCTTGTTCTTCACTAGTTAGATCTGAATTTCAGGCACAGAAACTGGATTGGAGAATTCAAGTTCCTGAGGGGAACAGCAACGTGCAGAGCTGGTCTCAAAACTAGTTCTTATGATTCCCAGTTATTTTTTTTTTAAGTTTATCTATTTATTTTCAGAGAGAGAGAGAGAGAGAGAGAGAAAATGCAAGTGGGGGAGGGGAAGAAAGAGAGGGAGAGAGAGAAACCCAAGCAGAATCTGTGCTGTCAGTGCAGAGCCCTATGTGGGGCTCGATCTCACAAACTGTGAAATCATGACCTGGGCTGAAATCAAGAGCCAGACTTAACCAACAGAGCCACCCAGATGCCCCTGATTCCCAGTTATTTTATACATGTTTCCTCTGTCATCTTAATCCACTATCATCACCAACCTGAATCTACCCATTTGGGGACACTTACCATATACCTGTCTCTGTGTTAAGTGCTTCATGTGGATGATCTCATTTAATTCCCACAACAAACTTTCTTTTGTTCAGTATTGTACTACAGAGGTACTCATGGGTAATATTATCACCCTCATTTTATAGATAAGGACACTGAGGCATAGAGAGGTCAAGTCACCTGCATGAAACCACAGAGACCAAGCCTGGTAGATTCAAGTGTGATGCCTGATCCAATGCAGCTCAGTGCTCTGGACAACATGCTCCCATGAGAATCTTAACAATATAGGCTTGTCCACATAGCTGTGTGGGCCCATGTCTTGGGCACAGAATTTCTTGTTTCTTCCTCAGCCAGACCTGCCATTTCAAAAGTATTTTAGAGAAAAAGGAGGAGGGGAAATCAAAAGTAGTAGCCCTGCCCAACTCATCTGGTTGTATCGTGTGGCACTCAAGAGGCCTATGACCATGTACATAAGTCTGTGCAAGTAAAAAAAAAAAAAAAAGAACTTTGGGTGACTATTTTAAGTCTCCCTCAATTGGAAAAAAGAAATAAGTATATTGGTTGAAACTAATACTAATTTCGGCTTGATCCAGAAAAGAGAAGTATTTGTTTGTGAATAGCTACTATGGTAATGAAGTGATGCAGTAAGACTAGTAATGAGTTTATTTTAGAGACTTTTGTCTTTGCTATCTGACCATCAGCTGCAGACCAAAAAACCCAGCCAACAATACTAAAGTTCAAGTCTAACTTGTCCTGGGGGAATTTCCTTTCTTTCTGAATGATTTATTTATTTATTTTTAACAAAACCCAACTTCTAGAATTGTTTCAAATTTAATATGGAGATTGTGTTCAGGAGTTTGAGGCTCTTTCTTTCTAATTCGTACATTGTTGTCTTTTCTTTTTCCCACTCACTTCCACAGCCCTAAACCAGTCCCACCTGGCTTGGAGGGGTGGGGTGGAGGTGGGGTGAAAAAAGCTCCAAAAATCCAGGCTTTTAAAAGGATTTCCCTTCCTAAAAGTTAAGAGGTCCAAGAGGGATGTGACAGGCTTGCACAGGCTCAGCAATATCACTTTGCAAAGGTGTGGGCTATTTGGCAAGAGGGACAGCAGACCCTAGTCCTGGAGCGTGGGAAACTCTTCCAGACACTGGATGGATTGGTGGGGGGGGGGGGGGGCTGTTCAGAGAGAGGGGTATCAAATTCCTGTTCAGCTTCCCGGCTTCAGAGCAGGACAGCTAGGTGTGGGGGTGAAGGGCAGGTTGCCAGGGGAGGGGGGAAGACAAGGCCAGGGGCCCTAGCAGTGGAAGCTGACCCACTGATGCGCCCTTCACCTTCTTCACTCTCCTCCCCAGAGAGACAAAATGCTTTGACGGCCTGGGTGATCAGTGGGGCTGTCTGGTTGGCTGAACCGCCTCGTGTCAAACCAGTGCATTTCAACAAAAGGGCAGTGCTCTAAGGAAGGGGCAAGGGCTGCCAGCACAGAAACCATCACCCCCTTTTAGAAAGCACCTCATTTTTAAAGGACCACCAGGGCACTGGTTTACTCAAGTGCAGTGGTGCATGGGGCTGTAGGGGATGGCACTGTGTGTGTCTGTGTGTGTGAGAGTGTGTGTGAGCATGCGTGCTAGTGTACTCACACGCAGACCTAGGATGGGGCGCTCAGGGATGGCAGCTGCTTCGTTCTCTCTTCGAAATCTTTCTGAGTGACCCTTGTGGTCTTCCAGAAAGAAGAGGCCAGAAACACGGCTCAATTTTCTTTTCTGTCAGGCCAACAGGTCATCAGATCAACAAAACATAGGCTGCTCACCCCTTTCTACTGCCTGAGGAAGGCTAACAGACACGGGGATTGCACAAAGCAGAAGTGGAGTGGCCCATTCAGGCAGTGGACAGAAAAGTGGTAGTAGCTTAATCTTCATGGGCTTTGGACTCTACAAGTATCTGGGCTAGGGTACCATTAAATTTTTAATTCATTCTGCCCATAACCCTGATATTTGCAGCTTTGGGGAGACCTATGTTCTTGGGAGTTACGGTGATCTTTGCTGTCCAAAGGGCAACTCAGAAAGGTATGAGGTCCTGAAAAAGCAGCCCTAGCCTCTTTCCACTCTGTGCTCTAAAGCATCCCTTTCAGAAGCAGCACCTGGAGGAGAACTTTTTGTTCTTGAGCTGGGGTGGTGGTAAGACAGAGTGAAAACAAAGCACTGATTGTTTCTTTCCACCTGTTGTAAGTCTATGTAAACAGGTGGCTTGGGGTCTGAGAGGACACAAGAACAAATAATTTCCATCTCTGCTGTGATTCCTTTCTGACAGTGCACAGGGAAGCTGCATTTAATGAATGCCAGAAGCTTTGCCAGAATCTGGTGTTTGGCCTTTTCATAACTCACCTCCATTTATTCTTTGCTCCTTGGTTCATTCTAGTTCTCTCCACATCCACCAACTCCAGCAGCCCCTCACCTCAGGAAGCTAAGTGGAACTGTTCCAGAGCATTCTCTCCTTCCCATCCAGCCAAACAACACAGTTGAGGGTGATTTAAAATGAACTGTAACCTTGGGTGTTCTATTGACCTCATGCACAGATCCGTCATGCACTTCGCGGTTGCCCTGTCCTTCTTTTTGAAAAAGTAATCTGGGTTTCCCAGGTCTAAGGATCTCAACCACTATTCTTCCCTGACATTTAGGTTCATGTTTTAAAAAGGCCCAAGTGAGGTCTGGGGATTTCCAGACTGATAGATTTATCTGGGAGAGAAGGAGGGGGGAACTTGAAAGTGTTGCCCCAAATTTGGTTCTTAGGTAGAGCCCCATGCACTTAGTAACCTTCCAGTGAGAGGACGCTCTCCCTGTAGCCTTCAGTTCGCCTGCATCTGGGTCTTTTCTTGTAGCTTCACCTAAGAAACTCTTAAATCTATTACATTAATAGCTCAATCCTCAGCATTAAGCCCTATACTACATTTCCCACCTCTGGGGGAATAAAAAGGTGAGCCACAACAAACCTAAAATTGTTTGGAGCATGGCCTAAGCTCCCCTGGAGTGAAGGTAGTCTGGTCCTGAAACCATAAATTCTATAAAAAAGGAAGAAATCACTTCCTGTAGAGGAAGGCCTGATGGGGAGCACTGTCGAGCAACAGTAAGGAGATGTCTGCACCTTTTTTGCCAATCTGCACCTCCCTCAAGAAGATCCTCTGTTCTTTAGCAGAGAGCCATGCAGCCACTTCCTAGAGAGAGAGGAGTGGAGCAAAAGGCCTGTTTTTCTAATTAATCAATTAGAACAATAGAAGACTCATTGACTCATTAGAAATGTTAAGAGGTGCATGATGTGATTTCTGTGTATGAGTTGTCAAAGAATTACCTCCAGAGCATTGTTCACTTCTAGACCCTCAACATTATCCTGCCCCATTTCTTCCCATCTATGCAGACCTGTTCACAATGGAACATAGCATTTTTTTTCTCTCTCGCCTCTGTCTGCATGATCCCTTTGGCACTGTCTTAAGTGGTAGCTGCGACCTTCATATGCATGTCATTTCCTGGAGGGAGAAGGTCTTACATTTCTTAATTTCCCATAACCTAACACAGCACTTTATACACAGTAGGGGCTGGTCAACATTCTAACGGAGGTGTATTCTCCGTGACATTTCTTAGCCACTATGACACTGGTATAATGAGCAAAACAACTCTGACCAAGGAAATCTGATCTAAAGTGGTGTCATGCACAGAATGTTAGTTAATTAAGGATCAATAGCTATGAGGTCAAGTTCAGGAACTTTCTGCCATGTAAGCTAATTGGAATTTGAAGCAGATAGGAAGAATACAAAAATGCTGCCCTTCCCCCAAATGAAAAGAATTGAGAACAAAGCTTAAAAGTATGGAAGCAGGCAAATGAGGACAGGAGCTACAACAGGCATTAGGTTGCCAGGGTGGGTGAGCCTTCCTTGGTTATCATGGCTACTGTCTTTGGGAAGACACAGAAGGAATTACAAGCAAAATTCAAAATTAGGAGTTTGTCTATGAAACATGGATTTGTAGGGTGAGTACTTCTGAGAGCCCAAGAGTCTACATTTGAGCTGCAACCACTGTTTACTAGACATATGACCTTGGGCAAACCAAATAGGAACTTACTGAGTACCTGTTGCATTATTGATAATGGAAAATGATGTGTGCTTCAGCTCCTTCATGAGAGTGTTGGAAGAGTCAAATCATATCAACATTTGCTTTGTAAAGCATTTTATTTCAGTGTAGATGAGTTATTTTTAATCCCAGGTACCCTTTTCCCTAACCTGCCATTCTCTTCAGCTTCTTCCCATCCCATCTTAGCGGTACTGATTCATCTCTCTCCCAGGAACTTCTGTTCTCCCCTCCCTTTCTTTTATCCATTTTTTAAAATCAGTCATTTACATTTTAGAGCAACTGAAGTGTTGTCACCTCCTGAGGGGGTTGCTGGTGTCCAAGGCAAGCTAAGAGGCATTTGTGAGAGGGCCTTCCTGAGTACCTTTGAAACCCTACTATGATTTGTCTAGTGCAACCACGTGTTAGATGGGCCCTTTTCTAGAGCTACCATATTTCATCAATTTCAGGGCATCTTATTTTGTTTTTTTACAATTCAACAGCTCTGAAATCAGGATGTATTGTAGTCATTGGTGTTTTCTTTTTTTTAGTGGTTCATGAAATAATGGTTCCTCTCACAATCAAGGGTGTTACACAGATGAAATACAACACTGTTCTCATAGAGATAAAATGATCGTAAATAGGATTCATTAGGGGTTAAAGAGGAAAATGAGGTAAGGCAGTGGTTGCTTTGGAATCAGGTCAGGACACAAAGAGACAGATTGTTTCATTTTCTTCCACCTTTCAACCCTCTAGCATTACCTGGATATTTGGATTCTGCCCATTTATATCAGCTTTGGAAAGATCTGGAAAGTTTGGTAGATCAAGGAGAAAGGATCTGGGGCCATCTCTTTGTAGGGAAGGGTGCCCAGCGTCTTGCCGGAATCGCTGTCTGGGGAAGGGTTGGTGTGCAGCCTGGTGGTCCAGATGCTCCCCTGGTGCTTCTTTGGAGAGAGAAAAGCTGGTTTCTGATGTAGAGTCAGTTTCCACGTGGAGGTTATTCTAAAACAAACAGACAAGCAAATGAATAAATGAATATGAGGCACATGATTTAAAAATACCAGCCTTAACAGTCCATTAAGTTCCGGAGCAAAGACAATTCCAGTGGCTGGAATTAAACCAGGATGGCATTTCCAACTCATTTTCATTCCCCCTGGTTTATTTACTACATCTTCAAAACGCCAAATCATCAAGAAACATTTCCCAGGCTGCTACCTGGGAATTTTCTGAGGGCTAATGAGTTATGGACTATATATTCCATTAAAGCACATCAACACAAAAGTGCTATTTTGAAGGAGAAGAGGTATTCATTCAGAACTGCAATCAAATTATGGTTTCTTTCTCACAGCTTCAATTAATTAACCACTCTGGAATTAGTTATAGCCCCAGTGTCCAGAGCTCATTTCATCCGTGCAGGCCATGCAACAAAAGATCCGACCAAACTGGATAAAATACTTGAGTCAAATCATTGAATATATCCATCCATTGATCCATCCATCGATCCATCTCTCCACCCATCCACCTATGCGTTTCCCCATCCTATCCATCCATGCAACCATGTATCCATCCATCCAGTCAACAAGTGTCAACCACATGCTAGGCACAGGAGATAGAGCCATGAACAAGACATAGGCCCTATTCTTTTAATGTGTACAACTACTATGACAGATCAGATCAGAGGGTGGTGACTGGTAAGAAGGAAGAAGAACATGATAGTGGCCAGGGACAACATTCGATGGGTTTCTGAAGAAAACCTCCTTGGGAAGGTGAGACTTGAACACCTGCAACAATCTGGGGAAGGAACATTCTCAAAGAGGAAACAGTAAGACAGTCCTGAGCTGGGGATGAACTTGGCCCATGTGAGAGACAGAAAGAAGGCCAATGAGGCTGGTATGGAGTGAGGGAGGGAAGATGGCATGCGATGAGGAGGAAGAGACAGGGATAGAAAAAGAAAAGTGACAAGAAGGCATTTTGAAATTTAATGCCTTTATTCTGCAAAGAAAAGTGCAAGTCTGTTGTTTCTCTCAGCTAGTAAAAAAATGTCTCTATTTAGTTGTCTTTTGGGGGAAATTTTTCTAGTGATTGAAGGGTGTAAAAGTTGTTGGGCTTCTTTCCTAAACCAGCCCTTCTTCTCCTCTCATTCTCCCTGGACTTCTCACTGGAGGTTTCCTCCGTCCCGTCAGGGATGGCATTTTCATGTTTACTGGTGAAGGGAGATGTAGAGATAGAATTTCACCAGCGTTTGGGTCAGTGGTTAATGCTTTTGTTATTCTTGGGCATGTTCTGGGGTTTTGGAGTGTATATTCCAGCACACTGTCTCCACACGCACTCCCTGCCCCCACCGCAGTGCCTTTGACCCAGCCAAAGGGTTACATCTGGTATCAAAACACTCCTGACTCTGAGTACCAAAGGTCAAGAATGGCCAGGGGATGGAACACATGCAGCAGATAAATATCTTCTTAGAGAGCTAACCTGAGGGAATGGATTTTTCCTGTATCTCTTTAAACAGGAATGGGTCTGAGGAATAAACTTGCTGGTGCAGGGGCCACCTTTGTCAATGTTCCAAGAGGCCAAGTGCAATTCTGAGACAGCCTGTCTTCTGTCTCCTTAAAACCTGCAGTTATAGAGTTACAGAGCGGGGAAGCTGACTGCTCCTCATCATGTTTTTGCTTGCCCTCCCTTTTTGCTCAAGAAATGTGGCCAAGGGCTGTGTCTTTGTTCACCTTTCCAGCCACCTCTCTGCCATGGTTTTTGTCTCCTGGCACATCCTTGCAAAGGGAGTTGCCCTGGCATACCCCAGCATTGCTCAGTGCAATGAGGGCCAAATGTATTATGCTGAGACTGAGCCCAGCACATGGAGAGAGGGGGTGGGGGAGGGGAGGGGAAGGGAGGGAAGAGGGGAGAGGGAGAGAGAGAGAGAGACAGACAGAAAGAGAGAGAGAGAGAGAGAGAGAGAGAGAGAGAGAGAGAGAAGCATGCTAAGTCTTCCCTCAATATGAGTTCTCTATCATTGTTCCCTTGCTCTTCTTCCGGGATCCCCAACCCTAAAACTTCTGCAACACTGTTAGGGAACACAGTTGGATTCTTATGGTGAATTTCTTGCAGCGGATTTGTGAGTATAAGTCTCAGAGGGGACCAAGATTTGCTTGCCAATTGCTTCCGGAATCACTTGAGAATCTAGCCCTAACTTCGTTGCAGTTACTGGGACATACTGCTTAACTGGGTTAAAAATGGAGCTCTCGTTCCTTAACTCTGTGATGAAGTACACTTTCTACTCCTAAAACTCACATTTTAGAGGAAGAGATAGGAAAGGCTGTTTGGCATTTTGCTTAGACGGCTGAAAAACCAAGGACTGAATCTGAATGGTTTCTTGCTCTGAGTCTGGAATTTTCTTGGTAGGAGATACACCACCACAGAGTGATCCTGGTTTAGCCACGAACCAAGAAACCCATTAAACATTCTATGGCTCAATGATCCTCCATGTAAAACAGTCCCATGCTGTCCCAGCAGGATGGTTAAGACAACTCAGTTGGGTTGTTGTCTACACATGAGAAAAAAAGAGAAGTTTAGAGTTAGGGCAATCGGCTGGCCAGCTCAGGCCACAAGCTCCTCTGCCGGGAATAGATTGGGGCTAGAGTATGTTTTGGCTTGAGTTCTGCACACAATTGTGGCATTTCTCCATCTTTTCTTGATCCCCCTGCCCACCCCCCAAACAAGTTCAGTGTTTGTAAAGCATTTGGAAGATTGTAAGTAATAAAGAAACACCAATCACAATCTCTGAATATCTGAATTATCCTTGTGTCTTTATCAAAACATATTTAACTGGAAACCTTGGCTCCCTGCAATGGGCAAGCTCCCAAATTTCCAGAAACTGGAAGCCCTGGGGAAGGTTGTCTTACAACACCTCCTATAAAATGAAACTCCACTCTATTCAATCAATAACAAGATTTGGGAGTAGCCATTATTTTGGAAATCTAGATTTTTGCATCTGGGGTGGGAGGCAGCAGACAGGATCTGCCAGCAGTGTAGGAGAAAGCCTTTTCTTCCTCTTGTCTTAGGAGCACACTGCACATCTTCCTTGCAGAGTCTCCACCAGAGGTCTGGGTTGATGGCCATCACTCCATCTATAACAATGAGCTCACCCACTGAGTGTCCCCTTAAGTTATTCTAGCAAAGTGAAGATTCTCAGGAAGGGTGGATCTCAAAATAAAGATGTTAAATAGTTTGTTTTACTCAGAAAAGCAAACACCTTTTTGTGAAGGTATTAGCTTGGGAAAGTCCAGGAACTGAGAAAGGAAAATGTCACCATACTTTCCAAGGTGCTGCGGGATTCATTTTGCCTAAACTCACATGACATGAAGAGGTCTGCTTAGTTTGAGAAAATATTTCTTTACCCACAATGTGTCTTTGAGCTGATCTTCAATCAGTGTTGCTGCTCCAATAGCATTGTTCTCTCTGAAACTGTAATTTAAGAGCTGGGATTACCAATAAAAAGAGGAACAGAAGAACTAATGCTATTATATGGTTCATACACATTCACTGTTCAACAGCTGAGGCAGGTGATCTATAGCGGCCAAATTATATAGCTTCTGCTTGACATTCCTCATCTTTGTGCATAGCTCCTGTCCCTCTGTTATTTTATAACGATTCTTACCTAAAATAGAAAACAAAGTAATCATAAAATGTTAACACTGATAAAATAATAAAATGGGAGCCATGTATTTTGCCTCAGAGAGCAGTATTGTGGCAAATATTGCAATTTGCCTAATTCTATCTACCTATATCTATATCATCTATATCTATATCTATATATGTATCTATATATGTGTCTATATCTGTATTTATATCTATAAATATATGGGTTTTTTCAGTATTTGTTTCAGGCGGCAATGTTCCTGGATAAAACTACATTTCCCAGAAACCGCTAGAAGTAACTGTGTGATACAGTTCTACCCAATGAGGTGTCAGTGGAAGGTGCTGGATGAGACTGCTGAGTGGGAGGCAGTCAGTTTACCATTTGCTTTTCTCTCTTCTCCTTTCTCTTGCCTTGAATGTGGACACAAGTGCTTTGAGTAAAATGAGGCTGCTGGCAGGCATGAAGTCGAAGGCTAGTCTCTAAAGGTGGCTGAATGGGCTTTCAACAATAGCCAAGTTATGAAAAGAGCCTAAATGTCCATCAAGGATGAATGGATAAAGAAGATGTGGTTTATATATACAATGGAACACTACTTGGCAATGAGGAAGAATGAGATCATGCCATTTGCAGCAATGTAGATGGAACTGGAAGGTAGTATGCTAAGTGAAATAAGTCAGTTGGAGAAGACAGATATCATATGTTTTCACTCACATGTGGAACTTGAGAAACTTAACAGAAGACCATGGTGGAAGGGAAGGGGAAAAAATAGTTATAAACAGAGAAGGAGGAAGGCAAACCACAAGAGATTCTTGGATACAGAGAACAAACTGAGGGTTGATAGGAGGTGGGGGAGAGGGGAAAATGGGTGATGGGCATTGATGAGGGCACTCGTTGGGATGAGCACTGGGTGTTATATGTGAGCGATGAACCACAGGAATCTACCCCCCAAAACCAAGACTACACTGTATACACTGTATGCTAGCCAATTTGACAATAAATTATATTAAAAAAAATAATAAAGGTGGCTGAATGGAAAGATAGGGGAGCCTGGGTCCCTGAAGGCATGGTAGAGCCATCATACCAGTCCTGGATTGGTGGCCTCTGAACTTCTTTTACCACTACCACGAGCATTAATGTTGACATTGACAATGCTGCAGCACCAGTAACAACGTTCCCTGTTGTGACTCTAATTTTAGAGCTGTGACTACCAATGAGAAGGGAATAGCCCAGTTCAGTTAAGTGACTCGAAGTTGGGCACTCTGTTCTGTGCAACTGAACACCATCCCCAGCTGATAGAGGTACTGACAGGGCATTTAGTGAGTCATCATGGTGAACTTCACAGTGGCAGCCAGGCTACTGATACCAGCTAACTTTCCTAATAGCCTATTCCAAATCTGCCATCCGTACCTGTCTCCACACATTTATAGAATCTGCTCATTGTCTCAGCATCTATATATTAAATTTCTCAAACGTATTACTCACTGTGTAATGTAATATTTCCTTCAATTTGTCCTAAAGTCCTATCATTAAATTTTAAGGAGTTTGTCCTCAATAAAAGAAACCAGAGCTCCTTGGGCAAATGGCTGATTCCAGAGTTTGGGCCAGGAAGTATAGGTGAGTTTGGGATACTTTGATGTGGCAGAAAATGAGGAAGCTTTTAGTGGTTAATAGTGTCCTCTCTGGGGCGCCTGGGTGGCTCAGTCGGTTGAGCATCTGACTTCGGCTCAGGTCATGTTGTGACTTTTCCACCAGGCCACCGCTTCCCTGGTGGCATTTTCTGGGTCATTTGGAGGCTTCTAAAGCTATGTGGTTCTGGGATCTCCTCCCTCCTCCCTGCTCTTAGCAGATGATCCTCAGTGCCCCTGGGAAAGATGAACAGAGAAGAAAAAAGTCTCTCATCGGTAGATTGGGGACAGTTTCTAAGATGCTAAGCCCAGACACTTTCTCATTTGTGTCCTTTCTTCCCAGGACATCACTGGCCCAACCACTGTTTCCAGCCACTGCCTGGCCAGAGCTGCTCATTCTGGCCATCCTTGTGACCAAGGTGGGTTGCCACAGCCACATCAAGGTCAAAGTGGTCACAATGTTTAGAGTTTCCAGCTGGACATTTGGCACAGGTAGAGGGAGAGGTTCTTTGGAGAGGATAGAGGATAGGTAAGCTCAAGGGGAGGCAATCAAGGTGTGGAAATGAGCGGTGGTTCCATCTTTGGAAAAAGCATGCTAAGCATCATTGTCCCAATCTGCAAATAGCCACCTGCCCTATTCTGCAAACATCCACCAAAGGCTGGTATGTGAATAAAAGGGCTTATCCGGCCATTTCCAGAACCTCCAGAAGAGGCACAAACTGGTGGCTGGCTAAGAGAGTTTTAGTGCCTTATTTATTTATTATTTATTTATTTTTTAAAAGGCTGTGGTAACTATTCCCAGATTAACACAACCAGGCAGACTTCTTGGAGGCAGACGGGATGGCAAATTTCTGGAGGGCAATGAACAAGTATATCTGCAATCGCGAAGCCCACACCCTCCAATTCCACGAGCTCAGGGGGCACCCAATAAGTACTAGTTGATGATAATGATGGCTACGGGCCTAGTTAGATTTCATTTTAATTAGGCTCAGGCTACAGGCCTCATTACCCCTAATGGGGCTTTTATGTGGGATTCTAAAGAAAAAAAAACAATCTAGGAATCTTCTATTGAAGATATTAAAGAAGATATTATTAGCAATGCTTTTGGTCTCATAGACTTTGAACAACAAACAACAGAGATTATAATTAATGTCACTGCAGCCTCTCTCCTTAAAACATACTAACAATACAGCTAATTAGCAATATGTCCTCATTTGGGGCTGGACATCTGCATATTATTATCGACAATGCTTGTTTCCTTTTTCCAGATTAAAGGAAGCCATGCTGCACCCAGGCATATGGCCATTCTCCTTTCACATTAAAACACTCCGTTTTTCTTCTACCCACGATAAACACACTCAGAGCTTTATCTGTGCTAGGCATCGATTTTTGTCTGGAACACTTCCACGCATCTAAAAATAAGTTCAAGAATGCCACTGGTGGTATTTCAAAGGGAAGAGCAAAATTTCCCTGTTTGGGGAGATGAAAGAATGAAAGGGCACCCTGATTATCGTTACACATGATCGGAGAGCAGGCGCTTTAGGAAGAGAAAACCAGAATAAACAAATGAGTTTCAGGCAGTAAAATCAGCTATCTCAGGGGGCTGCACTTGCTCGTAGGGCTCAGGAAGATAAGCACAGAGACCATTATAGCCATGGCAGCAGGGGGTGATGGAGGCTTGTCCTGTGAACTACTGGAAAGAAGTAACCAGGACCCATGGGGAGAACCCTGCACTGGTGAATATATGGAGGACAGGGCTGGCCACCCTCTGTTCTCTCTCTGTTCAGTGTGTGATGGCAATCACACACCTTCAGCCAGCAGGAACAGAGAGAATATCAACAGCTTTATTTTACAGCAAGCATGAAAATGCCAATTGCTGGCAGAGGGGAAATGGCTAGAGATATGCTTCCATCTTTGCTGTGGAAGCTTGAAGACAACCCTGGGAACTAGTGACATGGGCACATCATGTTTCAAGAACGCAGGAGTGTTGCATCTTGGTTGGGAATGGAGGCTTCTGTTGAAAGCCTGACTAATAGCTGAGGAATCTTTTGTTACAGTGGCAGAATGTATCACAAGAATGTTTATTTTAGGGCTTGGGAATGACCCTGGTTATGATCCCAGGCGAGGCTTTAGAAGACATGAAGAATGGTCAACTGGCTGCACTTGAGCAGGGAGCTGGCTCCATGGGGAAGGGGCCACTACTGTGGGCCACCCACCCCTGTGATTCTTTCTTAATTGAAGGCTCTGGGGGCTGGCTGACAAAATGGAAGTCAACACCCCACTGGCTTGTCTCAGATACTTCTGTAAACAGCTTTGATCTTGAAAATGTGCATGTTATTGGTGATTTTTCAAGTTGTGCTTTCTCCACTGCTGGCAAAGAAAACAGAGTGGGAACTATCCAGGGCCCATTTCCTTTATGTCCTGTTAAGCTAAAGAATGAACAGAAATGAAATACAAATTTTTCTTTCAAGTCTAAGAAAACATGTAAGAAGCAAGGGGAGAAAGCCAATTTGGCCAAAAAAACAAAACAAAACAAAACAACAAAACAAAAAAAACCTTCACCCATCATCTAAAACATCTCTGCAAATGTAGGGGATGGAGAAATTGTATTTTCCAAAACCCTTCTCAGGGGGAATGGTGGACCTGCCTAGAAGGCACACTTTGGTAAGTCCCTTTTGGTGTGAGACAAACCCTCCTCAAGAGTAAGCTCAGGGGAGGTTTTTGTCTGCTGAGAGGGCTGTCTGAATCTCAAGGCTGTAAAGAACAGGCCAGTGGTGGCCACCAGGGGGCCCTTGGGCCACTTGGAACTTAGCCTCCCCTCCATGTCAAATTTTGAGCAAAATATTTAATGAGTCTGGATTACTGAGGGTTTTTCAAGTTGTGCTTTCTCCATTTGTAGTAAAGAAAGAGTGGCAACTATCCAAGACCCATCTTCCAGGACCCAATTTGAAGAAGCACCAAATTGTTAATGTGCCTAAATGGCCCAACTATCTAAGCCAGCCCTTGACAAGAGAGGGCTGGTGTCAAACAGGACAAGGAGTCCCAGGAGGCTAACATCTCTGCAGGGATTCAGTGTCTCCCCACATGAAATGGGGGGAGGCTCCCAAGGCCCAGGTCAAGGCTGGTGTTCTGCTGTTGACAGAACTAAAGAGCATTGGAGGGCAGAGTTCAGCGGCTGGCCTGGGCGTGGGGGTGAACCCTGGAGACCCTTGCCCAGTTTATTATTTTAATCACGAAGATGGACTTCTCTCAACACTCAAAGTCAAGATCCTTCCTTGAAACCTACCACAAATCTCTGCTCCAAGTACCTCTAAAATAGATTTTATTAATTAAAAAAATTTTTTTAATGTTTATTTATTTTTGAGACACAGAGAGAGATAGAGCATGAGTGGTGGGGAAGGAACAGAGAGAGAGGGAGACACAGAATCTGAAGCAGGCTCCAGGCTCTGAGCTGTCAGCAAAGAGCCCAATGCAGGGCTCAAACCCACAGACCGCGAGATCATGACCTGAGCTGAAGTCAGATGCTTAACCGACTGAGCCACCCAGGCAACCCCTCTAAAATAGGTTTTAAAGGAATTTAAATTTATTTAATTTAATAAATTTATAAATAATATAAATAAAATATAATAAGTATAAATAAAATATAAAAATATAAAAAAATTTATATATAAATAAATTTAATATTTATTTAAAGGAATAGGTTTTAAAGGAATTGGACCTTGGCCTGGAAATCCTGGAAAAGGGCTCATGGTATTGTGGAAGGTGCCTGGGCCAGGAGGTATAAGGCCTGGTTTTATGTCCTACCATTGTCCCTACCTAGTTTTGTAAAGTTAGGCAGGTTTCTGTACCTGTTTGTCTGTGGTTTGCAAAAATGTCTACAAATACTCTAAACATCCATGCCTTGGGTAGCTGCTTCCAACACTATCATTCTGTTTGGCCACGTGATTTACTTTGGCCAATGAATGGCCAAAGCAGAGAAAAGTACTTATGTATTGGGGCTTTTCTATTTTTGTTGTGCTTTGTAATCCCAAGACCACTGTGTGGAAGAGGCCTGGGCTAATCTGTTGGATGATGAGAGGCATGTGGAACACAGATAATTCACCCCAGACAAGCAGCCAGCCAATGACTAGCCACTCAAATGGAGACCATCCTAAGACCATCCAGCCCTAGCTGAGTCAACCCAGAGTAGAAAAGCCACTAAGACGACCCATAGAATTGTGAAAAATAATCAGTGTTTGTCAGTTTAAGCTAATGAATTCAGAGTGATTTGTTATATAGCAAAAGCTAACAGATTCAGGGCCTCAGTGATTTCTTCTGTAAAATGGGCATGGTGAAGTGGGGTGGGAACTGCAAAGAACTTCTCCATCTATCCAGTTCTGACATCCTAGCAATGGAGTCCTTGAGAGACACTTGTCCTGGAGAAAATATTTTCCAACAACGCAAAAAGAATATTGTATCAAATGCTTCAAATTAAAGGTGGGAAGATAAAACAAAAATCCAATGGTTCTAAATATATAAAAATGTAACTACGATTTCAATTATTAGAACACCTTCGCTTCTCCACCTGCTAACTCAAAGCTGGCTAAAATCTGTCGGAAAACCACCCTCTGCCTACTGATTCCGTCAATTACATGTGCTGCTTTGTTAACAGCTCTATTGCCAGTTTTTCAAAGATTCAACTTGAGATTTAACAATTCTCCCCTTGCACTTTCATGATGCACCTGTACAGCTCCGTGGGCTGCCAGAAACTAGCAATGCCCATTTACTAGGGAACCCCTACTGACACTATAAAACAATTATAGAGCTATCATAGACCAAATGCAGCCTGAGGTGAAGAGAAAGCTGTGCACCACCAGGAGTGGCTCCCTTGCCCACCTGCCCATACAGATTGTTCTTATTTGGACTGCTGTTCTGTTCTCCAGGGAAACTGTTTGATCCCTATTTGGAAAGCTGGCAGAACATGCGATTGTGATCCCTTGGCTTAGTCTGGCTAACCCTTCTCTATAAATGGTTCGGGTGTTTGTTCTTTTCGTGGATTCACTCAACAAACACCCTCCTGGGCACGCACTTTGTGCCAGGCGCTCTGCTGTGGGTGAGACAGGTCAATAGCACATCGCTTGTTAAAGACAAATTATCCCAAACTTGGAAATAAAGGAAGAGGATGTCTGGAAGTCAATCAGCTCATTCCAGGGCACAGTGTGACAGGCCGGTTCAAGATTATTTAACTCTAGGAGAAGGTAACTTTGTTTCACTTATTATTGACTATTGATGAGGGCCCAGACTAAAAGTTACACAGTAACTTGTACATTTTGATCTTGTAGAAATCCAATTTGTTTTTTGGCCTGGTAGAATATTAAATCATTAAAAATTGTCATCATAAGAAAAAAAATTGTAACTCTGTGAGGTGATGGCTATTAACCAAACACTGTGGTGATCATTTCATAATATATACATCCATCAAATGATTATGTTATATACTTTAAACTTATACAATGCTATATGTCAACTGTATATCAATAAAACTAGCAAAAAAAGAGAGAGACAATAACTGAAAGTTTACTGTTTTATTGCCCTATAGGACATTAACCAGTTTTATTTCTAACTTACAAGTTTACATCCTCATGATTTTCTTAAGTAATGTTTTAATCTTTTTTTAATGTTTATTTATTTTTGAGAGAGAGAGAGAGAGAGAGAGGGCAAGCAGGGGAGGGGCAGAGAAAGAGGGAAACACAGAATCTGAAGCAGGCTCCAGGCTCTGAGCTGTCAGCACAGAGCCTGACGTGGGGCTTGAATCTACAAACCATGAGATCATGACCTGAGCCGAAGTTGTAGGCTAAACCAACAGAGCCACCCAGGTGCCCCTTAAGTAATGTTTTAAATATGTGTTCCTCAAATCCTCTGTTCTAGCATTAACATCTTAGTTCTCTCATTAATTAGTTAATGTTAACAGTAGGTCATGTGCCAGATTGGGTGGGCACCCTCATTACTTTCAACCATTTTATTACCTCCCTGTACCCATACCGTTTCCTACTCTGACCCTAGAGAAACAAAGCAACCCCCAGTGTTGTTCTTCGCAAAGATAATTCTCCCGCTAGAAATCATTCAGTTCGTTAAGGTTCAAGAAAAGAGAACAACAGGTTTTCAGAGGCTGTCTTTCTGCGAGTGGTCATGAAGTGAGGGTTTGCAACCGAGAACGTGCTTATAGGTTTACTACTCTCCCCAGCATAAACACCATGGTATTAGGATGTATTGGTCTGATTCTGGGCAGGAAATGGATGGCACTGAGGTCCTGGATGAGCAAGGAAAGCTTAATAAAGGAACAATTAACACATGTCTGAGCAAAGAGGCTGGAAACCACTGAAGACACTGCAGTGCCCAGGGCCACTAAAGCCAGGGAAATCTTATTCCCCCAGGCCTGAAGAGACAAGGAAAGAGGGAGGTCTCCATTGCCAAAAGTGAGAGAGAGAGTTGTGTGTGGGGGGACATACGGGGCTTACTCAATACTGCAACTTCCCTCTCCTCTTCCTCTCACCTGCTGCCTGAGAGCAAGGGAGCCTGTCGAAGTAATACACACAGATCAAGCACCCAAGAGATAAGCTAGGATGGAGAAGGGCAAAGGTTGGGTCTAGACAGAGAAACAGAAGATATAGGGCACATAGCTCATGTCTGGGAAAACCACATGAGCACTTGTGCCAGGCACTGGATATTAAATCTAATCTTTACAACGTCCATTTGACGTAACCATGAGTACCCCTATTCCACGGATGGGAAAGTGGAGTCAGAGAAGCCCCTAGCTAGTAAGTAGGCTCCACAGCCCTGTTCCTCCCGCTGTGCCCCACGGTCCTAACTTCTCCCCTGGACTAAGAGGGTACTTACTCTTTAGAGAAAGAGGGTCTGCAGCCCCTTGAAGCCCCGTCCTCCCCCAACTGCAGCTCCTGCCCAGGGGTAATGAGGGGTAGCTGTTCCAAGAAGACTGGCTTGCAAACACTGCCCTGAAGCACACTGTTGATTTATTCTTCCACTCTTTTCCCCCATTTTGTTTGGTGGGGAAGTCCTGGACCCATTTTCTTAGGAAGACTCATTCTAGTCCAATGCTTCTTGACTTGTGCAGTCTGACCATATACATTAGTATACATATAATATATATATTTATAAATATATTTATATTTGTTTATATTTATAATAATATTTTATTATTTATTATATTATAATTATAATATATTATAAATTATAAAATTATTATTATTAAATCATTATTTATTATAAATTATAAAATTATAATATTTACTATTTATTATATTTTATATAATATAATATATATTTACCTACATATTATATATAATTTGTGTTTATAAATATATTTTACATATTATTTATATAGTGTATATTTATATGTGATATATATTTATAAACATATAAGTGTTTATATGTTTATAAATATATATTACATATAAATACAGTCACACTGTACAAGTTGAGAAAGATTGGGCTAGTATGAGTTTTCCTAGGAAAATGAATCTAGGACTCCCCCCTGCTAAAAAAAGTATACACTTAAATGTATATATTTATAAATATAAATTCTACCTATCTATTGAGAGAGGAGATGAAATAAGAATGAATGGCACATAGTACTTCATTCAAGCATTGTGACCGCTATTCAGGGGACCAGATGAGGCAAAGAACAGACAAAACAGGTCACAAAGAGCCAGTCCTCAAACATGTGTTGCTTTCGATATTAGCATTTGGTGCCATCACATTCATCCTCATGCCTGCTAAATTCGGGGTGAACTTTGGAAGTGGCAGCGGCCCAAATGGCCAGGCACCCACAGTAAAATGTTTAAGTAAGATGCCTGCATAGAATAGTCACAGAATGAAACCCTATAGAGCAATGAGCAAACTACAACCACACCCAAGAACATCGAAGAATCTCACAAACATGTTAGTGAACAAAGCAAGCAGATACCAAAGAACATAAAGCATATGATTCTATTTATACAAAGTTTAAAAGCCAGCAAAACTAACAGTGCTGTTAGAAATTAGGACAGTGGTGCCCGGGGCATGCTAGTGACCTGCAGGGAGTTCTTGACTGGGCTCTGGGGCACTGACCATGCTCTTTTCCTGGTCTGGGAGCTGGTCACACAGTGCATTCACTTTGTGAAAATTGATTGAGCTGTGTGCTTATGATCTGTGCTCCCTTTGGTATGCATGTTACTTAGATGAAGAACTTACCCAACTACCAAAAACACAAGAGAAAACAGAAAAGGAATCCTAGAGAAATGGCAATTGGCAAGATCACAGAGTGCCTATTACCATGGTTTGGAGATGGCTCCTCTTCAAGCCTGAGAGCTCCCTACAAACCCATCACAAGGATTAAACCCCAAAGTGTCCACCATCAAAGCTGCAGCTTTCCAGGAGATGTAAGAATGACACAGGTATGAAGTTGGAGAAGCAAAATCAGTCTGTTCCCAGCATATCTACAGCCCTTACCATCAGAACCAAATGTGCCCCATTCCACAGGGAAACACCCCTGAGGAGGGTCCTTTAACAGCTCCCTTTCACACTTGCTCCTTAACCTTCCAGGGAGGCCTTCTGGGAACAGAAGCCTGATGGATGAGTCCAACCTGAGAAAATGCTCTTTTCAGACAACCCACACAGGCCCTGACTGGATAGGGCTCATGTAGCAACCAGAGCTCCACTCTCCTCCAGCAAATTTATACCTCATTCTGTGAAAATGACATTTATTTGCTTCAGCTCAAACTCCCCCATTCACTCCCCAAGTCTGCAGATGGAAAGACTGGCTTGGAGTTAGAGAAAAATCCATTTTTAACCAAATGCTGGGTAGTCAGCCACTGAGAGGTCCAAATGCTCACCTTCCCCAGTGGTCTAGAGAAAGGCACAGAGTATGCAGAAACTTCTCCAACAAGGTACATGACAAAAACTTACAAATGTCTTTCAACATACTGACTTTTGAAAGCAGGCTCTATAAGGTCAGAATGTAGAGTTTGTTACAAGTGGATCTGCTCATTCCCTGACCAAAGGAAGTAAGTTTCTTGCCTTTCCAAAGACAAAAAAAAAAAGCATCTCATGATCCCTCCCTCCCACACGCCACTTCTGGTTCCCTCCCCTCCCTCCCTGGCCAGGATCTCAGGCCTGGATCCCAACTAATAGAAGATCACGTTCCCCGGAATTCTGCCCTCCCCAAGGGAATTTCTCCCATCCCAGGTCTTGAACAAAGATTCCACGATGCATGTTTGATCTCTTCACGCTCCATTTTCATTAGTCCTTCACACTCGCCATCACTTGGAAAAATACAAACAGCATGGTTCAGTTTTAAGGTTAAGAACTGACAGTCTCCATAAACATTTTTACAATGGAAGCTGACTTATCCACTGCCAGGATTTGGTGTCTGTAGGAGGGGGTGAGGTGGGATGAAGGCAAGGAGTGAGTAGTAGAAGCCTTCAGCGTCAGAATGAGAGAACAAGTACTGGGCATTAAGTACAGGTGAAAGACGCCCCTCTGGCATTGCTGGCAAAGAACTGGATTGACCCATCTCTGGATAATTAAGGCATCGCAGGGAGAGACAGGGAAACCTGAGATGCAGCATACCCCAGGTATGCATTCCTGACTTATGGAAAATACAAAGCGATCAGTAGTCCTAAGCTGGGAGGTTGCATGTCATGAATATTAAAAGTGACCTAGGAAGAGGTTATAAAATCATCTCATTCTCAGGAAGAGACAGTGGGTAAAATAGATGAATGCATAGTAGACCCAGAACTTAACCCACACTCCACCCTAAATCACCTTAAATATTTAAGAGCTGAACTTATCTGGGATTCATTTTGAATGGTGTGTGGGCAGATGAGCCTCAGGACCTTTATTCATTTATTCACTCAACATGTAATTACTGAGAGGCAATTACTCTATTCCAAGGACTGGGAATGTGATGGTGAGAAGATATACCATTCTTGCCTTCATGGAGTTTCTAGTTTCTAGTAGGGGTTCCCATGTTTTGCTGTGCCTCCCGATGCCCAGGTCATACCCCAAACCATTTAAATCAGGGTGTTTGGAATAGGACCCGGATACTTTTCAAAGATCTCTAGGGGATTCCATTGTGCTGCTAAGTTTGGGAATCACTTAGGATTCTTTTTTTTTTTTTCTCAAGTTAGTTAACATACAGTGTAGTCTTGGCTTTGGGAATAGAACCCAGTGATTCATCTCTTACATATGACACCCAGTGCTCATCCCCAAAAGTGCCCTTCTTAATGCCCATCACCAATTTAACCTCCCCCAACTCCCCCACACTTAGGTTCTTGACTGCGTTGCAGTGATTTGTCCCATCAATGAGCACCAAAGCTTGCCAATCACTTACCCTAGCAGCTCTTGCTCTGCCTTCTGAAGCTCCATGTGTCCACAAGGACTTCATCCTAATGTCTTCAGGACAAGTGCAAAATTCTGTGTAGCTCCCAAAGGAGTTCCCTAACTACAAGTACTAGCCACATTCTTAAACGCTGGTAGGAGTACCTCCTTATTCCAAACCCTAAATCGGAACGCATTAGCCAGCACCTAATCTGATAATGGTATAAAATATTTGAGACCCAAGCCATCCCAGAAACTCTAAGCCTCCTGCTGCCATAGCTACAAGGTTATTTCATGGCATAAATCCTGGGAGCAGACTCCCAGGGGGTTTAAATCACCCGAAGTCTTTGTTAAGATAGAAAAAGAGAACTTGCTTGATAAGCCCTCTCCCTCTGTTCTCTCTGAGCTTTTATATCCCGTGTTCCCCTTCAAGCAATCAATGGAAAGCCATTATAGATTTTCTTGGACCTACTCCTGGATTTTCATCAATTTAGAAAGGAAACATTACATTAAGTCTTTTTCTGGAAGGCCCCAGGAATTTTCAAAAAATGAGAATAAAAGAAAAGAGAGAGAAAAAGGAGTTTGCTTTGAAGTTGCAATGAACGTGCCAGAGGAAACAAAACAAAACAAAACAAAAACCCAAAACCAAAACGATGGATCCTGAGAAAAATGTGGCAGAAGAAGGACTTCCCCTGCTTCCCATTGTGCGTTCTTAAGGCTGAAGTGGTCCCCACTCAAACGGCCAGCGCCTGCCAGTTGGCCAGCCCAGCAACATTCCACTATAGAGATTAAAACCAACTTTATGATTGTGGTGCAAATAATAAAGAGCCTGGCAGGGTTTCCTTCCAAAATGAAAGCTCATTTATTTTCCAAGGTGTATAATTTGGTTGTAAATGTTTCCTTTGGGCCAAAACATCCCAGATTGGGTTCTTGCCTGGAACACATCACTGCTTTGCTGGAGAAGAATGGCCTCCGTGTGGTCCTGCCGCATCCATCCACTCAGCATGGAGGGGTTCAAGTTGGCCTGCTCTTCTTCCCATCTGGAGGCAGCAGCCAGTCTGCTGGGCAGAACCAGAAATGAGGAGGCAGGAGGCGCTGGGCCTGGACTGGCTGCACCAGCTCCCAAGCCCTGGTCCACCTATGAAATGGGCAGGCTCAACACTCACCCTCACTCATACCTGTTATGGTACCTCTTGATGGTGGGGAGAGTGGAAGATCATTAGAAGCCCTGTCCCCTGTAAGACCTGGCTTTTCTTCTAGGTCTTTGTGTCCTTATTTTGTTTATCTTTTCAAAAATCATCCTAAAAAAAATCCACCCAGCAATGACTAATATTTGGATAAAGGCAAAGTCAGATTCTTTCCAGGGCTCATGGGCTGACCACATGTACTTAGGGCCAGAATTTGGACCGTCGTGTGTAGTCAATCTCACCCAAGTATAAACAGCTCTCTCTCCTATATAAGCAGCTTCAGAAATAGCAGCCCTTTCTACCAATTTCATGTTTATCAACTCTCTTCCTTATATCATATACTTTCACCCTATCTTCCACTTGTATCTTCACGGTAAATTCAAAGCCAGAGCTATGCTTTGTGGATAAATATATATTTATTGCACTTCCCCCCCCCCCTCCCAAACAGCTGGTAACACAGAACAGGGAAACATCTTGTGGGATCAGAGGAATGGCATCAAAGTCATCCCTTCAGGATATCTGAAGTTGTTACTCTAACACTGGGATCAGCGCACAGAAAGGGGAGAGAGGTGGGCTGAAAGGAGAAACAAAATTAGTGCAGTTCACTGTAGGGAACACGGGAGGAACACTGGTAGAAATTAGTGTTATGGCACCTGGCTCAAGGGGTGAAGTTCAATGGTCTCACGTATTATGAAGTCACCTGCTGGGAAATGATGAAGCATGCTTTGGCTAAACCTAAGACCCTTCTGAGATTGACCTCAAAGCAGTATGTCAGGCACAATGTTACATAAAATAAAGTTGCTTTCTACAGAGTGTAGACACCTCACTGCTAAGATGAATGGCCCACCAACTTGTCAAAATTATATCAAATTTTCCAGCTGATCATGGCTTCTCTGAGTCAGTTCCCCCACCAGCTATGGGCAGTTCCCCTCAGCTTTTTGGATAATCACCTGCTGCTGGACGTTAGACTGCTAATTCAAGTGGAGAAACAAGAAATGTTCTTAAAGTAGAACCAAGGGATTAAATGCTAGAGAATAAAGGTTTCTGACAATTCACGAACAAAGAAATTACTAATATGAATAGGGCACCATAGCCTTAATCTCAAGTAGCGAATTCCTTCAACACTTTTTGCTGCTGCCATCAACTACATGGCCCACCTGAAACTTGGAAATTCAGGTTCATACAGTATTTGGAAACCACAATACTGATGCAGGATGAAGAAGTCATAGAGGAAATTCTGACTTTCATCAGTATCAGACCCACCAAAGCAAAGGATTCAGACAATGCCTGTTGCATGAAAGTCATTTTTGCACTGTGGTTAGGGAGTTTTATTCTAGGACACACACATTATACTGAGATAAAAGAGAAACCAAGATCTGACTTTTTGAAAAAACATAATTCTTTCCTACTTCACTACCTTATGTCAATACATCTGAGCCTCTGGGGCTGTAAGTCACTTCCTGTCATGGTCAAGTTACATCTCCTTTATGAAGCTTTCAATATTTTTCACAGTTCCCAGGTGCAAACATGACTTGGCTGAAAGTCATTTTGAATTCAGAATATTGCCTACAGAGGTCTGGATAGTGGGTTTTGAGAAATAATTACCCTTCATGCCTGAGTCTCTCTTTTAAGTTGCTCCTCCTCCTACACACACACACACACACACACACACACACACACACACACACACACACTGCATATACCACTTTTCCTGACAGAAATGCCTGTGGTTCCAGCCAAGGCATCTGGCAAAGTCTCTCGGGTCACTGGAACCCTCTTGACCTGTGCAAACTACAAGCTGCATGATAACTTACTTCATCACATAGTCAGAAGTGAATCAAGGGACAGCAACACACACATACACACACACACACACACACACACACACACACACACGGTGACATTTAAAAGCACAGTGTTTCTGATGCTGCTTTTTGGGGTAAGTTGGAAAGGTTAATTCATGGAGGAACAAGAAATTGCAGATTCAGGGCCCCCTCCTACTCCTGATGGTCTTTTATTTATTTATTTAAAAAATCTCTGTTCTACTTCCTCCTTTGCCCTGGGATGGTTAAAAAACTCAAAAGAATAAAACATTTATTACAATCCAGGGGTTGTTGAGTGACTGTGAATCATCTCACTAAAAAAATCAGGTCAAGCTAAGTAGTTTTACATTTAAAAGAAAAAATCAGATCTGAATGGAGAAGCCCGAATTAGTCATTTCCTTCTTATAGGTCAGGGCATTGGAACTTGGGAACTTAATTGGGGCTCTGTCATTGTCATCAAGTAGGTCAATTTTCTGGGTGTCAGTTTCCTCATCTATGAAATGAAAATAAAAACACTCACTTTGTCTTCCCAAATACAGTGAAGGCATTTCGGAAAGCACATACTAATGGACAGAGCAAATTTCATTGAACATGTGCTATATGCAGGGGCTACACCATGTGCCCTGGGGGTATAAAAGAGAAGCAAGCTACTATGTCTGCTCTTAAGACCCTTACCCTGTTTTGGCAGGCAGAGGCGGGGGAGTAGAGATGTTTCACACCCTCAGATAATTATATATAAGGAAGAATGCAATCGTCACGTAATGAATGTACAATGTTATAAGGTTACAATGTTATAAGGGTTCAGAAATGGCCTGACAGTTCATAGAAAAACTGTTGTGGCTTGTCCAGAATTTTCACAGCTGGAAAGAGGGAGGAAGGTAGTATTCGCCGAGGGAATGGTCTGAGCAGAGAGGCAAAAGAGCATGGGGAGGGCACAAGGACAAATAAGCATCCAATTTGGCTGCAAATACAGCCTATAAAGCAAAGAGTGAGAAAAGTTGATTAATTCCAGATATGCAGTTCCTCAATACCTGGTCTGAGGCGAGGAACAGGAGAAACCATTGGAGGTTCTTAAGCTATGGAGCACAACAATTTTTAAGAAAATTAACGTGAGTGTTACATTTTGAATAGGCAAGAGAAATCAGAATGAAAAATAAGGAGATCGTGAGAAGGATCCAGTTCACCACACGAGACAGTGAAGGGGAATTATCTACTGGGACAAATAGGAATGGGCAGGGACCCAGATACATGTGGAGTGGAGTGTGGAAGGCAGCTTCTGAAGGGCCCTCAGTGGTCCCATCTACTGGAATTCACACTTCTGTGCAATCTTCCATTCCTTTGAGGGTAGGATGGAACACGTAACTTAGCTTCTAACAAATAGGATATGACAAAAGTGATGGGACGTCACTGAGATTAGGTTACAAAAGACCATGGGTTTTGTCTTGCTCACAATGTCTTTCTGGCTTTACTCACTGTTTGCTCTGATTAAGCGAGCTGCCGTATTTGAGATCCTCTATGGGGAGGCCCTGGCATGGAGCTTTGGGCACCCTCTGCTCACAGCCCATGAGAAACTGAATCTTGCCAAAAAGCAAGTCAGTAAACCTGGAAGCCAGTCCTCCTCCAGCCATGTCTTGAGATGACTGTTGTCCTGTCTGATAAACTTGATTGTGACCCTGCATCAGAGGTGCCCAGCTAAGCTGTGCCTGAGTTTCCGACCCACTGAAAATCTGAGATAATAAATGTCTTTTTTAAGCTGCTAAATTTTGTAATAAGAGATAACTAATACAGGGAGGAAGATACTTAACTGGCGTGGAGATAGCGGGGGACAAATGCTCTTTGAGATTAAAATCCCAGCCTCATGGCCCAAAGTGGTACACAGTCTCTTTTCTAGGCTTTGTGGATTTTAGAAACTTTTCATAAAAAGAAACCTCTCCACCACCCCCTTTTTTTCACTGGTTCCTAGAGCTGATGAAGGAAACATGACTTGATTTTCAATTTCAAGCAACTCAGGGGGGCATTCCAATAGAAAAACAAGCAGGAAATTAATGCCATACATACTAGGCAAGGCAGATGCTTCTAAATCTGACATTTAGGTGAAACACACCTTTCCTTTTGCCCTCTTTTACTTTTGCATTGGCAGTTTGGTTTTAGGAGCCTGGTAAGGGGAATGTATTCTCTCAATATAAAATGCATCACCCCACCAATGCATTTGTGGCACCAAAATACTTGAATGATAGTTAACAAAAAAACTTGGCCAAGGGATTTTTAAGAAATTATATTCTCTCTACATTTGTGTTTGAATTACAGCAGTATGTAGCAAAGCTAATATCATGCCTGTGAACTATGGAATAAACTTTCATGTTAAACCTTTTAAATATGTTTTTACATGGAATGCGATTACTTGTAATTAAATTCTTTTTGCTGGTCTTCTTGTAGTCAAGAAAACTGCCTTACCACATAGCTTGCAGGACATAAGGACATACAATGTCTAAGGAGGTAACCACATTCTGTTTTTATTAGCTAAGGCTTTTTCCCCTCATAATGACATCCTCCATCTTCCACAGTAGTGGGAAACAGAGCCTCTGAACTTGAGCTTGACACCTAGGTGAGACCTGTAGTCATCACTGTGGTGAGAGACTGCCACCTGCAAACCAGTCAGAGATGAGCTGTTCTGGATCAGCTCTCCTGCTCATATAGACTTCATTCTAAGAAAATGAGCTTGCATTTAGTACAAGGTTGAGGCATATTTTCTTTCTGCATGAGTTTACCATGCTTGTCTGAGAGTGAAGGGGAAGACAGCAAAGTACAGTTTGGGTTTGTCCATGAGTGTGACCTTTCTGAACTGCTAATGGGCTCTGTCTCTCACCTGCAGGTGGATCAACCCCTCCTCCATGGACGCTGTGGTAAATAGATGAGTATTCCCTTCTGAAAATTCCATGAGCATTGAGACTTATCTCCATTCCACTAAAGCAAACACATAATCTGGATAATTGAGAAAATAAGTCCATCTTCCTTTCAAACATCTAACTATTTTGGGGAAACTGCACCTGCTACTCTAACTGCAGAAATACTGTGAATTCAATCCAACTGTATTCCCAATTAAATGGGTTATAGCAACTTCTACCTAAACTATCTTTTGCTGATTAGTATCTGGATAAATATTCACAACGCAATTAAGTGCTTAGAGGTGATGGCTGTGGCTTGAAATTTGGGGCACGCTTAATTTCTTCCTTAGGTTTTGGTGCTGGGCAAGGACTAAGTTTTTTCTTGACTACATGTCTTATATTCTGAGAAGTCATGGACTGCATGGTAATTAATGGTCAATTATTGGTCAGGCAATGAGACAAACCCAAAGGTGAGGCAGGAAGAAGACATGAAGCTGAGAGCACAGGCTCAAGTGTACACAGAAGTGCACACACAGAGTCTCAAAGCATAAGGCACATTGAGTAATAAGGCAGAGATGGTTAGCTGTCCACCAAAAATATGTACACTTGCTCCAAAGTGGAGGCCGCCAGGGAATGAATTTCCCAGCCACCTTGTATCAAGGTATGACTGATATGAACAGAAGTGATGTGTGTAATTTCTAAGCTGGGACTATAAAGGAGACATAGTGCCTCCATCAGTCTGAGTCCCTGAATGCCTGCATGGAACCGGCCACTAAGAAAGCTGAAGAGGACAGAAGTTGAATGCTGTGTCCAGGACCACAGCTGGTTGGTGGCAGAGTAGGGATTCAAACCCATGGTCTGATTTTCAAGGCAAGAGCTCTTTCTGACAATTAAAAAGGAAATTTTGCCTGAACCTACTGTGGGGCATAGTGGTCATAGAGACTGAAAGTATGGACTCTGGGATCCAGGCAGCCAGGGTTCAAATCCTGCCTCTACCTCTACTAATTGTGTGACTTGGACAAGTTATTTAACTGTATAGTGTAAAACAGAGTTAATAATAGTGCCTGTTCATGGTGTTGTTTTGAGGATTGAATAAATTAACATTCATCACATGCTTAGAAAAGTGCTTGGCTCATAGTAAGTGCTATATAGGTATTTGATAAAACCAGGTAGATAGAATCAGGTGAGTTCTGTATAACTACCAGCTTAACCAATACCACACTGAACACTAAAGGATCTCAAGCTATTGCTGCCAACCCCACCTTGTGAGACCTAAGTAACCCCATCCCTCATCTAATGCCTTTACACCAAACCAAATAATCACAGAAACAAGAACCCAGAGGCCACCATGCCATTAAGAAAAGGGTGTCAAGAGAAGCTCAAGACCATTCCCATTATGGTTTCTTTAGCTTCCACTGAGCGATCTCCCATGACCATATGCTCTCCATCCCATACAGCTTTAAACATTTCCTAATTGAACTCAACCTGTCCCCCTCTACCCTCTGAAACCCTTGTAAGACTTTCATTCCATGATAAACTATCTCCTTTCATTGTCAACTTCTTGACTTTTCCTTCAACCTCCTCCTATGTCTTCCTGGTCCCCATACCTGCTTCTGACCATTTCTTTCCCCTTCTTCCTGAAAAACAAAACCAAAAACACATAAACAAACTCTGCTCCTTTCAGGATGATGGCTGTTCTAGTTGCTATTGTGATCATTCTTCCTCATTTATTGAAAATGTAAACTTCTGGCTCAGTCTTCTTCACCAATCTCATCTGTTGTCCTATTTAGTAACTTCAACATCCATACAGATGGCCCTCCTAGCCCCTTGATCTCTCACCACCAACAACATTTTCCTCCACTGTATCTCAGCCACCCTCTTCCCAAGACCTTCCATCAGCAAATCTTCTACACAAAGGTACTTCCCGTCCTGTTAGCTCATTTCCCTAGTTTTAAACTCACTGAGATCCCTAGTCTTCTACCATTTTCTCACCGCCCTTCAGCTTTCTATTTTACTTTCTCTCTTATTTAGCACATGGTTGTATATATATATATATATACATATATGTATATATATGTATATACATGTATATACATATATATACATATATGTATATACATATATATACATATATGTATATATATATAACCATTTCTTTGTAACTCCCCACGACTCTCCTGGCCTCCTCTCCCTCTGATCTATTTCATGGGCAAAACCTCAGTTCTGGTTGAATCCAATTATCCAACTTCCCTATCTATGTTAGTAGCCAAGCACATGGATGATGGGAAAAATACAATAGCTCAACTTTATTTTTTTAAATTTTATTAATGTTTATTTAGTTTTGAGAGAGAGACAGAGACAGAGACAGAGCACAAGCAGGGAGGGGCAGAGAGAGAGGGAGACACAGAATCTGAAGCAGGCTCCAGGCTCTGAGCTGTCAGCACAGAGCCAATGTAGGGCTTGAACCCACGAGCTGTGAGATCATGACCTGAGCTGAAGTTAGACACTTAACTGACTGAGCCACCCAGGCACCCCACAATAGCTCAACTTTAAAACCTGGTCTGTTTCCCATGTTCTCAAACCTCAAACAAGTATTCAGCACTGTTCCAAAATTGACGGCCCTTCCCTCACAATTTTGCCTTCTCTGGTATCCAAGATGACTATTTCATATCTACTCTCTCCAAATCCCCTACTCTTCCTCACTGACCTCACTGCATATTCCATTGAAGGAACAGGAGCTTTCCTCATCCATGAGAGTTGTATGGTTAACTCTCATATACTCACACTATATCTACACTCCTAACTGCATAGTTCATCTTCTTCTTCTTTTCAACTATTGCATGGAACAATCATCCCTGCTTCTATCAAAGGTCAATTCCCATACATAGATTCTTGCTTTCTTGATCAATTTACCCCTCAGCCCTTCCCTCTCAATCTGTCACCATTCATTTTCCCCTTTTTACTGGCTCAGTCTCAGCATCAGTGATGCCCTGGTATCTCTGATCTTAAAACAAATGAACCAGTGTGTCCAACTTTGGCTCAGATCATGATCTCACAGTTCGTGAGTTCGAGCTCCATGTTGGGCTCTGTGCTGACAGCTCAGAGCCTGGAGCCTGCTTCTGATTCTGTGTCTCCCTCTCTCTCTTCCCCTCCCTTGCTTGTGCTCGCTCCCTCTCCCTCTCTCTTCTCTCTCTCTCTCTCTCTCAAAATAAATTAAAAATAAAATAAAATGTTAAAAAAAACCCAAATGAACAAAATACCCTCCCTTAACCTCAAGTCTACATGGTTCCCCTTCATGGCAAAGCTTCCCTAAGACTTAATTATAGATGCTGTTTTTTTATTTTTATTTTTTATGTTACTTTAGAGAGAGAGAGAGAGAGAGAGAGTACATGAGTGGGGAAGAGTGATGGGGGAGAGAGAGAGAGAGAGAGAGAGAGAGAGAGAGAGAGAGAGAATGAATGAATCTTAAGCAGGCTCCACCCTCAGGGCTTGATCCCATGACCCTGGGGGATCATAACCTGAGCTGAAATCAAGAGTTGGACACTCAACTGACTGAGCCACCCTGGTGCCCCTAGATTCTGTTTCTTCTTCTTCACCCGCCTTTGCTACTTTACCCAGTAGAGGCTGGTATCTATTCCCATTCTTCTTAAACTGCTCTCATCAAGGCTTTCAACAATGGCCATGATGCCCAGTTGAATGGGCACTTCTCTGTCTTCATCTTTGCTCTCACAGCAGCATTCAAAATAACTCTTTCCTTAAGGCATTCTCCTCCCTTGTTGTCCATGACACAACTCTTGGTTCTCCTCCTATCACTTGGTAGGACATCTCAGTCTCGGTTCCCAGTCTATTTGACCACTTCTCTGCTCATCATCTTTACTTGGATGTCCCATAGGCATCTCAAATTCTATACATTCAATATAGATCCACTGATATGTATGCCCCCCCCATAAAACTGGAAGTTATCTTTGACTCCTCAGTTTTTCAACTCTGAAATATGACCCATTAGCACATCCTGTTGGCTCTGTGTCAGAACGGTGTCTTGCATCCATCCACTTCTTCACATGTTAGTCCACGTCCCTTCATCTCTTGCCTGGATTATTTTATTACAAAACCTCCTAACATGTCCGCACCCCTCCAACCCATTCTCCACAAACCAGACAGAGCCATCATCCAAAATCTCTTAATGACTCCTTCCTTGCTGATCTCAGAAGCACAGCTATATCTTTTATCATGACCTACAAGGCTCCACCCTCTTCTACAAATTCTAAAATCACTTTTTCCCTTATACTTACTCCCTTTCTCCAGTCTTTTTTCTGTCCCTTAGTCAAGTCAAAGTTTCCCACCTCAAGGTTTTGGTGTGTGGGATTACATTGCCTGAACTGCTCTCCTCCTAGTTCTTTGCAAAGATAGCCCTGTCTTATTCTTCAGCTCCAGGCTTCAGTGTCACTCTTCCACCAAGTCCTTCCTTGGCCACACTCTTTTAGTAGGTACCCGCAGGTATTCCCTATCTTTGCTCCCTGTTCATGTCCTGCTGGCACTTATTACCATCTACTTTACCATCTATTACTATTACTGCTAAGCACCTATTACCATCTACTTTACATCTATTACTTTACTTATGAATTAATTCTTCTCAGTCTCCCCTTCCAGAGCATAAGCTTGTACTCTGTTGAATCTCCAGTGTCTAGCACAATGCCTGCATATAGGAGACACTCAATATGTAAGTGCTAAATGAATGAATGGAATAATGGGATGCTTACTGTATAGTCAGGCTATGCTCTATACTTCTATGTACATTATGTCCTTTACCTGACTGCAACCCGGTATCTGAAATAAAGCTACAATTCATGTTCATTGAATTTCCTTTCAGCTCTCATAACAACCTAACAGTAACTATAATATCAGAGCCTGGGCATTTTAGGTGTACATATGCTCCAGTTCTCTTAAAGATGTCCAGAAATGGGAGGTTGTGTGGCTTCCTGAAAGAGGGCTGGCCTACGAGTTGGTCAACCTGGAATGAGTAGTATAGTCTTGAGGAAGTTCTTTCATTTCTCTGGGTTTTGGATTCCTCATGCAAGAAATGAGAGGTTGGGACTTAGTTTTCCAGGGGTCTTGCCGACAACAAAATTCTAGTGTTTGGTGAGTGCCTGCAACCTGCCTTTTAAGTAGAGCACCTCATCATGGTTGTGGGGGGTAGCACAGAGCTTAGATGAAGCCCTGGTTCAACCGAGTGAGCAGGGCAGTGACCATGCCTGCAACCACATGCTATGACCCTGACATACACCTGTCATATGCCCCTGTATCTTGATGGCACAAGAAGCGCTTCACTTAGATTGTTAGGACCAAGAACCTTCCAGGGCACAGCCATAGCAATTCTCCTGACAGCATCCACCTGTCCTTGAGTCTCAAGGGGGAGCCCACAGATGGCTCCCTGATGTTGCTTCAGGCTGAACATCTGGGATTTTGCGGGTGCTGAGTTTTTCTTTTAAAAAGAGTCTGTGTGGTCTACAGACAGCCCCTGCCACTTTGGCAAGCTCCATCTCACTGGCAAGTTTCCACAGCACTTCCATTTACACCGCATCCTAAATGGTGTGAAGAACTCCGACCCAAAGAATAGTAGAAACATACAGGGGCCTTCTAAGTAAAGTAAATTGAGTTAATGATTTGAGCAATCTTGGAGCAACAAGCATTCAGGGGCCCAGAGAAAAGATGCAGCCTCCTTAGAGGGTTGCTCGTTAAGGCTGTGATTGTGTCTCTTAGTTTTCCCCTGTGCTCACATCCCTGTCCTTCACTCACATTAGGAAGGTAGAAATGGTGCTCTTCTTGGGTCCATGGCACAGAATTCTTCCCTTATTTTGGACCCTGCCATTCTGTAACTGAGTTCTCTGGTTCTGGTCAGGCCCACTTGCCTTCTCTTCTTCCTCCCCTTTCCCCATTTATGAACAAATTTAGGGCCAAGGACACTGACATTCATTTTTGGGTTATCTCATAGCTTAGCATTGGGCCAGGCCTTGGAGAAGAAGCAGTGAAGGAACCACCGTCAGGCATGGGGACCACACTGGACTGCACCTCAGGGCAAGGAGGCCAGCAGTGAGAACTTGGAACAGAAAAGCTGTCTGCAGCAGGTGCCTTCAGAAGAGCCAGACTCATTATTTCCACCTGCTGCTCAGCAGTTAGAGTTACTCTCCTTGGGATTCCATAGCCTCTTCAAATATTTCCAGTTTCTTCCATTGGATACTTATTCCCATTTTAAGTGAGATTTATCTCATTTCATAGGTGTCTTATGAATTGCTTTGCTTCCATCAAACCCTCAACAGGAAAACTGTAGCTGTTTCACACGATAGGTGTGCCTTCCTGAAGGTGTCAGTGAGGGGAACACAAAGGAAAGGATCTTCTCAGCAGTTAGCCTTTTTCCAGCAAAGTATGGTATGCTGAACCTGTTCAAGAATAATGGATTAAACAGGAGGGGAAGCCTTGGGCCAGGATGACTTGGCAACTTTTGAAATGTTTTATCCCCTGTGGGCCAATGCACCACTGTAATACATGATTGCATATTGAAAGGATTGTTCTGGATTGTTTGGTTTTGAGCAGGCTGGTAAATTTTGACTGCAGAAGCCTCTTCCTCCACAAGATGGGCCAGATCCCAAGTTACACCAGGGACAGCCTATATGTTGTAAGGAATTTTACTTGCATGCTGCAGAACCTTATTCCTTCTTAGAAAGGCAACGAGGTTCTTACTTTTCTCACAGTCATAAAACAACTCCATTCTTTTGTCACTCAGTATCCATAAGTGCTAATAACTCCCTGAGACTTCCACACTTAAAGTTGTGTGAAGGAATGCTGTCCATGTTGGTATTAAGGGACTGCATAGAACTGATCCAGGCTTAGTTTGGGCTCAGTCCTTAAAAAAATGTGTACTCCACAAAGGGCAACTCCAAATAAGTTAATGAGTACTGGGATACAGACTTTGCCATTCTGCCTGACTTCAGTGAGGTGGCTTGAAGTAGATCACCCCTCATCAAGGACTTTCCCAAGAACTTGCAAAGCCTAGGGAAAGGGTGGGAGCATAAAAATATAACTCAATTGGTCCAAAAAAAGTCACCATGTTGAATAGAAGGCTGTCAGACCAACGGCTAGACTTTTAGGAGTGTTTGGGCACATGTAACCACAGTGATGGAATGCTCACCTCACAGCGCTCTCAAAGGTATTCTTTTTTTTTTTTTTAAAGTTTTAAATTATTGCTTCTCTTTATTGTACACGGTGTCCTATAAAGAAGATATATGTCTACAATTGAGCTTTGAAAGAGGACCACGGGGCCAGTTCCATTTAAAGGGAATGAAGTCAAGCAGTAAATTTGCTGGTCATTCTTTTCATATGGACTGTATCTTAGTCAGCAGTTGGTCTTTGATGTCATAACAATAGCACTGGGCCATGGAGGCAGAGGAGGATCCTCATAACACCGAAACTAGTCCACATTCATTACAATTTGAAGACCAGTCTGCAGGGTAGTACACATCAGGGAGCAAAGAGAGTGGGCTCCAGGGCTTGTGGGTTGCCTTTCCCAGTGAAAAATGGCCATCTCTTCTGTACCGTCCACCCTGCCCACTGCATTTTTTACAGTATTTTTAATTGAAGTCTGATACACATATGGAAAATGCACATATATAACTATACAGCCCAGTGAGATTTCATAAACTGAATGCATCTGTGTAGTCCACACTCACATCAAGAAACAGAACATTACTACCAGTGCCCCAGACAGCCCCTTTATGCTCCCTTCTAGTCACTTCCTTGACAAGGGTGACCAGTGTTCTCTCTTCTAGTTCTTCCTGGTTATTTTATATAAACAGAATCATCCATGTACTCCTTTGTGCCTGGCTTCTTTCAGTCAACATTACATTTGTGAAGTTGTACATGTTGTGACTAGTTGTTCGCTATCTGTGTGTGTACTTACTGATTATCTGTTCTACTGTTGACGGGCATTTCGCTGTTTCCAGTTTGGGGCTATTTAAATAGTGTTGCTCTGAGCATTCTTTTTCAGGGCTTGGAGTGCACATTTCTGTTGGGTATATTTCCAGGATGGGATTGCTGGGTCAGAGGGTACATTTATATTATTTTAATAGCTTGGAAACCAATTTTCCAAAGTGTTCATACCCGTTCACATTCCCTACAGGTGCTCCACCTTCTTGCCAACACTTGGATCTCTTCAGATTTGGGTTTTTTTTTTCTCATTTTTTCTTTCGGGCAGCATATTATAGTGATTTCATATTTTCAGTGGTCATATATTTTTTAAAATTATTTTTTCCTTTCTATCTAGCTATCTACCTAGTCAGTGCTCAATACTGTGACAATTGGCAAATTAATAAGCTATTAAGATAGCTGAAACGAGACTGGTCCCAACTCAACATCTGGGGTGCAAAGGGAGAAGAAATAGGGCACTGCAGGACATACCTGAAGTATAAGACACAGCCTACAAAACAGAAGATAAAGTACACTGGGGATTTAGGGGAGTCAGGAACTTGGCAAGAATAACTGAAAAAGATCTGGAACCAGAGTGACTGACTAGATATTAGCAATGTAGTACCATAAATAAAAACGGAAATATGATACTACTCTCACCTATGGGAAACATTTTAAAAAGCTGACGACTTGTTCCTCAGAAGACCTTGAGAAAATGGACTTTGTGACACATTGAAGAAAGGGAAAATTGGATTAGGCACAAGGAAGTTATCCTTCTGGCCAGCAACAGTCATTAAGAAAGCAGAATATACAGCTCAGAGAGTTCCTCAGGCTTCTGCCCCCAAGGCTTGTCCTGTTTCTCTTCTGTTATGTCTGAGAAAGGAAGGTAGGAAAGGGTGTCCCCCTTCATCAGGGAAGTGGTTGCAGGCTTAAATTGTTAAGGTTTGTGAGTGATGAATAACATATTTGTGGGCACAGTTCCATCCCTGCCATGGAGCACATGAATTTTAAGCAGTGAGACCGCACAAGGGAGGGCATTCAGAACGAAGACACACAGAGATCGACGTGCATTTCTTGACTAACAAACAACCTTTGGTGGGTGGAATCCTGTGCTGGCAGAGAAATCCACAGCCTTTTCTACCTCTAGTTTCTCAGAGGCAGGGTCCTTCCGGCCTCACGCTTCCCCTCAGCCTGATGCTGGCTCAGAGTCAGGCTGGGCTGCTCCACACCACAGCCCTAGGTGATGGCTGGGTCCCACCAGAAGTGCTCATCACATCCATCCAGCATCTGCTTCCGCATGGTGGGTAGCATGGGGAGGGGGCTGCTGTTTAACCAGGAGGACAGCTGCTTTCCCAGTCTCTTCTCTCAAGCTGCCCCTGCTCTTTCTTTTCCTTTTCCCACATGGGAGCAGAAGCCAAGAATAGCCTTTTTAGAAGCATCACTGATTGGCGTGAGGCAGAATGTGTCAGCCACATGGAGCCAAGCCTGGACTACAGCAGTTCTGTGGTATCTTTCCCTCTACATGAGGTGCTCTGAACAATCAGATGTTAAACCTGGGTTTCCTCATATTGCTTTGCCTCAGTTTCTTCAGCTGCAAAATGGAGATAATCCCCATTGGGCTATTTTGAGTTAAAGGTGTAAATACATCTAACGTCTTTACAGCAGTGTCCGGCATAGAGTAAATGCTCAGTGTTAGCTTTTGCATCATCGTTATCAGTTTTGAAGATGAAATTCACAAATTAGAATTATCCCATTAGGATGTCTATTCTTAGGTGAAGAAAATGAAATGCAGAGAGTTGAAGTGACTTGCCCAAGGTCACACAGCTCTATCATACCCATGAGTTAAACCATTCCTATACATCAAGGGTGGTTGGTCCTTGCAACATTATAAGTTCCCAGTGATTTATCTATTACTGTTATCCCATTTTACTGAACAGGACACAGAAGCAGAGAGAAACGTGAGACTTTTGCCTAAGGGTACACATGTTAGTGAGAAGCACAAGTGAACTTGAAACAAATCCAAAGCCCATGCCTTTTGCCACTCTGTCGGGCCTGGTGACTAGTTTGTGCTGAAGGGATAGTGTGGCCCAAGCAAAACCTTAAGAGTGCCCGTTGCCTCTGCCTTTCTGTGCATTTGATCATCATGAGAGGAACATGTGGCAGGTAGCTCACTGGTTGCAGAAGTATGGGAGACACATGGAAGAAACCCAGCCCCAGCCCACAGGTTGCAACTTAGCCTGCCTAGATCTACTGAACCCCAGATGATCTGCAGACCCATCAGCATGAGAATACATGCTTATTGTTACAGCCACTGAGTTTGAGGGTACTTGGTCGTGCAGCATAATTGGGCAATAGATGAATAATACCTGACCTGTATTGAGTGTTTTCTGGGACTTGCGGCTTGTAAGATACGCATCTTGAATGGTGCTTCTTAAACTGTGACATGCATATATATGATGAGTCTGGGGCCCTTATAAAATGTAGATCCTGACTCAGTTGTTCTGGATGAGGCCTGAGATTCTAAGATCCCAGGAGATGCCGTTGCTGTTCCACAGAATGCACTCTGGGTGCAAAGGCAGAGAAGTCACCCCAAGCTTCTCATCTGTGTCTCCGAGCCACAGCTGCACCTGGTGAACATCGAGGCAGCAGATGGGTAAGGGAAGGACAGTCCCTGCCCTCCAATGAGAATTCTGGGTGGGTTTATAATACTGTGCACTCATACTGTCTGGCGTAGCCAGGAGATCAGCTCATATTAACATTTCCTCAACCCATTTCATGGGCTAAGGATTAGAATCACCTAATGAGATCTCCCCTTTTTTACTTTTTGCCCTTTCTACTTCCTGGAATTTGAAGGTTCATGGCAATAAAACTGGCGTCCAATTCGGGGCGCCTGGGTGGCTCAGTCGGTTAAGCATCTGACTTCAGCTCAGGTCATGATCTCGCGGTCCGTGGGTACGAGCCCCGCGTCGGGCTCTGTGCTGATGGCTCAGAGCCTGGAGCCTGTTTCAGATTCTGTGTCTCCGTCTTTCTCTGACCCTCCCCTGTCCATGGTCTCTCTCTGTCTCAAAAATAAATAAATGTTAAAAAAAAAAACAGGCGTCCAATTCATTTGGGGGTCATAACCAATACCAGATTTCTAAGTCACAATGTAACTGAGTCCCCAGGCAAGAGATACCAAGTCTATTTCTGGTTTTCTTAAACTCTAGTCAGGGAAGGCCTGGGACAAGAAGATGAGGGAAGTGATGGACAGAAGCTTATGGAGGAAACTGAGTCTTCTGCTGGGACATCTTTCCAACCTGTTTTTCTGTCCAGCACCTAACTTTCCCTCTACCACCGTCACCTGGAGAATTGAGCCCCATGAAATTTCCATACTTTGGGCATCCTGGAAAAATAGGAGAATTCTCTGCAAGAAGACAATCTCTTCTCTTCTTCCTTCCATTTTTCATAATACAATTGAGTCTTGAACAACAGGGGTCTGAATTGCATGAGTCCACTTATGTGGATTCTTATTGGTTTTGTTGATAAATACAGTATAGTTCTGTAAATGTATTTTCTCTTCCTTATGATTTGCTTAATAACATTTTCTTTTCTCTAGCTTGATTATAAGAATACAGTATATAATATGTATAACATACGAAATATGTGTTAAGCAACTGTTTATGTTATCAGTAAGTCTTCTGGTCAACAGTAGCCTATTGGATGTTAAGTTTATGGGGAGTCAAAGTTATACGTGGATTTTTGACTGCATTGTTCGAGAATCAGTTGTATATTGCAGAACACAGTCTACAAATGGTTTAACTGTAAGAGGATCTCTTCCTGAGACTCAACGTCCAAATTCTCTGAAGTTTTCCAGTGGCATCCGTAGATTGTTCCAGATCCCAAACATGTTATGTGAGTGCCTTAAAAAGATTGCCACAATTTCCTAATTAAGCTAAACATACACCTATCGTATGACCCAACCATTCTGCTAAGTATTCACACAGGAGAAATGAAAGCATATGTCCATGCAAAGACTTATACCTGAATATTCATAGCATCTTTATTTTAATAGGTCCAAATTGGAAACAGCCTAAATGTGCTTCAGTGGATGAGTGGATAAGCATGTTGTATGCATACAGTGCAATACTAATTGGCAATAAAAAGGATCAAACACTTTATACATAAAACATGGATGATTCTCAAAGTCATTATGGTGAGCAAAGAAGCTTGTTGTACTGTAAATTCTGTATGATGTTAGTTACATAAAAATCTAGGAAATGCAAAAGCTATAGTGACAGAAGGCAGCTCAGTGGCCCGGAGATTGCTGGAGAATGAAGGAAGAATCACAAAGGAGCACAAAGAAACTTTCAGAGATGATAGATTTATTTATTATCTTGATAGCAGTGCTGGTTTGACAGGTGTCAAAGCCCACTGGATTGTTCACTTTAAATATGCATGGTTCCCTTTATGTCAATTACACCTCAATAAAGCTCTGTTTTTAAAAATAATAACACAACTGCCACTTTTCCCTCTATCTTCTTCCCACTGCTATCTCCAAGAGGCAGTTGGGAGCCAAGGCATGTTTTTCATTTGTTTCATTGGCATGGGCATGGATATTCTATCTAGATGCCTTTGGGAGTAAGTTAACACCTGGGGGGCTTATGGCATCATTTCCAGCTTCCCTGGATCCTTCATATAGATTCTAACCACATCTTGTTATTTTTGAAAATAGAGATGTGGTGTCTGGCAGAAAGTGGCCTATTGCATTCACAGACTACCTTCCTTTTTCCAGGTCACTTATGTGAACATCTGGGGATTGGAGCACCCCAAACCGTGAGTCTGGCAGCCCAGGGTCCCAAACTTGAAGACAGGCCCTGCAGCACTCTCTCTGCCAGGGGGTAAAGGGGTACTGCTCTGTTACAGAGGTATATCAGTCCCAGACAGTGCTCTATGCAAGATGACTTGGTTTACTAAAGTGTGCATGGGTCAGACCAAGAGGAAGAAGGAGTAATTAATCCACTGTTTTTATATCTACTTAGTTTACAGAAACAACTTTTCAGTGACACATGCCGGTCAGTGCTTGGGGAGTTGATGAAGCTACATTTATCAAGGCATCTGGGCCTCTGCCTTTTTAAGGCATTAGATGACAATCCCATATATCTTTGAGGACTTTCTATTGTTGCTCACTCTCCTACCTAAAATAGCACACAAGCACAGAATCAGGCTCTCAGGAGAGAAAAGACCAGTTATCTCTTTATACACCAGCAATTTGAGGGTTTGCCCGGGCCTGATCTTTCCCATTCCTACAATTTTGGAATTCCCTCTGTTCCCAGCTGCTCTGGGAGGGCATAGCATGGCCTGATTCTGTTGCTGCCCATAGCATGTACCTTTCTGAGACTAACAGGCCTCAACCTTGTTAATGATGGCAAGAAGCAGCAGGTGCCTCATGGAAACTCTGCCCCATAGCTTTCCTATACCATCACTATCTAGAAAAGTGGTCACTATCCCCATGCCTAATGTGTGAGTAGTGCTTCATTTAGTTTGGGTTCTCCCACAAGGAAACTCTGAGACAAAGAGCAAGTAGTATATTTGGGAGATGATCCCAGAAAGCTTTGGTAGGGGAAAAGGAAAGAAGGCAGAGAAGGGAGAAGCCATAAAGTTATGTTATCAAGACAATGACCACAGTGGGCAGTGAGTGTTTAGTCCCAAGAGGAACACTGGCCACTAGCATATTGACTTTATTAGCATTGTATTTCATCTAAAATATGGACTCATCAGCCACAGAAAGAAGGAAATTAAATTTTATCTTTTATGTTCATGGCTTCTTATGAAGTTCTTACTGAAGTAGAGCACAGAAAAGATTTAAATAAAATGCAAAATGAGATCTGTTTCTTAATAGCATACTCCTCCATTACTTCATAAACTCACTGCATATAATCTGGGCATTAAAATGACACCCCTAACTCATCCTCTGAAGAATCTTCTGTCCTTTAGGAAATGAATACAGAGGGATACCCTAGCTGTCACTGAAGACAGAAGCTTCATCACCATCTTTTTTTTTTTTTTATAGATTAAAAAATCCTGAGCCAAGGTTTGCAGAAGATGTTCTCAGAAGATGAAAGAGAAATGAGAGGACCACAGAAACCATTAAAATGCTATAAAATAAGACCAATGCAAACAAGTTGAAAAAAAGATTGAGATAATCAAATCTGGAGAAGACAGAGAAACTATTAAATAATAGACTTCAAATCCTACATGAGATGGTTTTTGAAAAGTTAATGAATAGTGGGGAAAAAAGGCAAACATGAAATAAAGATGTAGCATAAAAGATTCAAAGGACACATCAGAGGGAAAATATTGTGACACTGAGGGTTTTTAAAAGACACAGAATATGGTGGGATTCTTTCCTTTGGAAGCTTTAAAACCAAAATAGATTCTTCTTTACTGAATGGATAGTTCTCATGACTTCAAAGATCAATGATCAAGACTCAAAGATCAATGCCTTTTATAATATGGCTGGCAAAGAAAGAACAAAGGGGCTACACAAACAATAAAACTTCCTTTTGGTTTGTATACAGGAAAATTAAATTAAGAAATAAAATTATAGTGTTTCAGTTCAAGGTGGCAGATCAGGCATTTTCATTTACTTCTTTTCCCTCTCCAAATTCTACTGAAAAGGCAGCTGAAATACAAGTAAGTAAATAAATCCAGAACAGACATGTAAAGCAGAGAAGTTTCACCTACAGAAGAAGGAATGATTTCTAGTTGACATGAAATAAATTGTATCCAACTGAAAGTGAAACACTAAAGGAGTTGAGAAAAAGTGAGTTTCTTTAGAGGAATTCTTATAATATCAAGAATAGAAGCTGTGTCAGTTGTACTACTAGGTATTTACTCACATGACATGAAAATATATGTTCACAGAAAGGCCTGTACAAGAATGTTACCATGGTCTTTTAAAAAAATATATCCAACGCATGGGAAATGATCAAAATGTTTACCAATGGGGGGGATAGAGAAATAAATTATGATATAGTTATACAATGGAATACAACTCACCAATAAAAAAGAGAAATCTACTGATACACACACCAATACAAAAAAATCCCAAAAACATGTTGAGCAAAAGAAGCCAGAGACACACACACAAAATTGCACACCTGTGATGCCATCTACATGAAGATCTGGAACAGGCAAACTAATTGTGATGAGAGGAGTCAGACACTGGTTGCCTCTGGGAGGAATGAACTGCCAATAAAGATTCACAAGAAGGCTTTCTGGGATGATGTAGACATTCTATATCCTAATTTTGATGGTGGCTACATGGGCATATACAATCGTCAACAATGGAACTGAACTTTTAAGATTATTTTATTGTATGTAAATTATTCATTACTTTTAAAAACTTAAAAAATTCTAAGAGAGAGAAAAAAGAGAGTAAAAAGGAAGAGGAAAAGGAGAGGAGGGGAGAAGAAGGAGGGAAGAGAAGAGAAGAGGCAAGGATATAGAAGTTAGAAAAAGGTGAGGACAGGAAACTGATTAAAGAGTGGATAAGCAAGGAGATTACTCAAGAAATGTTCTCACCACGAAGACAAACTTGGGGCTTCAGATTTAAAGGGTCCACTGAGTGCCAACCAGAACAAACTACTAAAGTCTTAAATCTAAACACAACATGATGACATTTCTGAACATTATGAATAAGTGAAAAATCCTAAAAGCTTCTAGTTTAAAAAAATAGCCAGCTACAAAGACATAGCATCCGATTTTGAATGAAACATGAGCTGATGTAATAAAATTGGATTTTATCTTCAAAATTCTGAGGGGAAACAATATGGAACATGGCCAACTGCCAAATTAGCATGTAAGTGTGAGAACCAAATAAAGATATGTTAAAAAATTTAGGATCTCAGAGAGTTTAGCCTTTGATAAAACCTTCCTAAAATAACTTTTTGAGAATGTTTTCCAACAAAATAAAAGATGAAAATATGAGATTCAAGTAGCAGCAACAGCCAGTAAAGAAATAAGTAAATTTTATAGTTATGTCTAGATAATTATTAGAAACATAAATGAAACTGCTAAGAAATGATTCCTAAGAGTTATAATGAAAAAGAAAGAAAGAAAGAAAGAAAGAAAGAAAGAAAGAAAGAAAGGAAGGAAGAAAGAAAGAAGAAAAAAGAAATAGAAAGAAGAATAATTTAGCCTAAATATTCAGATAATATGATTAAAAGCTGAGAGATACACAGGACACAGAGAGAAACAGAATATCAGAATCTTGTTTTTGGAGGCTTTAGGTTATAAATATGGATTGATTCTCAGCACTGATAAAAAGTGTAAGTTCAAATCTGTTAAAATGTTGAGAATAACAGCAATAGAACACTTTCAATACTTGAGGAAAAATGAACAAAGTAAATAGTATTTAAGTACTTACTGAATGTTTAAGTGCTAAGCTCTGATAAATTACTTAGTATGCATTCAGTGTTTTAATTTTTACAACAGCACCAGGAAATAGCTATTATATATATAATTTACAGATGAGGAAATTAATATAAAGGCTAAGTCTCTTGCCAAAGGTTACACAGATAAATTGGAGAGTAAGAGGCAAAATGGAAAAAATTGTGGAAATTTGAAAATACTACACAAAATGGGAAAAATATCTTCAAATCTATCAGTAATCACAACAAATATAAATGAGTTAAATTCATTGATGTGTTGCATGGAAACAGAAAATTGAGCTATCAGTTATTAATGAGAGCTATTTAAATTTAAAAAAAAAGTTAGACAATGTTTTAAAGTAAAGGTTGGAAAAGGACATTCGACAAATCTCAAAAGAAAAAGAAATAAAACAAGAGTTGCAACATTAATATCAGACAAAAAAGTATTCAAGACAAAAGTCAATAAAATGATAAATAAGGAATTTTATCTTGATAAAATATAACCACCAAAAAAGGTTATTTTATGTCCTAACACCATGGATTCGAGACAAGTAAAGCAAAAATTAATGGGATAATGAGAGAAAAATCAACAACAGTAGGATAAAAGTGAAATTAATTTTCTTGAGAAATCAGTAAAATAGCGGACAGTAAATAAATCAAGTTGGAGGGTTTTCAAAATATAATCAACAATCTTGATCTGATAGGTTTTATAAAGAGATCCAAGAGTGTGCATCATAAAACATAAAGAATATACAGTTATGAAATATTTGCAAAATATGCTTGTACTATGTATAAACTTTATAGTGATAAAGTATAATTTATCAGTTTATAAAAATATATAATTTTCTGGGAAAACATAATTTATCAAAATTGACTCAAGAAAATTTATATTATCTGAATAGACTACTAGCCATGGATTAACATGGAATGATAATCAGTAATCTCAAGGAAAGAGGTACCAAGCCTAAAAGCACTTATGAATGAATTATAACAACCTCATAAGAAAGAGATGATTATTATTTAAAGTGCTAAAGTGAAAAAAAAAATGAAGATTTTAACCTCATCCCAGGGAACTCTAATGATACACTATTGAAATGGATACTGCTAGCTTTCATGCTCGCACCAAGAAAACTGTAAGCATATATTTCTATAACTTTCCTATATTCTAGAACTAACAAATTGGAGAATATAACAACAAAAAATAAAACCCTATCCACAATAGGAAACAAACCTAGGTATGATAGGACAAGTGGCTATTCACTTGGACGAAAACCAAAGTTGTATCTTCATCTTAAAACTTAAACCCACAAATAACTTCAAAGCAGACTGTTGTTCTGAACAACAGCAGCCAACAACAATAAGGAACTATAAAACTGTTAGAACAAAATATATTTAAAGATTCTGACAATCTTTATTTGAGGAACCTTTTTGTAAGTAAAGCAAGACAACCGAAAATCATAAAAGGATTCAGAGTTGATTACATTCAAAACAGAAAGTTTTTTGGGGCACCTGGGTGGCTCAGTGAGTTAAGCATCAGACTTTTGCTCAGGTCATGATCTCATGGTTTGTGAGTTTGGGCCCTGTGCTGGGCTCTGTTCTGACAGCTCAGAGCCTGCTTCAGATTCTGTGTCTCCCTCTCTCTCTCCCTCTCCCCCTCCCCGATTCATGCTCTGTTTCTCTCTCTCTCAAAAATAAATAAGACATTACAAAAAATAAATAAAGTAGAAAGTTTTTAATGACCAAAGGCAGCATAAACAATATTAAAAGGTGAGTGCAAGATTGGTCTAAACATTTACAAAGCATATGAGACAAAAAATGAATATGGTAGATATTTGGAAACATAGCCACAGTAATTTCTCCCATTGCTATACACACATTCCTTTGCAATATTACTTTTCTGGTCCTCCAATCAAGAGGAGTCTATTCCCTGTGCCCTAGACTCTGAGCTGGCCCAGTGATTTATTTGGCTCATAGAATGTAGCTGAAGTTGTACAAGTTCTTCAAGAGGCTTTGCAACTTTTGCTTTTACTCTCTTGCTGCTCTAAGTCCACCACGTCAGGCTCTGTGGGCTAGGTTCCTTGAAGATGAAAGACTCTGTGGAGACAGAGCCTAGGTGACAGCCAGCATCATCCATCAGACATATGAGTGAGGTCATCCTGGACTATCAAGCTCATGTCAAGCAAACACTAGGCTAGAGCCACATGAGTAATTCCAGGTGAGATCAGCAGAAGAACCACCCAGCTGAGCCTGGAGCAAGTATTCTTGATGAGCTAACAAAATAATGGTTGTTTCTAGCCACTAAATATTGGGGTAGTTTGTTATGTAGTAATAGCTAAGTGGGACAGTCATCCATAATTTATAAAGAATTCCAGGGAGAAGAGCCACCACCTGTCTGGATAATGGGAAGGCAAGCCATGAAACAAGAAATACAATGGCTGTTGACTTGAATCAGAGCTGGGAGTCTTTCTGCTGAATAGGAACAAGAACTTGGGCTCCAGTATCAGCCTGCCTGGTTCTGAAGCTTGGCCCTGTCCCCATCACAGATGTGTGGCCTTGGACAAGTTACTCAAATCTCTCCAGGCCTCAGTTTCCTCATCTATAAAATGAGTATACAAAGACTCAAATTCTCTGTCAATCCCACAGAATCATTGTAGGAAACGTACTTGTATTAAATACAAATAAATGTTGCTTTTGCTTCTACTGCTATAAATGGCTCTGATGACCTCTTCAGTACCAGAAGCTAAGTTGTTTTACTGAAGGCAAGTAGAGTGATAAAGGGAGAAAGAGCTCATAAAGACAGTAGTTAGGAGATAGAGAACAAAGACACTAAGTTACATTTCAGAGTTTGGGTTGCTTTAATGGCATTGTAAAAATAATCAATTTGATGGTTTATAATACTTGCTTATATCTCACTGTCTTAATAAATTCTAACTTTCCTATTAAAATCTGTAGAAATTTATGGTTTTAAATCTGACTGAGATTCAGTAGAGAGGTAGTCATGTGAATTTCAAATAAAAGAAATATAATAATAGTTGTTATTATTGCCTGGGGATTCCATATTTTGGGATGTTCTATCTTCCAGACTGCTTTTATTATATATCATTGTTTTCTGACTATTATTAAAGACCTCAAAGAACTAGTCTGCGTCTCTGAACATGAGACACTTATTTCAATGAAGAGCTTAGATTTCATTCAAAAGTGAAAAAAGTTAATGTTTCTGTACATTTTTATGCAGCTGTTGCAGACAACCAGACAATTTCTTATCAGATATTTTTAAATATTCAAAATGGTGTGACGACTAACATCATTGGTTTCATGAGCCACTTGAAATATAGTGCTTCTAGGTGGGCAACCTTGGACAAGTTACCTAACCTCAGTTCTTTTAGTTGAATCAAGAATAATGATAGTGCCTGATTCACAAGACTTTTGTTGATATATGTAAACTGCTAAGGACAGTGCCTGACACATAAAAGACACTTGAGAAATCTTAGTCATGATTGTTGTTATTCTTACTACTATTTTATTGGGTGTCCTTAATAATGTCAAAACAACCAGATCTTAAATAAGGGAGTATCTCTTCTTAAATGACCCCAAAGATATTACAGTTTGGGTAAATAAACGAACCATGTTTATTTCTCACTCCAACCTCATATTTTAGAATATTTTAAGCAGAAATAACAAGAACAATCATGTAGTCTAGGGACTGATTAACTTCCTGGTTACAAAGAATGAATTTAGCAGCTTAAAATATCACAGAACCAACACATTTAAATGGATTTTGAGATGGGTTACACATGTCCAGTAAACAGAAAGAATATAGTGTCTGCAGTTTTGTTTTTAAATACACCTGCTACTAGTGAATTCAGTGTCCTGGGCTGAAAACAATAACCTAAATGTTTTTTGCAGACCTCCTCACTTGGTGGGACATATTCTCTCTCTCTCCATTTGAATGGTAAGATCTTTGGAGAGCCAGAGAAATAACTTTAGTCAGGAAGAATATAAAACTTTTATAATAACAAATTACAAAAGAGAGTAAAATTATGAACCAAACTGTTAAACTCATCATTCTGCCTGGATAAGTGCATTGAGTGGACAGAATAATCAAACACTATTGCAAGATAAGCTGAAGCTGGTGGATTAGCAGCTGCTTGGGACCCAAGATACTCCTAGGAGCATTACTCCTTCTAAATCCCCCATTTCTTTTACCTCTTGGGGAACTTCTTCAGCCAAAGGCCCCTTTGAGAATTTAATCCACTTCCCCTTTGCAGCTGCCACTTCCACCAGCTGCTTCTCTCATTACCTTACTGCTCAGGCAGAAAAGGCCAACCCCAGGTTATTCTAATGATAGCAAACACCTCATAAAGAAATCTGCCAAATTTACTTTTCCATAGAACATCATTTTTATAGCTTTTCATGAGTCCATGAGGAAAGAAAGCATCATGTATAAAATATGACTTCCAGAAATCTTGAAGATATTAAGAATTATGCCGGCAGTCGTAGACTGGTGGGTGTCGCACCATCTACAGAATGGGAGTGTCTTCGTTTCCCCAAAGGAATCCGGTAAGTCTGTCATTGTACCTGTTTGCCCACAGAAGACGGGCAGGCCCCACAAATTTAGAACATCTTCAGAGATGCCCCAAATTAAAATTTCTTTTTAATGGGTATTTATTTCGAGAGACAGAGAAAGAGAGAGAGAGAGAGAATGTAAGGGAGGGGCAGAGAGAGAGAGATACACAGAATCTGAAGCAGACTCCAGGCTCCAAGCTGTCAGCACAGAGCCCTATGCTGGGCTTGAACTCACAAACTGAGAGATCATGATCTCAGCTGAAGTTGGTCGACCAACCCAGAATGAGCTACCCAGGCGCCCCAGAAATGTCCCAAATTTAAAAGAAGTGTAGGCTCTGGGTGTATTCTTTTCCATTCCTGGTTTTGTATTTGTATGCAAGGATCACCTTGCTTTAGTCTATAACATCCTGGCAGAGAGAAAACTTGGTATAAGTAATCAAGAGTTTGGAATGCATGAAAATTGGCTAGTTTCCTAATCTCTCTGTGCCTTAGTTTTTGCATTTGTAAAGGGGGCATATTAACAGTATAGTACCTCATTAAATCAATGAAATTCTGTAAAGCACTTAATACAGTGGCACACAGGCACATAGCAAGCACTACAGAAATATTTAAGTGAATTCTCTAACCATTTTTTTTCACAAAAATTACATTAAAAAGTACATTAGCAGGGGCAATGGTTGTAAAGTCCTTTGGGAACAATGAATACTACTTATCTCCACACTGCAGAGCAAAGAGTTTAAAAGAGCTGGTTTGAGGAAGAGATTTTAGGAGGCAGAAAATTACCGAGGCTTCCTGGGAAAATCCTTGCTGACTTCTACCCATGCTCCAAGTTGACAGTTGTAACACTCAAGGAAAAACGCTTTCCAGGGCAGTGACAAGAAATCTATACCTGAGCAATCCTTTATTCGGAAAACATAATTAACCTTGTGTCTGGAGCCCCCTCACTTCTCCCCAAAGGCGACCCCCTCTCCAGCCTTGGAGCGCAACGGATGCTCAGAATCTCATTCCTAAAGCGACCCACAAGAGGGGCAGAATGCTGAAAGTCTTTACTATATTTTTAAAAGCCCCAGGTGACTCGGGCCCCAAGCACGACAGGTGGCTTGACTCCGCCCCCTCCGCAAGGCTGGGGAGGGACGTGGGAGGCACGTGGACCGCGCGGGAAAACATGGTGTCTGGCCATTTTCCTCCGGGACATTATTTCCTGACCCTTGGCGATGCTTTCTGAAGGGGCAGACTCCCTGGGGTTCTTTCTCCCAAACCCAGTTTGGGGGTATTACCCTATAGTTAAGAGTCTCCTGCCGTTCCCCTCACCCCCCAGAGTAACATTACTCAGCCACTAAAGGGCAATCAAAGACTGTCAGCACCCCAAAAGAAACACATACCAAGCCGCCCATCCCAAGCCTCGCACCCCCAGGTACCTGACCTGTGAAAAACCTGGAGGACAGCATCTGCCAGACCTCATACGGGGTTCAGTCTCCAGGCACGCAACCCCACTCCGTCTCTGCCTAAGACAGGTTGTCCCCGCAAGACCGTTGGTCTTTGGTGGGGCGGGGGACCCGCCCCCTCGCATCCAGCCTGCGCTTGCTCAGCACCCTGCCACCCGGTCCCCGCTGCCACGCGCGCCCCTCTCTGGCGGCGCACTCACCTGCAGCTGCGTCCGGCTGGCGTTGCCCGCGGCCGCGTCCGGCCCGTCAGCGGCTCCCGAACCGCGCAGCACTGTGATGTGCAGCGTGAGCAGCAGCAGCCCCAGCAGCAGCAACAGCTCGGCCGCCAGACGCACCATCCTCTTGAGGCGCGCGGCTTTAGGACCCGGCGCGGCGGGCGGCGGCGGCGGCGGCGCCGGGGGAGGCGGAGTTGGAGCCCGGGAGCCCGGCAGCGCGGCTCCCGCCTCGGCCCCCGCTGGGCCCCCGCTCCCCGGGCCCGCGGGGCTGGCGCTGGGCTCAGCGGGGCGCGCCGGGCCGGGGGAGCAGGAGCCGCCGCCGCCGCCGCCGCCGCCGCCGCACCACGGCGGAGCCACGGCGGGGCCGGGGGCGTCCAAGCCGGCTGCGGAGCAAACCCCGGCGCTCCCCGGCGGCGGCGGCGGGGACGGGGGGCTGCCCGGGACCCGGGCCGGGCCGGGGACCACCCTGCGGGCAGGGGGTAGCGGGGGCGGCGGCGGGGCAGGCGCAGCCGAGCCCCCGAGCGCACATGGGCGCCCCAGATGTGGCCGCGGCGCCGCAGCTGGAGCGGGAGCGGCCGCCAGAGGAGCGCGGGGAGCAGGAGGAGGAGGAGGAGAAGGAGGAGGAGGAGAATGAGGAGGAGGGCTTCAGTGGCGGCCCGGAGTTACCTCCACGCTTGGCTCCCCCGCCCTTGCCGCCCGGAGCCACTCACCCGACGAGCCACCTCCCCTCCTCCCCGCGCTCCTTCGGGCCGCGGGCCGCGCCGCCCCGCCGCCGAGTCCTAGGGTGAGCCGGCTCCAGATGGGGACCCCGGATACACGGGGGCTGTCACAGTTTGGAGGTGACCCGGGCGCCCCTCCGGGGTCGGCGTCCGCCTGCCGGGCTGCGCCAAGTGCGCGCACTGCTGCCGAGGTCGCTGTGGCCGCCGAGGGCAGAGCCTTGTGCGTACTGAGGCTCGGGGCTGTGGGTGGGTGGGGTGCCTGGGCGAGTTTAGAAACCTTTATTGACAAAGTGGAGTTGGGAGTTGTGGTGGTGGAGAACGGAGGGGGCTCAGGGCAAGCCAGGTGTCTGCGACTGTGCGCCCCTTGCTGAAGCTGGCGTGCGTGTGTACCAGGGGAATGATAAAGTGTAGTTCCAGAAGGGTCTTGACACTTGCTCCTGGACGGTGGGCCTCCGCTCCCTGAGCAGCGCTGCTCACGCGCCCGTGGCGCCTGGTAGAGCCTGGAAAGGGAGGCGAGTCGGATTCGCTAGGTGTCGGTCCGGTGGAGCGCGCAGGTGGCGCGGTGGGAAGCTTCAGGGCTTGGCTCGGGCTCGCAGTACGTAGGTGGGGCACTGGGGATCAATCTCAGCTCAGGCAGTCACGGGTCGAGGGGCTCATCCCGGAGGCGCTGCTCCCGGAGGGGACCTAGGGGCTGGCGTCGCACAGCCGCCGCTCCTGGGCCACCGCCTCATGACCGCGCTGCAGCCTCCGGCTCCCGCGCGCGGCTCATGCCGTGCTGGGGGCAGCCGGCGAGTGGAAAGGCTCCGGGGTCGAGCAGAGAGCGCGGAGCTTGGCCTCGAGCGCAAGAGCAAACTGGGTCCGATGGTAGGCTTGGATCACCGCAGTGGCACCGCGCGTTCCCCTCTCTTTTGATCTTGCTCAGGATCCCGCCTTCCCAAAGTAGCTCAGAGTGGTGAGCGCGCTCTAAGACGGGGGCCTTTTATACTGCACTTCCTCCGCCTCCTACTGGGTTTCCTCCCTCCCTCCTTCCTTGTGCCCGCCCACCCAGTCCCTCCCCGTGTGCGGAGCCCTCAGCCTAGGCGTTCACACAATTCATTTCGCAAATTTCCAAGCCTACCTAGCCTTTAGGATTCCAGTGCTCCGGGGATGAACCTTCCGTCGTTCCCTTGGTGGTTGAAATTAAATAAGCAAAACTTTTTCGCCTGCCCGTCCCCCCGCCCACCCACCCCCCACCCCGTTTCTGCCCTCCTCCTCCCGGTCCTACAAACTGAAGATTCTTAAGTCAACTGCCTTCGGAGTTCACATCTTTACGCAAGGCATCTCAGCTGAGTCTAACCCAAATTAAGACAAGAAACACTTCACCATTCCGAAAGTTTCTCAGGTCACCGTGGCATTTTGCAGAATTTAAACAGCAATAGTAGGGTAGGGTGTGATAGTTGCGTTTTAATATGTGTCAGGGGGAAGGAAAGGCTAGGCTAGTTGCCGCTTTAGAGACGCCTTGAGCATCTTTAAAATTCTAACCAGCCTTATCATTTTATTAATGGATTGGCAGCTGTTTATAAAGCACTCGATATCTTTCCCTTTTCAGTAATTTGGGGGGGGGTTGAGGGGGAGGAGTGCAGGGTCTGGGGAAGGGAGATATTTGGAGGGAGTGCTTGCTCTGGATTTTCAGGCGGTCGGTCCTGTCCGGCATCCATTGCAATCTCCAGGCTCTGAAATGCCAAATAATTGTCAACCTGAGGGCTGGGGGAGAATTTGAAACAATAGACCGTCCGCAGTTCAGATTGGAGATCAAACGAGATCCTAGCAGTTCAGATCCCACAAGGATCCTCCAGTGTGCTTTCTAATTAGAGTCACTTCCAAAGGGGAGCAGGGTGGGACAGTGGGCACGATGACGAAATACATAAATTAAGATGGCAAACTAGAATCTGAAGGCAGAGAGAGTTTAAGACCGGCTCTATACCACAGTTGTGCCAGATTATGATGTGGGCGCACAGGGACAAATGACTTTTCCTATTGCCTGAGGCAGGCTGGTCTAAATTAGAATCCAGGCGCTGCTGTGTCCCGTATTTCCATCACACACAGTCCCCACATGTGAGCCTCAATTGCCTCTCCTCTCATCTAAAATTAACATTTTTGGATCCTAAGGAAAAATAACTTAAAAAAAAAAAAACCTCTGGAAAGAAATCCTTGCAGTGAGTGTAAATTCTTGTAAATTTGTAAAGGGGGAGTTAGAGATCAAAGTCTTCGTAAAATGTTGTAAAAATTGTAAATTGAATTTTGGGGACAGAAGTCTTTATAAAATGTTGAACAAATGTATGAATGAATCCTATTAAAATCCTTTCACACTGCGAGATCCAAATTCCAGGTGAGTTTATGTTCTAGTGAGGATACATAGCCAGTATCGATAAACACCCGTAATCTGCGACTGAACTTGCCAAACCAGGCTGCTTTCTAGGGGGTAGGGAAAACCGGACTATAATTTTTTTGTGGAAAGAGACTTACAAATTTAATAGCCCAAACAAATTGAGTTGCAAGCACATTTATGGAATTGTGAATTGCTGATCAGTTAAAAAAAAATTCCTACCTCCTCTTTTAGAGTCTTATACAACTTATTCATATCTTTATTATTGCTCTTATTTTGCCCTAATAGAATGTGCCTTCTCACCAGATCCGGATCACCATTTACGTAGAACATTCCAGAATACGTGTCCCCTCCCCTCCTCCAGCATATAGTTTTCTTCTTCCTGGGTTCATAGAGAATATTTTCCAGCAACACTAGATCTAGGTGAGGTGTGAAGAGCTCTGTTACATTCAGGTCTGGTTATGAAATATCACGAGTGAGTGGGGCACCTGGATGGCTCAGTCGGTTTAGGGTCCAATTTTGGCTCATTGGGCTCTGTGAGGACAGCTCAGAGCCTGGAGCCTGCTTCAGATTTTGTGTCTCCCTCTCTCTCTCTGTCCCCCACCCCGGCTCATATTCTATGTCTCTCAAAAATAAATAAACAAAAATAAATAAATAAAACTCATGAGTGATCACCTATACACATGCTATCTTTCCTTTCTATATAAAAAAGGACTCTGAGGTGAAAGGAGCCCAAATCTCTGAGTTACTGCTCAAAATAGAGCTATTGGACCACGAATATCTGCATTTAACCTTGTGCAGTGAGAAATAAAGCTTGATTGTTCAAAGCCACTGTGATTTAGGGATGTTTGCTATAGCAGCTTATTATTACCTGTCCTGACAAGTACATTCTTCAAGAGAGGAACACCTGTCTCATCATCATTGTATTTCTAGACCTGAGCACAGTGCCTTACATGGAGTAGTTGCTCAATCAGTGGTTGCCCAATGAATGTGGTCTTTATATAGACCTTACTTAATAAATTAAGTGTCCTTAAAGTGTTCCTACTATAGGTGGCTGACCTATAAATATTAACTCTTCTATGTCTGGAATGTACTATCCTCTCATAGATTTTTGTCTTGTGTTATTGGTCTGTTTCTTTTGCAGACAAGCTTGTGTAACTGGAATATTAGGAGAAAGCAAGCAAAATTAATAAATCAGAAAACCTTCTTGGAAAAATTACTAAAGGGAAACTTGCAAGTCTATTATGTCAGGATTTTACTGTTGTTCCTTTTTAAAAAAAACTAAAAATTGTTGCAAGACAGTAAAGAGTAGTTTTAGTATCTTTAAAACACACTTTTTTTTATCATGGAAAAATTTAAATATGTACAAAATTCAAGAGACTAATATAAGAAGTCCTTAGACACCCATCACCTAGCTTCAACAAAACTCATGTTTCATCTGTATTCTCATGTACTTTCTCCCTCTTGGATTGTTTTGAAGCAAAATCCATGACATCATATCATTTCATTTATACATATTTCAGTTTGTAGCTCAAGAAGGCAGGGGGTCAATTAAAAAAATTTTAAACATGCATACTGTATGTGAGGTGTAAAACAGATTTGAAAAGCCAAAACCAGAGACTTACGGGGTGCACGAACAATTAGCATTTAGGGATTGCAGTGGAGACTGTTATGTGTTACCAAAAATTGTTTCTTTTTCTCCCTAGACTACATTTCCCATTATCCTCTGAAATTCTGGCCAATAGAATGTGGGTGGAGGTAATGTGTGTCACTTCCATATCTAACCCATCAAAGTCTCCTGTGCATGATCCTTCTCTTTTTCCTTCCTTGCTGGCTAAATGTGTCTGCCCAGATCTTAGAACAATGATCAGCCTGGATCCCTGGAGCAGAGCCCTTACCCCACCCTTAACTGTGCCCAGAACACCCTGGCTGGGCTTTTGTTTCATCTATAAACTTAAAAGAAAAATAAACTTAAAAAAATGTGTTAAACCACTAAAATTTGAGGGTTCGTTATAGGAGTTTCACCACCTTCCCTAATAAAAGGAGTACTATTTTGAGAAGGACGGGTGGCAAATCTTTCTTTTTGAGGGACGGATAGCAAAATTTTTTTTTTTGGTCTGTGGGCTACAAGCTTTCTCTTGCAAATACTCAACCCTCCTGTTACAGTGGTGCAGTAGGAGAGCAGTCAAAGATAATATATGAACAAATGGGTGTGGCTGTGTTTTCACAAAACTGTGCATACACAACAGGCAGCTGGACCACATGACTTAGTTTGCGAATCCCTGTTTGGAGAGACTGGCACACCTCCCCACCTCCTCCCAGGTGCCAATATGAAGTGAAGTTAGATGGATTCCACTTGCTAGCCATGTACCTCTTGGGCCAGTTATTGTACCTCTCTGAATCTGTTTCCTCCTCTGTAAATTGGATCTAAGAATGGCTGTTCTAGGGCTGTTGTGAAGTTCAACTATCACTTCCACATCAAGACAAGGTGAGTAGTCCCAGGTCTTTGGCTCTACTAGATGAAGGACACCATGTTGTGTCCATGAGGGCAGAGAGCTTCTTTGTGTCACTCACTTCCAAATTTGCATAGTAGATGCTCCATAAATATTTGTTCAATGGATGCAACTTTTAGAAAACTGCTGGAAATTGTTGCTGAAAGAATCTGAGATAAACTCTAAGCCCTCAAGGAAACACAAACAAACAAAAAGCCCAAAGTGTTGTTTCATTAGAGTCCTTTGAACTATGAAGGGGTCACAGCAATCAAAAGTGAGAAAATCACCACCCTCAGAGGCTCAGAGGCTCAGAGGCTCAGAGGCACTCCCAGGGTCTCCAACCCCTGGAGCAACAGCCAGGCTTATGGGACACCTGGACCTCTGGCATTCTGCTTCCTGGGGCTCCAACACACGCAGGCAAAACAAAACGTGTGAAGATTGCAGGGATGCCTGTAGCTCTCTCCACTCCACCCTAAGGGCCTCTAAATGTACAAAGAACCTGAATCCACTGAGTGCATGACCTTTTGAGGAGGCCCAGAAATGGCATTCCAGAGTGAGGGCTGTCCTTCCCAGACATGAGCTGGAGCAGTGGGGAGATTGGATTGGCTTTTTGAAAAGGTTTATGAAGGTTCTTCGTTATGCGGCAGGGTCCTTTACTGCATTTCTAGTGTGATATTAAAATATGAGATCCTGCCTGTCCACTGACATCTTCGGCAAATAGCTGGCCCTCATAGCTCTCCTCTGTATTTTATTTACTTATTTTTTTTGACATTTTATTTATTTTTGAGAGACAGAGAGAGAGCACGTGTGCAAATGGGGCAGGGGCAGAGAGAGAGGGAGACACAGAATCCAAAGAAGGCTCCAGGCTCTGAGCTGTCAGTACAGACCCCAACATGGGGCTCAAACTCATGAACTGTGAGATCATGAGCTGAGCTGAAGTCAGACACTTAACCAACTGAGCCACCCAGGTGCCCTTCTAATCTGTATTTTTAAAAAGACCCCTTTATTGCTTTTGCTTTGCTATAATTACTTCTGTGCAAATCCTGGGAAGCAAAATAAAATCTCAGGGGCATGTTATAGCTGTAAGAGAAAAGCAGTTCATAGTTATAAGGTTATATATTATACATGGTATAATTTTTTTTTAACTTATGACAATTTCTAGGCAGGAAGTGAGTGAACTATTCACTCAGAATTGAATCTCAGAGTCTAGATGTTGGAAGGGGCCCACAGAATTCACTATCCAGCTACCTTCTATAGATGAGGAAACTGAGGTCCAGAGAATTAAAGAGACATTTGCAATATTGCAAAGGCACTTGATGGCAGTATTAGGTTTCCCAGTTCCAAGACCAATATTCTGTTATTCAAAGTAAACTTTTAAAAATGAAAATATGATCTACACATGGAAAAGAATACATATCCTAAGTGTACAGATTAGTGGAATTTTTACTACCCAGATCAAGAAACAATATATTACCAGCACCCCAGAGGCCAATTACCCAAATGTTACCAATGTTCTGACTTCTATCACCATACATTTGAGTTGCCTTTAAAAAATTAATATAAATTGAATTTTACAGTAGATTTTCTTTGGTATCTGGCTTCTTGTGCTATCATCTATCCCTTTACTCAACTTTTTATTCTGAAAAATTTCAAAGCTCGAGAAAAATTACATGTATAATTGAATGAACACCCGTTCATCCTTGTGGTAGATTGCACAAATGATCAGTTTTTCCTTCATTGTACCCAAGCCCTTCACAACGTGACTTTGTGGCTTCTCCCATCACAATGTGGAGGCATCTCCCCTTTGACTGTACTGGCCTTGTGATTAACTTTGACTAACAAAATGCAGCACAAGTGGGTTTGTGCCAGTTCTGTGGTTAGGCCTCAAGAAGCTTCACATGCTTCCTCTCTCTTTGTGTCTGACTTGGAGCTTTGTCACTGCCATGTGAATAAGCCAGGACTAGCCTACTGGAAGAGAAGAGACAGGGTTCCAGTCACTCTAACCAATACCCACCCTGTCCCCAGAAGTAGAGCCACCTACTGATTGCACACACACATAAGGGGACCCAACGGAGATGACAAGAAGCACCCAGGTGTTGTGTGGGGGTTTGTCATACTGAAAAAGCTTCTCAGTGTAACCCTTCACCCCAAATATGTCAGCATATACCTCCTGAAGAGGTTCTGCTATATCATCACAGTCTAATTTTGCTCAGGACACTTACCATGGATACAATAATCTTATCTAATTTAAATCCCTATTCAACATTTTCTTACTGTCCCTACAATATCATTTACAGTTATTTTTTTTCTATCCAGGATGCAGATGAGAATTACTCATTGCATTTAATTCCCATTGTCATGTCTCTTTATGTCTGTCTTGAACAGTCCCTATCTCCTCCCCACCACCCTTTTCTTTTGGTCTTTCATGTCATTAACATGTTTAAAGAGCCCAGGCCAACTGATTTTGCAGTATGACCTTCAGTTTATTCTTGTATGATTGATTCTCCAATATTAGTTTTAGATTATGCACTTTGGGCAGGAATGCTACCTGCATGATGTTGTGTTCTTCTTAGTGCATTGCATCACAGGCGCCATGAAGCCCAATTGTCCAGTTGTTTGGGAATCTCTTTCAAGATGCAAAGATCTTGAATCATTTTGTAAGGTTAGGTGAGAATTCTTGACTGAGGATATGTTGGTACTTTTTTTATGTGGAAAGAGAAAAACACAAGTTCATCTAATTTCCCAGCAAACTACGCCACTTTGTTCTAAGTTGTCAACATTGTCCAGTCCCCAGAGGGCAATGGGCTATGACCATATTAGAGGGTGACTTTTCTATGTGAGTCAGTTATTTTTTCATTTGGTCTAATCAGAAGTCATTATCAATTCATTCTTTTTTTAATAATTATTATTTTTAAAGTTTATCTATTTTGAGAGAGAGTGAGAGCACACACAAGTAGGGGAGGGACAGAGAGAGGGAGAGAGAGAATCTTAAGCAGGCTCTGCACTGTCTGCATAGAGCCTGATGTGGGGCTCAAACTCACATACCATGAGATCATGACCTGAGTCAAATTCAAGATTTGGGCATATAGCCAACTGAGCCACCCAGGCTCCCTTATCAATTAATTCTTAATCATCTAGCCTCAAACAACTTCCCCTTCTTCTTCTTCTTCTTCTTCTTCTTCTTCTTCTTCTTCTTCTTCTTCTTCTTCTTCTTCTTCTCCTCCTCCTCCTCCTCCTCCTCCTCCTCCTCCTCCTCCTCCTCCTCCTCCTCCTCCTCCTTCTTCTTCTTCTTCTTCTTCTTCTTCTTCTTCTTCTTCTTCTTCTTTGGAGGAAATAGCAAGCCAGACTTGGTGTAAGACAAAAGAGAAATACATTTGTTATTAATCACAATTGGCTTCAGTGATTTAAAAATAATAAATACACTAACTCTATGTTGCATTAAAAAATACAAGGAAGCTAAATATACCTAGAGAAATTACAAAGAGCTCAGTCAGATGAGAAAACGAACAGACAAGAAATGGTCGCTCTTTTTTAACAACTAAGGAGTAGTGGAAATAATCTTTTCAAAAGCTCCTGGTGAGGTTATGTCTGAAAGAAAGCTAAAAGCAGTAACTTTGCATTTAGAAATGGATTTAATGACAGCAGTTCCTCAGCAGAGAAAGAGAAAATGGACACCTCTAAGATGCCACATCAGAGATACATCCACTCACAACAGTTTGCAACTGACTGCTTCTCACATCTTAACTAATAAACACAAGATCTCATCACCAATGCTTGTGGCAAGGATTTCACAATGACTGGGGGTGTTGGGCCTCATTTGTGAGCCAGATGTGTCTAAACTGAAATCTGAAGATTCTCATTTGGTAAACTCTAAACAGGATGATGAAAGTTAAATGAGAAATAGCCCTTTGGAGGAACAAGCATGAAAGAGCTGTTTACACATTTTTGGAGCTCAAATTTGGTATGGTTATTTCACAAAGGTCGAGATTTTCCTTTATTTACCTGGTGTCTAACTTAGTTCTGAAATTGTAGTTGTTTTATCCCCATGTGATGAGTAGGAAGTAGTGTTTTGGAATAAAGATTTTCTTTGTTGGGGATATGAAAGCCAAATAATACTTTTAAGGGATGTTCTGGTTACTCACACAGACTGAAGGCTAAACTGTTCTCACACTCTTTGTGTATGTGTATATGAGTAAACAATATGCGATGGTGATATCAGGCACAACAATATTGAAAGGCTTTTTATACATGTATTAGTCAGGGCAAGTAGCATCAGCTGCTATAACAAACACCCCTCCGCCCCCCCGCAAAGCTCAATGACTTAACGAAATAAAAGTTTACTGCTTGTGTATACCATAATACTTTGAACACTTTGGTATTAGAGAGCAGACTTCCTTTGAGTAATGGGGCCAGGCTCTTTTCATTTAGTGGCTATACATTTTCTAGAACCTTTATCCGGCAGACAAGGGAAGAGAGGAAAAGATAGATGGAGGATTGATCAGGAAGCCATTGGCCAGAACTCAGTCACATGGCCCTGCACAATTGCAAAACAGCTAAGAAATATAGATTTCCTCTGTGTTTAAAAAGATAATAAAATGGATGTGTTGAATGTTTAGTGTTGTTTCCACATGGCACTATCTCTGCCAAAATACCACTTGTTTTCACCAGTATGTAAACAAAAGCTTGTAGTGTTGTGGACGGGCTAGGTAGAGCAGGGGTCAACAAATTTTTCTATAAAGGGCTAGATAGTAAATATTTTCAGCCTCGTGGGACAAGAAGAAAAATTAAAGACATTACATATGTACTTTTATAATCATTTAAAGTATACCTGTTAAAGCTCTGGGACCACACAAAAAGAGACAGTGGACTGGCTGTGGCCTATGGGCCATAATTTGCTGACCCCCGGACTAGAGAAGAAATTCTAAAAGGAAATACAAGGTGCTGAAGGATTTTATGTTTCTCAGATTCCTTTCTAAGCTGACTTTGACTTTGGTTGAGATTTTTCAGATGACTTCTTATGCCAAATTACATGAGAACGTAGACTAATTGAGGTCATGAAGATTTTGCTCAATAAAATATTTACATTCTTAGGAGATAGCATATAAAATAAAAATATCTACTATAAATTCAATAATAAATAGGAAATATTAGGTTATATTTCAAAACATAGTAAACATATATGTCATTATAGAAGGGTTCATTTCTGCAACATAATGCACAATTACCACATGCTAGTATTTTCTAGGTACTTTGTAAAGATGTATTTATTGAGATTAATCTGGTACTTTCATTATCTCAATATAGCAATGAAATGTTGCATTTCTCCTTATTTTTCCTTTTCTTGGTTATTGTACGACTGGATAATAGTATTAATGAGAAACCGGATTTATGGAATAGTCCAGGCAGAGACACGAAGGAGGATGCCTGCTTGGCCTCACCATATCAATCCTGACTCATTAGCTGGTGTGATAAGGGGTAAGATTTTATATATCATTTAGGTTAAGTAAATTTAACAAACTTTTAAAAGCGAGGTACCTGGGCAGTCAAGTGTCCGACTCTTGATTTTGGCTTAGGTCATGATCCCAGGGTCGTGGGATTGAGCTCTGTGTCAAGCTCCATCCTGAGTGTGGGGCCTGCTTGGGGTTCTCTCTCTCTCCCTCTGCCCCTCTCCCCTGCCCATGCTCTCTCTCTCAAATAAAAAAAATATATAAAATAAAATAAAAAGCATTGCAAAAATGTGGTTTGTAACATAAGATTTTACTAATGAATAGAAGATTTGTTATTTTTATTTTTTTTTAAGTTTATTTATTTATTTTGAGAGAGAGAGAGAGGTAGAGAGAGAGAGTAAGTGGGGGAGGGGTCAGAGAGGGAGAGAGAGAAAATCTCAAGCAGGCTCCACTCTGTCAATTCAGAGCCCCATGCGGGGCTTAAACTCACAAACGGAGAGATCTTGACTTCAGCCAAAACCAAGAGTCAGATTCTTAACCGACTGAGCCATCCAGGCACCCCTCTTTTAATTTTTTATTAACCATTTTTGTAATTATAAAAGCAATATGTTTTCACTGTTGAAAATATGGAAAATTATAAAAAAGGAAAATCGATTATACATATTTCTATCACCTACAGATTATCATTATTTGCCTTCTGGTATAGTTCTTTCCTGTTGATACACATACATACACACACCAAACACATACATACATATGCACATGCAAATATACATAGTTTATATACCTATTTAGACATTTTACATAGTTTGGGGACATAACTGAAACAATAGCTCATATGACCATTAAACATCTTCTAAAAGAAAACTTTTAATGATGGCAGTATAGTATCTTATATGAATATATCATAATTTACTTAGCTAACCTCTGTTTTTGGATACTTCTGTTACAAAAATATCTTTAAATAAAATACCACTAAGAGAGATACATGCAACAAAATAGTTACATCAATAGAAAAACATGTGAGAATATTCATAGCAGCTTTATTTCTAATAGTCTGCAGCTGGAAAAAATCTGAATGTGCATCAATTTTAGAATGGACAAGTAATTTTTGCTATATCTATACAATGGAACACCAGTCATCAGTGGAAATGAACTGATGACTGGCTACTGCATGTAACAATAATGATGATTCTCACAGCCATAATATTTAATGGAAAAAAATAGATACCAAAGAACACATTCCCCATGATTCCATTTATATGAAATTCAAGAATAGGGGCAACGAATCTAAGATGCTGAGAGATCAGAATAGTCCCTTGGGAGGGATGCAGACAGGAATAGGGCATGAGGAAAAGTCCAGAGTGCTAGAGGTGCTGTATATTTTGGTCTGGTAATTACATGCTACATTAATAGATTAATTGAGCTGTACACTTCAGATTTGCGCAGTTTGTAAATTGTACCTCAATAAACAAAAATAAGAATAAAAATATTCTGTGATGCATCTCTGAAGACAAGTTTTGACTACATTTCTTATAATAGTATAATCTCATATGTTCTAAAAAGTGCTGTTTTGAACTAAATAGCATACTATTTTGTAAAAATCTAGGATCTCCTTTTCTGTTACCCTTATAAACTAGATAAAGGACAGCATTTTTCAGATAATGCTAGTAGTGTTTACTAGTAGCACTAGCACTACTACTACTAGTGTTTACTAGTAGTTTTGTCAAAGAATAATAAATCAGTTGTCAGAATCAGGACTAGAACCCTTCTTTAGAATTCATAGAAATTTCCATTTAATCCAGTGTTGAATGTAAGATATCTGAATTCAAGGGCGTCTGGCTGGCTCAGTTGGAAGAGCATATGACTCTTGATCTCAAGGTGGTGAGTTCAAGCCCCATGTTGGGTTTAGAGATTAGAAATAAACAAACAAACAAACAAACAAACTAAAAAAAAAAAAAAGAAAAGAAATCTGGGCACCTGGGTGGCTCAGTCGGTTTAAGCATCCAACTCTTGATTTCAGCTCAAGTCATGATCTCACAGTTCATGGGTTTGAGCCTCGTATCAGGCTCCATGCTGCAAGTGTGGAGCCTGCTTGAGATTCTCTTTCCCCCTCTCTTTTTGCCCCTCCTCTGCTCATGCTCTCTCTCTCTCTCAATAAATAAATACATTAATTAAAAAAAATCAGAAATCTAAATTCAAAAGTCAATATAATTAAAGATGTTATTCCACGAACTACACTTTACAAAAAGGATTCATAATAGGATTCTTTGTCTTGTAAAATTTCCTAGTACAATTCAATTATGCTATAATTAAAAACAATTGTTTTATATTTTCAAGATACTGCTAGTTTATAGAGTAAAATAATATGCGTCCTAGAGTATACTAGCTTTATATATCAATACTCTGCTATGAGTATTAGTATAAGTATTAGTCTAGTTTCTGATGTGATAATGCTGCTTAACAAAAACACCAACATTTCAGCGGATGCGGTAACAAATATTTTAGTTTACACTTGCAAATCTGCAGGTCAGCTATGGCTTCACTGATCTTGGCTGGTCCAGGATGGAGTATGGGTTTTAAGTTAGTTTCAAGTCTGCTCCCCATGTCTGCATTTCAGAACTCAAGCCAAAGGAACAGAGAGTCCTGGCCCAGCCACATGAGCACATTTAAAGCCTCAGCTTTATGTCACATCCACTTAACATTCCATTAGTCAAAGAACCATAGCCAAGCTCAATATCAAGCATTAGGGAGGTGAAAGCCTAGGGTTAGTACACTATTCTGTACCAGTAAATACTACTGCATTACAAACAGCACCCAAACTCAGTGTCTTGAAAGAAAAATTTACTATATCTCACAAGCCTGTGAGTTAGTTGGGGTGGTTTTGCTAATCTGGGCTGGTCTCATGCATCTGTGGTCAGATGCCAGGTGGGCTGGGGACTTGTCCATCCAAGGTCACCTTAGCAGGGGCAACACAGCTCTCTTCCATGTGCTATCTCATTCGCCAGCAGGCTAGCTTGGACTTGTCCTCATAATGACAGCAGGGTCCAAGAAAGAATGGAAGATCGTAAGGCTCCTGAGCTAGGCTTTGGAACTTGTACAGCATCATCACTTCTGCTGCATTCTGCTATCTAAGGCAAGTCACAAGACTGGTCCAAATTCAGAGTATGAGCAAATAGACTCTAATGCCTGATGGGAAGACCTGCAAAGGCACATTGCAGAGTGTGCCTTTCTTACAAATAGAAATGCCACATAAGGAATAAAAACCTGTACTGGGTTGCTTATCTTAAGATCTTACTGTATACTGTCCAAAACCATTAAGACATTGCCAGGTGAAGGATTTTGTTCGCACTTAAGGCTTTAGTCAGGCTCATACTGAGACCCTGAGGAAGTTGTCTACTTGTACCTTATGAGAGGAGAGAAAGGGACACATTATACTATTCTAATTTGACTCTCCATGTTTTCAGTGTTCATCATTCAATTAACTGTAAAGAAACTACATGATCACAGAAACCAATGACAGAATAAATTTAGGCAATGAATAAAATTGTGTAGATAGGGTGTGAATTTTATTCTCATTCCCTCATACTTTTCTCCCAAAGATCTTTCATTCTTCCTTTGAATGTCTGTACCAGGACCTGTGGTGGATTAGACTATTTTCCCCGTTTCTCCAGTGGAATGTATTTTCATACTCTATTGATATTAGGCTTAGCCCTGTGACTTGCTTTGGCTTATGTCCTGCGGATAGAAGCAATGGTGTGTTAGTTTCAAAACTAGGTCTTACGAGACCTTGTTTCTTCTCATGCTCTGTGCTTCTGTCCAGGGGCAGCTACGGTTCTAAGGAGGATGAGAGACATGTGGAGCAGACCTGCACCCAGCCCCCAGTCTGTGGTCAAGGCCAACTGGGCCAAACTTAGGTCATGCAACCCCGCCTTCTCTGCAGACAGGCGAATAAACGATCATTGTTTTAAGCTACTAGTTTTAGGGTAATTGTTGTGCAGCATTATTTTGGAATTAGTTAACTGATTCCTAAAATTCCCAGGGAAATGAGCTGAATTATCTATGACTCAGGTTCACATTTAACCACACAAAACTTGAACAAATTCCCTGTAAAATTGTATAGTTGGGAGACATTCATATCCTACATTTGTAATTTGCCACATCTATATAACTCTTCCACTATTATTAACCTAATTTTGTGGACTTAATTTCAAACCAATCATCTATTTTTTTGTTTTTGTTTTTTAATGTTTGTTTATTTTTGAGAGAGAGAGAGAGAGAGAATGGAGGAGGGACAGAGAGAGAGGGGACAGAGGATCTGAAGCAGGCTTTGTGCTGACAGCAGAGAGCCTGATGCCAGGCTTGAATCCATGAACTGTGAGATCATGACCTGAGCTGATGTTGGAGCTTAACCGACTGAGCCACCCAGGCGCCCCTCAAACCAATCATTTAGATCAACATTTCCACCTATCCATATACAGGCAATAATACCCATGAAATCAAAAGCTTGGTGCGTTGTTATATTTTTCATATCTGTAACTGTATCTCTATCTATATATCTGTGTGTACATATATACAGTAGTAGTGATAATTCTATGTATGCATCATCAAACCCCATTTGCTACTTTCCTGGGCACATAGAAGATAACATTTCCAAGCTAGGTGGGACCATGTGACTGCATTCTGGCCAAGAATGGTTAGATTAAGAATGGTCAGAATCAGTGGTAATGATTTACTCATTTCTAGACCTGGTTCCTAAAGTCTCCTACACTATCTACCCCCCTCTCTTTCTTTCCTTGTCTACTGGCTAGATGAAAATAATATAATTTAGGACTCTAGGTTCCTTGAAAATAGCAGAGTCAGCTAAGGGAAGGAAGCTTAATTTTTAAACTATGTTATAGATCAGAGACCTACTCCACTCACCCCTTCACCCTCTCTTGCCATCCCACCAACCTGCACTGGACTGTCCATGAGTGAGAAATTAGTGCTTACTGTGTTAGGCTACTGAGAATTTGGAGTATATATTTTTTTAGTAATTAGAGTTACCTGTCTAATAAAAATGCACAACCCTTAAAATTAGAACATATCCATCCATTTATTACTGAAGCTTAACCTCTGCACCGCCTACAATCCATATGCCATAGTTCGAAAACACTGCTGTGATTCAAATCCCCATTTTACAGTCAAAGAAATAGTCCCCCAGAGGGAAGGTGCCACCCAAGTGTGCATGGTGAGTTAGAGCAGGAGCTGGGGCTTGAATCCAAGATGCCCCAGTCCCAGACTGGCCATATTCCAGGAATGTCGTCCATATATTTAGTCCCCTCAGAATTATGAAATAGCTTGTAATCCACACTGCCAACATCCCATATTGCCTCGGCACCCCGGCAGATGCCAAGGACTTTCCTCTTTGATCACCTGTGACTCTGCTTGAGGGTATTCTCTGGCCACAGGGGTGCATCCTGCCTGCATGCCGTGATGTCCCAGGGCTGCCCTCCACCAGTATACACACACAAGAACTGGTGGGCCAGTACTCCTGTTCCCTTCCTTCAAAGCCTGTTCTACACAGTCTCTCAGCAGAGCTTCAGAGGTACCGAATCCCCCCTTACCCACCTACACCCCCCTCTCTTGGCTCCTTCCCTTTTTTTCTCACTTTCCCCACCCTACATGACATGGCAGGGTAGCTTGAGGTGAGTGGCCTCTGAACAGAGACCTTAATTTTGGGAAGGACATGCTAGAACAGAGTTTCAGGCAAAAGATTCACCACTTAAAACATCCCTGGAGGTGGGCATGGGCTAGATTCCTCTGGAGAGGTTTGAATGTGTCCCAAGAAAGATGGATGGTCAGCAAAAGGTCTTAAACGGAGGTGCCATTTAACCAGACTTATTTTCGGAATTCAATAACAGACCTTCCCAGAAAATGCGAAGACCAAGGCATTGGTGCTTTTTGGCAAGAAGCAGCATAGGTGCCCCAACAAGGTTCACCTGTGAGCTCCCTCTTGGAGGGGAGGCCAGGCCTAGGTCCAGTGTCCTGTGCATGGCGGCCAATGCCTGCCCTCTGCCTTCCATTTTCACCATGATCTGTCTGTTCCTCCCTCCAGTCGAAAAGAGCTGATGGAGGTGGCCCTGGAGGAGTGAAGGTACCCCCACTGCTTTCTAAACGGACACGTTAGTCTATCTTAAAACCCTTAAACTGCCAGCTACCTCATGCTAAATCCAGAGTGGAGTTAATTCAACTGGGGAGAAAATATGAGCCATGATTAAACAGGCATTTCCCCCACACTTCACCCTGCATGGAATAAACATCTTTTTGTACCACACCCCGTTAAAATTATTAAAGGAGGCTCCAGGAATATTTCCATGCCCAGGGGAGGAATTCTATTACAAAGGTGGGCAACATTGGCCCTTGAAAACTCTAACAAGGGATCCTGAAAATGGCGGGGAAAATTGGGAGCTGTCTATGGAAAATAATTGACTAAAAGTGGCCCAGACAGGCAGAACAACTCAGCCTTCTGAGGGGAGTCTCTGTCACCCCGTTTCCTTCAGAGGTGGGGAATTCTGTTGTGAAAGCAATTAGGTTGTTCAAGACTTGGAACTAAGACGTCTCAAAATTAAAATAAATCTATGGAAATCCAAAACCAATCAGTACTCAAAAGACTGATTAAGTCTGTCTTTAAACGTATAGATGCTTGAATAATATTATTTGAGTTATTATATTCATGAGGATTCTGAGAAGTCTTATGGCGTTATTAAGTTTTATGCGAAATGATTTTGCAAAGCTGTTTTTGGTGTGAGCCAATGTGACAGGCACTTGGATAAACAGGTTTTTTTTTTTTTTCCTCTGGGAGGCACATTTATTGTGGTTTCAAAATAGATTTAAAGAGTTGGGTCAGAAATTGTTTTAAAAGGTGAGCTTACACGCAGGTTTTGCATTTCTTAGTCTGAAGCCCTCACACCCCGGCCCCCAGCCCCACTCTGAAGTTTAAAAAGATGATTTGATAGTACAAATTATTTTCTTTGTTTTCCATTTAACTGAGCTCGTGTTTTTTTTATAGACATATCAACTATTTTTATAACTTAAATCTCTACAAGCTGTGGCATGAAGAGAAATAGCCAATGATTATAAAAAATGTATGCTAAATCACTGCTAATTAAAAATGCAAGTATTGACCATGTTAACAGAGTCAATTAATTGTTTTTTTTTTTTTACATTATCATTTAACTTTATTCTCTTTTTTATATCCATGAAGACTCATTTTGTTAAAAGAGGCCATGATTTCAAGTGCACCGAGGCGGTTAAAAATGCAAAAGATTTCCAGTATTTGAACAACATACTATCGATATTCAGATAAGTATTTTCAGTTGAAAAAAATACATATTCAAATATGTGAAACTTCATGAATGTACTAAAGGAGAGATTTTACTTCATTTTTTTCTTATTTATCTTTAACTTTAGAGAAGGGATTCAAATCATTACATTATCAATCTGCCCAGTCTTTGTGCTCCGATGTTTTTCATAAAACAGGGATAATAGTATGTTACTGACTGGAATTTAAATAAAAATTTGAAAAGAGAAAAAAAAACTAGGGATAATAATAGTAGCTACTTGTAGGACTATCGAAGGTATTAATTCAGTTAATAAAGAATCTAGGACATTGACTGGCACATGGTAACTTTAAATACATGTTACTTGTATCCCCCAACCTCCAACCCCCAGTTATCGAGTGTGTAGCTAATACTTAACAACTGCTTACTAATGAATATTCTGGTCAGGTAGACCTTTTCTAGAATGTGAGTGATAAGACATGCATTTTCATTAGCTCGGGGAGGCCATTAGCTCAATGACGCTCACATTCATTGGTGCTTATCCTGTGCTACAGCGAACCATTGGTGGCGGTGTGCTGCAGAAAGACCCATTTGTAAGACTGAATGTTAAATTTCCCGGAATTTTGTGCACCGCTTTTAAAGCGTGACCATTATTAACAACTAAATCACATAAATGTGCAATTAAATAAATTCTATTAAAAGCAAGTTGATATTCAAAATTTAACATTTCCTCATTATTATACATTTTACGATGACCTCTGCTCTTGAATTTATTTATATCTGTTGTAGCTATGCGGTGGCAAACTAATGGTGTGCTTTTACACATCTCCTCGCAACTCTGTGTTCAGTGATGTTATTTAATGTTGGTAGATTGAAATCAGCCGTGGAGTGAATATTTATACCATAGAACCCAGCAAAGGCTGCAAATCAGGGCTCACAGCTACTAAATATTTGTTATACCTGTGACTATGCTCAGCCTAGAGGTGGGGGTGAGGGTGGGGGTGGCAGAGATTAGGATGGATGAATATAGTCAAAAAGTGCATTAAGGGCACCTGGCTCAGTAGGTTGAGCGTCCAACTTCTGCTCCCAGCATGATCTCATAATCTCGGGGTTTCTTGAGAGTTCGAGCCCTACATCTGGCTGTCTGCTGTCAGTACAGAGCCTGCTTAGGATCCTCTGTTCCCCTCTCTCTGCCCCTACCCCACTTGTACTCTCTCAAAAATGAATAAACATTAAAAAAAGTTTATCATTTAACAAAACCTACAATTTTTACTGCTTCATCCCAAAGTTTTCTTCATGTTTAAGTTTTCACAGATCATTACACAGGGAACACTGAACCCCTATTTGTGATATTTCTGATCACTCAGTGTGAAAATCTATGTGTATTTCCTCTTCTCATTTTCTTTCTTTGCACACAAGCATTTAGATGGTTAACTTTCGGTAGCATAGGAGTAGCATTTTATGCTGCTCCTGGCTCTCTGCCCCCAAAATTTTTCTGAAATTCACCAACTTCTTACCCCCAGAGCCAGCTGGCTCAGCAAGGCCTCCTTCAGGCCTCATCAAGGCCCTGCAACAGCCTTGACCTTCTCATTTTCATTCTTGTTCTTCGCAAATCGTTTTCTCCATATAGCAGTAGGAATGGTGTTTTTTCAGAATACATCAACTTTACTTTTTTCCCACTTAAAAATTTTTTTTTAATTTTTAATTATTTTTTTAAATGTTTATTTATTTTTGAGAGAGAGATAGAGCGCAAGCAGGGGAGGAGCAGAGAGAGAGGGAGACACAGAATCTGAAGCAGGCTCTAGGCTCCCAGCAGTCAGCACAGAGCCTGACGCAGGGCTCGAAATCACAAATGGTGAGATCATGACCTGAGCTGGAGTCAGAAGCTGAACTGACTGAGCCGCCCAGGGGGCCTGGACCATTTTATTTTTTTTTTAATTGCATTACTGAGGTATGATTGACACACAAAAAGCTGTACATGTTTAATGTATACAACTTGATGAGTTTGGAGATAACTATACATTAGCACCATCTGTACGAGAAACACCCATCACCTCCAAAAGTTTCTTCCAGTTTTCTTTCTTTATTATCATTATATTACTAATCATTTTTGTGGTAAGAACACCCTCGTGATCTACCCTTTTAGCAAATGTTTAACATCTATAATACAATATTAATAACTATAGGCACTATGCTATATAGTAGATCTCTAGGACTTAGTCATAGGAACAAATCTTTGAAACATGCAAATCAGGTCATGTCACTTTCGTCTTAAAACCTTTCCAGGGGGGTATGCATTGCACTTAGAGTAAGATGTAAATTGTGTGTCACAACCCCTAAGAATCCACAAGATCTGGTCTTTGCCTATTTGCCCTACTTCATCTTTTCATTGTTCCTCTTATAGTCCCTGGAACACGTCCATTTTTTTCTGTGTCAGAGTCTTTTGCACAACAGCTCTGTTGTCTGGACCATCTCCACGCTTCCCTTTCCTCAAAGCCTCGCTGCTTTTTGTCCTTCAGATTCAAGCTGATATGTTACCTCCTCAGAGAAGTCTTCTTTGATCATCCTATATAAAATGGGTCTCTCCTCTTATATTTGTCTTAATATAGGTCTGTATCTCTTTCACTTATTGCATTTTGCATCATTTTAAAATATGTATTATTTATTTGCTCGTCTTTTGTCTGGTTCCCCAGCTAGACAGTAGGCTTCATAAGTTCAGGGACTGGGTCTATCATGTTTCATCAGAGTATGCCCAAAGTCTGGAACAGTGACAGATACATAGTGGGCACTCAGTAACATTTCTTGAATGAAACATGCATGAAGATTTCTTTAAGCCCAGGGTTACATTTTGTTATAACTACCATTTTCAAATGAAAATAACATGAATTTTGCTTCTTTCTCTTTTGACAGAATGACAAAAATTTGTTTCTCTTTCATGTATTTCTTCCCACTTTTATGTCTTTACTGGTCTGTTTCTTTTTGCCTGGCCTACCTGCTGCCCCTCTACCACCTGCTGTCCATGAGGTCTCATCTCCAAGGTTACTCCCCCAGGAACTTTCCTCTGGTCTTCCCAGATAGATATGCCCTTTATTCAACCTCCCTCTTCCTCTATTGTGCCTTCCCAAAGGCTCTTACCTTGCTGAATGTGATTGTAAAGTAGACTATAAACTTTTCCAGAGCCCATACAACTCTATATCCCCGAGGAACCTAACAACATGCTTTATAGATAACCCTGCCCTCAGTAAAAGTTGCTCAATTAGTTTATGATGAAAAACTGGAAAAAAAAAATGAGCTAATTACCCAAATGTTTCCAAATGTCCAGATGTTTATCTTCATGTAAGAAAAAAGAAAACTTTGAATGACTGATTAAATGTCTTCCTTTTCATCTTTGTGGTTTAGAATTGTTTAAACACAATCCCATGGTTTGTTTCTTATCAGCTTAACCGTGTTCTCTCCCTTGCTCAAAGAGTGCAAATTTGCCTTCGCCTTGTGCTTCCTCTTTAAAAAAAAAAACGTAAGCAACTTAGTGTTTTCCTCTTTAAAGAAAGGCTGAGAAACACTAAAAGTACTAATATTGAAGAATAAATATCGTGAGGTGAAATTCCTTTTGTGGATTTTGTAGGAAGAGCCAAGGCAGACCTGCTCAAAGGACTGGCTGTCTCTCTAGGCTGGGATCAAAGGGCAGGTGACCTAGATTCCAGACTGATGTTTGCAGCATAATGTGTTTGCAACTCTGCCTCCAAATTCCAAAGAAGGTCACAGTAAAATGAGTGGGGTTGATGATGACTCCATTTTCTTAACTTAAAAGGCTTAGAAAAGTAATGTGCCACTCATTTTCAAAGTTAATGAAAATCTTGTTTTTATTTTGACTTTGTACAAGTATATCTTATAACCCAGCTACACAAAATGGGGGCTATGAACTTTCTGGGATGATGGCGATGATCTCTATTTTGATAGGGTTGTGGATTACCCAGGCACGTGCATTTCTTAGAATTCATAGAACCAAGCACTTAAGACCTGTGTGTTTCCCCTATAGATATTGGACCACAATTTTTTAAAAGGAAAAAATAAAAGATAACACATGGGTATTGGGGAAAAAAAAACAAGCAGTGCTGAATTAGATAAGGGAAAAGATTCATAATTAAAAAATGACATAGGCAATTATCAGGCAATGTGGTCCATGGCCAGCAGCATCCTTCAGCATCACCTGGGATCTTGTTTATAAGTGAAGACCCTCTGGCCTTACCAGGGAACTGCTGACTCAGGACCCATGGTTTAGCAAGGTGCCTTGTGTAATGTGTCTGCACGTTAAAGCTTGAGAAGCCCTGCCTTAGAAAAACTGGGGGGGGGGGGGGCACAGGTATCTTCTCCACTCCGAGGTCCCTTTTACCAGCTGTGCTGCCTTGTTTACCTGTTACTTTGGTTTAAAGTTAGCCATTTCCTCACCTTCCCACACTTTGCAGAATCTCGCTTTCCTTTTCTCCCTCACAGCCTCCGGTGTCTGTGCCTGGCATTGGAGGCTGTCACTTGGGCCCAATTTTGTTCACAGCCATACAGTGACTGGCTGAAATGAACCTGGTGGAAACCACTTAACTTCCGTGCACTTCTGTTTACGCTTCTTTACAAAAGACATAATGGCACTGGACTACCCAGAGCTTAAATTAATTAATGTTTATAGAGCACTTCAAGCCTTGGGGATAAAAGCCTCTTGGAAAGTGTGTGTAATTATTATTATGGCTAATGAAGCTGGCCGCTAACCCCTCCCCCTCACTGGGGGGTGAGGAGGTGCCCTTAGTAACAAAATCCAGAGAAGGTAGAAATTTAACTCAAAGGTCATTTTCCTTCTTTGGTTACTCTATTGATATTTTCAGGATCTTTTTCTTTCTTTCTCTCTCTCTCTCTTTCTTTCAACTACAAACTGCATGGCATGTAGATAAATTAAGTCAAGTGGGTTTATGGTAAAATAAGCAAACCATGTTCTAAATGCAGTGCTCTTCCTCAATCTCCTACACTGCACCCCTATTGTTCCCTTGTCTGGGAAGGGAGATCTGAAAAGCCTCAGAGAGAGAGAGAAGCTTTTACTAGAAAGTGACTTAGAGTTTATAGCGATGGTTCTCATGATGCTGAAGTTTATTATTTAGTCTTGGGGTTGACCAACTTCCAGGAACATAAAAGTTAGTGCTAACTGCAGTACGAAGATATTCTCAATAGGTCTCTGCTCTAAGAACATTACATTCTAAAGGAACAGACGCCTCTCCAAGTGGCAAATGCACAATTGACAGCGTTCCAAGGGAGACTCATCTGCTGCACAAATGACACTCAGCATTGACAATCTTAAATTACTCTCTATTCATTTCTATGGTTTCAGTCTCAGGTTGTCTCTGTTAGCTTGATTTCAGGGATCCTGAGGGAAGTAAATGCAAAAAGTCAAGGAAGGTGTCCCAGTGCCTTTTGGGACCTTATATGAAAACAATCAATTATTTGAGTTCTGGGACATTAACTCACATTTATACGTACTAAGAGAAACTTGCTACTTTATCTGTTTGGAATCATTTTGAAGACAGAAACTTTAGATGGAAAAGATCTTTTGGGGACGAATTCACACGTTTGTTAACTGGATTTTATCACGCCTAGATAAATCTTCCCAAGGAAGATTTCCTGAATCAGGCCTCAGGACTGCTCTGTGCAGGAAGAGTGAAGTCAACACCTTTGGTTGAAGGAGTTCATCTACAGCACGGACCATGCTTGGAGGAGGAAGAATCACAGAACTTGAAGTGTAAGCAATGTCTTTTGGCCACTATCTTGGCAGCTTCTTCAAGACAGACTCACACCTTCACTTCCTCTGTATTCCCTAGAAAGGTTGAAGGCCCTGATTGGGGTGAGGGGGCAGATAAGTGCCTGGGTGGCTCAGTCAGTTAAGTGCAGGACTCTAAGTTTCAGCGCAGGTCATGTTCTCATGGTTGGTGAGTTTAAGCCTCTCATCGGGCTCAGTGCTGACAGTGCAGAGCCTGCTTGGGATTCTCTTTCTCCCTGTCTCTCTGCCTCTCCCCTGCTCATGATCTCTCTCTCAAAATAAATAAATAAACTTAAAAAAAAAAAAAGACCCTGACTGGGGGATAGTGAACAACTGTTCACTGAAAACCTGAGTCAGAGTCCTACAGGCAAATACAGCAAGTTAGTTATGAACATAAATATCAAGTTCACTGAGAGGGCAAGGGTCAATTAAGAGGCATTCCTGAGAACCAACTTTGCCCTGCAACATGAAAAGTTGTTCCTGCCCTCAAGGGGCTTGTGAGATACCTACAGAGACAAGATAAACAGATGAATGTCTGTCTCTTCCCCTAGAAGAGTTTTATGAGGGCAGGAGCCAGGCCTGTTTTACTTACTCTTTGGGTCTTGGTGCTTAGCAGAAGCGCAGTATGTGTTCTTCAAATACGGGGAGGGAGAGGGGTGCCTGGGTGGCTCAGTTGGTTAAGCATCTGACTTTGGCTCAGGTCATGATCTCACAGTTCCTGAGTGTGCATCTGGTAGATGTGTGAGTTTGAATCTCATAGTTTGTGAGTTTGAGTCCCACATAGGGCTCTGTGCTGAAAGCTCAGAGCCTGGAGCCTGCTTCAGATTCTGTGTCTCCCTCTCTCTCTGCCCCTCCCCTGCTCATGCTCTGTCTCTCTCTCTCTAAATAAATAAATAAACATTGAAAATATTTAAGTGCAGGGAGGCAAAAGAAGGAAGGAAGGAAAGAAGGATGAAAGGAAGGAAAAGAGTGAAATAAACTATGCATGTTGTTGTTATTCAAATAGAAGTCAATTACTATGCTCAGTCTTCAGGAAGTAGGGAGGCAGTGAACCAGGATCTAATGGCAATAAGGGTTTGGAGAAACAAGTGGGAAAAGGAAGACATTCCAGTGGAGGGGAATAACAAGAACAAGGATGAAAATGAGCAAGTATGTTTGTGGGATGAGCTGGGAATTAAAGGTTAAAAAAAAAAAAAAGATGAACAGAGAATGAGATGAACTTACAGGCATTTAGGTATGAGGTAGAAAGGCAGTGTTGCCCTTTATCAGGTCTTGTCCTCAGAATAATGAAAATTTATTAAAACTGAAAAATTTACTAAATAACCCAGGCATTTCCAAATAACTGAACATTTGTGATATCCAGAAAAGAATGTCGAAATATTAATGTAACTGAAATTTTCTAGGCTTTTGACGAAGACCAGTAGAGATCCCAAAAAGGCTTTACTATTTATATATTCATGCTGGATGATAAGTTTTTAAAAAAAATTTGTTTTAATGTTTCTTTACTTTTGAGAGACAGACAGAGCACGAGCAGGGTAGGGGCAGAGAGAGAGGAGACACAGAATCCAAAGCAGGCTCCAGGCTCCAAGCTGTCAGAGTCCCATGTGGGGCTCGAACCAGAACTGTGAAATCATGACCTGAGCCACAATCAAATGGGACAGATGCTTAATCAACTGGGTCACCCAGGCGTCCCTACTGGATGATACGTTTTGAAATTTTTTGAAATAAGTTGTGTCTGAGGGAAGGCATAATTATAATAGTATATGCATAAAAATCAAAGTCTTTTTTTCATGGAAACTAAATTATTTTTGCAGTGTGCATATCTAAAATCAGGAAACAAGAACAGAAAGGGGTTAAAAATTTGTTTAAAACTTTTCTAAGTCATTGACCAGGATACACAACTTGAACCCTAGGCTCTCTGGAAGTGAGTTGAAATGTTCTTTGAACATAGAATTCTCTATTATAAAATAATAAGGGGCGGGGGGAGTACAACTTTTCACATAACTTAGAGAGCACTCTGATCGCTGAAGCCCAGTCTCTTGATGTTCTGTACAGGACTGAGCCAATTCAGTGAGCAAAGTGTAAGTAGGTTTTGACTTGGTCTGGACAAAGTTCTTTGAGTGTTCAGACAGGCAAATCTAAGAATAATAGTAGTGAGTGAAGTGTGGTCTTTCCCATTCATCTTAATGGGGTTGTCAACTATGAAGTTTAATTATATCACTGTTAGCCATTTGACAGCAGTTATGAGACTCAGAGGCCAGCAATTAGTGGTGACTTCTAGCCCAACGAAGTACCTCCAGTTTCTTGATTGTTGTAATGATTGTTTGCTAAGCAGAAGGTCAGTTACAGTCTTTTTGATCCCAGTCAATCGCCTTAGTGACTGAGTCATTGGCTGCCTAATAATTGGCAAATCCTCTGGTCAGTTAGATCTGTCTTAGGTGTGATGGTCATTCTTCCCAGATGAACCAAAAGTCTTTCATTTCTGACTGTGATTTCATAAAGAAAACCACAAAATAGGATTAAGAAATGGCCAGTGAGCAAGCTCTGTTTCTTTTGTGTGACTGCCCCTTTTCTCCCTCTGGGGGGATCCAGTCCAACTCACTAACCTGGTAAATACTCAGTGAGGTTGAGTTGCAATTGACAGGCAGAGCCCTCAGGGAAACAAAGCTCGTGGACCAGTTTTTCCTTTATTCTTCCATTTATTCATTTCATAAAGTGTGTTTTCAGCTCTGCTATGTGTCAGAAACTGGTTTCAAGTAAGTTTGGTTGACAAGTGAACTTACAGTATACAAGTGAGCAAATTAGAATTTACTTGTGTAATTCCAGTACTCTAGTAACTAGTTTAGAATTTACTTATGTAAGAGAGATAAAGTGCTATGATGACAAGAAAGCACGTGCTGAGGGTGGTATGGGCATTGACTCAGATCATCACTGAACAGGAGAAATACCACACAAGTCAAAATAGGAACCACATACGTCATTAAATTTTCCTGTAGTCACATTAAGAAAAGTATTAAAAAAGGCATAATTAATTTTAGTAATATATATTTTAACTTGATATATCCAAAATAAAACTTCAACATGTAATGAGTACAAAAATTATTATTTTAAATGTTTATTTATTTATTTTGAGAGAGAGTGTGTGCACAAGCAGGTGGGGAAGGGGCTGGAAGAGAGGGAGAGACAACCCCAAGCTCAGAGCCCCACTCGGGCTGGATCCCACCAAGCTATGAGATCATCACCTGAGCTGAAATCAAGAGTCAGATGCTTAACCAACTGAGCCCCGCAGGCACCTCATCAATATAAAAATTATTATTATTTTTTTTATTTAAAAAAAAATTTTTTTTTTCAACGTTTATTTATTTTTGGGACAGAGAGAGACAGAGCATGAACGGAGGAGGGGCAGAGAGAGAGGGAGACACAAAATCGGAAACAGGCTCCAGGCTCTGAGCCCTCAGCCCAGAGCCCGACGCGGGGCTCGAGCTCACAGACCGCGAGATCGTGACCTGGCTGAAGTCGGACGCTTAACCGACTGCGCCACCCAGGCGCCCCAATATAAAAATTATTAATGAGATGTTTTACATTCTTTTTTCTTACTAAGTCTTTAAAATCTAGTGTATATTTTACATATATAGTACCTCTGAAGTGTTCAACATCCACATATGGCCAGTGGCTACTATATTGGACAGCGCAGCACAGTTTTAAACAGTGGATGAAGAAGGACTTTCCATCACCCAAATAGTGAGAAAGAGCAGCCATGTAGAGATATGTATTCTAGGCAGAGGGATCATGAAGTACAAAGGCACTGAGGCAGGGTTAATTTTTTTTTTAATGTTTATTTATTTTTGAGAGAGAGAGAGAGAGCATGAGCGGGGGAGGAGCAGAGAGAGAGAGGGAGACACAGACTCGGAAGCAGGCTCTAGATTCCAGGCTGTCAGCACAGAGCTTGATGTGGGGCTCGAACTCATGAACCGTGAGATCATGACCTGAACCGAGGTCAGACGCTCAACTGACTGAGCCACCCAGGTGCCCCAAGGCAGGGCTAAGTTTTTAACCAAGTTTGATTTCAATTATAAAATTAGAAAACAAATATAACTTGACATTCAATTTATAATACTTGTATGCAGCTCTGCTAAATGGCAAAACCAAATTATCCTCTCAAAATGCTCATGTAACACAACAGGCCATCATTTCCTAGGAGCTTAAATGAAATGACCTGTTCGGCTCAATTGAATAGCTTGATTATAATAGAAATGAACTCTGTGTAAAACAAAACTTTTTAAATAATGGCTAAGTGAATGCATCTTGAACATATTTTTTTTTCTTTTGTCTTCAAACATGTAAATTCATCACAGTCTAGTGTGTATTTTACTGATAAATATACTAATTGTAGATTCTAGGTTCTAATAGTATTATCTGTCTTCAGGACAGGACTTTGTGAAAAATACATCTGTGGACCATTGCTTGTGTTTTATCTTTCTCTGGAGGCAGGCTGTGTTTGACCCCTCCGTTAGCCTACCCACATAATGAATTAATTGGAAACAAAGGTATGCTATACATAGAAATGAGAGCTCACAGAGAAATCCCCTAAAAAGAATCATTGAATACATTTTAAAATAAAACGTCTGGAACATGCTCTTCATATCAAGTAAACATTCTTATATTTGTATATGAGTTTGATGTATGTCTGCATTTGGATTCTTCCAAAACTGACCTTAAGAGGAGAATGTGAGTATAAGAAGCTTATTCGAGAGGCAATTCCAAGACCCAGGGGTAGGCAGGAGGAATGAGACAGGGAGGGAAGGAAGCCAGTACAAGGTGCATTAAGAAGCCAGTCATCCTAGAGGACAACTGGAGCCTATTCAAGCTATGCCACTCTGGGATTCGTGTAGAACGTGCTCCAGAATGATCTCACTTCAAGGGTAATAAATTTATTCCCCAACTCCATCTGTCACAGGCTACACTGCTCCAGGGCTGGGGGAAAAATGTTGAATCCCTGAACACTTGTGACCTGACTCCCACAGGGCAGAGCGGGCTCCAGTGCCCAGAGAAGAACTTCAGCAAAGAGATGTGGGTGTCGGCAATTGGAAGGTGGGAAAGGCCAAGTGAATCAGGTGGTCCCTGAGAGTAGCTGCTCCATGTGTATAATGGAAATTCATCCAGTTTACCTTTAGCACTTAACAAGTGTATCTTGTATCATCAAGCACTTTACAGTTTTCTAAGGGCCTTCATTTATGTTATTTTACTCAGTCCTCCCAGGGACCCTGAAGGTTGGGTTGAGCAGGGTTTACTAGTCATATGTGATAGAGGACAGATCCATGGGGACCTAATCTCCCAGATGGTAAGGGAGGAATGCAGGGATTTGGTTTTTGTGGAAATTATGGTTGCCTTTCCTGTCACCTCAATCATTGTCTCTCCCCACTGCACAACTATGCACCTCGCACTTTGCATGGGATTGACTCCACCCCCACCTATAGGGATGGGCCTTGATTGGTCAATCGGATCATTGTATTCTTATTAACATAATGTGATTGGTTCAGTTCATTCAGAGCAGAGCGAAGGACCGTAGCAAACTAAATGACGGGGATAAGAGAAAGATATATTTTTACCTCTTTTTTGATTTTACGCGTGGATGAGACATCTGTAGCCCTGTAGTTGTTGGCAGCCATCATGTGAGCGTGAGGCAATTCAGCCTTGCGAAGCCAATGTCACCGATGGCAGAAAAGAGAGATTGAAATGCATGCACACAAAGCAAAAAACAAAAACAGGACCCTTGGAGACATTATTGATCACTGGATAAAACCCTGCTGAAGCTGAGAAACTCCTTATATGGTTTACGAAAACCATCTGGGGTAGGATTTTCAAACACTTGCAGTTGAGAACGTTTTACCTGATTCCAGACTTGGTGCTCTACACCAAATGCCCCATGTCCTCCTCAAATGAAATAACTTGAAGCTCCTATATTGAAAATCTAGAGGAATTTTACATATCATTTGCATGACATGTTCACATAAATTCTCTCTTTTCATTTGAAGTCTGTGTCATAATCCGTGGAAGCATAAATACAGTCCCCGTTATAGCCTGAAGACCAGCTCTATGTTAGCAATGGAAGAGCAGAAGTGTTAAATAGATGATGAAGAAATTGTTTCAGTTTTAAGTGAATTTGTGGCTAACATAGAGAATATACTATAAATTCATTTTTTTTTGAGAAATCATAAGTTTAGACAATAAAGGAAGAAAAAGTAAAACTAATGATACCTAGAAAATCAGATTTTCTCTTTTTGGGGGATATGTAACTGTAGCCACTATAAGGGGTTTGTCTACCTTTTTCTCCTTCACCCATCTCACTTATATAGATTAGAAAAGTGAAATACTCATGGTCTTAGCCTATCTTGTTGCAGCTACAGATGGTTACGTGATATAGTTCCAGCCAATAAGATGTAAGCAGGTTGTTTTCTGAGGGAATTTCAGGGAAAGCTTTTGTTTTTCTGATAAAGTGGGGCATGTAATACCATGCCCCTTTCCACTTTTCCCTGTCCTAAATGATGCAAAGTGCAGAACTATTGTGGCCATTTGGAGATAACGAAGAGACAGACGTAAAGCCGAGGGAGGTGGAGTGAAAAGATAGAAACAATCTGGCTACCTGGTGGCCCTACCAGTGGAACTCATGACAAAAACAGTTGTCTCTGACTTTTCCTAACTGGTATATGCAACCACCTCAACAAGTTTTTGAATATCTAAGGTTATTTTAGACTTTTGCTTTATGTGTTTTTTATGTTTCAATGGTTGTAACTTGACTCAGGAGATATTCGTATGTCAAACATGTCAGTGAGTGAGTCTTTTTTTAACAATGTATTTATTTACTTAATAAAAGAAATGCCCACCTGCTCTGGTAAAGCAGCAAGAGCCTCTATTGTGGATTCAGACAGTTTTAGGAGAATATCTGGGTTCTTCCCACTAATCACCTCTTTGATTTTTCATTCACTGGGCAATTTCTCTCCTAATTGGTATATTTAGACCATTCATATTTAAAGTGATTATTAATATAATTAGAATAATATCTCCCATGTTTGTAATTAATTTTTTTTCATTGCATTGTTCTTTGCCTCTCTTCCCCAGGCTTTCTTCTTTTTCTGGTTTTAATCAAGCATTATATACGGTTAATTCCATTTTACCTTTTCTCTTGACATATCAGGTATAATTAAGAAAAATTTTAGTGGTTTCCTTGCAGTGTAAAATATACCTTTTTTTAAAAAGCTAATGTAAGTCCATCTTCAAATAACATTATAACATTTTACATGAAATCCAGGTTCCTTTTAGCAAAATATTCCTAATTTATCTGTCTTATTCTCTGTGACATCACTGTCTTTTTTCTTACTTATCCATATCTTATATTCACTGCAATATGTTACTCTATTACTTTTTAAGTTATTATTTAAACTAAGAATAATAAGAATATCTTATCTCTACTTATTCCTTCTCTGATACTTTTTTGTTCTTTATGTAGATGCGAGTTTCTGACCTAAATTATTTTTCTTTTGCCTGAAGAGCTTCTTTTTTATCTTTCTTGCAGAGCGGGTCTACTTGTGATGAATATCCTTGGTTTTGTTTGTCAGAGAAAGTCTTCATTTCTCTTTCAGTTTTTTCTTTTTTTAAGATTTTACTTTTAAGTAATCTCTGCACCCAAAGTGGGGCTCAAACTCACAACCGTGAGATCAAGAGTCACATGGTCCACATACTGAGCCAGCCAGGCACCCCTTTCTTCCAATTTTGAAGGATTATTTCACTGGATATAGAATTCCAAGTTGATGGTTGTTTCTTCAACACTTCAAATATTTCACTTTATTCTCCTTTTGCTTGTGGTTTCTGACCGCAAGTCAGAAGGTTTTTTCTGCAAAAAACCTATGATAGGGTTTTTGGTTTTTGTTTGTTTGTTTTTGTGTTTATCTTTCTAGGGTTCCCTGAGCTTCAGGATCTGTGATGTCTTAGTACCCATCATTAGTTTTGGAAAGGTCTCAACCATTATTACTTCTAATATTTCTTCTACTCTATCATTTCTTTCTTCTTCTGATATTCCCATTACTTGTATGTTACACCTTTCAAAATGGCCCTGCAGTTCTTGAATCTTCTGCTCTGGGAAATTTCTGTAGCTTGAGGATAGTTTAAACCTATCTTTAAGGTCACTAATTCTTAACTCAGTCATGTCAAATCTATTGATGAGCCCACTAAAGGCATGCTTCATTTGAATTACAGTATTTTTTTTTTAATTTTTAACATCCCCTTTGCATACTTTCTTAGAGTTTTTATCTCTCTGCTTATGTTAACCATCTGTTATTGCATGTTGTCTACTTTTTCCATTAGTATCATTAATGTATTACTATAGTTATCTTAAATTCCTTGTCTTATAATTCAAATATTAGTGTCATATCAGAATCTGTTCTGAGGATTGCTTTGTTTTTTTTCAAACTATGATTTTTTTCTTTTGTATTTTGTATGTTGTATTAGGTAATAAGAACTAAGGTAAATAGACCTTTAGTCTGAGGATTTATGGTTTGTCCAATTAGGAGTGTGACTTTGTTTAAGGCTTGCTGTAGCTATGCATGCGAGAAATTTAGAAATACTCTAGTGTCGCTGTTTTTGTCTTGACTTTGAACTTCCCTAAGCATTCCTTACCAGAGAAAGTCTGTCAGCATTTTTAGTGATGGTTCATTATTAATATACTGGAGTTCTATTAATATTATGATAAGATGTTGGGGAAAGGGCATACTTTATAGACTTTAAATTAAATCTCAACATTTTAGTCAGTCTTTGGGCTGTGACCTTCACAAGTATTTTGCAATTGATATAGCTATTTTCCCCTCTGCACCCTACTTCCTTCCCTGGCTGCAGTATTCCCAATCTATTTCCTTGGAACCCTGTCGCATGTTGACTATGCTCCCCAATCCCTTCCTCATTAGATGAAACAAGAAAGCTAGAGGGGACTGGAGTGGGAGACATGACCCTTTCCCAGGTGAGAGAAGGCTCTGACAACGTTCGCCAACCCCCCCCCAACCTCCTTGGAGAGTATGAATTTGTTATGGAAATGTCCTGGACATATTTTTATAAGGATTACTTCCATCCTGGCCAGTGGCCTCTTCACTGTGAGAACCTGGTGGATTTCCTGGAGATAAACTGCATAAAAGTTTGATCCCCCCCCTTCCAAGACCAAAGCCCTATGGATTTTCTTACTCTCATGCTAGTTCACACAGCCTCCAGAAATTCATCAGAATTACCTTTGAGTGTCTCTACTACTTTATGGCTCCAACAACTTCTGTTCCAGGTCAGCATATCATAATGGTCACTTCTGGATGACTCTGCCTCTCCAGATTTCAGAGCGGCTGTTTACACACCTCAGCTCTCTGATGGGTCCACAAAAAGTCATAGATTTTCAGTTTGTTTAACCATCTTGCTGTAAGAATGGGGGTGACACTTTCAAGCTCCTTACATGTCAGAGCTGAACCCGAAGTCCCCTTCCCTCTCCTTTGGATGTCTCTTTCTTTACCTATTAAAATGAGTACATTTATAGCTACCTTCTGATGCTATTGCCATTATTTTATGAGGCAATAATCTGTGAAAAAAGTAATGCAATACCTGTAGCAGGTGGTCAATGAAATGTCATTCTATATTTAAATTTTAGATGGAATTCCGCTATAAAAAAGCTAAGTAGATTTGAATTCGATACATTTACCTTGCATGAAATCAAGTGGATGTGCTAAAAACAAAAATTAATAGAGAGAAAATAATTTAAACAATGTGAAGAGTTCTGTCAATCCATAGTAAACGTATGTCAACTAACAGAAAGGAGCAGTAAAAAGCTGGGGAGTGAGGGTGAGGAAGAGAAGGAATGAAAACTTCCAGGCAAGAGAAACAATGGATGGGAGATGCTTGGGGTGGGAAGAAGCTAAGAACATTTAAGAAATATGGGAGTGGAACTGAAGGGGGAGAGAGGTGACGATAAAGCTGGAGGGGAGGTCTAGTGATCATTGCAGAGTGCTTGGACTCTTTTTTAAGATTAGTGGACTAGTTTCTCCAAAACTCAGTTTGTATCATTCACATATTTCATTGTTTTAATTTTTTTAGAGGTTTTATTTTTTTAATGTTTATTTATTTTCAGAGAGACAGAGAGAAATCACGCGCAAGCTGGGGAGGGATATAGAGGGGGGTGGAGAAAATTCCAAGCAGGCTCTTCATTGCCAACACAAAGGGCGACATGGGGCTCAAACTCTCGAACTGTGAGACCAAGACCTGAGGCAAAATCAAGAGTCAGAGGCTTAACCAACTGAGCCACCCAGGTGTTCCTCATTCACATATTCAATAAGTAGAAAATTGGCAATGGTGCCTTACTGTTGATTTATTTTGTATTTTTTTATTGCTATCTGAAGTCAATATTTTATGTATTTATGTGAAATTATTATCTCATGTCTTATTTATTTTTAAATTTATTTTTAATTTATTGGTTCTTATTGGTTATTATTACTGTTGAAAAAACTTATTATGTATTATTTTTTAAATCTTTCATATTTGGGGGTAAGTGATCTTCTCCAATCTTTTGTTTTTCTTTCATTTTAGTTCCTACCATCTTAAAATGTATGGCTCTTCCCATCTGTTGGTGTAATAATGTGGTGGCTTATAATGATAAGCATTCATTTCTCACTCATGTGTCTTTGAGTTAGTTGATATTCACCTGATCTAGACTGGGCACTGTTTACAGAGCTGGTGTTTGTTTTTGTTTTTGCAATATGGTCCTTTAAATACATCCTTGTTTGGTTTCTTGGACTAGGTTATAACAATGCCATAGTTGACTGGGCAAGTTTTTGTGACTCTAATGACCACAGAACTCAAGGTCAGACATTTGTAAGTTAAAGAGAAAGAGGTGTCTTTTTGTTTGGGTTCACCCAACAGAAGGCCCAGAGATAAGGATCTGGGTGCCAATAATTAGTTTGGGAGAAACATAGTGATAGAGTGGGAAAGGGAGATAAGAAAAAAAAAAAAACCAGCCAATGAATTGTTCATTGATGAGCAGGTTACCTCTGTGGGCAGCTGGAGCTTTAACCTGTTGAGGACATTGGGGGAAACTGTACAAGACATACCTTTAAATTATCCCCCAAGATGGCAAAGAGGTTGAAGTGCTTACCTGCCAACTCCCATCATTTACTGGGGAGGGTTGCTCCTGGGATATCAACTTCTGCTTTATGTGGACAGGTGGCTACTAAGAATAGAAAAAACCCTTAGGAAGAGAGATGCTAGTGCTCTTGTAGGAAGTTGTCAGCAGGAAAATGTCCACCAAGCTGCAGGTAACCTCCAGGGTGGGCAGAGAGGACATAGGCAGAGCATCTGCCACAAGAAGGTACTACAATGCAGAGACTAAAATAAACCCAAGAATGTCATGACTCTTTTTATTAAATACACTGTGAACTCAGCTGGTCTTCAATAAACACTTGTTATATTTAATTAGACCTTTGGGTTCATTTAGCAGAACGTGAACACCTTGCAGATAGGGACAGAATGGTTGCCTTCCTTTCCCAACATCTAGTTCAGAGCCTGACATACCATTACTCAATAAATGATGATGTAGGGAGGTAGTTTAGGAGAGTAGAGAGAGTTTGACTTTTGGGGCTGAACAGACTGCATAGACTCTTGTGGTTTGGTGACTTATGCCATTGTATTCCAATGGTCAAGTTACTTGCTTCTCTTATTCCATTTCCTCATCTTCAACACTGAAATAGTGATGCTGAACTCAAATATTATTGTAAGAAGAAAATGAATTAACAGATGTTTAGTGGCTGCTCTGGAATTTCTATATTGGGACAACTTAGAGGAGACAGCAATCTAGACAGAAGAGGAGACAGGGATAGGTATTTTGCAGAAGACTGAGAATATCATCAATCGGGGAAGAAATCCCTCCAAACACCCACTTGATGTTGCTACAATATTTGTTAGATTCTTAGACTAGGGTTTAGCAGGTTACAGGCTTTTAACCAAATGTAGATGTTATTATCAGGCTATTCTGCAAGAGATTGTCCTGGTTTGGAAATGTTGTTGTGTTTATATCTTGTGATACATAATTGGAAATGTTTGGAAATGTTGAGTGTTTATATCTTGTGATACATAATTGTTATTGCAGTTTAGTGATGTGACTCCTGAAACAGAAGTTTATAGTCCAAGACAGAAGGTACCCTTGAAATCATTCCTTTCTCCTTTGCTTTTTCTTTCTTGTGAGTATCTGAGTCCTGTGGGTGACTATCAATCCAGGAATCAAAATTCAGAATAGGGTGAGGAACCCAACCCAAAGCCTGGATGAGTGATGAGAAGGTCAGTGTCCCTACCCTCAACATTAAGAATGGCCAATCCTGTCCCCATAGGGTATGAACTCTGTAGCATAGGGAGACTTGATGGATGGTGGTATTGGGGAAATCAACAAATTCATCCTAGAAAACAGGATGGAGTCCAGCTCTGTCAGTATTCTCACCATGTTGGCTGCTAGGCAGGTTTACAGGGTGTCTTGAAAAACTTGTAGCAGGCTCCTTAAAGTAGATGACCATGGGGAAAAGGTACTAGATGTTAACCCTCAGTGATGAACATTCCATGTCTGTGATCCGGGTTTCACTCTGAATGGAGCTTAAGGCCTCTCGAGAGGCATCTCCACTCTCCACTCTTTTGTCTCTGAATGCAGAGCCATAAACCTATAAACAGCCTTGACTAGTTATCTTTAGGGCCTGGAATCCAGCCAGCAGGGACTTCAAATCACGACAGGAAACAAAAAAGAATTGTTAACCCAAGAGAGTAATGTTCCGAGCTATTTACGTTGGTATTTTTCTTCCAAATTAAGTTTGTTTTATTTTCTAATTGTGGAAGATCACACCCCCCCCCCACCTCATAATCCTTACCCAGAGAAAATGGGGTGTAGTCTTCCAGATCTTTTCTTATGCACTATATAAATACATGTTTTAAATATGTAATTAGTCTTGTAAAAATATTTATACTTCCAATATCAATAGATACATTTTTTTCAGTATTGTTAAACTTTGAATTCATTAAACTTAAGTAAATCTTAAAATAAATAAAAAGTAGTTTGGGGCGCCTGGGTGGCTCAGTCGGTTGAGCGGCCGACTTCGGCTCAGGTCATGATCTTGCGGTCCAGTCCGTGAGTTGGAGCCCCGCGTCGGGCTCTGTGCTGACAGTTCGGAGCCTGGAGCCTGTTTCAGATTCTGTGTCTCTCTCTCTCTGACCCTCCCCTGTTCATGCTCTGTCTCTCCCTGTCTCAAAAATAAATAAAAAACGTTAAAAAAAATTTTTTTAAATAATAAAAAATAAAAAAATAAAAAGTTTTAAAATGAGGCATCAAAATTAAATAAATCTCCTATTTATGGACAGTTATGTTATTTCCAACATTTAGATTTTATAAACAATACTTTGATCCTTGTTGCTAAATCTTTGTGATACCTTTATTTGTTCTCAGCTTTCTTTCATATGTATATATTTTTAATCTCTTAATCTCCTTGGGCTGCATTCCAAAAAGTTTCTTTCTTTGTCTACTTAAACCTTCTTTTGTTTTTTAATGTTCATTTATTTTTGAGAGCAAGAAAGGCAGAATGCAAGGAAAGGAGGGGCAGAGAGAGAGAGAGAGAGAGAGAGGCACGGAATCTGAAGCAAGCTCCAGGCTCTGAGCTGTCAGCACAGAGCCCTACATGGGGCCAGAACTCACGCACCTGAACCATGAGATCATGATCTGAATGGAAGTTGGATGATTAACCGACTGAGCCACCCAGGCAACCCTTGTCTGTTCAACCCTTCTACTGAGATTTTATTTTTAATTTTCATAATTTAATATTTCTAAAAATTCCATTTTTCAAGTCTGTCCTCTCTTTCTGATATTTTCTATTCATTTTTTAAAAAATGTCTTTAATCATTTAAACATGATTTTTTTGTGGTGTCTACTATCATGGTTTCTGATAACAACCGCTAGTGCTCTTGTTCACAGTGGATTCTTTCCCCATGAGTTCTGTAATTTTGGTTCATGAGCTCATCTTCTGTGGACCTCATTGGGAATCCTGGTGTAAAAATATGCCCCTTCAGAGACATTTTCTGATAGCTTCTGCCAGGCACACAATGGGTATTATCAGCTCAGAACATGTTTTATATTAACTGATAGACAGGAGAACTCTAGTGAAAATCTGAATGCCAAATCCATGTGGTCAGACCCATGATTATGAATTCTCAGACTAGACCAATTTTGTCTCCATCTAGATCCTAGACAGAAGAATGTCATTGTCATCTCTCTCTGCCTTTGGGTGGATTGTTCTAGTTCAACTTCTCATCTGTCAGTGGCCAGAGTCCTTATCTGTGTTCCCCTACATGGGCATTAAAACCCAAGCCTAAGTTGTGAGACCAGAAAAACATCCATAGAACATCCAGAGTTTCAGCTCAGTTGTTATAGCTTAAGATTCCAGGTTCCTCTTCATTTTTTATCCCAAGAGATTTCCCTAACTTTCTTGCAAAGCTCAGCTCTGCATCTAAAAGAGTCTTAACATTTTCTCTAGTGTTTCCACTTTGTAGTGAGAGAGTTTTCGGTTATTTAGACTAAAATGTTGCCAAAACTTAAAAGGTCTTAAGTATATCTGCAGTGTAAATTCTCAAAGGAGGAATTTCACGTTTAAGAGACATGTATATTTTTAATGTATCTCATACATTAACATTTCATAGATAATACACAATGTGGAAAGCAGTTTGTCCTCAGAATATCTTATAACTCAAGAGCACAATGATAACCCAGGACAGCTTTGAAATAAATTCTTAGCTCTTTGGTTAATGAAACCTGTCTTCTTATTTCTCTCTCACTTTAAGCATCTTTTTGTTAAAACTCTATTTTTTCAAAAAGTGAAAAAAGCAAATTGCAGAGAGTGAAGCTCACTCTTAGATTTTTATTTCTGGTACGTTTCTTCTTTAACAGAACATCTGCCTCATCATGAACTTTGGAAGTTTAGATCAAATGGGCCTAAACAGGAATGCTCATGGAATTCTGATGAACAAGAGTTTTCTAAAAATATGTTCCCAAGTTCTTCCCTCTACAAGGTGAGGACCTACTATATGTATATTCAATGTTCACATCACTCGCATATATACATGTCTAAGGCTGGGTGGTGAAAACAGAGGAAGACACTACCTAGGGATGAAGCAGGAATGAATTAGTGCACATGCTGTGATTTTTTAGTGGCTACCTCTCCTAGTCCTTAAACTGTCACTGAAGAGTAGCTTTGAACAAGTTGCAAAACCCTGAAAGGTCATAACCCAGGAAGGGAGAGACTCCGGGAACATGCACCAGCGAAGATGCATACGAATAAACAAGCCATAAAGTGCACCATATTTTCTCTTTTCCAGCATTCACTGAAGACTTGACCTCATGCTATTACCCTGTGAAAGTGGAATTTTAAAACAGCCAACCCCAAACAAACCTGTACTAATCCCAGGGTGGCCAGCTTTACCCATCGCTAATGAAACCCAAGAGGGTCCCGAAGTGAAGTGTGACAATTTGAGAGGCAGAGTGAAGATCACAGAGGTGAGAAGCCTATCACCTCTTTTTTCCCATCCCAAGGAACATACGGGCCAGACTTAGCATGTCCGAAGTTCTTGTGGCCTGGACAGAAGTCCCCTGCCTGAGAGCTACAAGGAGATGGATGCCCACCTCTGTCACACTCTCTCCTCTAGCTGGCCCAGCTCAGCCCTTTCAAAGGTGCCTTAGCTGACTGAGGGCATTCAGCTGTGACAGCCTTTTGCACATGTTATTTCTGAGGAACTAGGTGAATGCACTCACATGGAAGGAGGTGATGAGAATGAGAAATGGTATAAGTGACTGGTCTGATCTCCTGGCTGGCAGGCTGTAGGGTCATGACTCTGTGCTCCCTCACAGGGGTATGGTTAGAGCTTATAAGTTCTCTTCTGTCTGACTGGAGTAAATGGGGTGGTGTTGGAGCAGTGCTGGCAGAGGAAGGCTGGATCTCCAGGAACTAAGATATAAGGGTATTATCTGCCACAATTCTGCTTCTTATTGATCTCTAGATACTCCCTTGGATGGTAGAGTCAGGCTCTGCCATACTCCTCAGAATGGATCCAAAGAGTCAGAATTAAGTCAGTCATCAGACAGGGATCAGAGGTGGACCTCCTCCATGCCCACTTTTCCTTTCTGACTGGTTGAAATCAAGAGCCTCAACCACACATGAAATGATGATGTCCTGGAGCTTTGTGAAGCCACAGGTGGGAAAATAGCTTGGGTCCTTGAAACACTGTGTGGAGGAGTGTGCTTTACAACCCCAGATATTAATTTTGAATTCTATACAAGCAAGAAAAAAGCCCATCACCTTATATTAGGAAAGTTTAATGTACTTTAATAAATTATCATTCTGAGATTTCTTTTCATTGGATTCCTATATAAATTCTGCTTTTTTTTTCTGGATGGCATGTCTTCTTTTAGTTTGGATGTATTTATTTTTGAGGATTAATCAAATAATATTTTAAAGAAAGGGTACCGAGGAAATAAATTTCTGGACATTTTATGTCAAAACAAAAAGTCCCTATTTTGCCCTCTCTTGATTAGGTAGATTTTTATAGACAAAGGATTTTATATTTAAAACTATTTTTTCCCTCTGAATTCAAAGGCATTGCTTCACTGCCTTTATGCATCTATGCTAATGAGACATTTATGATAGAAAAAGTGTCAGGAGATAACAGCAACCATGCAAACAGCCAGTACATACACGAACAAGAATCATGTGTAAATGAGAATCAAACATTAATGAGAATCCATTTTCTTCTCTATCAGATTGACAAAGATTATAAAAATGGTAATACTCAGCATTGGTGCATATTGGAAAATGAATATTTGTCTACACTGCTGATGAGTGTGAAATTGGAACAAAATTTCTGGAGGACACATTTATAATATCCAAAAATAAGATCTATTACTTTTACTTTGTAGGTGAGATTTTTTTTTTTCCAAACAGGAAACATTCTAGTTCTCTTTTATCTTTGGTGTAGCAAAGTTTCATTGAGCTACATTTGAGTGAAAAGCTATTTTTATTCATCAGCTCAGCACTTACTGGGCCATTTCTACCTTCTGTTTTGTTCTAGCCTCAAGGAAATAGTTCTATGATTTATTTTTTTTTTCCTGCTTTTAATTGTCCTGATTTTTTTTTCTTTCTCAAGCTGTCATTAGATGGATATTGGTCCTTCTGTATGGATCTGTTATACATTTTAAAGTTTCTCTCATGTTTTTAATCCTTTTTTTTGGTCTTTTGCTTTATATTACTTTTTTTTCTCTTAAAAAAAATTCTTTTTTTAAAGTAACCTCTAGGCCCAGCCTGGGGCTCGAACTCATGACCCTGAAATCAATAGTTGCATGCTCTGCCAACTGAGCCAGATAGGTGCCTCTAACCTTTGCTTTATATTTTTTAGAGATTTTAAAAACTTCTCTTCTTTGCTTTCTATTGATTTAGTTTCATCAAATATTTAAATATTTTAAATTTTCATGAACTCTAGTTCCTTTTCATATCAACCTATTCTTGTTTTGTCGATGTGATATCTTCATATAATTAGTTTGACCAACAAGGGTAATAATTAGAATATGTAAAAAGTTCTCTTTTTCATGTTATCTGTTCCTGTCACTGAATGTTTTTCTCTTTTTTCAGGTTGGTTACTCATTTTGGTGTTGTTGATTTTCCTCAAATATCTGGTAATCCCTGATCTTTCATCCTTCCTCACAATTGAGGTCTGTGCTGATTAATTTGAGTAGCTGGCATGTTTCTTCTTTACTTGGCTATTATAAATAATAAATGCACAATACAAAATGTAATTTTAAAGAGTGTTATCTTGTTAGAAATGGGCTCACTTTAATAAAATATTTTATTTTTCTATATAATATGCTGGTAATATTGACTATCGATAGGACTGCTAGATTTATCCATATAGGAAATCTATAACATTTGTTTGATCCCACCTAAAGCTATCTGATTAATAAACTATCTTACAAATATACACTTTGAAATTTTGTCTAAGAATTTTTTGAGTTAAAAATCTCTTCATATTTAGTTGAAATGTTTTAGGGGAATCAAATTATATTTTTTTAATATCAACACATTATTTTATATGTAAAGGAAAATCCATTGTGTCATAGATGTCTATACTTTGTGACCATGATGTATTGATGCCTTATGTGGGCATAGATGTATATGTAAAGTGTGTGAAATTGGTATGAACACTATTAAAATAGTCACATGACTTAGCTACAATTATGTACAAAATAAACACATTATGGGGAAATCATGTATTGTTGGCAAAAGAGATTATTTTTCTTTAAAAAAAAAAAACCCTCATGGAATGATTGGCTGAATCAGCCTGGTGAAAATTTTCATTCAGAAGATGCCAACATCTTTTTCCATGATCTTACATTGCTACCCATTCATTTTTCACACATAGGGCCTTGTTCATACTGGGACTCACAGTCAAGTTGTAGGCTAGATTGATCTCATCACAGTGAAGCCATTACACTTTTTTTGGTCTTCCTTACACATTTGCTCCATGCATGCATAAAATCTGGAAAAAACATACTCATGGGCTGGAGAAACAAAGAAGCAGCAATTTCCTTGCCTTATTCCTTGGCCAGTGATGAAGTAGAGAGCATGATGTGGTGATTGGAGCCAGACCTAACTCTGGCCATGGGCATTGCTGCCGACCCCAACCTAATTAAGAAAGATCTTGAATAAACTTGGGTGAGAGCCAAAATCACTAGCCTCTTCAATCAGTATTTTTGATATAAAAATTAGCATCTGGGCTGAGTAAAAGGGAGCCCTGTTTCTTGCCAAAGCAAAAAAAAACAAAAACAAAAAAAAACCTCTTTTGCTTCTACTCTGACTTCCTGATGTTGGGTATTTTATCAATTTGTATCTGTGATCATTTTCAGAGCAATTGACTTACAATTGTCAAGTTCTGTCCTAAACCCTGTCACAGGCATCAGCCTTTTCCAAATGGGTAAGCTGGACTGACTTGTTTTCTTATTCCTCCTTGAGTTACCCTTCTAATACATAAAGTTTAGCTGAAGTAACTGTAAGAAATTTGACTGGACAAGGAATACGACATTCAAAGGAAAATAGCGCAATGCCCTGTTGGAGCTTTGGAAGTCCTCTTTACACATTGGTAACACCCTGAAAACTTCAACAAAATGGCCTTCCAAGATGAGTCCACTATTAATCTCTCCAAGAGTAGAGGATCATAGTAGAGAGTAGTAGTCTAGAGGATAATGTATGTTGAGGTCTTGGTACAGTATCTGGCACATAAGTGTCCAAAAAATGATTGATTTGCTTTCAAGATATCACATGACTGCTTCAGAAATAATTCCTAGTCTTGAGGTGCCTGGGTGGTTTAGCTGGTTGAGCATCTGACTTTGGCTCTGGTCATGATCTCACAGTTCGTGAGTTTGAGACCCACATTGGGCTCTGTGCTGAGCTCAGTTCAGAGCCTGCAGCCTGTTTCAGACTCTGTGTCTCCCTCTCTCTCTGTTCCTCCCCCACTAGCACTCTGTTTCTCTTTTTCAAAAATAAGTAAACATTAACAAAAAAACTCTTTAAAAAGAAATAATTCCCAGTCTTGATCCAGGAAATTCACACGCAGGGTATGATATAGAGAAAGAAAAGATTAATATTTGATTCATGTTAATGCCTTTGTTATACTAAAGACTACTTTCAATGAAATTGAAACAAATTAAGGGACAAAGACATCGCTGCCTTTTAGAGAAACTCAGTGAAATATTCTCTGATGAAATCATATGATTTTTGGGGCTTTCTTCAAAGTAATCTGTGAATGGGGGGAAATAGATGAAAGGCCATGAACTGATAATGTTTGAAGCTAGGTGATAGGTGCATGTGGGTTCTCTATACTATTCTCTCTTATTGTATGTTGAAAATTTTCCATTTTAAAACCTTTTAAAGTAGATGGATTAGAAATAATTTTTAAAAAGTGGATGGACTTCTGTCAGTTCCAATCTGAGTCCCTCCCTAAGAATTCCCTTTGGCTGAATAGAATTGTCTTGCCCAAAGTAATGCCCTCTCCCACACCTGTACCTTGGTAACTTGTATCTCATGATTAGTTGATGGCAGAAAGAACATAGAGGCTTGTCTCCTTTGCTTCATTTTGAGATAACTCTAACAGGCCATCTCTGTTGCATAGTCCTCCATGGGATTGACTGAGGCCTTTATTACGATGAAATCACAGGCTTCTCCTTTTTCCAATCCTGTTTCCTTGCTCCATCCTAGATATTGTCCCATTGTATGTGGTTTCAGTGGTGTGCTGGTAAAGGTTTAATAGATGGCTCTCCAGGTACCTGATCTGTAGTGTTTGCCAATTTCCATGGTGTAAATACTTTCAACATGGCCAAATTCAAGCTACCAAGGTGAAGTCACAGAAGGAGGAGGTGGAAACAGATGGGCACAATTGGTTCTTTTGACACAGTTCAAGTCAGCACTACCACTCTTGCCAATTTTCCTTAATGGAATTCTTAAATGCAAATCTCTGAGTCTTTATTTAGGGTAACCCAAACTAACACAAAACCATCAATTATTTTTTATGTTGTCTATTTTGGTGATTTGTCTATTAAAGAAACTAACATTTCATAGGCAGAATGAAATGACATTGGTCACCTCAAGTGTTTCAGTGAAACACACACACACACACACAGCCCACAATACTGTAAGACAGTGTCCCATAATAATTGCTTCAAAACATTTAAAATACAGACACCTTTTAATTTCTTAAAATTACACAGTTACATAGGGTGTTCTGAGAAAACAGACTTCAAATAAGTTGTTTATACTGAGACTCGGAAAAATGGCCAAGAGATCACCAGATAAGTTCAAAATATAATTGTTATTACTGCCGTAAATCAAAGTACATATTTAAGAGAGTTAAAGTTTCCTTATCAAATATTTTAAGTAAGAGTAAGCCATTTATAAAATTGGTTATCTCTGTAGAAAATACAGAGGAGCATTGCATGTTTGAAGAACTGTTAAGACTTTTACCCTATTCAAGAGCTGTTGTTGGAATAAATAAATAATCAGAGGCAAATATCCAATTTTGTAGAAAAAGAAAGTACCTGGAAAATGGGAACAAAATGTCCCATTGAGGAGAAAAGGTTGGAATAATTCACTTTACTTTAGTAGTATAAGCACCCTTAATTATCAACAGACACTCAGGACAAAGTTTCTGTTATGTTTAATTAGAGACAACTGATCAGTCAAAACAAGAACTCCAACAATGGTTCTCAAATTATGACATGGATTAGAATCCCCTGAGGAGACTTGCTAAAATGTAAATTCCTGAGCACCAACAGCTATTCTAATTAAGTTAAGTCTGGTGTGGGGCCCAGGGATCTGCATTTTAACAAGCTTCCTAGTAAATTCTGAAGCCCATGGTGTCTGTCAAACCAAAGCATGCTGAAAGGCAATGTAGCCAAACGTCCACAATACAGTTCCATAATAAGATTAGGAATGTATCTATGCCATTTCCGTTACACAAATGTATTTCCCTTACAAAATCAGTCTGCATCCTTTATCTACTGTTTCACTAAAGGCCATTTTTAGAACATCTTCCATCTATCTATGTATCTATCAGCAAGCCAGATTCTCATCTGTACCTTTATACTCTTGCTTGCTCTGTAAAGGAAGGGGAAAGTGTGTGTGTGTGTGTGTGTGTGTGTGTGTGTGTATGCATTTGGGAAGGTTGGGGTGCAAAACAGAGTTTTGTTAGAAAATTCTCTTTCTCAACAGAACTGGCCAAAGGGACATTTTGACTGTGGTATAGTTACTGAGATTCAATAATCCCTATTGATTTGAAATTATGCTTTTATTAACCTAGCAGATATTTTCTTATAAAAATTAAAAATTCTCACAATCACCCTCTTAACCAACTTCACTCTATATGACATGTGCTCTTATATTACCAGCCCTATGGGATCTGGGCCCCTCCTAATGTGCATTGCATTTAGTTGTCCTCATAAGTGTATTCAGTGTAGACCCTCTGACAGAGAGTGTTTTTTTTTTTTTAATCTTGCACTTGAGAATGTAATAAATTGCCCTAGGATCTTGATGAAACAGGAGTAGGAGTAATGTCCGCCTTGCTCCCCAGGCCGGGTGGGTAAGTATTTTCCTATCACGACTTAGACTCCGGATCTTCCATAAAAGGCACACTGGTCACAAAGACATCCCTTTATAAGCTTAAAACTCAAAGCGTGGGTGTGAAGATGTGTATGAAGGTCATGGACATCCAGAATGCAAGGGGATGTTTACTGCTTACTGTACCTCAGGTGAAGCCCAGATGTTTCACTGGCCTCTTTGTCTATTGTTCCCTCTATAGGACTGAACACACTTATGCATTTTGGATAATTAACTAGAATCAATTTTGTTTCAATGAACATTTTCTTTCTTTCTTTCTTTCTTTCTTTCTTTCTTTCTTTCTTTCTTTCTTTCTTCTTTCTTTCTTCTTTCTAGTTTTACTTATTTTGAGAGAGAGAGAAGGCATGAGTAGGGGAGGAGCAGAGAGAGAGGAGAGAGTGAGAATACCAAGCAGGCTCCACACCGGCAGTGCAAAGCCTGACTCGGGGCTCAAACTCATGAACCACAAGGTCATTACCTGAGTCGAAGTCGGTGCTTCACTGAGTGAGCCACCCAGGCACACTTAAATGCACATTCTCGAGTGAGAAGACCTACATGTCTTCCTTTTTTGGGGACATTTATACTACATATATTTTCTTTGCATAAGTAATCCTATGCCAATTCATTGGGAAAAGTTGGAATTTAGTTATCAATATTAGTCCTGGGATGGGGCAACTGCATTTTCAGAACCACTCCCTCTCCTCTTTTGCTAAGAGTGATCCTAACAAATGTTTATGAGAAACTTTACCATTGCGATCCACTTTTAAACTGATGTACCTAGTAGGGGTTATACTTTCCCCATAAAAAGCTCTCTACACGGATCACCTTTATCCTTTAATAAGTTGTGAGCATCAGGGCATATTGCTGTATCCAACACTGGTGCTTCAGGCTGGGTTTCTTTCTCGGTGCACAGCATGAAAGCTTGGGTCCATCTGTGTCACAAGTCAAACCTCTCTTGAAGTGATTTGTTTATACTGTCATTTGATGGAGTGGAATGTTCTGTAACTCATTCAAACTATTACAGAAGCTTTGCTAAAAGGTCACCATTGCTCTTTGGAGTTTCCAAATCTGGGAGCCATCTGGGAGCTTGTTAAAGATAAGGTTTTCCACTGGCTTTTTCCATACCAACTAGATCCAATTAGCAAAAGGGTACTATTCCAGATAAGTTTGTGTTCACATTTAGAAAGAGAGAAAGACAGACAGACAACAGAGACAGAGAGAAAGAGACAGAGAGAGAATGGAGGTAAATTACAATTAGTTGCTCAATAGTGTATAAGCCTACTTTACACCAGAATTGGAGTTCGTGTGCCAGCAGACAGTTAAGAACTCAATAGGTCTGAATGGGGGTGTCAGTGTTAAAAAAGTTGAATAGAAGTTGCTTTTAAATGTTGTTTTTGAATCAATACATTCAAGTATAGTCTTGAGAGTCAACTCTAAAGGAAATTGAATCTCACCATTTACTCAAAATTTAATAGGAAAATGACAACTCATTCCTTAAAGTAATAAGGGCTATGTTCGCAAGCTAAACATTCACTCCACATGGCACAGACAACCTTCCAGTTGCTATAACATTACAGTTTTAGTCTAGGCCTAAAATTGGCTTGTGTTTGCTTTCTGCCCCCTTCCTTATGAAACAAAAGTCTTGGATTTTCCAAACCTCAAAAGCTCAGCTGTAAAACTGTAGGAGACCAGCGAGAGGAAAAGGAAAGTTTCCTTCAAAGACGTCTTTAGTCACTGTTGGCCGATTCTGCTCTCTCCCTCCAAACGTTAACTATGGCTTTTGACACTTGTCCTTGGAAAAAGTCCAAATGTGGCAAATGGTAGAAGCAATATTTCTTTACCCTCCTGCCTGGAGCTCCCCATGATACAGATGAGTTCTAGCTGGGGCATTCATGGGTGAAACAAGGAGGTCAGCTACTGCCCACCACCTCTGCTCATGTCTGCAGATGAAATAAGTAAACACGGAGTGAGAATCTACTGAATTAAAAATCAAAACCCTCTCATTTGGTTGGAATGCCTGAAAGAGTCTGGACCAAAGAGGCTGCACAGTAGCAGCTAAAACACAGGCTCATTGCCATTAAAAATGTTCTAGGAAGTGTGTGTGTGTGTGTGTGTGTACGTGTGAGTGTGTGTATGCGCACGTGTGCGCATGTGTGCGTGTGCATGTGTTTGTAGCAGGATACTTGGATGAGGAGAAAAGTTAAAATCTGGAACCATATTTTTGTCTTTGCAGTTCCAGATTGGAGACATTAAAAACATGACATTTCCTTCAGTTCAATTCAGCTGGTTCAGAAACCAAAATTGTCCTTAGAAAGGGGGAGAAATCCATTTATGTTCCTTTTGAGGCAGGGAGGGAGGTCTTTCTGGCAAAGTCTTTAGGTGCAATTCGGGACCAGGAGACTTAATCGTCCAGTTCAAAGCTTGTCTCATCATAGAGTTCAGGGCGCGCTGACTTCTTGTGCCGGGAATACTTCAGTTGCAGGAGATCACCCATTTCATCCAGGTTTTCCAAAACCTGCAAAGAGATTGCCTTCCATCAGTTATTCTTTAAACTCCTAAATGGCTCTGCAATCCAGAGCCTCAGAGATACAATCTTCTTTTGCCATCTTCTTTGATTTTAAAGAAAAGGAGAAAGATCCAAATCATTAAGGTGTGGTTTACAAACCAGGTGTAGAAGAATCTTAGATGCTAATTCATTTTATTTCATATTCTTTAACAGCCTACCCCATATTATGAATATTTAACTTATTTTGGGGGTGTGAAGAGAGGAATAAAAGTATCTGATGCATGCTTACCCTTTCAGGCCTTATTTTAAAATTTAATGAATTATATATAACCTTGCGGAAGAAAAAGGTAAGGTTGCAGGTTACAACTGGGTTATGTCTTCGTGACATAAATGGCCAAGAGCAAAATGGAACACTGTGGGAGCTGATTAGTGTCTTCTTCTCTCTCCCAAATTTCCCTACCCCAGCTATTAAACACTCATTTCTGTGTTCCATGGAATCATCAAACTTAAAACCTTAAGGGACCAAGAACTCGTCCATTTCAGTTCTCTCCATTCAGGCAGGAAAATGTATCCCCAGTTTTCCCGAGAAACAACCAAGATCCAGGACAGACAAAATCTAATATATCATTAATCTTATGGTACTGGGGATATGCCCTTTTAACATTTTTAGGCCTTTCTTACCCTGTCCATTGAGACAGACGATATTAGGATCTAATGCTTTGAAAAAGGGAAGATGTTTGTTAACACTGGAACGAATGATTAGTGGAGCATAAGGATTTTCCTCTTTGGGAAGTCTTTCAAACTGGCATCAAGTTAGGTACCCACCAACATGTGAAGACTCATCTATTTCTGGGTGGTAGCATTACGGGTGGTTAAAATGTTCTTTTTACTTCAATGTACTTTCTAAATTTTTCCAGCAAATCTAAGCACTAAGACAAAGTAACAAAAGTTGGATTTAAAAGGACATCAACTAGGATAGTGTCTGTTGCTCTTTGCTGAAGGCAGGGATGGAGTAATACAGGGCGTGCATCTACATACCTGGCGGGGGTAGGAAAGACAATTCCTGGAAGGTATGGGAGGAGAACATAGGCTTTTCTATTCAGGTTAATTTCAACCTTTTTAGCTTCCATTTTTGTGTCTGCTACAAAATGTACGTAATATATTGACAATGCATATATAACTTATAAATGGATTTGTGTTGAAGCCCATTGATCAGACTACCCAGAGCACACCTGTACTCAAATGGAGGTAGGTTTATTCCAGTTGCTGCAGCTGGGAGTGTGTATTTCAGAAGAACCATCTTAGGAAGAGGGAGTTGGGAAGGTCTCCTTATCACATTTGGACTTGTGCTCCAGATGACTCTAAGGAAGCAGGGACCAGTTCTGGGTTGGATGTTGTCTGGAGCAGGAGAAATTCAGTGATTGGCTATGTGCCAAATTCTTAGGTGGAGGGCAGGATGCCTAAGGTGGGGTGATTGGTAAAGGAGCAGCAATCATGTTAGAAGAAGGAAATTCTGAGGCATTTTGTGTTTGTAAAGTGGCTTCGACTCTGTCTTGTTCCAAACATGGTCATGGAGGAGACTTGTCTAATATGTATTTTCTGTGAGTGTTAATGTTCGGTTGTTACCTTAATGCCCTGGCTGTTCATGGGTCATTTTTCACTTTCCCTGATGTGTATATTGAGGAATATGCTCACAATTTTTTTATTGATGTAGGTGCCTGATTTCAAAAGTTTAGAGGCATCTGTCTAGATGATGTCTCAGTGCTCCTTCCAAACCAGGTAGTCCAAAGGAATTAAGAACTTGCACAGAGAATCACAAGGTCTGATGTCTACAGAGTTGGGCATTCATGAATGTTTCAATGCTGCTGAGATCACAAAAAATACAAATCCACCTCTGCTGCCCATCTCCTTCTGTCATCTCTGGGAGCTTCTCCCTGGCCATTTCCTTTGCTCTACCATGCTTAATGCTGCTCTCTTTACTCTTTTCCTCCCTTAATGTGTAAACATGCTCAAGTATTTCCCAATTTTCAAGCACTTTTTCTAAACCTATTTTTTTTTTTGCTTTTACTGTCAAACTCCTTGAAATATTTGACTACTTTTTGAAAAAAATAAATAATTTGTTAAAGTTAATCACTAGAAATAACTCATTTTAGAGAACCTGGGCAATATGGAAAGATACAAAGAACAACAACAAAGTTCACCCATCATCTCAAAGACCTAGAATTTGCTCAGTTATTAGTGTGCCATGCAGAAAGTTGTTATTATGTATGTACTCTGGAGTATACATTGGTTTAAGTCCTAAGAATGTAATGTTGAAGCAGAAAGACATGGAGACTCTGTGCGTATGTGTGTGTAGTTTATTATTGGAGCTCAAAGTATTCACTTTTTTATTTGTTGTATTCTTGTTTCTGTTCCCTATATTCTCCTAAACCTGTCTGCTTGGAGGAACATTGAGCTCCTGCTAATTGCTAATCCAATAGCTTCTTCCCATCTCTTGGAGACACTTTGATCCTCCCCCTCCCTGAAACTTTTTCCTTCTTACTGTGTTTAACACTACACTAGTTTGTGTCTTTTCAGACTCCTCTAGCCCCACTGAAGTCTCGTTCCTCACCTGTGGTTCCCGTGTCTACGCTGGGAGATGGGCACTCTGCCGGAGCCTGTCCTTGGCCTGTTCAATTGTGTTTGGACAATTATATCCTCTACCTTTGCTTTCATGATCCCTCAGCTGCCTAAACTACAGAAGCTCCAGCATTGCATATGCTCCCAAGCTTAGAATCTGATTTTCTTTTCCACAGGTGGCCCATAGACATATAATCCCAACCTGTCTAAAACTGAACTTGTTTTGTTCCTCCAGTCTCATTGATGATTTGCTGTTCTTTTTGTTTTTAATTTTTTTTAACATTTATTTATTTTTAAGACAGAGAGGGACAGAGCATGAACAGGGGAGGGGCAGAGAGAGAGGGAGACACAGAATCTGAAACAGGCTCCAGGCTCTGAGCGGTCAGCACAGAGCCCGACGCGGGGCTAGAACTCACAGACTGTGAGATCATGACCTGAGCCGAAGTCGGACGCTTAACCGACCGAGCCACCCAGGCGCCCCGATGATTTGCTGTTCTTTATTGCATACCTTATCTCATATAAATAGTTTAGCTTTACCATCCTTCCATTCCAGGTCTGGAGACCTTGAATTATCTTTGATTCCCTCTTCCCAAATGTTCCCTGCATGTGATCATTTGCCAAGTCTTGGCAGCTCCGTGCATTTACGATGTCTGTTCATATATACGTTTCTTTTGTTTCTACTGCCATTGATCTTGTCATCTCTTTTTTTTTTTTTTTTTTCCAAACAGCTCCATTTTAGGTCCCTTCATCTTGCCTTTTCCCTCTCCAATCAATTTGTTACATTTATTTTGTAGTAACATGATTATGTCACTCCTTTGGTCAGAAACCTTGGATGATGTTCCATAACTTTTATTAAAAAAGCCTTAGCTCAGGGGTGCCTGGGTGGCTCAGTCAGTTAAGCGTCTGACTTTCACTCAGGTCATGATCTCACAGTTTATGAGTTCGAGCCCCACATCAGGTTCTGTGTTGACGGCGCAGAGCCTGGAGCCTGCTTTGGACTCTGTGTCTCCCTCTCACTCTGCCTCTCCCCTGCTCGTGCTCTGTCTCTCTCCCTCAAAAATAAATAAACATTAAAAAAAAAAAAAAAGGCCTAGCTCAAAAGTCACCTCTCCTGTGAAATATATATATAATATCCATATCCATATATATCTTTATATATTATGAGTCATTATATGTGTATGTATATTACACATATACACATAATTAATTCACATCTTTGCACATAACTTATTCATATGTAATGAACGAATTCATATAATCTCATATATCATTTCTACCTTCATGCTTCCACAGTTGTCCATATTTCTTTTCCAAGATGAATTTATTTTGTCCAATATTATCACTAGTTGCTTATTTATTAGTACCACCTCTTAAGAGTTTTTGCCCTAGGGTTTTGCACATACTAGACAGTCAGTGTGTTTGCTAAACTGCACTGACATTATGAGACAGTTCCATCAACCCCACACTGATTAAGATGGCTTAGTTTTCTGATATCACTCATTCACATAAAGATCAAAACCAAAGGACAATGAAATGTGGTTTTTAAATCGTTTACACGTCATGTAGGTCTGGATGATATGATAGATCTGTCTTTGTTATTGTTTTTCCAACACGTTGCTTCATTGGATCATATTTTATTATGATGGGCTTGGTGGCTACGAAAAATGTCAGGTTGTGGGAAGTTAATGCTGAAATAACACGTCAGGTTAGCTTTTGCATTTAAGAACAAGTAAATAGCATAACATGTGGCTACTCAGTCTGTTTTATGAAGCCAAGTACTGACTTGAGTTAAGTCTTCACTAAACTCATTTTCTTTTCTATCCCCTGAGTTGATCACATTGTTGGACGTTGTTGGCATACCCTTGCTTTTTTAGCAGTGAGTTTATGAGTGTTGTTTTTCTACACCACCAAGAGAAACCCAGGGACACCGAAGCTAGCTCAATAAATGAATGTGCTCAGAATGCAAGGCACCAGTGCTGGAGATTCTGTTGGCCTGTCGTGTACTTACTGTGTCTAGCATCTCCCGGGTATGTGCTGCTGAAACACAAAACCGAGCCCGAGCTTCTGCGAGGGGAGTAGCTGGAAATCCAACGACCACCACCCCGATTTTTCTATTTAATAGATGCCTTGCAAAAGCCCTATGGGAAAGGTAAAAGAGGAGGTTAACTGAGAGATGACAAAGTTACATGGCAGGAGAAAGAATACGGCTAGTTGACATTTCTTATTTTATATCAATAAGTAAAAATGATTAAAGTTACTAAGCTTCTGTCACATATAATTGACAAGGAAATGGGGCAGTTCTTCCATGGCACCCATGGCTGAGTGTGTATATTATCGGGTCCAGCACATTCATTAGAGCATTGTGAGTACTGAGTCTCTGACATAGAGCAAAAAAAGCTGATGTATATAACCCTGGTTTAACAAGTTGGCATCCTTTGTCTGAAGGGTTTCTAGGAATAAAAACCCCAAAGCTAACACAATGCAATTGCATAAAGAAAGAACATACATGAAGTGCAAAGTTGTATGTTTTAAAAGTTTAATACCAATAACAGAATACGGAAATTTCAAGAAGCCTGTACTTAGTGACAAGAATTTGAGAACCAGGATCTGAGGGTCTGCAGGAGCCAATCCTGAGCTGTATGTATTCTCACTCCAGAGCCAAAGATATATATTTTTTGCCCTCATTAAACCAGACATGGAAAACGGCAAGGGTCTCCTCATTTTTTATTGTGTGAATAAATACATCCAGGTATGGTCAGGGATAATAAACCCATTGACTGGGTTCAAGGGGAAATGGGGAGGGAGACAGGGAAAGAAATGTGCATACACAGAGTGGCTGGTCCGTAGATGCAGCCTGTAGGATATAAGTCCTATAACTGCAATGCTTTTTGACACAGGGTAAAAGCTTTCTAAACTATGATTCCTTTCTCTTATCTTCTTCTAGCCTCCTTCTTTCACAGAGCTAATCTCAGGTGACAATTCTAGAATATCAAGCTCTCAAAGTCTGCAATTTTTTTGTGCTAAGAGCCAACATCAGACAAAAAGGCATGTGCCCCCAAGTGAATCTTTGCCCATTTTGTGCTCTGTTGCTCTCTGTGGGAAACCTTAATTATGAAATGTCTCTGCCCACAATCAAGGTAAATGCCTCAGATCTGTTCTTAGCATTAAGAGGTTTCTGGTGTCCTATTTTAGGCTGGAAGCTGACAGCACCACACAAACCTTCCAGTCATAACTCAGGAAGGATTCTTGAACCAGACGTGGAGAATGGGCCTGTTCATTTATTCATTCCTCTTGCCATGGAGCTGTCTGCCTTTTTGGTTACCTGATGCAGAATGCATGTTATCAGACAAAGTGATGGAGATTGCAAGACCTACTGAGAACACTGCCTCTCTGGCCCTGTGGCCTATGCAAGGCAAGATACGCCTTCTATTTGGACTGGGAAGATTAACAAGGAGACGAAGCTTTCTGAGAAAGCTTGAAAACAGAGGCTGTTCTTTCTCTTTCTTGTTCACCCTATGGAAGGCTGCCCATGGAACTACACAGGATGAGAGCTCATAATTATCTGAGAAACAAGGCAAGGGCTTTTATTGCTAGAATACAAACTACCTGACCCATGATCTCAGGCTACTTTTCGGGACTCCCAAAAGACCATTTTCACTGTCTGCATGTTTCTCTTTGTACCAGAGGAAGCGAGTTTTGCCAAAGAATGCAGAGCAAAATATATGACTGTTGATTCATTAGGCTAATCTGAGGCCTCCCTGGAGCACTTTTGGGCTTAAAATTTACACTACTAAACCTGGCCTTCTCCAGTTAATGTGTCTGATTGCCCTGAACATTTTATATAATGAGCCTCTGGATTTGTACTCCCCAAAGCAAATTAAAGCCAGTGTGGGCTGCAAGAAACCAAACTATGTGGATAATAATAATAATAATAAAAACATTAGCACTGCGTTATGTACAGCATCCCCACCTCTTGTATCCTCTCATCCTCCAAGTGTATCACAAGGCCCAAGTTTATTTGGTAAACTCTGTACCAAATAATAAATACATTCTTGATTATCTGAGTGAATGTTTCATGGGTGAAATCACATTGTACTGAACGTCATAGAAGATTCCAGTGGTAAGAGCTGCAACAAAACTTTGCCCAAAAGGATATGTGGCTAGAGACTTTATTTTCATTCTGCAGTCGGTGGAAATGTGGAGAAATCACAATTCTTTAGTAAAATCAAAGGGTTTAAAATGAGCAAATGAAAGATCAAGTGCTCATACACTGGCTTCTACAATTAACTCCTTGTCTCAAAAGCTTTTCTATGTATAAACTTTCCATTGAAGAAGTATTTGAGAAGGAAACAAGGCCAGGCAGCAGGGAGGCCCTTGCCAGCAACTCCTGCCAACAATACACGATATTACCTTTTGTAACTAACCTGTTCTAAGTTTCCATAGACAACCCAAGCAATTAGATTTTTCTTTCCATTGCAGTGATTGATGCCTTTTGATTCACCAAAGATGACATTAAAGAGAGTTAAACTTATAGTCTGTGTTGCTTTAATGAGATGTGCATGTTTTCCTCCGTGGACTGAAGCTTCAGAGGCCGTGCTATACACTGAAAAGAGCTCTGGTGTAGGAGGCCAATGGAACTGGCTTTAAATTCTGGGCTCGGGGCGCCTGGGTGGCTCAGTCGGTTGAGTGGCCGACTTCGGCTCAGGTCACGATCTCGCGGTCCGTGAGTTCAAGCCCCGCATCCGGCTCTGTGCTGACAGCTCAGAGCCTGGAGCCTGTTTCGGATTCTGTGTCTCCCTCTCTCTGACCCTCCCCCGTTCATGCTCTGTCTCTCTCTGTCTCAAAAATAAATAAACGTTAAAAAAAAAATTAAAAAAAAAAAAGAAACAACATGTTTTATTCTGATAGGCCTCATTTTGCTTAATCTTCACAATGGCCTTATGAAATAGGCACAATTACATCCCATTTAAAATTTTTTTTTCAACGTTTATTTATTCTTGGGACAGAGAGAGACAGAGCATGAACGGGGGAGGGGCAGAGAGAGAGGGAGACACAGAATCGGAACCAGGCTCCAGGCTCTGAGCCATCAGCCCAGAGCCTGACGCGGGGCTCGAACTCCTGGACCGCGAGATCGTGACCTGGCTGAAGTCGGACGCTTAACCGACTGCGCCACCCAGGCGCCCCTTACATCCCATTTTAAAAATGAGAAAACTGGGGCTTCATAAGTTTGCACAACTTGTCCAAGATCCCCCAGGTAGGAAGAGGTAGGGTCAAATCCTTTCTCATTCCAGACTCCTCAATACACCAAGGAGCATACTTTTACAAGTAACACCCTGTTTTTATTTTTCATATTGGCTGTTGTCCAGTTAGGATTCCTGACATATAAAAGAGCAGAGGTACGCCCTCTCTCTTTGCTATGCAAAGTTGAATTATTGAATTTAAATGCATTTGTTTTTACTATTTGTGAACTCTTCTCATTACATGGATTCATTTTTCCAGCATGTTGAGATTCTATCTCCAACCTCCACCATCAAAGTCAGAACTACCTGTTACACTCCCTACTGCCTCCCTCCGGTGTTGTGCACTTGAGGCTCTCAAAAATAAAACAAATTTATTTTTGGTGTCTTCATTTGAGCTAGTGATAAAATATTAGATAGACATGGGCTAAGTGTGGAATCTTACTTCCAGAACACCCCATTTTGCCAACCACTCTGATTAAACATAGGCTTTCTTTTGTGCCTTCTGAAATCAGATGGTAAAGGGTTTGGGATTATCTGCTATTTTGAATCACAGTTATACCTCCTCCCTGCCATAAGTACAGAGCAGTATCCTGTGTGATGTTTCTGTAGCACACTGTCTTCTTGCCCACTACATGCATAGCCTGACCCAGATCTGTGAACAAAGGACCCACTGATGGTAATGGTGTGGCACACTAAAGAACTCATATGTGTGTTTTGTTATTTTGCTGTGGTGAAATGACACAAAAGCATATGCTGAAGAATCAATCTTTCAGAAACTAATAACTCATTCCTAACCATCATGAGTTCTCAACTGCTAGCCCCAGAGCCCCTTATCTATACTTAAAATACTCTGCCAATCTATTGAGACTGTTAGAGAGTAAAAAAAAAAATTCCAACAATAGGGTTATGTTGCAGGAGAGTCAGGACCAGTAGAATCTCATAAATAGATGTTGACTATTACTTTCCATCGTGCACATGGCCAGACACCCAAATAAATATTTTACATTTAGAAAGGATTTTAATTAAGTTCCTTTTGATAACAGAGGTAGTGTGTGGCAGGTTGGAGAATGGCTCATGTATAAAATTGTCTATGCCATATTGAGAAATAGTCATTTTTTTCTCTTTATGCAGCTATTCTCATGCTCAATTTCAGAGCTGTAATCAATGGGAAACAACTCCGCACAGGTTTATAGGGGAGGCTTAAAGTTTGGTGTTCAGAGCATGAGCCCAAGTTTGGGTTTGTCTCTTGGTAGTCTCTTGATTTTATTACTGCTTAACTTATAGGAGTTTGGGCAAACTATTTAATTGTTATCAGCCTCAGTTTCTCCCACACTTGAAATAAGGGTGCCTTCTTCTGAGGATGGCCATGAAAAATCAGTGGAGAAAGCACAGAGCCTGGTAATGTTGTTTTCACATGTTGGGAGAGATGGTCTTCAGAAGTTCTCCTTGAAAAAGATCATGGGGCAGAAGGAGGCACAGGTTCATCCTTAATTTACAGTTGAGACCCAGCAGGTGACACCTAAATTCACAGAGCTCAAAAGTGGTGAGCCTTAGCACATGGTTCCTTTTTTTTTTTTTTAATTTGTTTTTTACTTGAGAGAAAGAGAGAGTGAGAGGGAGAGAGACAGAGTCCTGAGCAGGCTCTATGCTCAGTGTGGAGCCCGATGTGGGGCTCAATTACATGACCCTGGGATCATGAGCTGAGCTGAAATCAAGAGAAGAGTTGGATGCTCAACCAGCTGAGCCACCCATGTGCCCCTTGATTCCCTTCTTAGAAGACCTGTGAAAAGGCCCTGCTGATGGGTTGGCCGGGGGCTTCCGAGAAACTATACAAATGAATTCTGAACTCGGCACCCCATTCAAAGCGCATAAGCAATGCCAATGCTGAAGGAGCCTCATAGAGTCAGAAGCACTGTCTTTATCAGATCACCCTGAGGCTCCACCGTTATTCTGAGAGTCTACTGAATACTCACGCTACTTTAGCAGGCATGTAAAGGAGCAGGGGAACGACGGGAGATTCCTCATTGCCATAGATAATGAATCCCATTTCGTTCAGTCTCTGTCTGAAGTATCTTGTATTTTTTGCAAGTTGCCGTACTCTCTGAAGCCCTGAAAGGAGACAGGCATGAAATCCATCAATACCACCAGGAAGAGAGAAGCAAAGGTCAGATTGACTTGGCAAGCATTCCTAAGTCTTTCTGCAGACCTGCGTCGTTAGCTGGGAGGGGGTCAAAATAGGGTGGGTAATATCTCTTGGTGAGCAAGTGTGGGCACTGATATCTGAGAACTGTCCTGAGTCTGGAAGACAGGATCCAATGGGTGGGTGGGTGGGGGGAATTGTGTTATTAGGTACTGCTAGCAACTAAAAGTAGGCTAGTCTGTGGGGTGATGAGGGGACAAAAAGGGTGTCTAGTAAGAAGGAAGGAAATGAACTATCATTTACTAGGTACCTACCATGTATGGATTCTGTTCTAAGTGCTTTAAAGACATTAACTCAGGCTAAGGGAACGTGACAAGAAATCACACACACACACACACACACACACACACACACACACACACACCAGTTGTTTTAGCCAACTTGAGCTGACCCATTAAGTTGTTTCTCATCTAAGTCTCCAATCAAAGAGCATTTCACCTAACCTGAACTTAAAGGGGTCGCACATCCCTGAACAAAAATAGGTCCAGCTGAGACCACAACTGTTTTCTGAGGCATTTGATAGTAGTAGAGTAATAGAGGGAAGGGAATAGAGGGAAGGGAAGAAGGGGACCTCTGTTTTCCCCAACCACAAAAAATGATGGTGTGGGCTCCAAACAGAAGGTCAAGGAAGGTACCTCTGTCCATTTCCAGGTTATTGATGCTTCAGCTCAAAAGTCTCTGGCCTCCATGTGTGTCCCAGTGAGGACATCACACATATGAGAGGACAAAGGGAATTAAAGAGTGGAAAGAGTTCTGAAGAAACATGTCTACTCTATGAAGTAAATGAGCAAAACAGCCAAAACCAGAGTGTGTGTGCTCAATACAGAAGATTGAACAGAACTGGATGTTTAAGTCCCCTGGAAATCACTCCAGTGTTTGCATCTGATGCAAGGTGGCTATTGAGCAGGAACAGCTGCTATAGCTGACCTCTATTATGATTGGTCAGGTGTCCATTAAAACTGATCAGAGCTCTTGTTCTACTAATTTTTCAATATTCTGGACATCGATCCTTGGTATCTTTAACTCTCCTGGTGGAAAATGGGTAAAAATGTCAATAAATATGTTAATCAGGTTTCTCCAGTTCCTTCTTGGAGAGTTGGCCTCAGACTGTGTCTTGGCAAAAGGATTCACAGTGGGCATTTCCTGTTCAGCATCCTTCCTCCAAAGGTCCATGATGTTCAGTTAGAGTTGGCCCTGACTTTTCTCTTTGCTACAAGGGTAGCACATGATCAAGACGTGGCCAATTGGAACATTCCATCCCCTTGAATATTGGCTATGGAATACAACCTGGGCTCATCAGTCTCTCAGATCTGCTGAAGAAGAAGTATAAGAATGAGGTCATCCTCAGGCTACATGTTTGTCATCATATGGAGGAACAGGGGAGAGCTTATAGTCTAGTGGGAAGACTGAGATTACATCTAAAAATGGATGTAAAATTGCAAATCTAATAAGTGCTGTAGAGAATGCTATATGGTGTTATGAGAACCCATATTAGAAAGATTGGATCAAATTTGAGAAAGTCAATAAATGATGAGTGAGCTGAGATCAGAAAGGTGGACAAATGTTAACAGGCAAAATATCAGAGGACAGCATTTCAGGTACAGGAAACAGGTGCAATGGTCTAGTGGTTTGTAGAAGAAAAGAGTAGTTGAGAACCAGGTAAGATGTGGTTAAATGTGGGGCAAGATAAGGCTGGAGTGATGGGTAGATTGAGAAAAAAAGGACAGGAATTGAAGAATCCAACATTTCATGGTTGGGAAGAGGATGAACTTAAAAGGATGACAAAAACAGCAATCATAGAGGAAGAAGATAACTCAGGAGATAAATTAGTGTTCACCGAATTTGTTAACATGGCAATCATTGGTAACCTTCATTTTGGGGTCCCTGGTTTGGCCTTTGGTTTTAAAGGAACAGGTAGCTTCAAGTATGGTTTACTTTAACTCATATGTTAAATTTTTGCTGCATAGAAAAAGCCTCCTTGGTGCTTAAAGATGAATTGCTTTGTAACATGCTGAAGGGTTTCTTGGAAACTTGTATGTGCACAGTTTATTTATTTATTTAAACTTATTTAAATTTGTCTTTATTTAAAAAATTCATCTATACATCAAGACTGCGTGTTTAGGGAGGTGATAGCATAACAAGTAGGGAGATATTGTAGAAGAAGAATGAAAAGAAAAAGAGGGGCTGGAGTAAGACTTGTTTTAATGAAGGTGATTCAAATGAAGGCAGAGATATACATCAGCCACCAAAATGTATTCCATATGGCCTGTCGCCTTGTACGTTTAGCTCTTTTGTTGATTGTTAGCTGCACAATGAATAGATGACTTCATCAGGCTGGGTCTGATGATTCCTAAATGATCCCCCTCAAAGACCAGAAGGATTTCCTGGCCTGGAAGTTCATGAATGACTTAAATTGCTTTTCCCAATGGCATTATCTTTGCGCTTGCCCATAATGACTCATCTATCATTGGGCTGCCCAGCTACTTAATTGGCCCCGTCTGTCCCCTTTGCCTTGATTAACCCAAGTAACTGGATCATCAGCTAATGTCATCACTTAACTGCTTCTAGATTGTTTGGAGAGTTGACTGAATAGATCAGAATATTGATCCCAGGGGTAGCTGACTCTTAAGAATTCAATGTTTTCTTCTTGCCCTGTCTTTTCTATCTTTGAATCATTTAGCACAGCATGGCTGACAAGCCATTATGATACACTTCGTGGTCACCATGTTTTCTCATATAGATCACTATTAATGCCTTTGAGGTCCTTTGGATCGGCCAAGATACAGCTCCTTTCAATTACTCTGTTGCTCACTCTTTAAAATTGGAAACATTCTACTCTTGTAGGGCCTGGGGGCAGAAAGGAATTTGTATATATAAAATGCTATTCATCTAGACAGGATGTGGGTGATTTTATTAATTATGCTGTGCTTTGAGATCCTTGCTCTAAGAGTGTTTGTAAGAGAAGGAGGAAATTTTAGCACTTGTCTTTTTGTACAGAGATGGCCATGCCAGGGTGGCACGGAGATTGGGCATTGCAGCCACATTCCTTTCCTAACACTCAAAGTCTCTAATTCCAAAATTTCTTGTTCTTCTTTCACATATCACACAGAAGACAGGGAAGGTCTCTGCTCAGATAAATAAGTAAATGAGCTGATCTCTTATGTAGGGTTCTGGAGAGTTTATACGAGTGTTTATTTTGCTATATTCTGGGTTCTCTGAAAAAGGAATAGGCTTTGGAGTGAAATGGACTAAAAAACTAAACTCCACCTGGACAATTTAAGGCCTTAAAACCTTGGTTTTACCTGTAAAATACAGATAAATAAGCTTATCACACAGAAAGATAGGTGGAAATAAAGGGGTTAATGTAGAAACATGCTTAGTACTGTGCCTGGCATGCAGCAGGTGTTTGAAAGGTTAATTACCTTTTTCCATAGGGAAGTAGTTCCAAGTAACCTCAATGGCACCTCAGAATCATCTGGACAGGTTGGCAAAAATCCCATGCCCGGACTGCACTCCAGACCAATTAAATAAGTATCTATGGAAATGGGACCCAGGCATGAATTTTGTTTTTTGACAAGATATAGCCACGGAGACTCAGATATCTCAGAAATAGCCACCATTGCCGGTCCAAGCCCAAAGCCATGCATTTCTGTGTTAAGAGCCGTGCCCTATGTCTTATTTCTCAGTTAGATGTGGAAAATAAAAAATGGGCACATGTCGTGGCCTCTTGTTTGGCACGATTACATCTCAGCAGTTAATCAGTGCTTGGGTGCTTGGGTAGTACATTTTGTGGCAGGTGACCTGCTCCCCTGACAGCTGTCTGCTCCAAAGTGCTCATTCAACTTGAGATCAACCCAAGTGTCCCCTTCAGCCCTCTCATGAGGCTGGATAAAATATGGATGAACCCATCCAGGCAGCTGACCTATACACTGCCGTTCTACCCATTCAGATTTCTAGCTCTGCCAACTTGAGAGATGGGCTAGGTTAACGGAGGCCACAAATACTTTAACCTTCTCTCCAGTGCTGTTAAAACAAAAACAGCTGGGTCAGGGGAAGGAAAACAAATAAAACACAAAGCATCCCACTACAAAGCTTTGCAGTCCCCTAATAAAAACAATCGTCTGTGGCGTTTCCAAAAATATGTTTGGGACAAGTCAATCTCCAGAGGGCCAGAAGGCATCACAGACAGTGGAGACTCCCCGAATGACCCATCAAAAGCTAAAGAAGGAAAATTTGTTGTCTGCTGAACCACTGGCATGCAAAAGAGAGAGAGAGAGAGAGAGAGAGAGAGAGAGAGGCATTTCCCTCTGAAACACTAGGAGGAAGAGGTGGATTTTACAAGCTTGTGAGCCAGCTCCAGTGCCACTCTCGATTTTCTGCAGATTTTGCAAGCAACCTGGCTACCAGACAAGATATGAATATGCCCAGATGCCACATAGTGACTTATTTTGTTATTTCTCAGGCTTTAAAAATGCACATAAAGAAATGAATGCTGCTCTGCCTCCTTAAATTATTTAGCACACCACCGTGACAGTCACAATACAGTCAACGGACTGTCTATGGACAACCTCAAATATGCCCTTAGGCAACATTGCTTGGAAAATGTTGTCCCTGTTTTTAGAGATGGGAGGAGTGTTTCCATAGAATATTTCTCACAATTTAAGAAGTTGACCTTTCTGAAAAATCAAACTGATGTTAAAGAATGCTTGAATGGCCTGAGAATGACTAATCTCCTTGTCTCTTGCCCCTTCTTTGTCTGTCCATTCACCCATGGCTTCTCCCCCCTGGCATGGGGGGTTGGTACTGGGGAGAGACCTTGGAGTCAAGTGTCAGTGTGACAGCAGGAACCCAGCAGTCTGTTATTTTAAGCTCTGGACACCAGACAGGACATTTTGTTTCCAACACACTTAGGGGCAGAGTGATCTCAGGAAAGATCAAGAGGCTACAGAGCAGCAAGAATCATAAGAATCACATTAGCAGTGACAAGCTTCCCAGTGGGATGGGGAAAACTGTTTGGAGTGGTTTGCTAAGAGGAACACACATTTTTATCAGGCACTGAAGCTCTCCCTTTTGATGTCCAGATTCCAAGGTTACGGCGTGTTTTATAGTCACATACTCATGTTCCAATGACTCTTCGGGCCCCTCAGTCATACCCCTGGGAATGCATGCAGGAGCAGGGAGGACGGACATTAAGGGTGGACAGCGGTCTGCACGGCCTGATTTCAAGGGCCCCAAGAGGACACCATTGCCTCTACTCCCTACCCGCTGCTCAAATATACCATCAGGCATTTAACTCATAAGGAGACGTGAGAATGGACATGTCCTGCACACCTATTATGAGACAGAAATTGTGTTTTGGGGCCCTCTTTGCAGATACAGAAACTGAGGCTGGAGATCATTAACGCATTACCCAGCTGACCCAGAAACTAGCCATACTTCCTGGTCTATCAAAATCTGCTGTATGGGGAAAAGCTGGTAAATTCATGTCCGGTGAGGTGTGAATTCTATGGTTCATGGATTCACACATTTCAGAAATGAAAAGCACTCACTAGGTAAAGGAGTCAGGCCAGCTGCTAAGGTGAAGCAGAAGATAAGAATATTCTGAGGCTGTTGGGAAAGAAGTGGTCTAATGGTAGGGCAAATATCAAGTAATAGATAATTGAGAGGAAGAGCCTTAAGACAGATCTAGGCAGAATTAGCAGGGTTTTCACACAACAATGCTTCAGAATAAATGATAAGATTTCATGCTAATTTGCATTTAAATAGAGAGCAGTATCTTAGCAAGTCACAAATTACGGAATTCTACACATTAAAGAGGGTAGTTTGGGAGACTGGGGCCTTCTGGAAACTTTGTAAATCAGTGATTCTTAAGCACAGGAACACACCAGAGTCTTCTGGGAATATTTCTTTCTCTAGAATATGTACAGTAAAGCCCCCCCTGTAGGTATTCTGTTCCAGAAACATTCCCAGGGTAACTGTGTTGTGCATCAGTTAAGAACCATTGTTGAAGTCATAACTTACAGTGTGGGTATTGATTCTGTTGATCTTGTGTGTCTGTTTGGAGGTGGGGGGCACCTGGGAAATGGGTAACTCACTTGCCATAATGTTTACACCACAGTCATGAGAAAGACCCGTGGAGTCAGACCACTGATAGTGGTGAATGCCACCCTAGGATTTGGAAGGTTTTGGTGGGTAATGGGGAGCCATGGCAGCATCATGAGCAGGGCATGCCATGGTCCGAGGGGGTTGAGCAAGAGGAAGCTCATGGTGTGTGGCATGTGGATTAGGATGAGGGGGAAAACTGGAAGTGGCAGGACAAGTAGGAAGCCAGAGTGGCAGCAAACATCTGAGGTGGGTGAGGAGGTGTGTGTCAGCAACTGTTCTGATCTGTGGCGGGAAGGCAAAGGAGGTGGCAAAGGACAGGTCCTGAGCAACTGGGTTCATGGGATTTCCTGGAAGGGCTCTGAGAAACATTGCAAGTCAAAGTGGCCATCGGGGAGCCCCATCAAGGCAGCTGCCTACATAATCCAAGCCTCTGGCTTTCCAAGTATCTGCTGGGGAAGCCTCAGAGAGCGGTGTGGGGATCAGGGACATTAACCAGTGTTTAAGACTGAATTAGGTTAGGGGCACCTGGGTGGCTCTGTGGGTTAAGTGACCGGCTTCAGCTCAGATCATTACCGATCACACCGTTTGTGAGTTTGAGCCCTGCATCAGGCTGGCTGCTGTCAGTGCAGAGCCTGCTTCAGATCTTCTGTCTCCCTCTCTCTCTGCACCCTGCCCCTCCCGTCCCCCAACTATTGCATGCTCTCTATCTCTCTCAAGAAAAAAATAAAACATTAAAAAAAAAAAGACCTAATTAAGCGAGCCCATGAAGAGCCCATGGGCTCTCCCTGAAGAAAGAGATTCGAGGAGAAGGGCATCTGATGTGAAGGAGATTCTCCACTGCTGGTTTTGAGGTGGAGAGGGCTGCATGGTAAGGAGTTCAAGCAGTCTCTAGGAGTGGAGAGGGTCTGGCTCACAGCTGGCAAGGAAATGGGGACCTCCCTCTCGCAACCCCCCAGACTAGAGTCTGCCACAAACATGTGAGCTTGGGAGAGGAACCTGAGCTCCAGAAAAGAGGCCAGCTGCAGACACCTTGATTTGGCCTTGTGAGAACCTTGAGCAGAGAACAAACTGTGCCCCGACTCCTGACCCAAGGAGACTGAGATAATAAATGATGTTGTTTTAAGCCGCTAAATTTGTGGTCATTTGTTATGCAGAAATAGAAAAGTAATACATTCATTCTTTCTAGCCCCGAGCACACGCTGGGCTTCTCCAGGCACAAATCCACCTGCTTAATCCTCCCCAGCTGTGGCTGGTAGCATAGCTGGTTTTCTCTGCAACTTGCCCTGACAAGAGAGGGGCTGGGGCATGGCATCGGCTGCATTTGGGAGTTTTTGCTGCTTGGCTGAAAATGACCCAGTGGAAAAACAAGGATCAATGTGGAACAGCAGCTCCCCTTCACCCTCTAAGATGCTACAGCTGGAATCATGTTCTTTCCTTCTCCTGTTGTGCTGAGCTAACATGGAATTTCATGTGTGCTCCATCACAAACTCCCCCATCTCAGAGTCCAGCCACACAGAGGAGACAAAAGCGAAGAGGAAGCTTCTGTAGGGCTCACGGTGTAAAAGGATATCTTGTTTGTGGGGAGGGTGGAAGGAAGTGGCCACACTAACCTTTTGCCCCAGTGCCATCTAAAAGACACACAGATTCTCTTTACACTCTTGCTAGGGAAATGTTTTAAGGCCTCCAAGCAAGTGCAGAATTTACTGAGCTGCCCTAAACCTCTACCCTTGCCTAACTCCTAAGGTGAAATAACAAAGGGGTGGGTTTTGCGAGCCACTCCTGCACAACCAGACCAGCTTCCTCTGCTCGCTGGAGTTCAGTTTGCTGGCTCATTCTGTGTTTATTGGATAAATGCACGTTGTCCTACGTACACATAAGCAGCACCAGGGCAGAGAGGCGATGCCTGTCACTTCGCTCACTCACCCCAACCTGAGGTCCATGCATACAAAAAGGCCAGGTAGGACTTTTTACCCCCCAGCACAGGTGATTAATCACGATGGAGGCAGCCCCTCAGTTGAAAGCCAGCGGAGCGTAGCGCCTGGCCATCTGTTTTGTATTAGCTGTTGCTGAAATGCCAGTGGCCTGAAACCTTTAGAAAACACAGAAAGCCCCGAGTCTCTTTCTCTACCCCTGTCTGGTCCCCAGCGGGTAACCAAGCACATATCTTCAGGAAGCAGCAGCTAATTCCTCCCTCAACAATGCCGGGGGCCCTCTGATGGCCCCGTTCCAGGTGGGTTCTCTGTGCACTCCTCTGGCATTCACTGAGGGACTTCCAAGAGACAGAGCTAACAGCATGTTGCCAGGTTTGAGGGGGGAAAATAAATTGTAGGAAAGCTGACTTTTCTGTCTGCTCTCTGCCCCCGGTAGGTGCTAAGAAGTGAGAGACCTTTTAAAACCCCATATCTAATTATTAGAATTTCTTTGCCCCAACCAGAGTTCTTTTTTGGTTTTCCCTGCCTCTTCCTCCTTTGAGGAAGAAACAGAATTCCTGCTGAAGAGTATATTAGTAAGAACAGCCCCAGATGAGCTTGATGATGTGGATGGATTAGGGTAGTTTTCAGCTCCCACACAGCACTGAAGAAAAGCAACAGCATATAAGGGGAGTTTGTGAATGGATCTCATGTCAAATACAAGCAGTAAGAAAGTGAGAAAGTTTGGAGAGCAAACTGCTGTCACCTAGTCCTCCCGCTCCCCCTCCCCAATGCTAAATCTTCCCAGTTTAGTCACTCCCATTTTTAAACCTATCAAACTCAAGTGTAAAAATATGTGTGCCCTGTTCCAGGACCCAGAGCAAAGGTCCAAGGTCACAGCTGGAAGGCACGGGTGCCACTTTCTCCAAGTCCACGTGGGGTTAGAAGCAAGGTCAACACCTCACCTGCCAATCTCATGATAGAAGTTCACAAATGACCAGGATGAAGGAATTAATCCATACAAAATGATTTAAAGATGAGGCATGCTTGTATTTTCCAGTTCAAATGCATGATATGATAAGCCTCACTTTTTTTCCCTTTATCTTTAGATCCCTTTATCTCTTCAGAGGGTTAAAAAAAAAAAAAAAAGGAAATTAATGAATTTCCTTGAAAGACCTTGCCATTTTATTCCTCTTTTTCCTAATAGTTGAATAAAAAATAGATAATAAAATAAAAAATAAAAAATAGAGTTTAAGCCTTCAGATTTTTTTTTTTTTCAAATTTCAGATATGGACCAGTATGAATGATCTGGTGTGAACTTACCCATGCAGAGATAATATACGTGAACTAGTGCTTCTCAAAGTAGATGAAATGCCTCAAGAGAAGTTGGGCAGGATTGTATATTCATATGAACTCAATGTTGATATGAATGCTCTAGTTTTATTTCTCTGCCTGCACAGAATTCAGTCACCTCTTGTGATGAGTCACATTGACCAGCCAACTGCTGGGTGCTGGTATGATGAGCATCAGAGGTTCAGTGCTTGTTCAGAACTACTTAGCCCCCTTTGAGTTCATGGTCCCCAAAGAACCCAAGGGTGGCTGTGTGGCAGGGTTGGGGTGACTCAAAATGAACACATCCATTTTAGATAACTAGCCTAAATCGGTTCATGTGTATAAACTGCACTTTTTAAATTGCAACTTACAATATTCTGTCTCATCACATTTCCCATTCCAAAAAAAAAAAAAAAAAAAGTCCTACTTGTCTGGGAATATGTTACTATTTCCAAAATATACATTCTTCTCTGTTCTGGCCTGATGTCCAGAGCTGTCCCAATTTCATGCCATTTTAATTTCTCCTGGAGAAGCATTATGCCCAGGGTCCATTTTCTGTCTCCAAAAAGTGCACAGTATTGAGGAATTTAGCAACATAATAACGATAATGATCTTGATAACTGCCATGGCCTGGGACTAGGTTCTGTGCAAAAGAAGCAGAAATGGTTGTACTAAAATCCAGACTCAGAGCTCTGAGAGTCCCTATAAAAGGGAAAGAGGTTCATCTTCGGTTCTTTGGACTTTGTTTTTCTTCTTTTCTTAGCTACTTTTATTCCATTCCTGGTCAAGAGTTTATTTACTAAGTCAATAGAGAAAGACTGGGAAACTGTCTAAAGTATACAGTGTCTTCCTACAGTATACATCCATCAAAAGTCTGGGGAAAGAATGTCCTGGACTGAGGTTAAGTACTGTGGCAAAGACTGGCTAGCTATTCACTGAACCCATTTCCTTCTAGGCAGACAGTTACTTCATTTCCGTGGCTCCTTTGTGGTCAGGCAAGGTCATGTGGCCAATAGAGTTATGGCCAATAGAATGTGGGCAGAAATGAAATGTGCCTTTCCAGTCATGGCCCATAAAAACATTATATACACCATGCTCTATTCTCCTTCCTCTTCAGTGGCAAGCTTGGAAGCCATATGTTGAAGCTGGAGAAGCAACAAGACGGAAGGAGGCTGGATTCCTGGAAGAGAGCTACCTGTCCAACAGGAACACCCATTATGGACTTTATATGGCCAAAAAATAAATTTCTATTGTGTTAAGTCACTAATATATTGGGACTTGTCTGTTACAAGAATGAATTACTTTAACTAACACTAGCCTTATAAGACTGTATATACCATGAAAACTTTCAAGGATTTAAAATCCTAACGCTCTTCTACTTTTCATTGACTCTATGGTGTAAAGGGAAACCGTAATTTTTCTGCAGGAATTTTAGTTTCTCAACCTCTCATTACTAGTCACCAAGTAATGTCATGAAAACATGAAGTTTCTTGATTGAAAAAGATCCTAAGTGCAAATCATCATTAAGATGGAGGAGGGAAGAGATGGGGGTTCCTCCAGCATATTCGGTGGAAAATGCCATTTTGGATGCCTAAGAATCAACCTACTCTTCTCTATTTTAGATATGTACTTTGCCTTGGATGGAGAGGATTAGCTGGTGGCCAGGTCTTGCTGATTACTGTGTATAAAAAAGTCACATGCACTTTTGAGCTTTGGATGTCTCCATAGGAAATGTTAAGTAAGGGATTCAGCTAACTGCTTGTATAATTAAAGGAAAAACTCCATTTTTTACTTCTGCTTTTTGGGTATCATTGGCTTGAATTACCCAGCTTACTCACCTCTGTATTCAACGGTGTCTAGACAAAGTCTTAGTATATGTAATAATATAAAAACATTCATTTATCAAAAGAATAGAAAAGGAACTCTAGATTTGGTCCACACATGTACTTGTCAAGGAAGTGATTCTAACTCCAGTATTTGAACCAAAGTAATTCTATAGGTAACCTATAAAGAAACGATATCATAATTGTTGATAGGTGGTGATTAGATTCTAAGCCTTGTCCAGGAAATCTGCATGGCCCCAAATCTATTCATTCACTTACATATTTGATACTTAAGGCACAATTAATTAACCAATCACTAACTACTTGGAGGGCTGGGTTGGGAGTGTGTGACTAACATCGGAGGAGGGGAAAATTGCAGGAGATGGAGGAGGGAAGGAATATTTTCTGACTGCAGTCATTGAGATAGGGCTTAGAAGGCTGAATAGGGGTTAGGAGATAAAGAATGGGTATAAGTGGGTTGTGGGGAGAGATGAACACCTTCCAGAGAGAGGAAACATCATGAACACACATAAAGAAGCTACCAATTCCTGGTGAATAGTTGATGGGATATGGCCAAAGCTTACACTGAATGCAGTCATTCATTCAGTAAACATGTACTGCTTGGGGCCGGGGACAGTGTCCTTGCCCTCACAGCATTTGTGTTCTCCTGAGGGAGACAGATGATAACCAGGGAAGCAAGTATACAATTCCAGGTGGTGCAAGTGCTATGAAGAAACATGGTGCAGAACAGGTGAGTAAAGAGAGTAACCCACAAAGAAGAGGGTGATATTTTAGAAAGGGTGGTTAGGGGAGATCCCTCTGGGTTGGTGGCAGGAGTTAGAAAGGTCACTCCAGCATGAACCCCCATTTCAAGACCCTGAGTTTGGTTCTGAGACTGTTCTGAGAGATGAGCTGGAATGGCAGAAAGCATAAGGGCATTTGTGTCTGGGGTCCGGAGCAAGGAAGGTCTTATATGGTGGTTGAGGAATCAACATGAGGAAATGTGACAAGCCTCCGGGGAATCAGAGAAAGTCCCAGTTGTTTTCTTTCATTTTGAAGATAGATTTGTCAGGCTAAGAAAAATTTTATCACTGACAATTTTTGACTTATCTGTGATTTCAAACATAATCTAAACTCGTTCAACTAACAGAATGTATGCTCCTTTTCCATTAGCTGTTGCTTTTTGCATAGAAACCAGTCATCTTTAGCCCCTCAGATATTCTCAGTGAATAGAACTGGGGATTTTGCAATGAAGGGACAGACTACCCAATTTTAATTTTAGAATAAACAATGTTACCATAAAATAGTGACACCATGGTGTAATCAAATGTAGTGGTGTCTGGGTGGCTCAATCATTTAAGCATCCAAATTCAGCTCAGGTCATGATCTCACGGTTCATGAGTTTGAACCCTGCATTGGGCTGGGCTCTCTGCTGTCAGCACAGAGACCACTTAGGATCCTCTGTCCCCCTCTCTCTCTGTTCCCCCCACCCCGCTCTCTCTCTTTCAAAAATAAATAAACATTAAAAAAATATAACCAAATGTAGATTTAAAAGACATCCCCTCCTCATTTCAGGCACGGAGAGCCTCTCCATCCCAGAGGCTGATAGTCAGAGGGAAAAAGGAGAGTGACCCCATTAGCTGAGAGCCTTCATTCCCCAACCCTGCCAAAGGCAGCATGGGATGTGCAGACAGAGTTCTGAGGCCCAGGTAAGGACTTCTTCACAGATGGAACGTTATTTGAATACTTCCCAAGTCATGCAGGAAATAAAAATCTCAGAAAGATTTAGTGTCAGGAGGCCCTCTGTTGGGGAGCGTGTCTATTTAATACTTCCTCCTCAGATCCTGGGCCCATCACTGTTTTGATTTGCCGACAGGCAAAGGAGGCCAGCTTGAGGAAGAATTTCCTGTATTGGCACAATGGCTGGAGGTACTTAGCTTCCATTTGCAGATTCAGTGTCCCCATCCTTCCTTAGCCTTATTGCTCAAATTCACCAAAACCTAGGTTTCCATTCTCTGTTAGGCTTGTTAAGCTTTTTATTCATATTGAAAGTGGAGAATTGAGGTAATGATTTTGATAATATCTAAGTTTGATTGGTAGTATCTAATATGATCAAGGAAGGATATGAGTAATATTGTGGCTGTGTTATCTTTTGTAGTAATAATCTCTGTGTACTATATTCAGAAAATATATTAAATTAGGGGTGCCTGGGTGGCTCAGTTGGTTGAGCGTCTAAATCTTGATCTCAGCTCAGGTCACAAACTCATGGTTCATGAGTTTGAGCCCCACAGTGGGGTCTGCCTGACAGCGTGGAGCCTACTTGGGATTCTGTCTCTTCCTCTCTCTGCCCCTCCCCCACACATGAGTGTGTGTGTGTGTGTGTGTGTGTGTGTGTGTTCACTCTCTCTCTCTCTCTCTCTCTCAAACTTTAAAAAATTTAGAAAACATATTAAATTAAAAAGATAAAACACCCTATTGTTGAGGGGTGCCTTGGTGGCTCAGTTGGTTAAGCATCTGACTTCAGCTGAAGTCATGATCTAATAATGGTTCATGGGTTTGAGCCCCGTGTCAGATTCTGTGCTGACATCTCAGAGCCTGGAGCCTGCTTGGGATTCTGTGTCTCCCTTTATCTCTACCCCTCCCCTGCTCATACTCTGTCTCTCTCTGTCTCTCAAAAATAAAAATGTTAAAAAAAATTAATAAAAAATAAAAAAACCAACCAAACAAAAAAACCCCCATCCTGTGAAATTCCCATCTTTTTGAGGATCTGGTATGATGAATTGCCTTATTTTCAAGAAGAACGTAAATCATTGTTTCATCTTATTTTTTTTAATATTTACTTTTGAGAGAGAGAGAGACTGAGCACGAGTAGGGGAGGGGCAGAGAGAGGGAGACACACAGAATCTGAAGCAGGCTCCAGGCTCTAAGCTATCAGCACAGAGCCCGACTTGGGGCTAAACTCACAAACCACGAGATCATCACCTGAGTCAAAGTGGGACATTTAATCGACTGAGCCACCCAGGCACCCCTTATTATTTAATCTTAATTTTACTTTTAGTTTTTCCTCTACCTACACAGTATCCAGACACATCTCTGCTGTTACCCCGAAACTCCTGTTTAAGGGTAAAAAGGGACAAGTATGACTTTGAAGAAAAAAAGAGAATTTCATTTTTCTTAACTTTATTGTATAAGCATAGGATATTTTATTAACAATAATAAAGGTGTAGTCTACTGAAATTGGGTATTACACATTACGAATTGGTATTCTGTCTATTTCTTCTTGTAAGTAAATTTTCACTATTGTTTTCATTTCTAGGGATACTACTGGCCACTCAATTATAAACATCAAATATTTCCACACATATGATAGCAAAAAGACATTTTGTGATTCAAAAAGTTGGTGACCATCTCAACAGCCTAGCCCTGAAGAACCAGAAGGGAGAAGGATGGTTACATCATGGATATTATGATTTTACCACAAGTCATTTTGGTGAAATAAGAACTGAGTTAGCCAATGGAATGATTCAAATTTAAGTACTAACTTGTTAATTATAGCTAGAATTGTTCCAAAACTATTCCTATCTCTGGTTAAGTTTTATATCAAAAAATTGATTTCCATAAAAAGTAAAAATATTACATGTCTGGATTAAACTTAGATATTTGGATAAATTGGTCTATAGGCTGCGGGTTGGCAAGGAGGCAAGTAAGTGCTTGATAAGAATATAGTTGTTATTTCATCCTGACCTAAAATTGAAGGTATTCCAAAATCTTAGTCTGATATTCAATAGATATATCAGGTTGAGTAGACCATGTTTATTTAGAAGAGTGTCAATATCATTTCCACACCATGTCATTAAAATTGTAACAATCACAGCAGGGAAATGAGTAGCCAATAGGAGGCTGACAATTATAGTGCAAAGTCAAGTAGACCCCATGTATTTACAGGAAAAGCCATTCTTCCCAAGTTATGAATATGAAATATTTTGTCATAATTTATTTTAACTTATTAAACTTCATTTGTCATAATTTAATTTAAACTTAGCAGTTGCCCATTGGGGATCTCCTTTCTCACCAAATGGATTCCACCTATTGAAGATGCACTAAGACTTGAAGTAATTATTGTACCTTGTCCAACCCAAGAGACACGAATTATTAGAGAAATGGCAGTCTCTCTGTCAGATGTCTACTATCAAATCAAACAACATAATCAGTATTGTGATCATGAACTCTTAATGACTTTATGTACTTCAAAAAGTTATATGGAAGCACAAGTTTAAGGGAGAGGCTATTGTGAGCACAAGTATCTCATGAGGGCACAAAGCCCTTGGCTATCAGGCACTAATGGATTGTGGATTTCTTATGAATAGAAACCATCATCTTCATATCACTGGTGGTAAGCACAGTGCCTGATACATAGTAGGCTTCCAAAACATATTCTCCAAGTTGAATTAAAAAGAAATGTGCTAAGCCCTAATTGTGCATTGGCCATAATACAGATGATGATAAAATATCTGTTCTGGGCCATCTTTTCATCAAAAGAGTCAAGCAGAAATCTTTGAATATTTAATATCAGCCATCTCAGCATTGAACTTGCCCACCATGGTCAAGCCTCTTTCTTGGGATTCTTGCCCTATGTCTACATCTAGCTTTGCTCATTACGTTTATATTCTAATTATAATGTCACCAATGTCTGAAAAGGTTGTCTACGTGTCACCTATCATCACTTCATGTTTCATGGAGTGATGGGAGAATCCGATGGGAGGGAGAAAATGACTACAGATCATCATACAGCTGTGATTCTCAAAGTGTGGTCCCTGGGGCCACAGTATCAGCATTGCTTGGAAGCTTGTGAGATGTGCAACAAGCATTTCTGAGTCAGAAACTGTTGGCAATCCATTTCCACTATCTCTCCAGGTGATTATGATACAGGCTCAGATCTGAGACCCATGTTTCTGCATAAGAGAAAGGATAAGGTGTGTGTGGGGGGGTGTGCTTATGCAAAGGGAAATGTAAAGAAAACAGAGGATGAAATTCTGGCAAATGAAGACAGGGAACATGTCTAACAGAGAAGGGAAGTGGGGGGTGCCTGGGTGGCTCAGTCTGTTAAGCATCTGACTCTTGGTTTCGGCTCAGGTCATGATCTTGCAGTTCATGGGATCCAGCCCCAAATTGGGCTCTGGGCTGACACCTCAGAGCCTGCTTCGGATTCTCTCTCCCCCTCTCTTTTGGCACCTGTCCTGCTTGTTCTCTGCCTCTCTCTTAAAAATAAATAAAAAAGCACTAAAAGAGAGAGAGAGAAAAGGGGTGGGGGGGAAGAACAGACAGAAAATAAAAAAGGAACCAGAAAAGAAGAGTGTCTGCACAACTAAGGGTAGACTGCAAAGAGAAGAAGAGGTAGAGAGGTCAGACCAGTCTGGCTGGGGAAGGGCCAGTGGAGTAGGTGAGCAGGGGTGACCTTGGAGGGAGCAGAGTCCATGGAAATGGGCAGAGGATGAGATGAAGTTGCTGGAAAATGAGTGGGGAGGAGGAGGGGAAGCAGGCAGAACCAGTCAGTGTTTCAGGAAGGTCTGTAGCAATGGAAGACAGGCAACTTGCTTGCTGTTGGAAGAGGAAGAAGGGATAAGGGAAAACTTTTTAGGATGAAGGAAATGAACATCCCTGAGAAAAGAGGCAGTGCCTATAGAAGGTGGGGAGGGAGAGAATCAAGCACAGAGATGTGGAGACTAGTCATTTATTTGCTGGGCTAAAAGGGAAAGTGAGGATTCTGTATTTGAACAAATATTTGTTGAGAAACTGTAACTGCCAGGCACTATTCTCAGTGTAATGAATAAAATGGACAAAATGCTTGTTCACCTGGAGTTTACATTCTAATGAGGGAAAACGAAAAATGAGGAGATGCATATGTAATTTTTCAGGTGCTCATAAATGCCATGGAGACTAAAGCAAGGTAAGGCGAGAGTGTAGTTTAGGATAGGGTCGCTCCCCTCACAGCTGATGTTTAGCAAAGATGCCAGAAATGTGAGGGAGTGGGCCACACAGATATTGGTCAGAAATGCTGGTCTGGAGAGACCAACAAGGGCAAAGACCCAATGCAGGAGCCATTCCCTGAAGAATGAGGATGCCAGCTGCTTGGAGTGGACTGATGGTGGAAAGATGGTGGGAAAACAGAAGACCTTATCAGGAGAAGCCTTGAAGACCACATTCTGAACTCCACACTCCAGTAAGATGGGAAGCAATGAAAAGTTTTGCACTAAGGGTATTCTGAGTTACATTTCTTTAAAAGATTGCTTTGGTTTCTGTATGCAAAACAAGTCATCAAAAGGCAAGAGCAGAATGGAAAGAATATTCAGGAGGATACTCCAGTAATCCAGGTGGGAGCTGACAGGTAGAGTTGGGGCTGGCAAGAAGGGACCAGATTCTGGACATACATCAAAGGATGTGCTGTGGTATTTGCTGATGGAGTAGGTGGAGGTCTAAGAGAAAGGCAGAATCCTAGAATGAGTAAAAACTATTGAAAATTTGGAGGACAGAAAGCAGATGAATTAAAATAATAGTAACTGTTAGCTTTAATTGAGTATTTACTATGTATCAAGCATCGTGCTAAGTCCCTCACATTATTTATGTCTATGTATGACCCCAATTAAAGATAAGGGACCAAGGCTAAGCAAGACTAAGTAGGTTGCTGGTCACAGAACAAGGGTGGCAGGGAGACTGGGCTATATGCAGTCTGGCTGCAGATTGCACACACCCATTTTTTTTTTTAACTTTTTTTATTTTTGAGAGACAGAGAGCACAAGCAGGGGAGGGACAGAGAGAGAGAGGGAGCACACAATCCAAAGCAGGCTCCAGGCTCTGAGCTGTCAGCATAGAGCCTGACACAGGGCTTGAACTTGTGAACCTCAAGATCATAACCTGAGGTGAAGTCAGAAGCTTACCCGACTGAGCCACCAGCTGCTCCAGAGTGCACACCCTTAATCCTCCATGAGATACACCCTCTATATTCTCCGAGAAGGCAAAGATTACCCAGGGTGGGGAAAGGGAGAGTGCGGAAGGAGGCCAAGATTGGAAGTACAAAAAGAATATTACTGATTAATTAAAAAAATATGAATCAAAGATTTAAATAAATAATAAGACAGTTGTTGCCAGTGCTTTCTTAGGGGGGTTGCTATGGTTTGGGGCTTAGCCTCCCGTGGTGGCTTATACCACGGCTAGGTGAAGAGAATGATCAAGCTGCAATCTTTCCGGACCCCTTCAAAAGTGGTGTCAGGTACAGAGGATCCCAAATACTGAGTGATCCCTCCAGCTGCTGCATGGGCGTGGAATGGATTCCAGGCTTCCAGTCATGTGAGATAAACATCCTCTAGATCTCGTTTAGCATAAACACTGACCTGAAATCGAGGAGCCCAGTGAGATGGAAGGTGAATCATGACGTATTTATTAAGCCGAGCACCGGGTCTGACACTCACAGGAACACCAGATTAATTCAAGACACATTTCTTGCCTTTAAGGGGCTTACAGCATCGACTTGGCTTATGGACCACCCAACCACCATTAGGATGGAGAAACCAAATCTCCACTTTGGGCTAATTGTGCAGCACGATGTGACAGGCCAGGAGATTAAAAGGGCCTTGGTGCATGTGGAATGCATGCATGGCCTGCAGCCCCTCAGCCTGTGTGCATTAACTCCAGGAGCAGCCTGGCTGCAGAGTGAAGGTGGCTGTGCATAAACATTGTCATTTCACTGAGACTGCTATTTCATCTTTGAACTTTGGCTTCAAAGGAACACTGACCTTATTCCTGTAGCTTGCCTCTCTTTGAAGCCTATGGCTTTGCATTGCAGATTAAAGTGAAGATATTCATCAAGGGACAGATCTGGCCAACTGCTCCCCAAACTCAACCTGAAACAAAGCCTTGAAAGGCTCCAATCACAGTTGCAGTGGAGTGGGCCAAAGATGAAGGCTCGGAGCCTGACTCTCTTTCTCAGATCCTGTAAGGCAGCTCTGGCATGACATAGTACATCCCTTTGAGCTCCGGGCAACTTTACCCCGAGTGTCCGAGTGTCCGTATATCTCAGCAGAAAGGGGTGAGTTAATGCAATATTCCCAACCTGTCCTATTCATTTCATTTAAAGCAGGCATTGTTGTAAATGAGGCCAGCATGAATATTCACTGGTGCCTTTGAATTCTTCAAAAGATGTGTCAGGCAGAACCATCTGAAACTTGGCTGATGATTCTGTCAATTTTCTTTTCTACTACTTTCCTTTGTTCATCCCTTTGAAAAGAAATTGTCCTGTCTTTCCCCTTGGGTCCTCCCATCTTGGCTCTTAGAAAACAGACACCACACATTGCCTTCTCTGTTCTTTTTTCTTTCTTTTCCCTATTAAGATGGCAGAAGGAGTAAAGTGAGAAAGTTTAACTGGGAGGTAAAAAGAATAATAACCAACTAATTAATTAGAAGGCTAAGAGAGAGAACCAAGGGAAATATCTCCCACCTCAGAGGAAGAAAAATTGATGCTAGAAGACTATCAAAGAACAAATGATCAAATCTTTCAATGTGGTTTTTCTGCAGATCTTCATCTGTGATCAGATAAACAGAGTGAGTTCTGTCTGTGATGAAGAGGTAAACCAATCCAGAGGAGGCAAGGAAATGATTATCAGGTTGGGTACATGTAAATTAACTGACTCTGAGAGCATATACACTAAAAGGTTTAAGAAATTAGTGCTCCTAATTTTTGGATAACTTCCTTCCTTCCTTCCTTCCTTCCTTCCTTCCTTCCTTCCTTCCTTCCTTCCTTTTTCTTTCTTTCTTTCTTTCTTTCTTTCTTTCTTTCTTTCTTTCTTTCTTTCTTTCTTTCTTTCTTTCTTTCAGTTTATTCACTACATGAGAGAGGGAACACAAGGAGGGGAGGGGCAGAGAGAGAGGGAGAGAGAGAGAGAATCCCAAGCAGGCTCTGCACTGTCAGTGTGGAGCCTGATGTGGGGCTCGAACTCATGAACCACCAGATCATGACCTGAGCCAAAACCAACACTCAGACACTTAACTGAGGTATCCCCAGGCACCCCTCCTAGTTATTCAACTTTAAAATAATACCATTTTTGTCACTGTAGGACAATTCATTTAACTCGTATTTTAGCTTAAATTTCAAACAACTGTTTTCCATTAAGAAATGCATGAACTTCAGGAAGATCATCAATATAGCTTCCTGAGAAGCCAGAGGTTCCAGACCAGTTTTTTCATGCAACTAGGACAGCTCACATGGGAGCAACTCTATTTCTAGCTTTGGTTTTAAAAGGTTGAAAGGTTATCTGCTTATCTCTGCCATATCCTTTAATTTACTAACTCCCTCTCCCACAAATTTGTGTGGGTGTGGTCATATGCCTAGTTTTGGCCAAAGGACTATAAGCAAGGTGGTAAGTGTCTTTTCCAGGCGGATGCTCCTCTGTTCTCTGCCAGGAGACTGCCAAGCCTCAGGCTACAAGTAGCCTGAGTCACTGCCCCCATGGAGGACAGCTGTGCAGAGAGTTGTCTACTTGTATTAGACTTGGCATGAGCAAGAACTAAACTTTGGTTCCAGGAAGCCATAGAGGGTTTATTTGTTATGGTGGCATAACTTTTCTTATCCTGACTAATCCAGGGCCTTGGAGGACATCTAGTTTTACCTCTCTTCCATCATAAGAATCTTTCCTACAGCACCCCTCTATGTGGTCCAAATACTTATCACCTGAGATTTGAACACCTCAATAATAATAGCAAATAACAGTAGTGAGCAATTATAAGATGGTCGCTAAATAATTGTTTTCAGACATAATTTTAAGAATTTTATATATCTTAATTTACCTAATTTTCACAGAAACATGAGCTCAATCAATATTATTTTCCTAATTTTACAGTGGGAGGAACGACACATTGGGAGGTAAACTTGCTCAGAGGTGAACAAATAAGTTAAATCACTTGTTAAAGCACGAGTCAATAGCATCCCAGGAGTCACATCCAGGTAGCAGCTTTCAGATTATGCCTTTAACCATTGCACCACATGGACTCCCTAGATTGGATTTTTATTTCCTTTGCACGCGGACGATTCAACAACAGACAGAATCATAAAACCCCAAAGACAAGGTTGGAAGAGACATTGGAGAACAGTCAATCACTGCATTTTACATGGAAGAAGAAAATCTTTCTGCAAGCCATTTTCCTGTTTTAGTGAAAAGTAAAGGTCTATCTCGGGGATTTTTCAAACCAGTGTCCTGGGGAGCACTAGGACCTCAGGGGCTGCCAGCATGAAGGTAGGTAGAGACACAACTTCAACCAGCTCAGCCCTGTTCCAATCTGTTGTATATAGGAGACTTCTGGGTAAAATTTGTATGTGAATAAAGTACTCTGCTGTTTTAATAAAATTGGGAAATGGATCTCCCCATGCTTGTACTGAAGCAGGAGGCTTGGAAGGTTGCACTCAACAATGGAGGGCTTCCCACCAGCTGGGAGGTGGGGGGGGGCACATGGATTTTATGGCTCAGGGACCAGTCCTGGGGCCAGGATAATCTGCAACTTCCATAAATGCATTCACTCGATTGCCTGGCAGCAAGACTGCCTTATTCATCATTGTATCCCCACTGTGATATGTAGTAGAAGTTCTGTAAGCTGTATCTAAGAGATAGAAGGAGAGTTCCAAAAGGCTTTGATGAAACAATTTTTCAAAGAGACGATTAAGCTCCTTTGGCTTGAGCAAAGAAACACACTTTGGCTGTGGTGACCCAAATGTCTGCAAAATGACTGGGAAGTTGTCGTGTGTGTTCTGTCCACATATCCTCAAGTGGGCAGTGGTAACCAAACCCTTCCCAACCTCTGGCTTGTTTCCAGGGAAACACAAGTGACAGCCCCAAGCAGGCACAGGCAAACACATACCGCTGTTTGCTTCATTTTAACGGAACTGATCACACAAAATTATCCAACTTTGCTGATCATGTTAAGAGGTGAATTAGAAAGTTTTCTTTGCTTAAAAAAAAGCATTTCTTTCTTTTTGTGTGTGTGCTAGTGTATTTTTGTACTATGGGTTATTATATATCACGTACAAATTGGGTTTGTACAAATTGATTTTACAAATTGGGTGAAGACAAAGGTATATATCTGAGAAGGGGGCAGATTGATAAGGCAGAAGGGAGACAGAGAGAAGTTTAAGGAAGGATTTACGGGAGTTGTGCTCCCCTCATACCCTCTTACCTTGTGTGGTTCCATCCAGTCCCATGATAAATTTCATTGATCTGATGATTTGCTCTGCTATTGGTGGGCTCATGGATGTAGCATAAGCAGCACTATGTGAATGAACTCGTAAATAATCCACAAGGTCCTTTAATAAAAGAGTAAGCCCCAAAAGAAGGCAAATAAGTCTCAGTGTTTGTGGTGAGAATTATATCTCATCCCCTCCCCACCTACCATAGGACAAGACATTTGATTCTCGAATGTGGTCTGATTTTCAAGGGGGAATCACCAAACAGTTTATTTTGTGTTATCTCTTCTTCTTAGCCTCTCCCTCAAAAACCTACATGGCATACAAAAGTGGGATGCTGAGAATTCGGAGTTAAAGTCTGTAAGGCAAAACTACATGTGTAAAGGAAAAACGATTTCCCAAACATTTGTTGAATACCTAGCACGTAGGAGCACTGGCTTTGTATGCAGGAATCTCCAAAGAATACAGGATGTGTTTCTTGCCCTTGAGCCTACAACATTAGATTGTGCCCAGGGAAAAGTAATGGGAGGAAAAGTAACAGGACGTGCAAACCTGTATATGCAATAGGGTGATAAGACTTTGGAAGACAGGGATGGGTATTGCTAGTGGGAGCAGAGTGGAAAGGAGGGCTTCAGTGAAGAGGAGGAGATGGGGAGGGAGGGCTTCAGTGAAGAGGAGGAATGGTCTTAAAGAATCAAGACAGATAAAGAAGAAAAGGGAGTGGCAGAAGGGAGAGGTGGGAAATTAAACCAGATTATACATGAGGACAAGATAGACTCTGGTTATGCCTTGGTCAGCAGACAGCTATTGCAATTTTTGTGCAACGTTATTTGGAGTGCTGACCCACTGCAGATGCTGGTCTTTAGTGATAGGAATGACTCTTTGCTTGCATGCCTGACTCCTGAGGCCAAATAGAAGGTCCCAGGTAAGCTTGCTGAAAGCCTTAAGAAGCTCCTATAACACAATGCCACAGTGGGGAGGGCCATAAGCTTGCATCTGGAGGTGCTCAGTATTGACTGACTGGACCATCCACTGGTCCACCTGTGCTGGCTCATGGCTTAGGACCCTCAGGATGCTCTGCAGAAGAGCTAGTGGGCTGATGATAGTTCTCAAATTAGCAATGAGTCAGAAAAGGATCAGCCACCTTCTCTTCAAAGATGAGGAGACAGTTTAGAATCCCACTGAGGGGTCTTTTCTGATCTATTCCCTCATAAGGTGAACTGGGTAAAGCCCTGCTTTGGGCAGACCCATCTCCTCCTAAACACCCATTTCCACCCCTAAGCCTGGGACTGTGCCCACCCTTCACTTTTCCATCTCGCTTGGAGAATGGGTACTATGGTTGTTCACAAGCATTTTAAACATTCTTTTTTTCTAAATTTTTTAATGTTTTATTTAGTTTTGAGAGGAAGAGTGCCAGTGGGGGAGGGAAAGAGAGAGAGAGGGGAAACAGAAGATCGGAAGCTGGCTCCGCCCTGACAGCAGCAAGGCTAATGTGGGCTCGAACCCACAAGCTGTGAGATCATGACCTGAGCCAATGTCGAACGCCCAACCAACTGAGCCACTCAGGGGTCCCACCGTTTTAAGCATTCTGAGCTCATTTTCCTCAGTAAAGTGAACGGCCTATCTCACAGGTGGTTGATGATGTGATGCACCTACCTGGACCATGGGGGACACTAGCAGCTCCATTCTGTCCCTTCCTGCCTCCTTCAATGTGTCCTTCATTCTAAATCTCCTCTTCCATCATCCTTCTTCCCCAACTTTCTTTCTATTGTCCTTCATTTCATACTCATTTCTTTCTTTTGTTTCTTCCTTCTACTCTGATTCCCTTTTTTGTTTCAAATTCTCCATTTAAATCTTTTTCTCCTCTCCATTCCTAAGTATTTCCTTCTTCCCTTCCCTTCCCTATCCTTTCTTATCCTTTCCTGTCCTTTTTCTTTCTTCTCCCTGCCCCCGGGGCCTTCTTCTCTGCTTTCATTTTTCCTTCAGCAAATTTGTACAAGGACTTGCTCCAGGCTCTGTTCTAGATATGGGAGCCTAAGAAGAGAAGGAAGATATAAAGACTAGTCCCTGGTAGCCATTATCCACTTACATTAAAATTAAAATTAAGTTTCCATCTATGCTTTTGTTTAGTGAATCTCATACAGGCAGTTGGGTGGGTTTTCACCATAGTCAAAGAGTATGTGCATCATGATGGCTTGACTTAAAGCATTGGCCACACAGTATTTGGAAAGTTCACTCTGGAGGATTGGGGGGCAGGGGTGGGGGTGGAGAGTGTGCAGCTCAGAGGGAGAGAGAGAGAGAGAGAGAGAGAGAGAGAGAGAGAGAGAGGTGGTCATTTTCCAGGGTAGCTGAAGCCAGGCTGTTCTTCACAGCATTATGCTCAGTGCTGCTCCATGAGCAACATCAAAGGTTTTCTTTCTCTGTTGAGAGTTGGTGCCTCCTGACAATGCTGGGGAAGCTGAGTAGGAGAGAGTGGGTAGGGCACAGGTGACAGGATGATGGGGGCTCATGTGGACTAAGGCTGGAAGGGGCTGCTTCAAGGAGGTGATCTGGCCTTGAAGGATGGATGGATTTGGACAGATGCAGAGGAAGGGAAAGGCATGGGCATGTGCTAAAATTAGGAATGAGGCCGGCATCTTATCAGCAAAGCATAAAGAGTCAGTCGGGAGTAGAGGGAAAATTTCCCACAACAAAGTTATTCCCTTGAAGGGAAGCATGATCAAGGAGTTACAGGACAAGCTCTGGAACCTGACTGCTTGGGTTCAAATCCTGGCTCTGCCACTTACTGATGTGTGACCATCGGCAAGTTACTAAATCTCTCTGGGTTTTGCTTTTCTTCTCTGAAAAATGAGATAATAGTAATACTAACTTCAGGGTCATTATGAAAATTAAATGAGTTAATATATATGTAGTACCTAGGGGGCACCTGGGTAGCTCAGTCAGTTTAAGTGTCTAACTCTTGATTTCAGCTCAGGTCATGATCTCACGGTCTGTGAGACCGCATAGGGCTCTGGGCTGACAGCACAGAGCCTGTTGGGGTTCTCTCTCCCTCTCTTTCTGCACCCCCCCAAAATAAATGAAAAAAATTTAAAAAATCCTTAAAGATGTGCTTGGGTGGCTCATTATCCAACCAAAACATGGTTGGATAACAAGGATTTGGACCCAAACGGCCTGGCTCTGGAATCCCCACCCTTAGCACCACACTACAATACTTCTCCAGACCAGAGGGGCTGGCCTGGCATGCGGTGAGGCGGGTAGGGGAGCACAGAGACTACCACCTTCACTTGTACTTCACTGTGATACTTTCCCTGATCCACAGATTGCTCCTTTTTGGGGGGAGGTGGGAAGAATCCCTAATATACTCAAGTGTCAACAGCACTAAACTACAGACCGAATCACATCAATCTCAAAATTCTTTGGGGCTATTGCTCTTGTTTCTCCAAGGGGAGTGAGACCCCCTTGAGAGTAGGGATGGATTAAACACTCTTCTAAAGTCCAGAATGGTGGGTACCTAGCAGGGGCCTGGTAAATACTGATGATCTAATGAAAAGAAGAGGGGTTTTAGGGAGTGAGGAAGGATGGGGAGGGTCCCTGAAGTATATAGGGTATATAGAGGGTAACTAAGCTGTATGCTTAGGAATAAGAATAGAAACATTCTCTTCATTTTGGGGCATCACTGACAAAGATCAGACAAAGAAACAAGACAAAGCTTTCTTGTGTCCCTAAAGGGCTCTTCTCAATGTCCTCAGCCCCTAATTTTCCTTTCCAAATTGGGAAATTTCATAAAGCCAAGGTCATGTGCATTGAATAAAAGCCTCATCAAAGCAGTTATCATTCCCTTTTAACATTAAGACTGTCTTGCCCACCATCTTATTTCTTTTAGACTGGGTCCCCTCCCTCTGAAGGTCTTAGTTTGTGGACAGCGCTAGTTTTCTTGTGTGGTTCAGAAAGAGGGGCTCTTTAAGTAACTTCTGCTGAGCATCAAGGAAGGTCTTGATGCCTGGTTTCTGGTTCCCTCTTCTCATTCCCCCACTGGGCACCAGGAGCCATGAATTAAGAGTTTGCTTTGGTCTTTTCAAGGAAAGTCTGGGTTATGTCTTCCTTCAGGGTGGGTTAGAGGTCTCCTCCTACCAAGGTTTCCAAGTCTTTTTTGTAAGTTCAAAACCCTGATTATTTTCTCTACCCATAGGCCTGGAGTTCAAGGGCAAGGGTAGTTTGCTGAGGAAGTCAGACAGGAGGCTCTTAGAATAAACATCTCGGTGTTCATACCATGACCCCCATTTACTTCAAAGGGCTGTTAAATATAGCCGGGGCTGAGCAGACAGGACAGAGCTAGCTTCTGCAAGAGGCCTGCCTTTGTCTGGCACACAGGCTAACGCTCACCCCAAACTTGGCTGCCCTGTCAGACTTCCCTCCTCCAGAATTCTAGCCCTGCCATCTATCAATCATTAAGGCTACCTTTTCTTCACTTGCTTGCAATCTTCTCAGCCTATGGAGACTATGAAAGCCAGTGGTTAGCAGCAGGCATGCAAGGGGACTCAGGATCCATGCCTGAGACATATTTGGACCCCTCAAAATCAGGGTCTTCAGTGTTGACCACACCTCCTTAGCAACTGGATCGACACACACATTAAAAAACAAAAATAAGAAACCTAGCCCCATCAGCTCAGGCTCTAACAGGTGGAGAGAAGTCATTATCTGATACCTCAAAGGTCTTGAAAGGACAGAATGTTCCAAGTTGGGTTGCTCACAGATCATCTACAGCAGTTCTAAACTCAAAGTGAACAAAATAGCAAAATCTTGCTGGCTCTGGAGAGACCATTTGGGCAGTCTCCCTAAAGCGGGGAGAGAAGGTGGAGGCCAGGGCAGTAAATTACAACAAGCAGAGATGACTTTGTCGGACATTCTCTGACAGCAAGCCTGAGGCCAAGACAGAATCTTTACTCTCAGTGATACTATCTTAACACCAAATCATTTTTTTCTCCCCTTGTTTCCAAACACTTTTCTTTCTGTGACATGTCTGGTGGCTAACAAAGACTGTAGTGCTGACTTTGATCAACTCCACAAAGACTTCTAGAGCCTCCTAGAAACTGCTATTAGGAACATAGTCTCTCTACTTTTAACCCTAACACTGACATTTAAAAAGAGAGCCAGACAGTTGTACGTTTTTCTAGATATTTTGGCCCAAGTAATTATTTTCAAATCTCAAGATGCACTAAGAACCCCGTGAACATAGTGAAATTGAAATTATTAGGGTTTCAGAAAAATGTAAAGTTATAGTGTGTGCATTTTAACATTCTTAGGGGTAAATTTTGTTGCTTTTGTACTCAAAGGTTAGAATCCTGGATATTTTGCAGTATACCCCCAAACTGAAGTATACACTGCAAAATGTCCAGGAGAAAATATGATTAAACTCTGAAAACTCTTCTATTATTTAAATAGGTAAGTGGAAAGATTTCTTTCAAATTAAAACTGTTAGCATTTGTCCAATCCTATGACCTATCAATTAAAAATCCTAATTCAAAACAAAGTCAAAGTGAAATTTTTTTTTTGCAAAAAGAATCCAAAATCCAGAGGATTGAAAACCATGAGTTAAATGGAAACCGCACGTAATTTAAAATTAATATGACTTGGGGCACCTGGGTGGCTCAGTTGATTAAGCATCGGATTATTATTTTTTTAAATTTTTTTTAACGTTTTATTTTATTTTATTTTTTTTGAGACACAGAGAGACAGAGCATGAACGGGGGAGGGTCAGAGAGAGGGAGACACAGAATCTGAAACAGGTTCCAGGCTCTGAGCTGTCAGCATAGAGCCCGACGCAGGGCTTGAACTCACGGACCGCGAGATCATGACCTGAGCCGAGGTCGGCGGCTTAACCGACTGAGCCACCCAGGTGCCCCAAGCATCAGATTATTGATTTCAGCATAGGTCGTGGTCTCACAGTTCCTGGGATCGGTTGGTGGGATCCAACCCCACGTCCTGTCTGAATCCCCTGCTTGAGAGTCTCTCTGCCCCTCCCCTGCTCATGCATGTATGCTCTCTCTCAAAAATAAATAAATAAATAAACAAACAAACATTAAAAAAAATAAAATTAACATAACTAAAAAAACAAAACAAAACTAAAGGTACAGACAAGCAGATACCAAAATTCCATTAACTCTTAGGCATAGCAGGTTTGAAGGAAACCAATTTATCGGAGTTTCTCACAGACTCACCAAAACCATTCCAGACAGGTGTGTATTTAACTGATTTTGAACTCATCAGGGAATGGCACATATAAACACTTTCTCAAGTGGCCTCCACGTCTTGGAAACTGCCCTATGTTTTCTAGGTTTTGCATCTTGCTCTTTTAGGGCAGTAAGTCTCTGTAGGGACTAATGGACCTCTGCCAAACACGCTCTAATTCTTGCTGCCATCTAGTGGTAAATTCAGAGACTGCAGTGTATAGTGTGGAGCGGGAGAAGACCTGGAGAAGACCTTTCCTCTGGAAAGGAAATGGGTGGGGGAAGGATGATGCCGTTCTCTGGATCCAGGCGCGCAGAGAATGAGTATTTTAAAGAGAAAATGAACATTTTTCTGCATTGCAATTAATATAAATGATAATTTTCCACAATTGCCCAGTGTCTGTCCCAAATGAATACGAGTTACATAGATAAGAACAAATACACTTTTAAAACAGTCCTCCTGACTTTAGGATGGAGAGTAAGAGAGAACCGAGTGAGCTGGACCTGACTTCAGGCCAGTCAGGGGTCTTTGTTTAAAGCAGATATCAGATGAAGGAACTCCAGGGGGAAAATGTGACATCTACCAAATTTGACAACATTTCAAGGATATGCTTGCTTCAGTTTATTCAGGTGCCCTTGGTTCAGGAAACATAGTTACGCTTGGTTAAAAATTTTGTAGCTCAGAACTGCTGCTAAAGTAATCACAAAACCACAAGCTCACAAAGCAATGTAACCCGGATAAGGGACCTCCTAAATTTGAGACCCTCTGATCCCCTTGCTTCGACAGTTGAGAAGGGAACGTTTAACCTTTCACCAGATTTAGCTAAATTTTGTAGATCCTAGGCATTCCCTATGTTTTTAGCATTACCAAACTAATTCCCAAAGGCCAGTGGAGGGAGGATGGAAAACGATGCTTTGAGCTTAGAAGAAAGTAATGCTTACTGAAGGGTCAAGACCACTGAATACTCTGAACATTTGAAGCATTTGTGCATCTCATGGCAAGGTAAGGGACCACAGTGAAATCTGTTGTTTTAAATCATGGGCTTTCAGTGAATAGACTGTATTCTGCTACAATCCCTAATTTGTCTAACTAGTTTACCAGGAATCTGAACTCTTGTGTGTAAGTAATGAGTAAAGAATTAGGAATTTTGGAGAAACTGTTGATGCCACCTGCATGCACTGGTTTTGGGCCCAGTGTGCCTCCTCAGAGAAGCCAACATCACTGTCATAAGTCACTTTGGGACAGGTGTAGGCCTGAATGAGACAGCTATCAGGACTTGGATAAAGGGCAGACAACAGGCTTCTTTATCAATCAGATCCTCTCTTTAATTTCTTTTATTTTTTATTATTTTTTAAAAGTTTATTTATTTTGAGAAAGAGAGAGCAAGTGAACATGAGTTGGGGAGAGGGGCAGATGGTGGGGGACAGGGAGAGAGAGGGAATCTTCAGCAGGCTCCATGCGCAGCACAGAGACTGACATGGGGCTCCATCCTACAAACAATGAGATCATGACCTGAGCCCAAACCAAGAATTGGATGCTTAACCTACTGAGCCACCCTGGCACCCCTCTCTTTAATTTCTTTTAAACATTTATTGGTTTATATTGGCAATCCCCTTGATGATATTGGCCCTAAAACAACAGGGATAACACTCAATAGTCTGATTCCATCAGGTGAGAATTTAAAATCATGTAGATAAGATATTAGAGGGGCATCTGGCTGGCTCAGTAGGCATAGCATGTGACTCTTGATCTTAGGGTCATGATTTCGAGCCCAACATTGGGGATAGAGATTACTTAAAATAAATAAATAAATAAATAAATAAATAAATAAATAAATAAATAAATAAAATCTTAACAAAGAAGATATTAGAGGGTGACACAATTTGATGTATGGCTTATCCAAAATGTGGGATAGAATTATTTTGCAGAGAAAATCTCTTGAAAAGGCATTTCTGATCTTACTATGGCTTTGATTAAAACTCTTAAAACCCAGAACTTGTAGCACAGGGTCAACCTCATTAATAATCTGACCTTTGCCCACTGTTGCTATTACCTGTTTTATGTTTTTCATGCTACAAAAACCAAACTACTTCTCATTCTGTAACGTTCCCTTATCAATTTCTGTGGTTTGCTATACATTATTCCCTCTTTTTGAAAGATACCTTCCCCTATCATTTGTCTACAAAACTGGTATTTATTCTAAGACTCCTTAGATACTACCTTGCAGAGTGAACCATACCTCTCCTTGTACTAAGTCTTTGTGTATACTTCTGGTGTTGTCATTTTATTACAATGTGATTACTATTCACTATTAGAGAGTGAATTCTTTGACATTCTGGGTCTACTTGGCTGTGAAGCCACTGTATCTGGGTTGCCATGATCTATTGAGGTGTGGTGGAGTGAACTGAAGTCCTCACGGAATCCAGAGAAGCCCTGCAGACTGTGTCCCCAGAGTGTTCAGGCTTTAAATAGACACAGGGAGTCCCTCTCTTACCTTCCTTCCAGCTATGTAACCTCCTGAGGCTCCAAAGCTTTTGGTGAATGTGCCCATAAACACATCAACATCTCGAGGGTCCAGTCCAAAGAATTCTACAACACCCCGGCCAGTTGGGCCCACGGACCCAATACTGTGAGCTTCGTCTATGTAGAGGTAAGCCTTGTATTTCTTCTTTAGAGCCACGATCTGGGGCAGATTCACGATGGAACCTTCCATGCTAGGGCATAAGGAGAAATGCTTGTCACTTGCGTACACTTTCTTGGGAAGCTCTGTGATGGTCTCCCTTCCAGTACTTCTCAGACAGCCTGCCCTGACACCAGTCAGCCATGACAGGGATATGCAATTCCTTTCTTCTTAAGGCATATTCTATTTTGCTAAAATAACTCTGTTAATCTTGTAAAGCTAATCTGGTATTATTTTGTTGGTATAATTCACATTCAGTAGATTTAAGTGCTTTGAGTTGTTATAGCTAATTCCCAAGTAAACAACTAGCTCCCTGCATTGTTGATCGATTTATTTGTAAAGTCAACTAGTGTAACTAGACTGACCATTTTGGATTCTAGGTATTTTGCTAGTTTTAATTAAATTGCTCTATGGTAATCCATCTTTATCAGGTTGCTGCTCTCTGTTTGACCAGTTCCGTCTGACCTAAACTCAGTGCTTGAATTGCCAAAGATTAAAGGAAAGAATTAAAAACACACAGAAGAACTCTGCTTAAGACACATAGTATTAAAAAAAGCACCATAGAAAGTTCTCAGGATCTCTTCTTCAGTGCTTATTAGAAATCAAGGGCTTATTTGAGGTATCTGGTAGTGTCCCATCTTTTTATTCCTTTAGGCCAATGGTTCTCATTCTTGAGTGAGCATCAGAATCCCCTGAATTATTTGTTAAAACATAGATTACTGCCTCCCTCCAACTCCCCACAGAGATCCTGATTTAGCAGATTTGGGGTGGGCTGAGAATTTGTATTTCTACCAAGCTCCCAGGAGATATCCTACTGCTGGTTGGGAACAACACTTTGAGAACCACTGCCATAGATGAATCCTTTTATTTTAGTCCTAAGTGCTTAATTTTTCATGGTATTGTAAATTGCAAAATCACTTCAAGTCCTCCAGCAAAGGGAAAAATATGAAGTAAATAAATAAGTAAAATTCATATTTACATGGCACCTTTGGAACTCAGTGGATTGAAAAGAACTTTTGGCTTTAATCAGTTGTCAGAACACTTGGTGAGCTGTGTCTATACCACACACAGTTTTGACTGCACTGACAGGCGAGTTCTATGAAAACACACAGACTCTCACCCTCACCACACAAAGGAGATTGTCAAACAACTCAAGCAACCCTTCAATTTAGTTCAAGAACTAATCGATTGACGCAAACAGAAAGTTGAACTTCTCCCTTCTTCCTAATTAGTTTATTTATTAAATTTAATGCATTACAAAAATAAACTTAAGTGTCAGATCGATTCAGTCAAAACAGTCCAGCTGGTTGTGCAGTTGCCCAGGCCAAGTAGTGTTGGTCTGGAGGGAGTATAATGATCATCAAGTGCAGGATTTGTACTTTTGGTTTCTTTAAAGGCCTTTCTTATTTAGAGCAGTTTTAAGGTCACATCAAAATTGAGCAGAAGGTACAGAGATTTCCCATGCACTCCCTGCCCCACATCTGCATAACTTTCCCCATTATCAACATCCCTCACCAGAGCAATGCCTTTGTTACAAATGAACCTATGTTGACACATCATCACCACCCAAAGTCCAGAGTTAACATGAGGGTTGTCTCTTGGTGTTGTGCATTCTGTAAATTTGGACAAACGTATGACGACATGTACCCATTCTTAGGATATCTTACAGACTATCTTCACTGCCCCCCAAATCCACTGTGTTCTGCTTATTTGTTCCTCTCCCCACCCAACCCCTGGCAACTACTGATCTTTTCACTCTCTCCAGAGTTTTGCCTTATCCAGAATGCCATATAGTTGAAATCATGCACTGGGTAGACTTTTTAGATTGGCTTCTTTCACTTATTAATATGTATTTAGGTCTCTTCCATATCTTTTTATGGCTTGAGAGCTCATTTCATTTTTAGTGCCAAATAGCATTCCATTGTCTGGATGTAGCACAGTTAACTTATTCATCCTCTGACTTGAAGGACATTTTGGTTGCTTCCAAGTTTTGGCAATTGTGAATAAAGATGCTATAAACATCCACTTTCAGGATTTTGTATGGACACATTTTCAACTCCTTTGGGTAAATACCAAGGAGCATGATTGCTGGATTGTATGGTAAGAATATGTTTCATTTTGTAAGAAACCACCAAACTGTCCTCCAAAGTGGCTGTACATATTGCATTCCCAGCACCAGTGTATAATAAGTCTTTCTGTTGTGGCACATACATCCTCGCCAGCATTTTACTGTTGTCATTTTTCCAGATTCTGGCCTCCTACCAGATGTATAGCGGTATCTTGTTGCTTTAATTTACATTTCCCTGATGACATATGATGTGAAGCATCTTTTCATATGTGAATTTCCATGTATGTATCTTATTTGGTGAGGTGTCAGTTAAGGTCTTTTTAATCAGGTTGTTTGTTTTTTACTGGTGAGTGTTAAGAGTTCTTTGTGTATTTTAGATAACAGTCTTTTATCAGATCTATCTTTTGCAAATATTTTCTCCCAGTCTCTGGCTTGTCTTCCTGTTCTCGTGGCATGCTCTTCTGCAGAGCAGAAGTTGGTAATTTTAATGAAGCCAGTTTACTGCATTTGTGTTTTTCACAAGGCCAGTCTGAATGGCTGTTTTCAGATTTTCATGAAATGGAAAACAAATACAGTAATTTTCTCTTATATAAGTTTGTAAGTTAATTCCAGTATTTTCTTAGATTAATTGCTTGTTCACATGGTTTGCATTGAGAGTAGAAGGTAAGGCCATCTGACTAAGCTTAGATTGTAGCCACACCACTTCCCAGCTGAGGACTTGGGCAACGTACGTGATATGTTCTTTGCTTCACGTAGAACAAGCATGATGATGGAACCCTGCTCATAAGGTCTTTTTAAGGAAGCCTAGAAATAATGCTTGTGAAGTGTCTGACACATAATGAGCACTCGTTGAGTCATTCTTTTTCGTAGGAGGAGCTTAGGAGAAAATGGTTGCAGTGAGGCCCAACTTGAGAAATTGGTAGCCCTTGACAATACTCTGTGTCGAATCTTCTAGGAGAGAGGCATATGGGTGTCATACATAATAAATGGCTATATGCCCTCAAAATTCTAGAATCTACTTCTCATCTTTAACATGTTATAAGTTGGTAACACAACTATGCTAAAAACCTGCCATGTCACAAAGAGCCATTCTTTGTTCTGGAACCGAATTTGGCAGGAGCCAGAGTTAATGCTGAACAGTTTGCAGACACTCAAGGCAGCTAATTAGCTATCCTTCGCTGGGGCTGGGCTAGCTGATGTTAGGAGTCTGCCCACCTGGTTTATATTTCTTCCTCTAAGATTAATGACTCTACCATACTGCTGATTTCTGGAGTTAATGCAGGGCACACATGGGTCCTAGGGAGAACTCAGCTTTTATAAAGAGTTATATTCACCCGCACTAAGTTTTCATTTTCTGTGTGACCAAATTTGAATCGAACCTTTTCCTATAGTGGGATATTGAGATTGTGCATGCATAAAAAAGGCTATCTGTGTGATTCCTATAAATTGCCGTCAAAAAACACTGCCAAAAATGAAGTGTTTTATTTTTTCTTCCTGAATGGAAGGTTGTGTTTCAGAGACTTCAAAAAAAGAAAAACAACTAAAATACAACTGTAGGTAGAGATAATTCTACCCGTTCATTTGAAGCTCTGTGAAAGGACCTGAATTATTCTTAAACCAGCAAGCTAGTGAATAATTTCTTTATATCTTTTCTGTTACATAATGTATTAGCTAAGTGACAAGACTCTTTTTTGAAATCTCCCTCTCACCACCTTCTCCTCCACATATAAAGCATATTATCCATTGGCAGGATTGGGCATTAAACCACTGATTTGCCAACTTACATGGTGGAAAAATCTCCTTGGCGGGCCCAAAGCATAATCCAAGGAAGAAAAGAAGGTAAAGAGAGGAAAAGAAAGGAGCTAAGACTAATTAAAAATAAAGTACTTTCTTTTTCTTTTTTCTTTATTTGTTTAAACCATAGGTTAAAGTTCTGAATCCTTAAACTTACATTAATTTGGGCAGGAGAATGGCTTACATCCTTAGAGGAAATGATATTCTGAGACTTAAACATTTGTTTACATATGTATTTTCTGGAAGGGCTAGTTATTATTTCTTAATACTTTTTATTTTGGAAGTTTGGGCTCTAGTTATACTAGATTATATCCCAGGTTATTTGGGACCCGCTGCCCTTCTCTAGTGTGTGTGTGTGTGTGTGTGTGTGTGTATATACACACACACACACACACATATATATATATATATATATATATATATATATATATATATATATGGGGCTTGAACTCATGACCCTGAGATCAAGACCTGAGCTGAGATCAAGAGTTGGACACTTAACTGACTGAGCCACTCAGGTGCCCCTTTAGTAGATTTTTTAATAGTTTTGAGATTTCTCAACCACAATGACTTTTCAGAGACACAAAACTAGAAGAGTCTGACTTTAAAACAATACTTAAAAGAAAACAGATGAGAACGCTAAAATACAATTGTACTTTTAAGCCCCAAATCATGAACTCATGGAACTTTATATTTCAAGTTTCAATCTCCCTATTTTACAGGTGAAGAAACTGAACCCTAGGTAGGTAAATGGCGAAGGCCACATGGATGACTTCACCTTTTCTGTGTTTACTTCGTTGGATGGGGACACGTGAATGGACTCCCTTGTTGATATGTGGCCTCTGTCCCAGCAGGGCTGCCTGGTTTGAACCCTGGCTCTCTCTCATCTCAGCCATCTGCCTTGAGTCGAGTGTCTTCATCTTCACAGTGACATCAAAATACTGGGGGTACACCTGGGTGGCTCAGTCAGTTGAGTGTTTGACTTTGGCTCAGGTCATGGTCTCATGGTTCAGTTCACGAGTTCAAGCCCCACCTTGGGCTCTGTGCTGTCAGCACGCAGCCCACTTCAGATCCTCTGTCCCCCTCTCTCTGACCCTTCCCCACTCGTGTTCTTTCAAAAATAAATAAACCTTTAAAAATAGATATAAAATGCTTTATAAAAAATGTACAGGGGAGGCTTACTCAAAATCACACATGGGGAGCAAGGAGTAAGCCCACGTGTTTAGTAAGTAGCAGACACATAATCAATGTGAGCTCCTTCCCCTGACATCCATTCTCCAGCTGGGTGAAGAGCAAACAGCTTCACTCTGCAGACAGCTTAACCGTTTTCCACGTTGCAACTTCCTCGACTGAAAATAAATTTAATGATGGAGATAGCTGCCCTTGTTGTGGACTTACTGTGGGCTGGGCTTCTGCCAGGAACTGGTCCTATGATCTTATTTAATATTTACAAAATAACCCTATGAAGGACACAGCACTGTAGGTGACAACACTAGGATTGGAACCCAGGGCCTGGGCCTTCCTCCAAACCCTGGCTCCTCCATATTCTCTATATAGATAATGAGACTTAGATGGTTTATGGATGGTGGCATTATTATTGTCATTACTATTAATTACTATAATTATCATTCTCATAACTGCTTTTGTGGAGTTTATGGACTTCTTAGACTTGGTATCTAGCTTTTCCTACCTTGATACCTGCCTGAAACTGTCTGATTTGGCTGAATGCTCTTTTTAGGAATTATGAAAAAAAAATGGACTCATGGGAGGCTTTTGTGGTGGGGGGACTTTGCCCATGGTGGCAAACCTTAGCAATAGATAAAAAAATATATATCTGGGAGTAAAACTTCAAAGGAAGCTTTGTGTTGATATCAACAAGGTATGTGTCTATAACACAACTCTAAAAAGTAGAAGTGTGTTTGTGAACTGTTGATTCTTAACCCTGGCCCTTTGGAAAATCTTGTGGGAAATAATTTCATTTTTTGGTGATAGAAGCAAATGAGAATGCCCACTATGTGCCAGAACTCCAGTCTAGGCTAGCCTTGTTTTAAAAATGAGGAAACTGAGGCCCCAGGAAATATTGAGGCCTAAGAGGTCCCCTGCTTCCTAGCATTGAATGGGCCCTTTTAGCTCACAGTTTCATTTAAAGACAAGATTCTGTGCAGGTGAGATAAAAGAAAGCTCCTGTGAAGGGAGGTCCATGGAAAGTGGAGGTTTCATTGTATAAATAAATGTCAGGATGACTGAGCCACTATGGTAGATTGTCTCCAAAGACTGCCTGCAAGTCTCCCCATCCCTCCACACACAAGCCAATCCTCCCATTAAGAGGTGGGCTCTAGGGCACTTGGGTGGCTCAGTTGGTTAAGTGTCTGACTTCAGCTCAGGTCAGGACCTCGCAGTCTGTGAGTTTGAGCCCTACGCTGAGCTCCGTACTGACAGCTTAGAGCCTGGAGCCTGCTTCAGATTCTGTGTCTCCCTCTCTCTCTGCCCCTCCCCTACACACACTCTGTCTGTTTGTCTCTCTCTCTCTCTCTCTCTCTCTCTCTCTCTCAGAAATAAATAAACAAAAATAAATTTAAAAAAAAAAGAGGTGCTCTCTCTCTTCCCCTTGAATCTGAGCTGGCCTTTTGCCATACTTTGACCAACAGAGCATGGCAGATTTGCTGTACTGGTTCTAGGCCTAGCCATTAAAAGGCAGCAGCTTCTGCTCTCATCCTCTTGGAAGACAGATGTTCCTTCCATGTTGTAAGGAAGCTCCAGCTTGATTGCTCAGTGAGAAGAGCCTACATATGGAGAAGGCACTCCAGAGAAGAGAAGGGAACAAGGTACTTCTGTCAACCGCCAGTGCTGAGTGAGGTCATTTTCACATTCCAGATCCCAGTTGAACTCCCAGCTGAATGCAACCCATGAATGACCCCAACCAGCACCACGTGGAGCAGAAAAACTGCCCAGTTGGTCCAGACAACCCACAGCGATGTGGGGAATACTAACTCATTGCTGTGTGTAAGCCGTTATGCTTCAAATGGCTTGTTACACAGTATGAGATAACAGAGCAGGCACCATTGCTAGTGAATCCCAGGTTGTGGTTTGGTGCCATGCCGGTGTGGAGCCAAAAGTCCACACCTGGCCCTCCTGCCCTCCTGAGACCATGGTGTGACATGGGCCCAGCCATTAACAAGCCTTGCTGCTGCAGTGGTTTCTCTATGTAACTGATGGGAATAGTTGACAGTGAAATGCTGGTGGTCCACTTAATTTCAGCCACGATCAAAGTACTTAAAACACAACTTTCCTTTAGTGGAGCTAAGCTTTGTTTATTTGCAGTTGGATTCGGTTAACTCTGGTTAAAGGAGACACCCAATCTGCTCTCCCTCAGCTGATCCATGCTCCTGCAAGCCCAGGCCTGAATGACAGGTGTTTAGATAAGGGCTCCCCTCCTAAGCTGGCAGCTGGCACAGATCACACAAGGGAGCAAGACCTGTGCCTGAGGTTATGACAGCCCAGAGTCCATAGGAGATGACTTCCCAAAAGTAGCAAGTTCAAGGCCAGTGAGTAAATTATTAATTAAATTGAATTTTTTTTTAATTTTTTTAAATGTTTATTTTGGGTTTTTTTTGAGAGAGAAAGAGAGAGAGAGAGAGAGAGAGAGCAAGCAGGGGAAGGGCAGAGAGAGAAGGAGACACAGAATCTGAAGCAGGCTCCAGGCTCTGAGCTCTCAGCACAGAGCCTCACATGGGGCTCAAACTCACAAACTGTGAGATGATGACCTGAGCCAAAGTCGGATGCTTATCTGGCCGAGCCACCCAGGAGACCCTAAATTCAATTACTAATTGAATTAATCCACAGCAGGGTATCTCAGCCTCAGCACTGTTGATATTTTGAGCAGGGTGATCCTCTGTTGTAAGGGCCTACCTTGTGCACCGTAGGATGTCTAGCAACATCCCTCGCCTCTGCCCACCAGATGCCAGTAGTACTAAAGTTGCGACAACTGACAATTGCCAAGTGTGTCCAGAGTAGAGGTGGGTTACGGGGAAGAAATCACCTTGGTTGAGAATGCTGCTTTAAGGTGATTGCAAAGACTTCACAAAGAAGACATGGTCTGGGGGCTGACCTGAGGAGGTACTGCATACATTGGGTTACTGAAAACGTGAAATACCAGCTTTGCAACCCCACAGAAGCACTGGGAACACCCAGAACACCAACCCCTGGGGCAGTAAGGACTAGAGAAAAAACAAAATGATATCTGGCTTATTATTGTTGTTGTTGTTGTTATTATTATTATTATTGTTGTTTTACATTTAGTAGAAAGCACTTCTTTTTTTCCAAAAGGGATGAAGACACATTTCTTCTGCTGCTGGTTTATCTATTCATGGAACAGAAACGATGTGCACTCTGGCTGAATGAAGGGCTCTATCAGATCTCAAGTTTCCTTTGCAAACACACTTCTCCTTGCAGGGAAGTTAAGCTCTCATTCCCTTCTGTTTAATATTGTTCACTTTTCTGTAATTATAAGAAACGTCTCCCTTGATTCTTTGAACATTACGATTGTTTGAGAGCTGATTTAGGAGTGAGCACTCTGAGATGATGTTTCTTTGACTCAGGGACTTGGGCATTAAACAGAAGGGGTGGGAGGCATCCTTCATTTTAGTGTCAGTAATCAGTTCGGACAGAGAATGAAGCAAATCCCACCACCATGTTCCTCATAAAAGTGCAGCTCTCAGTGACTTAGTGGGTGTTTTGTCCACTTAGCTTCAAAGTGGTGGGAAATGGAGCATACCTTCAGATGCTGAGTCCAGCCGCTCCCAGCTTTGGATCAGGAATTGCCCTTGAGGTTAGTCTTACCTTGTGGAAGATGCGCAGGGTTTTTGTATTCTAATGCCAACAACTGGCCAAGTTCAGCAAGCCACTGGAGTTTGTGTGTACTGTCTAGTTAGAAGCATCTGGGTACGTAGCAGCCATATCTACTATAGCCATAGAAGGCAAGAAGCATTCTGTTGTTGAATAACCCAGCCAGCAAAAGCCTTTGAAGTTGTGGGCCAGTGAAAGGTAGTGGAAAGAATTATTGCAATGCCCTCTAAGGGCATTTCTGAGGACACCTTCACAAGCATCCAGCCTCCAAGGTATTCTGCCATATGTACAGACATTGAAAAGATAGGTGACCCAAGGCTGACATCTCACATTGGTAGCTCTGGCTCAGGTCTCTCCATAATACCTAATACCTAACTTGTTTTTCCATTTAGCTAGGAGAGGTCAGCCTTTCCTCATTTGTTAGCTTGCTACAGGCCCCACTGTGTGCAAACCTCTCAGGTGATTTACATACCTGTAGATGCCCTCAACTAGGATGAGAATCTTCTTCCAAGCTCTGCGGATTCGAGGCTGGCCATAGATTACAGCATCTCTCAGGAGCTTCTCTAGGCTTTGCATGTCTTTAAATAATACCAAAAAAGAAAGTGAGTCATGACAGGGTTTGCTTTTTCCTCCCCCATTTTCTTTTTTGAGAAGGCATCAGGTTTCTTTCTTCTTTTTTTTTTTTTAATGTTTATTATTTTTGAGATAGAGATATAGAGCATGCAGGGAAGGGGCAGAGAGAGAGGGAGTCACAGAATCGGAAGCAGGCTCCCGGCTCTGAGCTGTCAGCACAGAGCCTGATGCGGGGCTCGAACTCACAGACTGCAAGTTGGACGCTCAACCGACTGAGCCACCCAGGCACCCCAAGAGAAGGCATCAGGTTTCTTAGGCTCAGGCTTAGACCTGAACTTTTTCAGAGAGCCAGATTAAAATCAGAGAACACCTGGGGTGGAGGGAGGGAGAGGCTTATACTTTAGTACAATTTAACTCTGACAAGATGAATAGTCAGGTTTATATAGTAGGCAGAATCACCCCACCCGCACCCCCTGCCGGAGGCACATGGTTTTATAGGCTCTTTTTCTTTTGAGAGAGAGAGGGAGAGAGAGAGAGAGAACACGAGCAGGGGAGGGGCAGAGGGAGAAGGAGAGAGAAAGAATCCCAAGCAAGCTCTGCACTGCCAGTGCAGAACCCACTGTGGGTCTCGAACCCACGAACTGTGAGATCATGACCCGAGCCGAAGTCAAAAGCCAGACGCTTAATCGGCTAAGCCATCCAGGCACCCTGGTTTCACAAACTCTTAAAGGGCTCTCCTCTCCTTCTTCAGCAGAGATTGGAGATTCTCCATTAAGTGCATCCTGTGGGCTTCAGCTTTGATACCAGGTTAAAATGAACTTGGAGGTATATCATTAACTGATACTCACCAGTTGTGTAGCCATGAGCATATGAGAGTTTAGCTGAGTTAGTACAGAGTGGTGGCATTGCTGGCAGGTGTCTCACTTCCTACACTTTGAGACCTGACTTTTGACATCCCCCACTCCAAACTTTAAGGCACGGGAAAAATTAGCACTCCTTTGAAAATTATTTGGGAGCATCTGGATACATTAATAAGTGCTCACAATTATTAAGCCCTATCTGGATTCCAGCCTTCCTTCTAAGCATATTCTTTGTAATGACTTGTCTAATCCTAAACATGACCCTAAGGGGAGGTACCTTCATTTTATGTTTCAGGAAACCAGGGCACATATAGGTCTGGTAAATTGCCTGAAGTTTATGATCACAACCAGCATAGCCAGGATCTGAACCTATGCAGTCTGGTACCATGACACGCATTCGGAACCACTACCTTAGTTGAGAGCTCTTGTTCCTTCTTCTCAAACTACTCCATGGTCATGTTGAACAAAGAAGGATGGATGTCTGGTGGATTATTCTTGTTAACTTGTGATGTCAAATATAATTCACAGTGACTTTTCATTTATCTGCAACCAGATGTAGATGACTGGACTTAGGCTGAGTGATTATTGGGGAAGATTGGTCTACCATTCCAGCTGTAGGGGTGTGTGTGTGTGTGTGTGTGTGTGTGTGTGTGTGTGTGTGTGTTTAACTTGCAAAGCCCAGAGAGAGAGAAAAAAGGCAGAGGCTTATGTGCAAGTTTTTTAGATTCATTATATTTTTACCACATTTCTTTGTACTTTCAGAACTCTCCCTTTTTGAGAATCTGAAACCAAAATACGTTAGGTCTATAATCTGATTTCAGTTTGAAAAGTTGGAGATGCTACTCAACAGCTGACCTGACTGTTATGTAATGTTCATCAGGCATTAGAGATTCCACTAAAAAATGCTCACAGGAGGGCTTCCTGGGTGGCTCAGTTGGTTAAGCAACTGATTTTCGCTCAGGTCATGACCTCAATGTTCATGAGTTCAGGCCCGTGTCGGGCTCTATGCTGATGGCTCAGAGCCTGGAGCCTGCTTCAGATTCTGTGTCTCTGTCTGTCTCTGCCCCTCCCCTGCTCTCTGTCTGTCTCTTTCTCAAAAAATAAATAATAAACATTAATTTTTAAAAAAATGCTCACAGGAAAAACCTAGCAGATATAAATCTAAGACGGTACAGTCAATATTGGTGTTAGCCACTGCATCAAGAAGCAATATACCAAAGAAGCGATATTCAGTGGATCGTCACTGGTCTAGGCTTAAGTTGGCTGAGGTTCTTTCTTTCAGTGGAGATCCCTGAAACTTTATTTTTAGTCCCAGTCTGTGGTGGAATCTGTTTTAGGATTTCCTTACAGCTCTAGTACCAGCACACAATATTAGCACAAAGTCAATGTTTGATTATGGAAAGGAATGTAGACCAGGAAAAAGGAAGGAGAATACCACTTTAAGATCTAAATAGAAATTATGAAAAAGGATACTTGCCTCATTTCTGCAATAATATTTCTTTAAAAAAATTTTTAAAATATTTATTTATTTTTGACAGACAGAGTGCAAGCGGGGGAGGGGCAGAGAGAGAGGGAGACACAGAATCCAAAGCAGGCTCCCGGCTCTGAGCTGTCAGCACAGAGCCTGACACGGGGCCTGAACCCATGAACCATGAGATCATGACCTGAGCTGAAGTCACTTAACCGACTGAGCCACCCAGGCGCCCCTCTGCAATATTTCTTACATTAACTGTGTTTTTGGTTTTGAAGACAGGCAGACATCTTGTGTCTTCACAGATGTAGTGTTTTACTGACACTACATCATTACCCACTAGATGGCAGCCAAGGAAACAGAAAGCAGCTTTCTTATTTTGAGAATTTCTGGGACAGTAAACCTTTGCCTGTATGGACATTTTGCTTTAGGCTGAGTTCCTAAGATGTTGAAGGAACCCGCGTGATTGAGATATACAGCTCCTTTTTCTATAATCTACTGCAGGCCTGTTAGTCTCTGAATGGAATAAAGAAATGACGAATGTAAGATTTCTGTAGAGTGTTTTCCTTCTGGGAAGTGGAATGTATAAGTTTTTTGGTACAGAAATGACACATGATGAGGGTGGTTCCAATGCCATAATAATAAAAACAAACCCAGTGAACCAAATTAGCAGTCACTTAAAAAGTGAATATTCTAAGATGTTGAAAAATCTGTATATGCAGACGTTATTCTACTTTTTATGCAATCAACTAGGTCACATACATATTATAGGTTTAGTCTGGGATTAGGTTTAAAATGGACACCACTAAAGAACATAGAAGATTCTCTCCATTCTTGCATTAACAAGCTGGACAGAGAACAAGCCTTTAAATGGCCACGATGTGTTTCATGCATTTTGCAGATGGAAACAAGAGGAATCCCAGTCCCTTCTATGGCAGGGAACTCATCCTGTTCCACTTGAACAGAGAGTTACCTGGGGATTGTCTTTGGTGAAGCTTCAGAAAACCTGTGGGGTCCACACACTGGGATTCTTGAGCAGAGGGGGAATCAATCAGTCTTATTTCCCCTTGTGAAGCAGAAACTCATTGACCTCTTAGAATCACAGAAGCTGCGCAGAGAAAGGGATAACTTCACTCAGTGCGGGATTCTGGACTTACATTAGTGTCTGGTAGCTTCTCTTTGGTTCTTAGGGTCTGGCTGTATAATGCTACAGCATGTGGGGTACAGATCTGTAGGATTCAGGGGTTTGTGGTTTATGTTCTGCAGGCCTTGTGCGAGTCTACTGTTTCAACAAGCCACATGCTAACATTTTTAAATAATGTTGCTTATTAAAGCACTTATATTTGCATGATGTAATCCTCATGACACCTCTAAGAAGTATGAAAGAATGATTAGGTTTGTGTTTTTTGTTTTTTGTTTTTTTTTTTTAAGTTTATTTATTTATTTTGAGAGAGAGAGCAGGGGAGGGACAGAGAGAGGGGGAGAGAGAGAATCCCAAGCAGGCTCTGGACTGTCAGCATGGAACATGATGTGGGGCTTGAACTGTGAGATCATGACCTGAGCTGAAATTAAGAGTCAGATGCTTAACTGACTGAACCACCAGGTTTATAAAACCAACAACAACCAAAAACCAAATGCAAATAAATCAGTTTGATATATAAAGAAAATACTGAGATATAGATATTAAAATAAAAGAATAAATTGGATGCTATCAAGGGGCACATACATAGCACTACTGTATAATATCTTTCTAATCTTATGACACGCTATGAATTTGTGATTGCCACAAATTTGGGTATCAGCAATGCCTTAGACATCATTCACTACCATCTGGCTCAATAAAGTGATTTTCTCTGGTTTGTGAAGGGCTGAGAGGAGCAAGCTGGCATGATGGGTGCTGAACATTTAGCCATTAAAAATGAAAACAGAGGCCACATCTAGGTGAGAGATGCAAAGGAAGTCCTGGTCTGTCACAGGAATGACTAATCGGTTTACTGAATTACTGAATACCTGGAATAATCCAACAGTGTGCCAAAAACGAATCAGGCTTAGGTGACAAATATACTTTGAGAGCCTGTTCTTGAGCCTGTCCTTAAATTCAAAGCCCTGATAGTATCAACAAGCCTCTGGGGTCTGGGGAAGCTGCAGTTAATGTACTGTGAAAAGTGGGCATGGGGAAACAAGAAGCCATATTCTTCTCAGAAGAGAGGTTGGGTATAGTTCAAAAAGTGTCTTCCTGATGATAAGAAGTCGATATTGGGCTTTGTTCTGACTTTTGCATACAGTACAACACTGTTTCTTCTGCCACGGTTTCCTCGTTCCTCTTCTCTTGTGCCACTGACCTTTTATTGAGACACAAGACCGTTCTTACTGCTCATCCGTGAGTGGCTTTCCCTTCCTCTGGATCCAGGGCCAGCTGTCATGGTCAGGCTGAATACGGCCTGTACCTTCCATATGCTGCTCATTGTGGTTGATGGTTCACACCTTCTTCCTTCAAAAGTCCACAAAACCCACCTCCAGCTACAGCTACATTTAGATGCATTCTCTGTTTCCCTGTTCCATGGGCTGCTCACCAAAGATATTTTCATGTCTGCACATGATAGACATCCATCAGATATCTCTTAAGTGAAAAGACGGTTGGATGATGAAGGAAAGCTACCTGTTACTCTAAGCCCTTGCTTCCCATCTGTTCCCCCATTCTTCTTGTTCCTTTGGAGATGCCCAATTTCATCCTTCAAATGCTGAGCCCAAATGTGGAATATTAAGCAATGGGTACTTCAGTAACTGTGAATGATGACAAAGAAATCATTCTTACTTTTAAGATGGTGATGGGGGAAATGCCTCCTTTTTTAGCCTATGGGGGAAATACCTCCTTTTTTACCCTATGGGGAAAAGCATAATCATGATGGCTAACTTTGGTAAGCAAAGTAAATGTCTTTCTCAAGTCACATTTATAGTCTCTTCCTCATGAGATCAGTGAGGGAATTTCTGATGCATTGAAAATTTGGTATGTTAAGTTTTACAGTTTGGATAAATACTTAGGCTCAGATTTTCTTGGTAGCTCTGTCAGTATGTGGGCAGGTGTTGCATGGCCTTTGGACAGGTTTATAAGAAGCATGGTGATCTTGCAAGAGTGCGAAAGGCAACAGAGAGCAGGGGACTGAGCTGATTTGAGGGTGAGGCAGGTGCTAGGGGCAGGGCCTGGGTACCTGGGGAGGGAAACCAGTAATTCTGACCTCAGGGACATGAGACAAAGGACAGGGAGAGCCTAAAGCATGGGGACAGAGTGTCCTCAGAGTTCTGGGCCGATGCAGCATGTAGGGCTTTGATTCTCTGGGAGGAATTAAACATAGTACTCAACTGGGATCCCTAAGTGCTTGAGGTCAATGCAGGAAGGTAAGATGCGATTCAGGGAACAACTTGGGGGCTCAGAGGTCAGTTCTGGGATCCTGCATCTCAGATCAAGGGCAACCAGCGTGAACCCTGGCTGCATCTGCCTAACCCAACTGCCTTGCTCTGGGAGGGCTGCATGGAAGAGCAAGTCTCCTGCATTCCACTAGCCAGGGGGAGACAGCCTTGGAAAAGGCTGGGAAAGGAGGTAAAGGCGAATTGTGCTTAAAAGTAGGAACTGGAAGGGCACTGAGGTGGCTCAGTCGGTTGGGCGTCGACTTATGCTTGAGTCATAATCTCACAGTTAGTGGGTTGAAACACCACATCGGGTTCTGTGCTGACAGCTCGGAGCCCTGAGCATGCTTCAGATTCTGTGTCTCCTTCTCTCTGCTCTTTCCCCGCCTGTTCTGTTCTCTCTCTCTCTCTCTCTCTCTCTCTCTCAAATAAATAAATAAACTTAAAAACAAGGGAACTAGAATCAGATCTCCTTGGTGTAAATGCCAGCTCTGCCTCTGTGTCTAGCTCTGTGTCTCCTCACCACTCTGTCCCTCTGTTTCTTCCCCTGTAAAAAGGAGATGATCCTAGCAGGTGTCTCATTGTGTAGTTATGAGGCTCAAATGACTTAGTACATGTAAAAGGCTCATTGCAGCAAGGGTTCAATACTATTAGTTGTTGTAAAACATATAGAAACAATCACTGTCTTTATTAAAGTGAACAGCTCAGTTCAGGAGTCCAAGGAGGACCTTAAGATCTAAAAGGTTGTGGCTTATAAAAAAAATAGTCTCAGTGCTGTTTATAGGTTTGATCTTCCACTCAAACAGCACTCCTGAGCCCTCAGAAGCAGAACTCAGAGTTTTCCCACAAACATTGCACTCATTGTTCTGTCTCCCCTTGCCCTTTAAATGCCTCTAGGTAGAACCTTGGTTCTTCTCTCCACTTTTTTTCTTTTCCAACTGCTCCAAATTCTTGGTCTGCCCAGCCCTCTGACCTCATTGAAACTCTCCTAGCTGAGAAAAAAATTGTTTCTCCTCTCCAAGACTAGTTCCAGAAGCCCTTTGTGACGCCCTTTAGGTCAGAGATTGCCTGCCTACCCTACAGCCTTGTAAGTGTGGTCCTGCACCAGCAGTACTGGTGACACTTGGGAGATGGGCAGAAATGCTGAGGCTCAGGCCCCGCCCCAGGTCTACTGAATCAGAGTCTGCATTTAAACAACCACCCCCTAGTGAATTCAGCATATGTTAAAGTCTGAGAAACACTGTTCCAGAATCTAGATCCTAAGTAATTACCAGCAAAGTGAGCAGGTTCTGAGAAAAAAAATAACTCAGTCCTGATTTTCCCATATCTCTGCAACAAGATGTCACCCTTTCCAGAGACTTAAAATTTACCCAGGGTTTGAGGTCCTGAAATGCCAGGGTGTTAATACTCAGCCCAGAGGATGTGTCTACCAAAGGCATCCGCATGCCCCAAGGAGCTGCGGCCAACTTTCTCAAAATGCACCAGAATCGCAGTGGAGAACAGATTTACTGGTCACTGGTCAGAGCTGACTCTGTAGCTTAGACTGTCAAATGTGCTGAAGAGTCTTTTTTGTGGCACCTAATGAGTCACAAAGGCAACCCAAGGACTGGCTGTTTCACTGAAGCTGCCCAAAGGAGAAAATGCAGAGATATTCTTAGCATTTAGCCAGAGGAATTCAGAGGCTAAATTTTAGCATTCTGGGCTAAAATTTAGGCCACTAACAGGACAAGCAATCATAGAGATTGATTTTTACACAGTAATGCACTGATATGGCCTGGAAGTAGCTGGACTTAGCTAGTGGGTAAGAGTGTTAGTTAGCATATGCTGTATAGGCCCTGCCTATATCCCTCAGCCTGGCTCCTTATTGAAGGCCATTCTTGGCCATTCTTGGTCCAAGAGCTTTCTTCCTGGCTGTGGGGGCATACTGAGCCTAAGCAGGAACAGCCTCCAACCTCCCACACATGGGAATTGGTGTATAAATAACCCAGTTCCCGCACCTCACTGAAGTATGTCTACACTGAGTTCCCAGGTAGGATTAAGCTCTGGCTGTCTATTGTGGTAATCTGCTTGACAACATGCCTATTGTTGGCTGCCTTTCCTTCTCTGTCTCCATTCTCTGCTCATCTGCTGGTGCTTCCTTGGATCATGTCCTAAATAAATGAGTTACACTCAAACCCTTGTCTCTGGGTCGCTCCTGGGAGAAATGAACCATGATAAGAGCAACACACGTGGGTTTGAATTTGGACTCTGGCCGTTTATCATGTGTGATGTTGGACAGGCCATTTAATCATTTTGAGAATCAGTTTTCTCTCAATAAGTAGAGATAATGGAAAGAACTATAAATATAGGGTTTTTGTTAAAATTAAATGAACTGATTATGCAAAGGGCTTAACATAGTGCCTAGCGATAAATATGGTCTCAGTAATTGTCCGTATTCACTATCCAGGAAGAGTTAATCTATGGTGATAAAGAATTCTAGTACCTGACTTTGAATTTGATATGGCTAAAAATGCATTCTGAGTCCTTGGAGATTTTCCCCTGGAGGGTAGCCTTTGTGTGTTCTGATTCTGTTCCCTTTCAGAATTTTCCTTGTTTGGTCCCTTTGTTGCTTGTTCTGATCTTGTGGGAAATAGAGAAATGAGGAATAGCTTGAAGTTATTTAAGCTGTTCAAATAGGATTGAACATCAGGCTTGTCCAAATAGAATTAAAAGCTTACACTGGTCTGAATAGGTGTAACTGCACCTTAGGTATATTTTAGCCATACACAGTTAAAAAATTCAAGGATCCACAATTCTGACTGATATACAGTTGCTCTAAATAACAAAGAGTATCCTTTAGTACTGATTTACATAAAACAGGACCTCTTCTCCAAAAGTCAGGGGAGTATCTGAAGGTGTAAGCAGAGGTCACAGGCAGAGGAAAGCCCAGGAGGGCAGAACAAGTAGACGGTTGTGTGAAATCCCATCATCCTGATGCTTAAGTACATTCTGGTTTAGGCGGCCATTCTTAAGAACCCATCTCACACGTTATTAGCTTCAGTCTCTGCTGTGTTGTATGCTTATCCCCACACAGGAAGGCAACTTAATATCCTCTACATCTTCTTTACGTTATTATTCCAATCTGCATGGATGCACGTTGAGGATTAAAGCATCATTGTCTATTGAGGAATTTAGTAGTATCCTGGGAACAGCAAAGTGGGAAAGACAGTCAGCAGCTACTGATGCCTTACATACCGTGATCCTACTTAATTCTTTCTCCTCTGTACACCGTCTCATCTCTCTCACGTCTCGAGGAAGAAGTCATTCAAAGGCCCCTGGAGGAACCCCTCTCTCAGACGTGACTGTTTTTGCGATGTAAACACAATAGCTGGGAAATTGTGCCCATTCCTAAAGGTAGTAAGCACGCTAGTGAGTGGGCACAAAGGCTTTGTGTGTGAGAATGAAAGTGTATTCATTTCCTACCAGGCTGTAAGAAATTAGCACAGACTGAATGGCTCAAAACAACATGTTCTCTTACAGTTCCGGAGACCAGAAATCTGAAATGGGTCTCACGCGATTTTAATCAACGTGTGGGCATGGCTGCCTTCCTTTCTGGAAGCTGTACGTGGAGAATCTATTTCCTTGCCTTTTCTAGCTTTCAGAGGCTTCTGGCATTCCATGGCGCGTGACCTTCTTCCCTCTTCAAAGCCAGCAGTGACCATCAGAGTCTTGCTCACATGGCATCACTCTGACACTCCCTCCTCTGCTTCCCTTTTCTGCGTTTAAAGACTCTGTGATTACACTGGACCCATGCAGACAATCTCTTTAAGGTTAGCTGTTTAGCAACTTGAATTCCATCTGCAACTTTAATTCCTCTTTATCACATAATATATTTATAGGTTTTGGGGATTAGGACATGGACATTTTTAAAGGCCATTATTCTACCAACCACAGAAAGTTGAAGAGCAACAGCAGCTTAATAATAGAATTTTCACTAGATGATGGAATCGGGACCCGCATTGCACACACTCTCAGCTAGTTGGAAGGGGCAGCATTTATACAGACAGCTCCGGGCTTCACCACTGAGCAGTTGTATGATCTTGGACAAGTTGTTTAATACCTCAAAGCCTGGATCTCCTCATTTGTAAACTAGCACCTACCTCATGAGGTTGTCCATGAGATTAAATAAGTACATCAGAGAAGGCCACTAGCTCAGCATCTGGCACAAAGTAAATTTGCAGTAAGTGCTGTTTACCGGTATAAAACGACCACAGCTAACATTTATTAGAAAGATGTAAATGAGAAATGTTTTCTGTTTTCTGGGAACACAAAGGGAAGGCGTGAAGAATAAGTTACTGAATGTTTTAAGAGCTTTGTAAAATTGGTAGATAAAATGAAATTCTTGAATTAAAGTTCCAGCAAAAATTAAGGAATTAAAATTTTATTTGAAGATAATATCAAACTCAACAAAAAATTATAAGAATAAGAGTACTACAAAGAACGTCCACATACTCTTTTTTCCAGATTCATCTATTAACACTATTCCACTTACTTTATCATTCTATCTATCTATCTATCTATCTATCTAATTTTATCTATCTAATTTTTTTAATCTATCTAACTAATTTTACCTAGTATTATCTAACCTACTGGCCATATTCCAATTTTGTGAATTAGTCAAGAATATCCTTTATAGCATCTCCCTATCTCTTTCAGAATCCAGTCCAGGGTCTGGTACTGTACTTAGTTATCACAGCTCTTTGGTATCCTTTTATCTGGATCATCTCCTCAGCCTTTCTTTGTTTTTTATGATATTAGCATATTTACAGAATACATTCCCTTTTTTTTGTTTTCTTTCCAACAAAGTGTTTCTACTTTGGGGTTGTCTAACAATAAAACTCAGTGTTCTGATCTGTATACTATGTTAGTTATGTTGAATCTTTCTCGGTGTATCACATCTGGAGACACACAATGTTCACCTGTCCCTCACCAATGATATCAGTTTTTACCAGCTGTCCAGATGCTGTCGGATTTCTTCCTGATATAGTTACTGTGCTTTCTGTTGGATGTATTTTCACTGGAATTGCTATCCTGAGATTAGAATCTGAAGTAAGAGATATGGAATAACTGCATAGGGTGGCATGGGCAGGACCAGGAGAAGCTGGCTGAACTTCTCTCTGTCCCTGGAACAATTTCTGAGCAGTTGGAACTAATGGAAAGATTCAATCTGTGGGTGAACTGCATACTTTGAGTATTTAAAATAAAGTTGTTTTGTAGGGGTCTGCTTAGAACTTTTCCCACTGTATGGTTTCTGTTCAATCATCTGTATATATTTGTGTTTGAACAAAAATGTGGAAATAATCTTCATTGATGTGTTCATGTTGTTGGCATCTACTCTATATACCCATGAATAACAGCAGAATTTTTGATAACTGTGGGATTGGAATGCAGGGGATGATTATCTCTTCTATTCATATTTTAGCCTCAGCCAGCAGGAAAAGAATCAATTCAAGCCATCCCTTGCCCCACTCCCCTCAAAAGGAAGGGTTGTTAACATAGTGGGTCAGGGCCTGACGTTCCTTCGCCATGTTGGCCATGGGAAATTGTCTCAAGAAGCATTAGCCGAAACCAGTTTCACTTCCTGGCTTATGTGTTACAAGCTCTCAAGTTTCTTGTCTCTATGTAGACCAAGAATGGCTTGTCCTGCAAGTCATTTTGGCTGCTTTTCCAGTGACCGGGTGTGTAAGTGGCATAAAAGGACTCTGAGTCTGCTGAGTCATTCATTTTAGATTCAAAGGAGGAAGAAGTAGGAAATGACACTTGGGTGTCCAGCTTCTGCCCCAGCAATGGTGGCTAGAGAAGCTGTATTAGTTATCTATTGCTACGTAACAAATTACCCCAACACAATTAATACTTATTATCCACAGATTCTTCAGGTTAGGAATTTGGGAACCTTAGGTGGGTGTTCTGGCTCAAGAAAGTTGTGAGCTGCAGTCAGGATGTTGGAACTACAGTCATCTGAAAGCCTGAGTGAAGCCAGAAGATCAGTAAAGATATCCTGTTCACGTGGTTGTTTGCAAGAGGCCTCAGTTCTTCTGTATAGGCTGCTTAAGTGCCCTCACTAGTGATGCCAGAGAGAAGAACAGGCAGAAGCCATACGCCTTTAACACCTAGCCTTAAGAATGACATATCATCACTTCTACTGTATTCTTGCGATCACATAAACCAATCCTGAGACAATCCAGGAAGGGACTATTCAAGGCATAAATACCGGGAGGTGGGCGGGGGGGGGGGGGGGGAATCATTGGAGAATCACTACCATAAAGTCTTAAGCTGGAGAGTAGGAAATTCTTGGTTAGTGTTTAAGAAAACATTTAGTCTCCCAGTTGAGTATATACACATGTCTGTCTGCTTATCTATCTATCTATCTATCTATCTATCTATGTATCATCTATCTTTCTATCATCATCTCTATAGACCGCCAAGGGAAATCTGGAAAATGGTAGAATTTGGGTTAAATTCCAAATAGTATCAAATGCAGGACAGTGAAGGTGTACAAGAACTATTATGGGGACAGTTGATCTTTACAATCCATAAGCAGATGGGTCTTTTCCTTCTGAGGCTGTTCAAAGCCTATCTCAAATCAAAGCTTATACCTTTGTTTTCACTGCCACTAGACACGAGGGAGGGCTACTAAAGGCATTGAACAAAGCCAATTCATCCAGAGATCAGCATGGAATGAAGCAGAACTGTCCAAACACCTTTTGTTGCTTCCTGAAGTACATATATCTTACATACATACATATATACCTATACCTATATATATATATATACACACATATGTATGTATGTGTATGCGTATATATACATACATACACATATATATCATATAACATATTGGTTCTTCATTAACCGGCCAAGACCTTATTTTTCAGCTCTTCTCCAGTAGTTCAGCCTCACACTGGAGGTCTTGCTGCTTTTTACACACTCCAGGTTATTCTGTTTAGAAATTTCCTTTCCCATATCCCTGATCAGAATTCTCTTAATCCTTCAAAGTCTATGGCAAATGCTATCCATTTCATGCAATCCCCAAAGTGAAATGATCTTTGCATTCCTCTGGGTCATCATAATGTTTTCTACTATCCTTTGGTGGCACTGGCAATGAAAATATGAGGATAATAATAATCACAATAACACAGCAGGTACAAGTGACTCAGAAGTTTTCACTGCTAGGCATTGTGCTAAGCACTTTATATGCCTTCACTTACATATCAGTGAATCAGGCATTGTAATTATCATTTTTGGAATAAGTAAATTGAGATCCAAGAAGGTTAAATAATTTGACTAGGACCACATGCTAATAAGCTATAGGACAAGGACACAAATGCTTGGGGGGGAAAGCCTATACTTTTTTCTTTAATACCAAAGATATTGTATGATAACAATTATATTTTTAGGAAAATTTATTTATGAGGAAGTTGGCATATTTTAAGTGTAAAATTCAATGATTTTAATAAGAATGTAAATATCACACCAATCAAAATATCAAATATTTCTATGACCCCAGAAAGTTCCTTTATGCGTCTTCTCACCAATTCCCTCCCCTACAATCAGAGTCAAGCATCTTTGTCATTTCTATGACCATAGATTAGTTTTGTCTGTTTTTTATTTGCTATAAACAAACTCATACACTATATACTATTTTGTGTCTGGTTTATTTCATTAAAAATAATTTTTCTGAAGAGTCATCCATGGTGTGGGTATCCATAGTTTATTCCGTTGTTTTTTTTTTTTTTTTTTAAATCAGAGAGTCATATTCCATTATATGAATGTAACAGATCTTTTCCATTCTCCTATTATAGATATTTGGGTTGTTTCCAGTCTTGGCTATTATGACTAAATCTGCTGTGGACATTCTTGTACAAGCCTTTTTGTGGACATGTGCTGGAAATTCCAAGGTGAAGAATTTATGGATCATGGTATAGGGATATGTTTATAAGACTGCCAAGCTGTTTTTCAAAGAAGTTGTATAATTGTACCCTCCAGCAATGGGTGAGAGTTGCTTCATATCTTTGCTAATATTTGGTGTTGTCATCTTTTTTATTTTAGCCATTTTGGTGAGCATGAAGAGGTCCACTGGCCAAAGCCTGTACTCTTAATCACTGCCTGATATTGCTGTGGCCCTTTTTCTACTTAACCCACAATACAGTTACTTTGATACATATCGGCCTCTCCCAGCAGATTGTAAGCATGTGCTGGGTGGGAATAGTGAAAGGAGTTCTTCTAAGGAAGAACACCACTTTTTACCTGACAATAACATAAAACTTAAGTCTTAAAACTTTCCTAAGGCAGAGTTATAGAAAAGGGAGAGTTCTAACACTTCTGATGATTAAACGTCAGTCCTAAGAGATCAGTCATGTTTTCAGAGGCTGCACTGTAAGACCACAAATAACAGTGACACTAATGTGTTTGGGTTACAGTTAGCAATCTGGGTGTTTAAGACACTTCAACCATTTGTTTAAGGTCAGCAGAGGTTAACAAGCCAGTAGTGAAAATAAACATAATTGTGTTTCATGAGGCTAAGTTCCCCCATTCAAATGGGGCAAGGACAAAGACGCATGTTCTAGAAGAAAGCAGTATATGTCAGGAGAGATGCATTGATACTCACTGTTGTGTTTGAAGATCCTTATGGTTGCACCTGAGAGTCGGGCCCCGAGTACGAGAGATGCATGGTTTAACTCATCACTTAAAATGAGGCATCCCTGTTCAGAACGCAAACACACAAAGCACAGGCCAATAAATAAAATTAAAGAAAAATAGCATGTGGAAATAGAACGACACTTCAAGACCTTTAACAGACATCCCTCAAACCCATTTTCATTTTAAAAGGCCAAGAGTTTTACCTGGTGTCTATATGGGTAAAATCCTGTAGACAATTAGCTGATGAACATGGGGATTATTTTAAGGGATTATATCTTTAATCATTTGCATTTGATTTTCATCAGAGAAGATCATTCAAGATCTTGGTTAAATGCCAGCTAGCATTTTCTAAAGAATTGATGTTTGGCAGGAAAATGGATATACTTTGGGTGGGTTGTGGATTTGCTGGGGTTCCTCAATCATGCGTTGGATTATTTGGGATATGGTGTTCTTGTTCTGGAGGGGAGGGGTCTTTTCTGCAGGGTCTTTCAAGCTCTTGTTTTCCTATTCTCATTCTCCTCTGTATTGACATCATTGTAGATCAAAGTATCAATGCTTTCCAGTTAAAAACTTTGCATTTGGAAAAGTATGGATGGCAATTCAGTCTGAGGCAAGTGAAAAAGATCAATCAAATTTACTTCTTATAAATTACAGTTGTAAATTTATTTTCCTTTTTTAATTTAAAACTTTCAAAACTATAAAATTGTTCCAGCATACAAAAAATGAAGAGACAAACTATGGTGGCCATTTGTTTTTGTGGCCACCCAGAAGCTTTGAGTTCTTGCTCATACTTTAGAAAGTTCACACATGAAGTGTTGTAAGTTTTTTGGGGAAGAGCCAACAATACTCTAGATGAGTATGTGTGTATTTATAATTTTTTGGTGGACATTTGAGAGTTACTTATAAACCTGATGATACCTCACCCCTAAATTCTTCAGCATGTACTTACTAAGAACAAGGATGTTCTCTGGCTTAATCACAATGCAATGATCACGCCCAAGAAAGCCAACATTTATGTAGTACTATCATCTAAGAGACAGCCCAAATTCATGTTTCCCCAACTGTCCTAATGATGTCAATGTCTTTTATAGATGTTTTCTTTACTTCTATTTTTTTTCAGTGCAGAATCCCATCAAAGATAATATGTTGCATTCAGTTGTCATGAGTCAGATTTTTTAAACCTAAATCTGATTATGGCACTGACTTAAACACAGCCAATGTCCCCATTTTCCTCAGAAAGAATTTCCAACACTCAAGGAGAACTACAAGGCTCTGTGCAATTTGGCACCTGCCTTCATCTCCAGTCTCCTTATCATCCACTACCCTATATTCTAGTTCTTCCAAAGCTCAGTGCTTTATGCATGGTGCTATCTCTTCCTTACCTTAAAGAAAAAAACTTAACAGACAAGTAACAGATTCAGTTCTCACGTCACACACTTTGCACGAGCATCTCAGCCTTTCTTAAGAAGAGCTTGGAAGCAACTCTTTTGCTTTTCTCCAGGTATGTGCATGCCTTTTCTGTGGCATTCATCCTATTTTATTTGGTGTATCGTTTCCCCCACCAGACTGTAAACTACATAAACTTACAAGGCACAGATATTGTTCATCTTTGTCCTGTATCTTGCCTTATATGAGGGCAAACTAGTTTCTCAACAAGTGATTTGTTAATGAATAAATGAGTGGCATGAGCAAAATGTTTTGTTCAAATAAATGCCCAATAAGTGTTTTCTGCATTGCACCTGGGGACTTGGGAACCTAAAAATTTAACTGTTTTTGCTAAACTATCATCAAAGTTGAGATGTGACCCACATCTAGGGCTTTAATTCTATAACTGAAATGTCATTATGAACAGATTTGCTGGACTAAGCTGTTATATTTATTTAAAAAGCTGGACATCCAGGGGCAATTGGATGACTCAGTTAGTTAAATGTTTGACTCTTAATTTCAACTCAGGTCATGATGCAGTTTGTGAGATCGAACCCCACATCTGTGCCATCAGCACAGAGAATGCTTGGGATTCTCTTTCTTTCCTCTCTCTCTCTGCCCCCACTGCACTCATTCTCTCACTCTCTCTCTCAAAATAAACATTAAAAAAAATAAAAAAAATAGAAAGCTGGACATCCAATCAGCTTTTCCTAAAAAAAAAGGACCTTCTCAGCCATACTTCTAATAGTACCTGCCCAGAGTTGTAATTCTTAGGCACACAGAAGAAGACAATTATGTTAACAAATTCTCACCTTTCCAACTAGTGCTGGGATATTCATTGAGTTAGTTGCAAATCCCATCCCAAAGACCATAGCTGCTTCTACATTCAGGAACTCAGCCACAAGGTTCTCCAACTCTTTGTGTTTATCCAAACTTCCTGCACAGGAAATGATAGGATGAGTCAGTTTTCCCTTCTCTCAACAAGATCGAAAACTCGAAACCCAGTGCATCACCAAAAGACATGTGTGAGAATGTATGTATATTTGTCACAGCCCCAATCAAGAAACAACCCAAATGTTCACATACTGCAGAATGAAGGAATTAAATGCCTTGTGGAGATATTTACAGAGCAGAATTAAACACAGGAAGGAACAATAGTGCCCCACACAACAAAATGAAAAGAATCTCACAAATATATTGTTGCGTGAAAGAAGTCTGACACTTACACATGCATACAGGCTGAATCCATTTACATAAAGTTTACAAACTGGGGTGCCTGGGGCACTCAGTCGGTTAAGTGTTCGACTTCGGCCTAGGTCAAGATCTTGCGGTTGCCGAGTTCAAGCCCTGCGTCAGGCTCTGTGCTGACAGACTGTGTTCAGAGATTGGAGCCTGTTTCAGATTCTGGGTCTCCCTCTCTCTCTCTGCCCCTCCCCCACTCACCCTCTCTCATTAGAAGTCAGGATAGTGGTTAATTTTGTTGGGAGCACGAGGAGACCTTTGAGATTCTCTAAATGTTGTGTTTCTAGATTTCGATGCTGGTTACATGGGTATGTTTGCTTTGTGAAAATCTAATACTTAACAAGTGGCATACTTTTATATAGAAATATTGATAATGCAATAAAACCTACAAAAAATACCACAATTTTTCTCTTCCCTCACCCTACATCCCTCAAGTGATTAATTAAATTGTAACGCTCCCAGGGGGTGCCCCACACTTAAATGCAAACAGATCCCATGACATCTATAGAGAGTAGTAAATCTAGTTATAAATTATTGAACCTTTGGAGTGTGCTAGATTTCAAAGGTTACCATTCAAGTTATCTCATTTAATCTTAAAAGCCCAATAATGCAGTTATCATTACTTTATAGATTAGAAAACCAAGGTGTAAAGAGGTCACAGATAAAAACCAACAGAGATATTCCAGTCTAACTCCAAAGTTCATGTTTTACCATTCTGCTATCTTTTATATGCTTATGCTCTGACTCCTTCTTATACTGAATCGCTCATGCCTTACTAAGAGTAAATGTTAATGATCCTCATATTTTTCTGTTTGCCGTCACTGTCCTAGATCTGCAGTGTCCAATATAGTAGTCACGAGCTACATGTGGTTAGTGCAATAGACTTTTAAATTGTACTTAATTTTAGTTAACTTTATTTAAACTTAAAAACTGAAGCATTGTAAAATATTTTCCACTGAACACAACTTTATTATCTGGGCAGGATTATATTCTACTTATTTCACTTTAACCAATGAAAATTTAGTGTCTGAACTGAGATGTCCTGTAAGAGTAAAATACACACTATTTTTTTAACGTTTAGTACAACAAAACAAAAACAATAACAAAAATAATGTAAAATGGTTCATAAATATTTTTATATTGATTACATGTTCAAATGATAATATTTTGGATATATTGGGTCAAACAAAACCCATAATGAAATTAAATTTACTTGTTTTTTTTAACTTTTTTTTTTAATGTGGCCACTAGAAGTTTTATTTCATTTTATTTCATTTATTTTTTAATTTTTAAAAATTAAAAAAATTTAATGTTTATTTATATTTCTGAGATAGAGAGACACAGAGCGCAAGCAGAGTGAGGGAATGCAAGAGAGAGAGAGGGAGACACAGAATCCGAAGCAGGCTCCAGGCTCTGAGCTATTAGCACAGAGCCCAACACCGGGCTCGAACTCATGGACCATGAGATCATGACCTGAGCTGAAGTCGGACACTTAACTGACTGAGCCATCCAGGTGCTCCTGGAAATTTTAAATTACATATATGTCTTGCATTATATTTTTATTGGACACTGCTGCTGGAGATGATTCATTGGACAAAACACAAAAATGTACAAGTGGAGGTACGTAATTTGCAACCACAGAACACAGAAGCAGATTTAACTCAGCTTTAAGTTAGAGGAATATTGTTAGCACATTCAGGATTACTTATAAACATGCTTTTTTCAACCTAAAGGTGAACATGTTTTACTATACAGAGTGTGCTATCAGAATTTTATTTAAATTGGTAAATTAGCTTGCTTCTTGTGCTAAAATGGTGAAGGGTTGAACTTGAGAAGGCATTGACTAGTGAGTTCAAAATTTTATTTTGCATTTAATATGAAAGAGCACATTTCATGTATCATCTTTGCCCTTCCTGAGAGGTCACACTGTCATACAACAGATGGCTGCTGGCCTTTCTTCTCAGTTCAGAATTCATTTATCCTCCCAAATGTCAGAAACCATAGTAAAACAAGTATTCTAGCAGAATCAATTTTACTCAAGCTTGGGGGGAGGGGAGTTAAAACTTAAATTGTTACTTAAAACTTTATTATCAAAGATACAGAGAAAAAAGGAATACTAAAATTTAAAGATGTGACATGGGCACATAATCACTCATTGTATTTGTTTTTACCTAACAGAGACTACATCCAAAGGGAATGACCCCACGATAGATAGTGACCAGGCCATTGGCCTGGGCATGACATCTTTGGGTTCTGGCCCAGCTCTTCTGCTAAATAACAGAACAGCCTCTGGCTAACTCTTCTGGAAGTTTCCAGAGAGGTTGGGAGAAGTACTGTTTTAGGCTTCCCTGATGTTGGGACTGTTTTTTTCCTCCACATAGAATGGTCTTCTTGCAGCTCCCACTCACTTTTTGACGTCCACCTAACATGATGTCTTTCCTCAGGTGCTGTTTTCTTTTTTTTTTTTTTTTTTAATGTTTTTATTTATTTTTGAGACAGAGAGAGACAGAGCATGAGCAGGGGAGGAGCAGAGAGAAAGGGAGACACAGAATCCGAAGTAGGCTCCAGGCTCTGAGCTGTCAGCACAGAGACCAACGCGGGGCTCAAACTCACAGACTGTGAGATCATGACCTGAGCCGAAGTCAGACGCTCAACCGACTGAGCTACCCAGGCGCCCCCTCAGGAGCTGTTTTCAACTTCTCCAGGCACACTTGGTGAGTTTCTTCTGAGATCACAAAAGCTTCATCACATAATGATTATAGCACTTATGAAGTTGAACTAAGAACATTCATGGGGCCATGTTCTCTACTACAGAAAGAGCCCTCAGCGTGCCAATACTGTGTGCAGGATGTTCATCTTGGCAACCATAGAGACTAGTGCAGAACTAACACACACTAGGTGCTTGTTGAGTAGCATGCAGACTTTTGATGGAGTATAAGGACAGAACTGAGCCCAGAGTAGGGGACTGCACATGGAAGAAGGTCAAGAAGCCATGTGATGCCAGGGCAACAAGGTGTCTAAGTAGTGAGCTCCACTTTGAAAGTACCCATACCTGAAGAAGTCCCTGGCAAGGATGAAAGGTGCCCAAACATTGCCAACTTGGTAAATTTCCCCATGAGCCTTTCCTTCCCAGAGACTTGGGTGACAACTGTGTCCTGGCCCAGTCACCCAGAAGTGATGAGTAGAAGTTCATGGTGACTCTCTGTGATGTCTTTGTCCACTTTCATCTTACCCAAATCTGCCATCCTAGGGCTTTATCTGTAACAGTTGCATCACCATAAGTCCTTAGGATTATGTGGAATGTATTGTAAGCAATCATACAGCCAACCAACTAATAAGAAGTGGGTGTGTCCAAGAACAACCTGAGAAATTGCCCTCTATGAGGTCTTTATCATTAGCCCTGGCTTAAGGAGAGGGAGAAGAGAGGAAATGCAGGTATCCATATTAGGTCTACAGATCCAGCCTTCTTCTGGATTTCCAGTGGTCAAGTGGATAGTAAACTAATTTTCAAATATACCAATTTCTATGACCAGACGTCTCACAGCTGAGGTATGAATTATGAGTGGTTTTGCACGTAGGAGCTTATCTTCATTTATAGAAAACAACAGTTCCCACCCCCAACCCACCTTATCATAGAATTTCTCTGTTTGTTGCTCCTGGCTCAAATTTCATAAACAGATATGAGAGAGTCTCAGGATTGCTAGACATTTTCTACTTCAGGAAGCCATGCTTCTCAAAGTTAGCAAAGCTGTCTGGGTGGGATGTGGTTCATTAAGGAATATTGAGAAGTATGGCTTATTTGTATTAATAGAGTGCTACTTTCCTCCTCCTGCTCTTCACACTGAAGAACTAAAAATGTAGGAAGACTTGGGGAAACAAAGCAGTCACAAAAACGTAACAAGCTTGCTTTTTGTAAATATTCAGGCTATACCCCAATTTGGGTGGAGGTGCCTGAGTCATGTCAAGCTGCAGTTGGTGGTCTGAGTGCTTGAGTGGTTCTAGAAATTATAGTCAACATTTTGTCTTTATTATGTAAATATGGACTTTTTTTTTTTTTAAATCCCAAGAAAGCATAGCTATAGTCCTAACCAAAGGTACAACTAAATCCACAGTAATTTTTACTTCTTTTTCTCTCTGACTTTGGTTTTGTTTCTGGTTTTCAGTCTCTGAAGGTCAACAACAGCTGCAAATTGGCTAGTGACAATGGATCTCCAAATTGCTACGTTGTGCATATATTGACATTTATTCTCATCCTGAAGGTTTATTTATCCAATGGGATACTGCAAACCTGCTTTGTGAATAAAAGAACAAATACAAACAGGATGTACCCTCTTCCCAACTCTCTCCATGGTATTTTCATGCGCCAAACACTGGGCTTAGCACCATCAGTCAAATCAATAAAAATTAGATGCAGGAGAAAGTATGGATATTATGTTTATAGACTGGATACTTCTGCTGGATTTTTATTGATACTGACTGGTTCATACTCTTTAGTCAGAACATAAAGACTGCTGGCCTTCAAACTGACACTGACTAATAATAGTAAAGGGTGTGGGTGTTATTAACAAGCCTGTTTCACCACCCATGTCTTCTGTGTGGCACACGTGAAGACTAGTTTTCAAATTGTGACTGTAGTCACTTTTTGTCCAAAATATCCTGTTTGTACATTGTTCTTTAGACTTGATCTAGGAGCAGACTGGCATTTGTCATGACAACCTGCCAGCGGGCTCATCTGGCTGTTCCAGTTGTGCCATGGATATCAGCCCACATCTGAGCCAGTTTGCTTGAACTGGGGACCTGAATGTGGGAAGTTAAGAGTAAACATTGACAAGGTCCTTGGTCTTCCTCAAGTTGATATCAGTGACTATAAAGGATACACATAGGTGCTGGTGTCAATGAAAGTTAATCTGTATCCTTAGTGTGTTTAGATGTAACAGGATTTTTTTTTGTGTGTCTAAATGAAATAAAAGAGACAAAACTTTGATATATGTTGATGTGCACTGGATTTGGAAATCTGAACAATTGCTAATAAATCTAGAGGACTCCTCTTCCCTACTGCTATGATGGCGAGTGCTCATCTACACAGCAAACATTTTATAGAGGGCCAGAGAGAAAATATTTTGACTTTGTGGGCCAGACGGTCTCTGTTATAACTATTCAGCTCTGCCATTATAAAGTGAAAGTGGTCATAGACAATACACAAAAGAATGGCTGTGGCTGTGTGCCAATAAAACTTTGATGGATACCGAAATTTGAATTCCATAAAATTTCACATGTTGCAAAATATTATTCTTATTTTTATTTTTTTTGACCACTTAAAATTGTACGAAGTGTTTGTGACCTGCAGGCAGTACGAAAACGGGGCAGCTGGAATAGTTGGGTGACCTTTGAGGTAGATGGTCTCTGATGTTAGCTATGAATAGTATGGGGTAGTGCCAAGAGCTCTTCAGTGGAATCCAGGAGAACTGGTGTCCAGTCTTGACTCCTCAGCCCACCAACTGCAGACACATTGATTGGCAGGTTATTAAAAAGCTCTAGGCTTCATGCATCGCATCGTATGCTATTTGTGTGGGTGGAGAGAGGGTGGAGGAACACGCACATATTCTGAAATTCCGAGTTTCAACTTTGTTCACTCATCCCAGGCATCGCCTTGCTGGAAAGTATTATACTTACATAAAATTATTGGGATATCTTGTTGAATTGTTATGCTCACTTGGCTCTGTTGAACCTACAAGGCCAAATCTGCACTTGGAGAAATATATCTGCTCGTTGCAATTTGGCTGTGCTGTAATTTCTGTCATTGTCAAGAGAGGGGCAATTACCTTGTCAGAACTATAACAGGTATCTGGAAATTACCAAAAGGCTTTCAGAAACCGAGATACGCTTTCATTTTCCTACTCCCAAACAATTCCCCTGAGAGTCTGTCTCCCGTTAAAAATACCCTTAAAGAAAAATAAAGAGGCTTAAGAGAAACACAATGAAATCTCATTAATCAGAATTTACAATAATTTGGTTGGAGAGGAGCTGGCACTGTTTATGAAGAAGGGTTTTGCTGTGTAAATTAAGAAGTTACAGCTAATTGATGTGGAGATGTTTATAGCTTATTTAATCAAATCCACTGCTTTAAAGCATGTTTATAGCATTGATTTGCATAAAATGGTATTAATTAAAATTCCTTTTTTTAAAAAAGAAAACAAGATCTCTACTTAGTAGCAATTTCTTAGAAACTGCTCAATCTCATAGGAACTTTAAGGCCATAAGATGATATTTATTTGAAATTGCTTTAATTCAGACATTTTGCAGATTCAGGTTGGCCCCTATTTCAATAGTTCAGGCTGGTTAGACTGTACGTTTCCTGGATCTAGACACAAATATTTGAGAAAGAAACACAGAAAGAGCCATGATAATTTGAATGAAATGATAGCAGACAATTTTCCAGGAAGATAAAGAGGGAGAAAAATTATCGAACGATTTAGGATCATGTTCTCAAACTGAGAAATAGAAATTTCAGCAAATTGGTACATTACAACTAACATGAATATCACACCCGAAGCTTGAACATGGAAAATAATTTCCTGTTCTATCCAGTCGCATCGTTTCCTAACTTAATATGTCCCTTCTGATGTTTTTAAGATGAAGCTGTTTGAAGGCTACTTCTTAAAATTCCAATTATGACTTGAGTGAATAGTCTGCACTAGGCAGTTTTGAGGTATGTTTACTATTCAGGTTTCCCTGATGAGCTGAATCAAGGCTTTCCTTTTCAAAGGAAGAGAAGTCTCTAAGTAGAGATGAGCTTTGCTTGAAGCAGAGTTAGTCTTGCCACAATTTCATGAGTGTGTTTTCTTAGAAGTGAACTTCTGACCAACAGTTGCCAGCAGCACAAAGGGCTTATAGAGGGTATGTATTCAAATCATATACTGTTATTACACATTTGCTCTTACCCAGGAAAAGAAAGAGAGAGAAACAAAACACCCTTATAGGATAAAAGTGGGGGAGGGGGGAAGAAAGGAAACAAAAGTTTCTCTTTCCTTTGCCTGAATTTAACGTTTCCTGGATTTGGACATTTAGACCAGCAATGTGTGGCAGGATGCACTCAGACATCAAAACCAACTTGCTTCTCTGATTTTCTGGCTTGCCTCTTACCTACTTTACAGTTTTTATTTATACGCCTCTGCTCCCAGGCATATGTGGTATTCACTCCACATAAAGTAAAACACCATTGCCTTTTTGGAAAACGTTTGACTAATTTGGTCAAGAAAGGCGGCCATGCAACATAGTTTCCAGTGGTTCCCAAAGTTTAGTCCCTAGAGCAGTAGCATCAACATCACCTGGGAAGTCATTAGAAATGTGAGATCTTGGGTTCTATTCCAGCCCAGCTGAACCAGAAACTATAGGTGGGGCCAACAACCTGTGTTTTTCCAAGCCCTGCAGGTAATTCTGATGTGAGCTGAAGTTTGAGAGCCAGTGGTTTAAGCTCAAGAATCCACATAGCCTGTGGCGGGGTCCTTTCAGTAGACCGGAAAATTTGGTCTGATTTAGTGGGCACGTCTTGGAAGTGTCAGAATTATTTTCATAAGTCTGTGCCTTCATTTTAGACTCTTGTTGACTTTTAAGGAAATAACTGACCTGAGAAATATGAGATCATTGTGGAAGAATCAGAAATTAAATACAAAATACAGTATAACCATCTGTATCATGCAAATATTCAAGTAAAATATATTTTTAAAAATGTACTCATGATATACATACTGTTATAAAACTTGTTTAATTCTCTTAACAATCTATTTTCCATTTTACAGAGGAGAAAACTGAAGGCCAGGAAGGCACAGAGTTTATCTCAAGCCCTAGCAAGTCAAAGGGGAAAACTAAAATTTGAACCGAAGCAAACTAAACCCAGAGCCTCTGCTCTCAATCATGGTGCTAAGAAATTACATTTATAATATTTACATGGTTAAATAACATTATGGTAACCAGACCTACCAAGTATATTTAATCAATTTTCTATTGTTGGAAATTCACTTATTTTTCCCAGTTTTTACTATTATTCAACATATCGCACTGATTATTCTTGATCATACATCTTTGAGCACTTATTCAAAAAATTTAAGGCAAAATTTCTCAAAATGAAATTGCTGAGTTACATGGCTTTCTATTGATACATTTTCAAATTGCCTTTCAATATACTCTATCAACAGTTTATAAGAGTGCCATTTACTCCTTTGAAACTATGGGATTTTTTTTTAAACTTTTGCCAATCAGGCAAAAAATGTCTTAAACATTCTTTGATTATTGGGGCAGAGTATTTCCACAGGTTCATTGGCCATTTACCTTTCTTTCTTTCTCTTTCTTCCTTTCTTTCTTGCTTGCTTGCTTTTAATTGCCTATTTGTGTACTGGATCTACTTCTTAAAGTAAGATTTTCATTACACTGTACAAACACTAAACATATACATTATACATACACTATAACATACATATAGAAAAGGAAACAAATTGGGGCGCCTGGGTGGTGCAGCCTGTTAAGCAACCGACTCTAGATTTCAGCTCAGGTGATGATCTCATGGTTTGTGAGTTCAATCCCCACGTTGGGCTGGGTGCTGACAGCATGGAGCCTGCTTGGGATTCTCTCTTTCCCTCTCTCTCTGCCCCTCCCCTGTTCACGCATACACTGTCTCTCTCTCACTCTCAAAAGAAATAAACTTAAAAAAAAGAAAAGGAAACAAATTGTAATTATAGAACCCTATGAAGTTTCAAAAAGTGAACACACGTATTAACTGCATCAAGATAAAAAAAAAACAATATAGACAGCACCTAAGAAGTCCCTTTATGCCCCCTTCTAGTCACCATCTATTTCTCTTGAAAGGTAATTACTACCGTATGCATTCTCAGCAGGGATGTTGTTACTCCCAACAGTGACAACCTATTCTTGGAGGGAGGGCAGATAACTTACTCTGTGTATAAGGTACAGATATCCATGACCTCATTAAACAGGTGGTTATTATATATGCAATGTTCAAATACCATGAGAAGCAGTGATAAAGAACAAAAGATGGAGAAACATCACGCTATCCTGACTGTAAAGTTTTGCTCTTTTGCACATTGTCAAAATCTTGGCCCACTTCTTCTAATTTTGTTGTTTGACTTTTAACTTCGCAGACATGACTTTTACGTACAGGAGTTTAAATGCTTCATTTTGTTGGCTCTTCTCCCTTATGATTTCTGGGAGTGCTTTCTCCGGTTCTCCTGAGCATGAGAACACAGTAGACAACTATCTGAATCAGGCTTGACAAATCTGAAGGGCAAGTAGTTGTGCCTAGAGGTTGGGCTGGGAACAAGCTTCCTTTCCTCTAACAGGGAAAAGTACCTGTTTTCCATGGACATGGGTGGCCTGTGTTGCATGGTGTCAGTCTGGGAGTCATTTAAAATGGATCCCTCCCTCTAAGAGGACATTCTTCTGGGTAAGGTGAATTAGGTGAGGTGAATTCTGCTGGACGTTATTATGGGTAGAACTGAAATATGATCAAGTGACAAGCTACGGAAGAGGCTGCTATGGTCTGAATGTTTGTGTCTCCCCCAAATTTATATTGGAAACCTAATGCCCAAAGTGATGGTGGTAATAGGTGAGGCCTTTGGGAAGTGATTAGGTCAGAAAGATGAAGCCCTCCATAAATAGGATCGGTGTTCTTATAAAAGAGGTCCCAGACAGTTGGTTCATCCCTTCCACTACGTGAGGATATAACCAAAAGTTTGCAACATGGAAGAGTGCCCTCACTTGACCATGCTGGCAGTCTCTAGAATGGTGAGCAATGAACTTTATTGTTTATGAGTCACATAGTCTGTGATATTTTGTTATAGCAGCTTGATTGGACTAAGACAGAGGCATTGCACATATCAGAGGAGCTACAGCCTGATAGTCCTAGCAGGGCCCTTACCAAGGAAAGCAGAAAAGTACATTTTGTATTTGAATTGTTGGAGTCCTTTTCCTGTGTTTATTTGTTCATTTATTCATCACCTCACTTATTCAGTTTTGACTTTATTTATGTAGTTATTTCTGGTGGTGGTGGTCGTTCTTATTTTTTATATTTCAATCTCAAATGCATTTGCAATTTACACAAGTGTAATTTACTTAGATATAATACATGAAGTAGAAATCTAACTTATTTCCTTATATGATCAGCCATTTATCATGACACTAATTATGACATAATTGGTCCTTTTCCAACTGATATGAAAAATCGTTCTTTTAATTTTTTTTTTTTTTTTTTGAGATAGAGTATGGGAGCAGGGGAGAGGGGCAAAGGGAGAGAAAAAGAGAGAATTTTTTTTTTTAACGTTTATTTATTTTGGAGATAGAGAGACAGACTGGGGGAGGGGCAGAGAGAGAGAGGGAGACACAGAATCCGAAGCAGGCTCTAGACTCTGAGCCTGTCAGCACAGAGCCCGACGTGGGACTCCAACCCACAAAGCGCAGGATCATGACCTGGGCCGAAGTCAGACACTCAACCGACTGAGCCACCCAGGTGCCCCCAAAAAGAGAGAATCTTAAGCAGGCTCCATGCTCAGCACGGAGCTCGATCAATACAGGGCTTGATCCCATGACCCTAGGATCATGACCTGAGCCAAAATCAAGAGTTGGATGCTCAAAGGACTGAGCCACCCAGGTGTCCCAAAGTTGTTTTTATTGTCTACAAATAAGTGTGCCAAGTGTGCCTGTCTCTAGACTTCCACTTCCACTCCCGACCTCCTCACCCTGTCCATTAATGTCATTAGGAATGTGTTCAGTTTACATACTCATTTGGTGAAGAACTGATATAGAAGTATAACACTGAGGGGTTCCTGGGTGGCTCAGTCGGTTGAGCGTCTGACTCTTGGTTTCAGCTCAGGCCATGATCTCACACTTTGTGAGATCAAGGCCCGGATGGGTCTCTGCACTGACCGCGTGGAGCCTGCTTGGGATTCTCTTCCTCTCTCTCTGCCCCTCCCCTGCTCATGTGCTCACACGGACACGCTCTCTCTCTTTCTAAATAAATAAACAAACAAACAAACATTTAAAAACAAGTATAACACTGAGTCATTACCTTCTAGGATATGTTATCTCTAATTTTTTCAAGTCTTCTTTTAAGTTTTTTACAAAATTTTTACAGTTTTCTTCAAATAGTTTCTAGACATTTTGAACATAAGTTTATTCCCTAGGTGTTTGCTAGTTTTGTTCATACTTATGAATAGTATAATTTCTCTAATATATCTTCTTACTGATTATTGATTATTGACTTTATTAATTTTATTTTATTATTAAAATTTTTTTATTGTTTATTTATTTTTCAGAGAGAGACAGCATGAGCAGGGTAGGGACAGAGAGAGAGGGAGACACAGAATCTGAAGTAGGCTAAAGGCCTTGAGCTGTCAGCACAGAGCCCGACATGGGGCTCGAACTCACGAAGCGCATGATCATGACCTGAGGACAAGTTGGATGCTTAACCAACTGCATCACCCAGCCGTCCCAGATACTTATTATTTCTAATAATTTTTTTGCTATTTAAATATGTAAAATGGAAGAAAGTAGACCAAAACTCTGTCCCTCCTTCTCAGCTCCCTCTTATCTCTGTGGTGGCCCCAAGACAGAGCCCCTCCAGAGGTCCCCTTTGCTCCTCACAGATCACAGCTTGAAAACCAGAGAAGTGAACAATCAGATCATCTAGCAATAATGGTTAATTTACCTCTTATTATACCTATACTTCTTCTTCTCTCACATGATGGTCATTCAATAAATATTTATTGACTTAAAGAATGAAAAGTGAATGAATATTATGTTGTCTAGTACTTCCAAATATTAAAGATGGTAAAACACATCTTCATCTTTTTTCTGACTTTAAAGTGGAAGCTTCTAGTGTCTCATCATGAAATGTAGTTCAGTTTCTTTGTTTGAAGTAGTTATTTTTTTATTGCATTCTAGAATCTCCTATTTTTATTCTATTAAAATTTGTGTAAGGAATATTATAAATGCTTAGTGATATCTATCAAGATAATTGTGTTTTCTTCTTGGATCTTCCTTTTTTTAAAAAAAATGTTTATTTTATTTATCTTGAGAGAGAGAGCAGGAGATAGGAAAAGAGAGGGAGAGAGAGAATCCCAAGTGGGTTCCACATTGTCAGTGCAGAGTCCAACACAGGGCTCAAACTCACAAACCATAAGATCATGACTTGAGCTGAAATCAAGAGGGACGCTTAACCAACTGAGCCACCCAGGGGCCCCTTTGGATCTTTCAATATCATGAATTGCTTTATTATTGGGCTAATGATCCTCATAGTCCCTGAAGGGGCTTGATCCTAGCATCTTTATCCTAGCATCTTGTTATTTGAATACACTGTTGGATTTGCAATGTCAGTTGCTTACATTTTTTTTTTTTTTTACTAAGTAATACCGCCTTCAATTTTCCTTTTATTAAATGCTTGTTTGTCAGATTTTGTTCAGTGGTCATCAACTCTGGTTGCTGCTCATCAAAATCACTTCTAGTGACTTATTAAAATACAATGCCTTAGTCCAATAGAAACTGTCCTTCTCTAATTTGTAAGTTTCTGTTTTTATTTTTAATAATTCAATACTTCTGTTTTCCTTTTATTCCTTACTGCATGAGTAGCTTATTTTACTAGCTTCAATCTTTCTTCTTAAAGAAAAAGCTGGACCCTATGGTGTTCTCATAGTTGTTAGTTGCATGTTTAAAGCAATGTAAATGTAAGTTCATTTCCCTTTTGATTCAAGAACCTTTTAGGAAAGGGCTTTAAAATCTTCCAGAGGTTTTAAAACAAGGAATTGTTTCTAATTTTGTTATTTATTTTTAGCTTTATTTCACTGTGATCCAAGAATGTGACCTCTGTAGATTCTATGTTTTGGAATTTAAAGAGGTTTTCTTTGTTGCATAAAATACAGTAAATTTTTGTGAAAATTCAGTAACTAGAAAGATGAATTATGCTGGTAATATGTTTTAGGGCTCATAATTAATATATAAATATTAAATGAAGCTCAATAGTTAAATTGTTAGTGTCCTTTATGTTTTATATCTTCCTTCCTTTCCCCCTGCCTTCCTTTCTTCTCCCTCCCTCCCTCCCTCCCTCCTTCTCTCTCTCCCTCCCTCCCTTCCTTCCTCCTTTACTTTTCAAGGACTGGGAGGTACTTTGTGGTCTCCTATCACTATTTTATTTTTCTTTCTTTTGTTTCTAATAAGCCTGTGGAATGTTAAATTGACCCACATGACTTTCAAAGCCTCTCATAGTTCATTATTTTAATTTCCAGGTGTACAGAAAAATAGTGTTACTTGATTCATAGAGGACTTAGGAGTTGTATCTGTCTTCATTATGGGCTCTCCACATCATTTTTATAAGGTGAGTCTCTTATTGTGTTTAATGGCTAATAACTTTAAGCTAATCTTCTGCTTTCCTTTTTGTTTCCATTTGTGCCACACGTTACGTTGTTTGTCTATTTTTTAAAGTTTAGCTTCTTTACTCTTCAGCTTAATTCAAATGAAAGAAGAATGAGCAATTATACAATTACTTTCCCCCAGGGGCTGCTGCATTACATTTTCACTGTCGAACCAATACAGGCAGACAAACATCTTCCACATACAGAAAAATTAAATAGTTCTTTCAGATAAAGATATTCAAAGATCAAATGCGGGGATACCTTGCATAAGGGAGATATTATTGATCATTGGTTGATGTTAATCCTCAGACATCATGAACAATTTGTACACGATTCTCAATCCCAGTACTGAAAATCTAAATGTAAACAGTTATTCAGGTGACTTTCCAGCTAAAAATCTGGAGGCAAACCACCTTAAAAAAAGGATATTGAGCAGCAGTATCTTCAACTTTTGAGAAGCGGTTCAGTTTAGAGTTTGCAATAACACACCAAAATCAAAAATTTCTAATCTTTCATGACATGTTAACAAAATTCTTGGGAATAACTAGGCTGTAATTACCAAAGATATGGTATCTGGCACACAGTTTGAAGTAGACTGCCCGGATCAAGGAGAATTCCAACCAAAACAAAAAACAAAAAACAAACAAACAAAAAAACCCCATCCATGAATATAGAAGAGAAGAATTAAAAATGTGTCTGGCATTTTAAATGCTTGATTGGGACTCCAACTTGCCATGTCACTCTGCTTCCTATTTAGGATATTTAAAAAATGCACCCTTCCCCTCATCAGCCTAGATGGAAGGTTAAATTGACCACAAGACAGTCAAAGACTCCCTTAATTCTGCGTGCCACGATTGTTTCGTTGTACATGACACTAAACAGCAGCGTCATTTCACCTCTTAAAAACAGCATTTGCAATTGTGTACATATGAGTCTGGAAATATTTCATTACTTATCGTTACTTGCAGCTCGGTGTATTTCAGGCTGAGTTCTAATATTTGCAGGTGCAGATCGGGCAAACAACCTTACTCCTGGGCTCTCTCTTTGTTGCCCTTTTTACTGACTGGACCTCCCTCTTGGGCACTGAGTGCATTGGTGGTGGGTGCAGCAGGCAGGTGAGAGGCAAGTGTCTGGCTAAGATCTATCTAATTTTCATCCTTTGGAAGAACTTTTTTATTATTTTTTTTTTAACATTTATTTATTATTGAGAACAGAGACACAGAGCATGTGCATGGGAGGGGCAGAGAGAGGAGGAGACATAGAATCCGAAGCAGGCTCCAGGCTCTGAACTATCAGCACAGAGCCCGACGCGGGGCCTGAACTCACAAGCCGCGAGATCATGACCTGAGCCGAAGTCAGATGCTTAACCAACTGAGCCACCCAGGTGCCCCTGGAAGAACTTTAACTTACGTGTATTTGTTTTTATTACAGCACATAGTTGAGTTTGGGTTTTTGGCCAAATCTCAGTTGTTTGCTTTCATTGGGCAAATATGGTCTTCTTAACATATTTTTGGCCAAAATACCATGTGTGGTCTTCTATCCTTTCACAATGCTTCAAATACTTCCTCTTGATTTCGTTTTTGTTCACTTTTCTATTTTGTAAAATGATTCTGTGTGCTTTCCCCCTTGAATATCGGAAACTATTTTTAAAAGCTCTGGGGAAGTACTCTTAAGTGATTAAATGTTCCTAAACTTTTACTTTGGGTTCCTTAAGAAGTATTTTTGGTTACTAAACTGGTAAGCCTCTTTGGTCCCAAATTTTCATTGATAATCCACTGGCACTGTTAACCATTCTCTTAAGACTAGATAGACTATGTTGTCCAAAAGTTATTTGCATTTCTTGAAATAAATGGTATTCAACATTACACTACTACATTCTTGCGTGTTATGCTAAGGTTACTGTTTATGTTGCAGAATACTTTCAAAGGTACCCTGTTTATTTATTTATTTTTTGACTGCTCATATCCATCCTCGTTATCAGTTCTTCCTTTTGCCTAAAATTAGTGTGGGTGGCTTCTATTTTGCTCTCTCACTGTTTCCTTGAAAATTGTTAAAATCTTCTTCCCAGAGCTCAAGCTGGAGACTAAGTGAAGCAAATAAAAGCCCAGTGATTCAGAAGGCTGAGTAAAGAGAGAAAAAACTTAGTCTGCAGGCAGTCCAAACTGGGATCTTCATCTCTGACTGGCTTCTCTGGGCTCCGTGACTCTGCAGAAGCAGGGACTCCTATTCCGTATCTGGCCTCCTACAGGACACAAACCATTGCCCGTGTCAGGCTGCCTCCTGTTAGCTTCTGCTGGCTGTGATTGGAAAGTGTTCTGTCTCAAATGTGTTTTCTGTCTGGTTCTTTAACAGTCCCAGTGCTGGGTGTCTCTAGCACCAGAGAAAACATCCCCAAAGCTTACTGACTCCATGCCTCTTAGGATTGGGGGTATTCTTCCAGTCTCTGCCTACCCCCGCCAAATGGGCGACCCAGTTCTGCTAAGTGATTGACGTAGAAACTTCCTCTATACTCTGCTTATGGCTCTTGCCTCAAATGAAGATAAATAAGATGCCTTTATTAAAAAATCTGGGCAAACACTTATAAACTCTGGATCTTTAGCTAAATGTTTATTGAATGGATGGATTAAAAGGTTACTTTGTTTAACTTGAATTGTTCTTTGTTGCATGGGTCTGAATAATTACATGTTTTTAATGCCCTTCTGTCAACTGGTTATCTAAGAGGGGCACATGGCTCATTTTCCATTAATGGTAAATTCCTTTTTAGTAGATTTACCTTGGATTCTTAGGCTGGCCTGAAATTGACCTGGGGAACCCTGCATACATTATTCTGGATGGGAAACTGCTGCTATAGAAGCTGAGCTGGACTGGGAGGTAGTATAGTCAATAAGCCACTAGGGGCACATTATTCAGTCACTATGATCCTGTTTCCTCCTCTAGAAGATGAAATAACATCACCCGTGCCACCTCCTAGAGCAGAGAACTTTTGTGAAGAATAAATGAGATGATATAGAAGAAAACAATGTGTCAGAAATATGGCAAGACACTCTAGAGGGGCAAGCCTGCATCGCTTTTTCCCCCTGAGGTGGAAAGGGCCAGAAGTTTCCTTCTCACAGATTTCACTCCTTTGAATAAGAGAAAAAATGTTTCAGCTAAGAGAGAAACAAATAGGCAGACAACTTGGCCAATTCAATCCCTCCTTTTATAAAGCTTATGTTTTAGCAGCAGCGATGGGCAATATCCAAATACAAAAGCAAGATCAGTGATGGACATCATTAAGAAAAGTGGAAGGAAGAGCAAAATCTAAATGAAAAGTTGCTCAATGGATATACAACTTTAGTCATGAAAGAAGAATAAGTTCTAGAGATCTACTGTACAACTTAGTGCCTATAATTAACAATACTGCATAGTGCTCCATAAAAATTTATTGAAAGTGTGGATCTCATGTTAAATGTTCTTACCATAAGAAGTGGGGACACAAAAAACTTTCTGAGGTGATGGATATGTTTATTACCTTGGTTGTGGTGATGTTTTCAGGGTATCTATGTATCCAAACCCATCAAATTGTATACATTAAATAAGTATAGTTTTAAAAGTATCAATTATACTTCACTAAAGCTGTTTAAAAAAAAATAAAAGTGGGAGAAAAGACCCAGAAAAGGACCAGATGGAAGGGGCACCATAGTGTTATTTTAGATAATGTGGTCAGGAAAGATCCATTTTTATTTATTCTGGAGAATTAAAACCTATAATTAATAAATTGCCTGTCAAGAGCATAATGCTTGAAATTTCCAAAAAGGACTTCAGATACTTTTTTCTTTTTGCATTTTATAACAGCTTTTTGAGATACACAATCTAGGTATGATTCAAGTTCAAGAAGTTATGACAAGGAATCTGAGACCCAACTGGACAAACTTTCAAAACAGTGAACATACATACCCATTTCATGTCTGGTGCTGGCCACACCTAAGCCATATTGCTCTAAAACATCCTTTACCGTCTTCATAGATTCATCATAACTGGCAGCCAGGCCAAGGAAGTTATATGAGCCCATGTTGATCACATCTTTAATGATTCTTCCAGTAAACCTGCAGAGAGAAGAGCACAAAGGGCATTCTCATTTCACATCATCTAGTGTTCCATAAAAGACTTTTACAAGGAGATCTTGGGTCTGGGCCAAATCATATATTTTCTTTTTCCTTTCTGACATGCACTGCTGTCGACACAAAAGGGTCCACCCTTCGAGGACAGTAACCCCATATTGAAGCTGGGCAAAGCATTGGAAAAAGGTATCCCAAGTCATGGAATATTACTCGGCCCTGATTTTCCTTGGGCACTTGCTTCTGTGACACCTGTGCTCTTGTTTACATTCCGGCAAGAACTTTCTAAGTGAGAAAGAGCCATGGTCATCACTGTCTCCTTCAGCAAGAAGTAGGGGTGGGGTATAATCTGTCAATAAAGCTGAAGAGGCTCTTCCTGGCTGGTTCTGTGTGTCCTGCACCTTCTGACACAGGCTTTACTTTAATTGTAATATAAAACAGCAACCTTGGCAACTGAATTACTATGACTGCCCCAATGGCATTATGAGGGCTTGCAAAGGGCTCCATGATGGAAGACCAGTGGCTTCCATGATTTGGCTTTTATCAGATCTGTAATCTGGGGCCCCCTCCAGGATTTCCTGGAAAGTAATTCCTTCAACTAAGCCCCTCCAGAAGGCTGTCTCACCGAAATGTCCAGTTGTAGTCGTCTGACACCCTCTCCATCACGTCGAACAGAGCCGACGGGGCGCTGCAGATGGGCCGGTTCCAGTTGTCTCTGATTCTCATGTACAGGTTCCGCGTGTAAAAGTTCTCAAAGTTTTGATAAAGTGGCACAAAATCCTGTTGTAACAGAGGCAGAAGTTTACCTTTGGTCTCCCGCTTTTTGTACTTTATTTGCATTGGAAGGCTGGAAGAGCCATGCAAATCCTCCATCTGCAAATAGTTTTTGAGCAACGGCCTATCAGTAAGGGGACAGACAGGTGGGTCCACAAATAACTCTGTGAGGCCTCTATTCCCAAAGAGCTTACATTTGAGTGGGAAGAAGTAAAAAAAAAGTGACACATAAAGGTAGCAAAGGTGACAGTGCAATACAAGTCCCAAAATGAGTGGTGGAAACAATGAACCCTGCAGGATTCCATCTGAAAAGTAACAATAGATGTTTATGTCAAAGGAGTTTAGTTGGAAAAAAGCAGTCAGAGGATAATTCAGTATTAACTTTTTTGAACATGAATATCCCACTCATGTTTTCAGAAATGTGGGTGAACTTGACCTTGGACCTATCGGCACAACTCTTGGCAGTTGGCTGGCTGTCATATAGCCGAGGGCCTAGAAACCTAGTTGATGAGCGTGTGGGGGCACCTGGATTCTCCACAGTCAAAGTAATAGCACTGTTTTATTGTATAAAAAGTTATCCATGCATGAGGGGTTTGCAATCTGGCTGAGGCTTAAAGCAAGACATATCTAACTTTTGGTCATCTAACTCCTAATAGTACAAAGCAGAAAATACAAACTTTGGTCTAAGCCAAGTACTTCGGGCATTTGTAAGATTAGATCAAGAGAGAGTCACATCTTGCTGGAGGAATGAAAGTAGCTTTATGTAGGAGAGGTCTTGGAGCTGGGCACTGAAGGTGGAGTGAGATTGCTTGGGCAGGGATGCTAGGAAAGGGCACTCAGGATGAATGGATCTGTGCTGGAAATGTAGTGTGTATTTGAGAAAAATGAGGAAAAATAAAACATGAGACAGAACTTGTCACTCTGATCAGAACCTATAATGGCTCTCACCTCATTCAGAGTCAAAGCCAAGGTCCTGAGGGGTCTGCTCCCTGTTACCTTCCCGATCCCATCTGCTTACTCTTCCCTGTGCTATGTTAAGGCTGCAATATCCCGTTGGGCACAGAAAGTGGGAACTCAAGTGTCTAGATGAAGAACTCACACATTATCCTGGAGGCAATGGGGAAGCGCTGAATAACTGGGAGGAGTTTTCTTATTCTCCCATTCTCTTTGAGTTCTTCACTCTCCTTCCCTTAATGGAATAGAGCTGATATCCTGAGGGAACAAGGGGGACCAAGGGTAAGGCTTTGTGGAAGACCTTCTTGTGCTACTGGTTTGGTCTACTCATCTCCTGATCTGGTCCATTCCAGAGGAAAATATATAGAATCTGCAGGTTTTGGTGGCTGGTGGTTGCATCCAAGCCACAGTCTTTTTTGTGACATCATTAGGTTTTCAGTGGCAATGGCATCATTGCTGGGGGGAAATTGTGATTATCTATAAGAAAGAATGTTTATAACCACATACTGGGGGACTATCTGTTGCATGTAAATTTGGAGGATGAAAAGGCAACTCTACTGGTTACATTTGTAAGTTGAAAATCTCATACCAAATGCATTTGTCCCCAAGTAGCTAAGTATCCTGATAGAGGTTATAATAATTATACCCTTTTATGGTCTAACAGGGAAATGAACATATTTTTGAGAGAAAAGGAGATTATGCAATTTCAGAAAAATCTTTTCCAAATGATTTCCTCTTTTTTTTTTTTCCAAACTGTTTACTGATTTATGGATTACTCCATATCCCTAAATGGATTACTCTATATCCCACAAATGTTATTTGTGTCCTCCTCTTTCTAGCTTTTATTTCTTATTTGAAATGACATCATATAAATTCATACTATCATGAGAAAAGAGAGATGTAGGTCTGTAAGTACTATTTTTGGACTCTGGATGGAATTATAGTTTTAGATTTTTTTTTGAGAAATCTTAGTCAAAATAAAATAAACAGCTGGTTCAGGAAAACACTTGGTTTTAGGTAGGAAAAAACCCAAATATTATGTCTACAATATTTTTTTAATATATATTTTTTTATTTTTGAGAAAGAGTGTAAGTGGGGGAGAGGGGCAGAAGGAGAGAGCGGAAAATCCAAGCAGGCTCCATGCTCAGTGCAGAGTCTGATATAGGGCTCAATTCCATGACCCTGGGGTCATGACCTGAGCTGAAATCTAGAGTCAAACTCTCAACCAACTGAGCCACCCTATGTCTACAATATTAAAACACAATTAATTTCAATGTAGAACCACAAGATGATAGAACCACATGTAGAACCACATGATACCAGGGCAGAGGGGACACAGAAATCATAGAGTTCAAATACCCATTAGACATGGGAGGAAAACAGACCCAGCAAGGTGAGTGACTTGAATTCTGGCCAGCCTCTGGCTTCAGTCACTTTGTCAGGAGTCACTTCAGAGTGACTTCAGGCTGGCATCTGCCCCACTTGGCCAAGCTTCCCTCCAAAACATCAGTGGTAACAAAAACCATAACACACAAAATGGAAAGCTAGAGCCAACAGATTGCCAGACCATGGAGGAATGTCCACTCATCATAAGCAACTTGGCATCAACTTGAGGAAACAACCTAGGGCTTTTCATCATTGATGCCTCATAGATGTATGCCATCATAACCCCTTGAGGGAAGGTGGGAAAACACTCCATGCTGTCCAAACTTTCTGACTCCTTGCTCGGAGATCCAGATTTTCCACCTATGAGGAAATAAGCAGTCAGCTTTCTATTGAGATAAGTGCTCTGAGGGCAACATACAGGGATTCTAACTTATTCTGTGGGATCGGAGAAGACTTTTTATCTAGTAGGAATCATCTTCACATTCAGTAGGATTTTTTATAAATTAAGTACTTGAAACTTTTCTGCCAAAGGTATGGGCCAGTTTTTTAACCATGTAGAGCCATTTCGTTGTGAGTAGTGTGAGTGCTAACCCAGATCTGAAACACAAGCTCGGCAGTCTATGTGTCCCTGAGAGGGAACTGCTTAGAATTCAAGGTCTGGTTCAAGGAAGAATTGCCTTCTTTTGCAGCTTTGTCCTGTTCTTTCTCTGCACCTGTGAGGCTTCCTGCCTCTGCATGGGTGTATTTTCACCCCACCCCATTCCTTTGAGTACCAGTGAGGTTTCTTCAGGAGCAGTCAACACCTTCCTAAGGTCAATGTCCTCTAATCTCAGATAAGCCTCCCACAGCATTTTCGCTCTACCAGAAAATGAAACTGGACTAGATATTGCAAAAACAGGAGCATTGCAAGATATCTTTATCTATCTGTAGATTCAACTTGTCACTTGGCCTACTCACTACCTTTATTTTTCCTCCTGACACAAATGGCTAGATGTGAGAGTGAAATTTGGGCCATAAGAACACAATTGTTTTGGGGGTGTGGAGTGTAGGAGGGTTGAGCAAAATCCAAAAATGCAGGCACAAAAATGTCTTTTGTTTCTACTGCAATATGGCAATCTTTCTTTTTCCACCTTTAAGCTAGTGGGATACTTTATAATTTTCCAAGTGTTATACATATTTCTATCCAACTTTTATAGACGAATCAATGGAAAGTCAGAAAATATGTAAGGAGTCATGAGTTTAATTCCCCAAAACATTTTCTGTAATAATTGAGCATGTACCTCAACAAAACAAACAGAAGGAAATAACTAAGAAGGAAGCCAAATAATGCCAGGAAAAGTAGTAAGAAAGTGATGGAATATAGTTTAGCCCGAGTAGTTTTGTATATGCAGTATAGAGAAACAGAACCTAAAAATTAACAAATAAATGATAACTTGGAAAGTGGGTATGTGGGAGAAAGAAACATTATTAAATTCTTCACCTGGTCAGTGGAAGACTCTAGTTAGTGAATAACTATCTAAATTCTAAATATATGTGTTAAAAATTCAAAGAGAACCATTAAAAACTGGTAGGGAGAAATACTATATACAACTCCCTAACAGCGATGAGAAGAAAAAAATGTACAACAAAGAAAATTCAGTCAAATGTATCAAAGGTATGAAAGGAAAAGTATTTAAAATTAAAAAAAACCCAGAAAATGTAAATGTTAAATATAGAGATGGCAGGAATAAGTTTAAACACATGAGTAATTAAAGTATTAGGTTTAACCACAAGGAGTTGCCAATGTCTGTTTTTAAACTACAAAAACAGCAGTTTCCTATGGTTCAAGAAAGTAATTGCTCATAGCTTATATTATTATTTTTTTAAACACAGAAGTTTTCACATGTGTTTTAAAATAAAACTATATGCTGCTTATAAGAGACCTACATTTTCTGAAAATGCTGAAGACTGAAATAATGAGATGGCTACTGAAGAAAAGGCAGATGTATAAATACTAATATTGGAGACAGCAGAGTACAAGGAAAAGCAAATCTAGGGAACAAATACACCAAGAACTGTGAGAGCCAGGATTATATATCTGACAGTTACACTGAAATACATAAGAAAAAGAAAAACTGACAAATCCATACGCACAGTGGAAAACATTAATACTCATTTCTCAGAAATTATAAGCTTGATACAAAAAAAGAAGTAAGTCTAGAGGATTCAAATAACATAGTTAGCCCATTTGTTCTAATAGACTTGAAAGACAGTATACAGTTTTTCATGGCGCATATGTAAAGTTACTAGAAATTCCAATACAACTAACTGAGAAGCTGTGGCAGCTAAGGAGAGATATTCATTAAGGTGGTAGCAGTTGAAATTAAAATATGAAAATATCAACAGCTTTCCCATATGCCATCAATAACTAATTAGAATATGGGATTGAGAAGGGCTCCTGGGTGGCTTCAGTCAGTTAAGCATCTGACTCTTGATATCAGCTCATGTCACGATCTCACCATAATCTTGCAGGATCAAGCCCTAGGTCAGTCTCCACACTAAGTTTGGAAACTGCTTGGGATTCTCTCTCTCTCTCTCTCTCTCTCTCTCTCTCTCTCTCTCTTTATCCCTTCCCTGCTCATGCTCTCTCTCAAAATAAATAAATAAACATTTAAAAAATATGGGATAGAGAAAAAAGATAGTATTCAAATAATACCACCATCGAAAACTTGTACCCAAATAATGATCATAAGAGGAAATCTAAGACCTTAGAATAAAGAACATTATAAAATTTTATTAAAGAACATAATAAATATCTAAATAAATAGAGAGTCATATCATGTTTATTAATGGGAAGACTACTATTCAGGTGTCAAATTTTCCAGAGTTCACCTATACCTATAGATTTAATATTACCAATTAAAATGGCAACAGTTATTTTTTTAAATTCGATGCCTGAAAAGCTAATTCTAAAGTATACACAGAGAAAAAATCTGTAAGAATTACCTAAAAACTTACAAATTTACATGAAAAAATAGACAAATGGATCAATAATTCAAATCAGTGGGTAAAAAAATGCAATTAATTATATTGAGACAACTTAAAAATCTTTAAAAAGAATGTTCTACCTCACACAATACATAGAAATCAATTCCAAGTGAATTTATGGGTTAATGAATAAAAACCACAAATCATAAAAGTACTAAATGACATTGTAGGAAAATTTGTTTTAACTTTAAGATGAAAAAAATGTCTTCCTAAACATGATTAACTCTCCCTTCCCAAAGAACAAAACTAACAACAAAGAAAAGGAAATGTTTGATACATAGGACTTAAAAAAATAAAATGGCTGCATATAACATAGAAAAATTAGAAGCCAAGAAACAGAATTAGAAAAATATCTAAAATCATTTAATAGGCAAATTATTGATATAAGGATATATAGAAAGAGAGATCACTGAGAAAAAACAATGTAATGAAATTAAGAGCAAGGGATATGAATAGGCAATTCTAGAGGAATAAGTCTAAAGCACTAATAATCATGTGAAAAGAAGCTTAGTCTCACTGTTAATCGGGAAAATGCAAATCAAGACAAGAACAAAAAATGTTAACCTATGAGAGTGGCAAAAGAAAAAATATGTTGATAACATCAACGTGTCAAGCTCTGGTGAAGAGACAAGCACTCCTAGGTACTGCTGACTGGAGTCTAGCTAGGCAAGCTTGTTGAAAGGCAATTTGCCAATCTCTCAGAAGTTAAAGTGTACATTCCTTGAACCCAGAAAGCCACCTCTAGGAATTATCCTTGAATAAATACATATGCTATTCATTGAAAAATTGTTTGAAATAATAAAATAATAAAAAAGGAATATAATCATATATCCACATTATGCAATACCATCATGCAAGTATTAAAAGGAATGAAGTAACCTTGTACTGGCATGTAAAGATCTCCAGATAAGAGTTAGGTGAGAAAAAGTAAGTCACACAACAATGTGTATGATATGATCCCATTTATCCCATTTACGAAAGGACAGAGTAAGTGCAATGAAACTTTGTGTGTAATTACATGCATTAAAAAGACAGGAAGAATGCAAAAAGAGATTGCTTTTTAGAAAAAAAGACACAAGTTTGAGAGGAGACTCTTCATTAGGGCTTGTCATAATTCACCCATGTGACACATTGGCTTAGTATTAATTGGTATAGATAGCAAAGCTCTACCTTATCAAAATCAATTAACTCTGCCTGCCTACTATTTGTAGATTCCTTCTTGCAAAGGGAAGCAGAGAGGCCTATATTGTAAAAGAACTAAACAAATGATTTAACTAACATTTAAATGATATTACGTTGTGTGTGTAATGTGTGTGTGTGTGTGTGTGTACACATAAGTATATATATATATATATGTATTTGCTTGGATAAATGTTGACCTGAGTATTCACTGTATGGGGGCTGTGATCTGATTTTACTGATGGTCTTATTTCACAAAATATTTCTAGAACTATCATTTTGGAGCTGTTACAACCTATGGTACATGTTTCCCTGCTAGGAGAAATTGTGGAAAATATTCATCCCTTGCAGGGCGCATTTGCTTTTTAGAAGCAGTCAGAAGGTATTTGGAACCAAGCCTATTTGGGGATATTGGGGGTCTCACTGACCAGCAATTTCTGCTGCATTTAAAGCTATTGATTTCTTAGCAATATTTAAATCAAGGAAGTGAGGGAGTGACCATTTGTATTCACAGGAAAGTCTGAGAAGCATTGTTCTAAAACACTGGTTTCTAACTTTGGCTATACCTGGGAATCATGTGGGAAGCTTTTATGAACCCCACTAAGGGTGCACAACAGGTCAATTCAATCAGAATATTTGCAGGCAAAGCCCAGGTATTAGAGGCTTTTAAAACTTCTCAGGTGATTCCAATGTGCATCCTAGGCCAAGAACCACTGGTCTAATATTACCATCTCACAAGCTGCTGGTTAATATGTTATGTTCCCAGGGAAACCCCAATGAAAGCTCTCTGAGTTTGGACTCACCCAGGTCCAAACAGGAAGACCAGAGCTTGGGCCATCTGTGTGTGTGTTTTGGACAAAACTCATACTCAGTGACCTTAATGGAACCCATCCTTCAAATTATTCAGAAGGAAGTCTCTCTGGGGAAATCCTGCTATCCTATCAGGATGCAAAAGGGAAATTTTTAATTTATGCGAACATTTGGAGATTTGTCTTAAAATTCTTTACAGTTACAACTTGCTGAACACTCTGTTTCATGTGGGAGTAAAAATCTCTGGGGATGGGCCAGAAATGTCTGGGATTTACTTGTAGGGGCACTGGGGACTGTCTGGATCCAGTGTGAACATGAAATTGCACTGAAATGTTTTACAACAGGCTAGTGCCATATGGAGTGGGTCTTGCTGAGCCAGTTATCGAAACATAAGGATTGAGAAATGGGGCTGTGCTTGAGGTTTTTCAAGTCTTTGATGTTGCTTGACATTCATTTGGGTTTATTTGCTGACATCCTCTTCTAGATTTTGCAAAGTTAAGTTGTTGCATCATTGAGAAAGTGATTTATCCAGAGGTCTTTAATAAATTGTAATTCACTGCTGAAGTGGTCTTTGGTTTAAAAAATCAATGTGTCCCCAAAATTAAGAGTTAAAAGGAGAACTTATGCGAGAATATTTAAACCTTGTACCTGTCTGTATGGTCCTTTTCCTTGCCACTGTATTCTGATCGTTAGTGGAGTCTGTCAGAAGTGCAGGTGCCTTGGGCCTATGATCTTTTTTAGTGCTCTTCTGGAGGAAGATTTTTATTTTTGTATTCTTTTTACTTATTTTGTACTAAGTGAATCAGTAATGAAGTGATCTAGATAAGGGAATTATCAGAGCCTCATGTTTTGGAGTGTTAGAGCTAGAAATCAAAAAGAAGAAGAACACAAAAAGATTCTAATTTGGGGCATCACTTTAGTTGAAAGGATGATTTGGTCTGAGAGGAGTCATCCCAGTGAGAGAGAAGATAGGAAAATTGAATTAATGAATTCTTGTATTTGATTAAAAAAAGAAAGAAATGAGGGGATGAACATGTCAATTAGCTTGACTGTGGCAATCATTTTGTTATGTATATTTTAATCAAAATATCATGTTGTACACCTTAAATTTTTACAACTTTTATTAAAGATAAAACAAATAAAAAGAATGCACATAGAGGGGCACCTGGGTAGCTCAGTACCCTTAAGTGTCTGACTTTCGATTTTAGCTCAGGTCATGATCTCACAATTCATGGTGATCGAGCCCCACATTGGGCTCTGTGCTCACAGCGTGGAGCCTGCTTGGGACTCTCTCTCTCCCTCTCTCTCTCTCTGCCCCTCTCTGCTCTCTCTCTCAAAATAAATAAACATTTTAAAAAAAGAACTCACATGGAGTAAAAAAGTGTAATCAGTAATCAGACAGCTGCTTATGATCTTTCTGGAAAACATAATTACTATTCTCTACCACCACCTCACGGATGCACTTTTCCTTAGTGTCATTTTGTTCTTGGTTGGTTGTTCTTATGGGACAACTTATTCTGCACTCTCAGTGGCCAGAATGGAATATATTGCTCATGTCTGCTAGAAGAATCAGGAGTCACTGGAAAACAGTGTGTTTCCAGCAAGAGACTTTAAGATGTGCCTCAGGTAGCTTATTAGCACAAAGCAAGAGTACTGTCAGAAGTACCGGGCTGGGGGAAATATTAAAAGGATAAAGGTCAGCCTGAAGTTAGGGTTTCTAGTGACCAAGTCCCATCAAAAAGAATATAGCTACTGCAGCCATTGTTACTCTGGAAGGCTATAAATGTCTAAAGGGGCTCAAAAGGAAGGAACACATAATAAAAAGTGTGCCATGTGAAAGGTATATCCACCAAGATGGGTCAATTGGCTGATGCTCTCTACCTCACAGAGGTCAAACAGGTGGGAAGTCATTTATTTTGTAAAGAAATGCAAGGCACTGATTTATGTGATGCACTGCCTCCCTCCTGGGAGGAGGTTGGAGCAGTTCTTGCAGCCATAGTGACTGGTGCTGCAATACAGGCTGCTTGTGCTCAGTGTATCCCATAGTTCAGGACCAGGCACCCCTTCCCCCAATGCCAGGAGTGTTGGAGGCTGGCAGCTTGCTGAAGGAAGCTGCCTGGCTCAGGATCACATCCTTCTATGGTGGTTAGCTCCCATCTATCTTCCTTGGAGACTCACACCCTTCCCTCAGTGAGGAAGCACCCTCTCATCTCCAGGGCTCCCTGTGGGATCCACTGAGGCCTTGTCTGGGACTGCATCACAATTCACCTGCCTTATCTTGCTCCTGTATCTTGCTCCCTTGCAGGTGTACAGGTGTTACTTCCAAGATCACTCCATAAAAACCATTCTGCCCTCAACTCTCCATCTCAGAGTCTGCTTCCCTGAGAACCAGTTTGCATATATATAAAAATATGTTCTGCTTGAAATGTAAGAAATTCTTTAGAAAAACCAAACTGACTAGCCCTGATGGGTTGATAGAGCAAAAATATTGGCACAGGTCAGAAAATAGATGGCAGAGCTGAAGCCTAAGCCTGCCAAGGGATGCCACACCTGAGAAATTTACATTTGACTCACTCTCTGTCCTAGTAAATATTCTGAAATGTGCTAATTTATTGTGCACCAGTTACCTACACCTAGGGAGCAGGCAGATTGGTGATAAGAGCTTCTAGAACAGACAGCTGGTGTCAGGGAGGGGCTGTGGGGATCCTTGGGAGAATGGCCAAGTAGAATCTGCTTTCTCATTTCAGTCTCCCATTTCATCATCAGCTCCTACTAGATTTTACTGTTTCTATATTCTTTGCCACTTAAGAACCTGTACATCCTCAAAACCGTATCTGTGGACATCTTTTTGCCAACATAAAACCTTTCCATTGTGATGGGTGTGCCACTACTATTCTCGTTCTGACCAAAGTAGAAATTTGAGATTACCCTAGTTTCTTCCCTTTATCTTATTTTCTATACCTGCAGCTGCCAAGACTTGTTGATTCTACTTCCTAAATATCTCTATAATTCCCTTTTCTTCATTCCATCTACCTCTTCCCCAGTTTAAGCATAAATATCTCTTTCCTAAAATATTATAAGGCTTTTGAAATTGTCACTTTGCTTCTAGTCTTGAATTGGAATTTTATCTCTTACATCTACTAAATTCTCTAAAGTTCTTCATTCTCTTCTCTTCCTCTTTTTTCTCCATAGACCTTCCTTGGGAGATTTCATCTACTTCTATGGCTTTGATGTTGATATGCTCAAGATACTCTAAAGATCCCACAGTATCCACACTATCCATATGGGACTTTTCTCTGAGGGTCTAGACCTTTGTATCTATCTGCCAATTCTCAACCTCTCAAAAAAAATAAAATTGGCCCCTTTCTCCTCCAATTGGATCTTTCTTCTCTATTCCCCATTTCAATGAATTCCACAGCCTTCTTTCTGCCCAGCTGTCTAAGGCATAAACCTAGGTGTGGTCTTTGATTTGTCCATTTCCCTAATTCCCCAGGTCAAGCCAATCATCCCTGACTCCATCTTCTTTAACATCTCTCGGTCTTATCTCTTGCTACCACTCCTATTATAACTACTACCCTGGTCTTACCCCAAAGTCTCATCTAGCTTTTTTATTTGTTTGGTTTTTTGTTTGTTTGTTTGTTTGTTTTTAAGCTGGATTTCTGCATCAGCCTCTTAACTGGTTTTATGGTCTGTGCTGTCCTCCTGCAATCCCTTCTTCATAGGCCAGTGAGCATGGTCTTTCTAATCTGCAAATCTGCATTCCTCTGCCTGATTTCTTTCAATGTCTACCCATTGTTCTTATAATAAATATCTTTGGCTTATAGAAACCCATTATAGTGTGGTCTCTACTTGCCTCTCAAACAATCTTTCTCCCCACATACTCCCACTGTCACTTACAATAGTCCAGTCATTGGAATTCCTCAGTTTCTTGAATGTACAATGCTTTCTCTTACCTCTTTCACACCATGGTTTCTTTCCCTATGTTCTTTACTTAGCTGTGTTCAAGTCTCCATCATGTGGAATGATCTATGCCCATAATCATCATAGTATTTCAAAGCAATTTTTAGAAAAAAGGAATTCAGGGCATCATAAATCATTTGAACCGATTTAGAAAACATGTTAGGGAGATTCAGGCTCTTTGCAGATAACTGAATATTTTCCATGTTGTCCTGATAGCTCTGTAGACTTTTGTGGGCTAACTATCAAAAGTATCTAGCTTGGGTTCTAAATTGGGGTGTTTTTGCACTTCACGATGCATTTGGCAATGTTTGCATGCATGTTGGATTGTCAAAGTGTGTGGTTGGAGCACTAGGTGTTGTATGGAAACCAATTTGACAATAAATTTCATATTTAAAAAAAAGTGTGTGGTAGAATGCTAATTCGCTGATATGAATAGAGGCCAGGGATGCTTTTAAAAATCCTACGATGCACAAGGCAGCCTCTCCCATCAAAGAATTATCCAATCCAAAATGTTAAATGGTATTAAAGTTGACAAACTTCGACTATAATGAAATTACAGTTTCATATTTCACTCAGGCACACTTTTCTATTCTAGAACAAAACATAAATAATACTCATCTTGCAATGAGAAGACCAGCATACAGTCCTATCCAAATGCCTTTGCTCTTATATTTTGATTTTTTCATTTCTTTAAAATGGTATTTTAGGAGCATCTGTGTGGCTCAGTCGGTTAAGCATCTGACTTCGGCTCAGGTCATGATCTCCCAGTCTGTGAGTTCAAGCCCTGTGTGGGGCTCTGTGCTGATAGCTCAGAACCTGGACCCTGCTTTGGATTCTGTGTCTCCCTCTCTCTCTGCCCCTCCCCCACTCACACTCTGTTTCTCTCTCCTTCAAAAATAAATAAACTTTAAAAAATTGTCTTTTAATACCTATCTCATGGGATTGTTATAAAAATTAAATACAATAATGTCTGAGAAAACCCTTAGTTCAGTATCTGGTGAATAGTAGTTAGTTGCTCAATAAAATACTTAAAAAAAAAAAAAAATCCAACACATAGGGTATGGGGTTTATGGGGTGGAGATGAATAGAATTTACCCAAATGGTTTCTGAGAGCATCACTCATTTTAGGATCTGTACACGTATCACCACTTCTGAGAACATTTAATAGAAGAATATGCATTGACAAAGATCCAAGCACGTACACATACATACTTTTTGTTCTTCTCGTTCTACGGCTGCATTGCACTTTTCTATTCCGCAGTTCCTCAGAAAGTCTCTGAAATAGCCAAATAGGGTTCCAAGTCCATATCCCAAGTAAGTGAAAACCATAACATGAAGAGGTGCTTCCTCAAAGGATTCAACAATTGGCTTATCGTAAAAATGTGGTTTCCCATTTTGCTAAAACACAAAAGAAAATAGAAGGTTAGTTCTCTTCTATTGCAATAAAATATAATACTTAAAACTTTGGACTTTCAAACTTTTAAATTTCAAAGGACATGTTTAAGATCATAAAAAGTGCTTAGAGAAAAGTGGAAATTGATCATTAAAGAGGGTAATCAGAAAGTTACATTTTATTTTACAACCCCCTAATAAAATAATTGATTCAGGCAAAAATTCTCAACAGATGCTAAATCCATTAGGTGAAAAGTTAATGAGGAATATGGTTTTTGCAAGATGCCAAAGTATCACCCTGTAGGTTACCCCCTAATCACAAATCTGAGGTTACTACCTTGACCAGGTGATCAAATTACATCACCAATGTTGGAACAAGAGCATCTGTGCTCTTACCATAATGTAATACTCAATACTCTAATGATACATTTAACCTGAGTTTAGTCAAATGTTTATATCTAATATTAATTTCACAAGAAATATCAGGATCAGGATAAGGGAATGTGGTAAATGACTTCATGAGGAAACAATAAGATAATCCACAATGTGCACAGCAAAGGAAATTATCAACAAAATGAAAAGGCAACTGATGGAATGGGAGAAAAAAATGTGCAAACCATATATATGATAAGGGGTTAATATCCAAAATAGATAAGGAACTCATACAACTAAAAAATTCTTATAAACCATGTTTAAAAATGGGCAAAGGAGGGGTGCCCAGGTGGCTCAGTCGGTTAAGCATCCGACTCTTGATTTCAGCTCAGGTCATGATCTCGCGGTTCATGAGATCGAGGTCTGTGTGGGGCTCCGTGTGCTGACAGCGTGGAGACTGCTTAGGATTCTCTTTTTCCCTCTCTCTCTGCCATTCCCCCACTCATGCTGCTCTCTGTCTTTCCAAATAAATAAACTTAAAAGAAATGAGCAAAGGACCTGAATAGACATTTTCCCAAAGAAGATATACAAATGGCCAACAAGTATATGAAAAGGTGCTTAACATCACTAATCAGGGGGACGCAAATGAGGACTACAGTGAGACACCACCTCACACCTATTAGGGTCTGGGTACTCTCAAAAAGATAAAAGATAACAATAGTTTGTGAGGATGTGGAGAAAAGGCAACACTTGTACACTGTTGGTGGGAATGTAAATTGGTACAACCAATATGAAAACATGCAACCCATATGGAGGTTCCTCAAAAAAATTTTAAAAATAGAACTATCACATGATCCAGCAATCCCATTTCTGGGTATATATCCATAGGAAATGAAATCAGTGTCTTGAAGAGGTATCTGCACCTCCAAGTTCATCCCATCATTATTCATGAGAACCAAGACACAGAAACAATCTAAGTGTCTGTAGATAGATGAATGGACAAAGAATATAGAGTACTGTGGAATACTATTTAGCCACAGAAAGGAGGAAATCCTGCCATTTGCAACAATATAGATAAACCTGGATGACATCATGCTAAATGAAATAAGCCAGACATAGACAAATACCGCACAATCTCATTTATATGTGGAATCTAAAAGATCTGAACTCACAGAAGCAGAGAGTAGAATGGTGGTTGCAAGGGGCAGGAAGTAGGGGAAAGGGTGAGATGTTGGCCAAAGTACACAAATCTTCAGTTACGAGGTGGATAAGTTCTGGGATCTAATGTGCAGCATGGTTACCACAGTTAATACTGTATAGTATATTTGAAATTTGATCAGTGTATCTAAAGTGTTTCACCACACACAAAAAATGGTAACTAGGTGAGGTGATGGATATATTAATTAGCTTGACTGTGGTAATAATTTCACAGTGTTTACATGTATCAAATAACATTGTATATACAGTTTTTATTTGTCAATTATACCTCAAAAAGCTGGAGAAAAGAAGAAAAAAAGGGGGAAAAAGGGTCTGTGGTGGAGGGGACTTTAAGAGACACAACCCAATGCTGTGTGTGTTCTTTCATTGGATCCTATTTTCTTGTTGTTGTAAAAGCCTGGTTAAAAATACATAATTTGAACAACTGTGTAAGTCCAAATGTGGCCTGGGTATGTATCTTATTAAGGAGTTATTGTTAATTTTGTTAGGAGTGACAGTAGTGTTATAGTTATGTAGGGAAATGTTTTAAATTTTATAGTGTATGCTGAAGTATTAGGGGAATGAAATGTTATGACACCTGTAATTTCTTTCCAAATTAAATACATATGAAGCAATTTGGGGAAAATGTTAATAACTATTCAGTTAGGTAGAGGTTATATGAATGTTTGTTATTTTTTAACTGTGTGTGTGTTTGAAATTTTTTATAACAGAAAGTTATAGGAAGTATTTCTTTATATTAGGTGTCAACATTCCAGTGGAAAGTCACTTTTAGTACCAAACCATTCTGATTCCTGCTTAGTTGATTTGTATATAGTAGCATAATCAATATTGGCTCAATGGATTAGTGAGTAAATTATTCCTAAGGATAATGTTTAATTACATTTTAGTCTTTAATAAATATTTATACATTCATTCATTCTTTCATTCAACAAATATAATGCAATGCACAGATTCTGCATTTCTCAATGAGGACTGTTTTAACTACTTGGAATATATAACTTTTAGTGACTTACAGGAAATTGTCTAATGCCTACTAATATTTAATGCATTAATTTAATTTACACATATATATTTAAATGATGCATTATATGACATCATGTTAATTGGAAACATTCTTTTTGCTACTCTCATAATCTCTGTTGTTACTACCAGCACTGTTTGATTCCATCAACACAGTTTTCTAGAACATGTCACCTTCCTTTCCTCTATGTTGCTTGAGCTGCAATGTTATAGGATCTCTATGTGACTTAGTCACTGGAAGTTTTATCCCAAGCCACAAAATATATGACAATCAAAAAAATCTACCTGTAGGGGCCCCTGGGTAGCTCAGTTGGTTGAGCATTCGACTCTTGATTTCGGCTCAGGTTGTGGAACTGGGCCCCATGTCAGGCTCTGTGCTGAGCATGGAACCTGCTTGAGATTCTCTCTCTCTCTCTGTCTGCTCCTCTCCCCCACTTGTGTGTGCTCTCTCTCTCTCTCTCTCAAATAGTAATAATAATAATAATAATAATAATAAATGTATCTGTAGATGAACATTTCTCATCTCCACATAACTTGTTTTTAAAGCAATTTAAAAAATCTTTTTATAATGACATTGAACACTTAAATTGTTACATCAAAACTCCATGAGATATTATTCTTTGCCTCCTTATTTATCCATTATATCAAGTTACTTTTCTAGATACCCAAAACTAACATGGATGGATGTTGCTCTTGTCTCACATGTCTTCCCCAAACATTACCTGGTGGTCTCAAATAATGACAGTGAGATAGCATTGCTTAATATGAGGTCTTGAATGAGAGGTTATAATCAATGTCCTGTATTTGGGATTACAGAGTATTCAGTGGGTGCCAACTGTAAGCTGACTATATGCTATGTTCTGGGGATACAAAGATGAACAAAACAGACCAGGTCCCTGGCTCCTGATTTCTTGACCTCCTTCTCACTATGTCCTCACAGCAGTCCTGTAGGTCTGGTGGACAGCTGATATTACTACTGTAGTGCCAGTCTTTGGCTCCTTTCCCTGGCTCTATTCTGTGTTTGACCTTTGGACTGCATCTGTCTCCTGCGTTTCAAGTGACCTCCTGACTCAGTTAGGAACCATCTCCTGGTTCCTTCCACATCATTGGGGCACACAATTAGCTTCCTTTCTTCCTGGATTTGTCAGAGTCCAGAAAAAGAGACTGAGATCCTCATGAGGAGGAGTTGATAAACTTTTGTGACTTGTTCGTACAAGGTCGAGGAAGAGGAAAATGAAAAGTATCTGCAAGGAGCATTATGGTATTGTTGATAAGAAGACAGAGGGAATTAGAAGGGGGTGCTGCTTATGGGGGAAGACAATGCTGAGTTGGAGGTGGTTATGGTTCTCAGAAGTGGGACTGTTTGATGAGCAGTTAGAGATGCAGGGAAAGAGAGAGGCCCTGGCTGAGACAGAGTCAACTACTATGAGGTACAATTTAAGCCATGATTGAAGGTGAATGTGATAAAGGACTAATTATAAAGAGAGAACAGTAGGTCTGAGACAAAATTGGGGACCATAGGGAAAGAAGGGTGAGTAAAAGGGGCCAAATACAGGTGACTTCCAGAAAACTGATTTAGTCTGCTCACAAATTAACCACTTTGGTTGATTTCAAAGATGGCTAAATTATGTAACCCCATGAAAAGACATAAACTTCCAGGCCATCCTGTGAAGATCAGCAGAAGATTCTCCCCTTTTCCTTTCCTGGCCCTATATCCATTTATGAGCTCCACATGTGGCCAAATCAAGCAACACATTTCCCCTGAAATCCATGGGAACTTTCTGCTTACATTGGCTCTGACGCAAACCTGCAGTGCACACAATGGTCTACCTAGATGCAAATAACACTCTCAGTTGGGTGCACAGCCTGAGCTTGTGTAACTATTATTTTGCCCCTGTGACTTGTTCTGGAAGAAAGTTATAACATAAAGAAGAAATTTTCAACAATGCCTATCAGCTCCAACCAATATCAACTTTATTTTCTCTCATATAACTTGATTTATTTATTTTAATTTAATTTAATGTAATTTTATTTGGCAGGGAGAAAATGAGATATCTTGATGGAGAACAAAGTCACATGGAAATATATAGGTCTAAACAGATGGAAAGCAACTCATTTACTATATCCCTTTATTTAAAGTTGAAGTCCATCATAGCTCTTGGGAAAGATTTCTCAATCTGGGGTTGGATAGTTATTCTGAAATATGAGATTTTGTCTTTTCAAAGTAAATGAAGCATTAAAATATTGCTTAATAAATTTGCTGGCCAAATACTGACACAGCATGGTAATCTGTAATGTGCTTTACTTCTCTGTTCTAACTTTTCCTTCATAGCCTTGAAAAGAAATAGATCCTGAGCCACCTGGCCCAGAGCACCTGCTCACTTGGGACATTGTGACACCCTGAGGTTTGTTCACCCTGAATTCCTGTCACATCTGGAAATAAACAGGGTGTTGGGGCATGCTGGGAGGACCCACTTTTACAGATGACTAGTCTTCCATTCAAAGTAGCAGGTCTTTTGTTGGCTGCCTATTGTAGACAGTTCTAGGTTAACATCAGAGGGAATATGAACTCAATAAATACAGTCACTTTCTCCCAGAATTGTTAATGTTATGGTGTATGTGGGAGGTGGGGTGAGGACAGGAAAGGGAGTGAACAAAAACGACCACACCATAAAACAAAAAGTAAATGTCATAAAGATGCCACAAATGGAGGGACCATATCATACAGGGGGAATCAGGGATGGCTTCCTGAAAGAGGTGGAATTTGAGCCCAGTCTTAAAGAGCTTAATGGTGGACAGCCCTTGGACAGCCATGAGACTGCCAGGGTTCAAATCCTGGTACTTTCATTTGCTGACTGGATGACCTTGTTCAAGTTCCTTAATTTCTCTTGTCCTCAAATTCCCCAAGTGTACAATGGAGCTAATGAAGTTGTTTTGAAAATTAAATGAGATAATATATGCAAAGTACCTGCCACAGAGTAAGTACTCATGAAATGTTAACGATTTTCATGAAATCTGAATAGAGAAGAGAGATGAAACTGTTAGACTAAAACATTTAGGAAAAAAGGGAAAGAATATGCATAGAGCCCTGGCCAGTACTTCTACACAGGGAGAAGTGGGAGGAGGAGAATCTTCCAGGAGACAGCAAATGTGGGAGGTTCAAGAGGGAGGAGAAGAGGGGAGTTGGGACACTGGAGCTGAGGAAGACCATTGCATATGTGTTGTGCTGGTGAAGGGGTGGGACAGACAGGAAGTGGTGGCATTGGGTACTAATAGTAAGGGGAGCTACTTCTTTGGGAATAAAGAAACAGCATATTTAGGAATTTAAGAAATTACCCAATAGATTAAGGATAACTGGAGATAAAGGGAAGAGATAGTATAATTCTCAGAACAGGGCCCCTGAGGGGGATGGGCAGAAGAGCACATGTGACTATCTTGACCAGAATGACACTGAGGGTCTCAGTAGCATCCCCTATGCAACCTCCTCAGAATTTTGGAAAGAAAGAAAAAAAAAAAAACATGCTGCAGGCTTTTGTTTTGCTCTAGGTCCTTAGAGTGGGATAAAAAGGGATGAGCAAATCTGGAATCAAGTTAATTCTGTAGATTAAGCACCCACTCAGAAGCGAGCTTTTGTTTTCAGACTGAGGCAGTCCACGGAATTTGGCACATTCCATAATACTGTTGTGTTGGTCCATGGAAAGAAAAGCCAAGATGAGGATGAAGAGGCTGTCAGGTTTTGGTCACTAGGAGGGTAGGAAGTTTGGGAATAAGACAGTCTTTGGGATGACAAAATGCTGAAGGGAACTTCTAGCACCGGAGATAAAGAAGAGGGCCATCTTCTTTTTTGAAACAGGATGTATGCAGAATTTCCCACATTATGAGAGTTGGGTAGATAGTCCTGCGAGGTCTCCTAGGTAGAACACAAACTTCCAAGGATACTGCATTTTTAGGAATGAGTGTCTACCTACATTGTAATAGCTAAGTTTTGAGCAGAGAAACAGAACCACTGTGAATGATATGGAATAAGAGATAATTCTAGAGATGATGTTGTACTCAAATGTGGGAAATGGTTAAAAATTTATGGAAAGCGAGACTATTTCCACAGTGGTGCTGTGAAGAGCTTCCATAATCTGTCTTAGCAGTAAAACAAGCATAACTCATAAAAATTATAAAAATACAACCATTTAAAGTACCTGGAAATGGTCTTAAGGGCATACAGCAGATGAAGAAATATTTGCTTACTGCTAGTGTGTGTGTGTGTGTGTATGTGTGTGTGTGTATATATATATATATATATATATATATATATATATTCCTTTTTAAAAAAATTATCATCCCTAAGGTAGTAAAATTTAAAGCAGTTCCTTCTTCAGTAGAATCCTTTTACTTTTACTCTAAAATATTTGAGTGTCTTATTAATTCCAAAGTTGCCATTTATTTCTCTTCTAAAATACTTTGGAATGTCAATTATATGAATGATATAGCCCCAAAGCTCATGAAAGCAAAATGATACAGAAATGATGAGAGTACACAATTCTATCTTGTTTGGAAAGTGCTTTATACCTGAAAGTTGTTTGGGTATATCAAGAAATAAGTACATTAACCACAGCCTTATATTATGTGTTTGGTAGATTAAATGTTTAGAGATGCTTTATAAAACTCATATGTCCCAGTTTAGTCTATGTCCTAACATCTCATTACAAATAAGTGAGACACTTCTGCTTAGAGTATGCCATTTGATTCTATATGTAGATAGTCATGTTCAATTTGGGAGTAAGCACCTTACTAATAATTTTATTTCTGATTTTTAAGACACCAGGTATAATTAATCATTAACTACTGGCAACCCCTAGATTAAGATGTTCTACATGATAGAGCCAAGTGGAAACCTCTTATCTAGGGTATTCCAGGAGGGTGGCTAGAGTTAAAGAAACTGAGTTGCTCAATCAACAAAAATTATTCAAACCACTGAGATACACTAACATATGACAACTTAGGTTAAAATTATTTTTATACAGTCTTAAAACTCATCAAGCATCCAGTCTACCTAAAAGATTTTGTTATTGTTGTTTTCTCCTATTTCAACACTAAACCAAGCCTTATTAAGTGCCTGTGTTACCCAAATACTCTGCCAGGAAACCGGATGTGCCCACAGATAGACTACGGCTGACAGATGTTAACACAGGGAGATTTTCAGGGTACTGTGGGAACTGAGAGAAAGATGTATCTAACCCTGGCTGGAAGAGGTAGGAGAGGCTTCATGAATGAGAACACAGTTGACCAAGGGCTTGAAAGATGAATGCAGGAAGGATAAGGGCAGTAAGAATGGATAGAGAGAAAGATCCCCAATATAGAACTGAAAGCATCAGGCAAGATGCTCATCAACCTTTCTCCTGGACCACTGCAATCACTCCCTGGATGGTCTCCTTATTCCATCCTGACTCTTCAAATTTTCAGCGGCTTAGGTAACTTAGCTATAAAGTCCATTTATAGCAGTATTTCCAAAGTGCTCCCTAGAGATGGCCATTAACAAAAAGAGTTTTGGAAAGGCTACATACCTCTGTGTCTCTTAGGTATTGATAGTCTATAAAAGTTAGAATATAAGAGCCATCTTTCTCATCCTTCAATGTTCTTCCCTATTGCTAGCACACAGCTTCCCATGGTAGGTGCTGACTAAAACTCACTGATTGAATCAGCTTATTGAATGATATCAAAATAACGAAGTGAAAAACCATTTAACTTTGGGAAATGCAGCACATGTATCAAATGTATTTTTTGCCTTTCATGCAAATCTACCTAAGCCATGACAAAAATTCTCTCTGGGAAGTGGTGGTTTCTAGCATGAAGCTAAGTGTCTTAGCAGAGAAATGACCTGCCTCAAGTTCTCTGATTTGCTTCAGCAACATTAAACTTTCATTCACAGATTGATTTTTATCCCCTCCAATTCTTTTCTCATGAGGCTACTTTCCTGTGATTTCTTCAGTTCTTACTCTTTTCCCTACTTGCCCTCTGCTGCCACTCTCCCTGATCTCCACTCCACATACATATATACCCTTTGTCCAAAGTTTGAGGCCCAGCTCTGGCTGCTTCACTTTGTAAAAAGATCCAGCATCGATGTACTCACTGCATAACACTGTCATTATACTCACTCCATCATATTACAATAATATTTTTAAAAGAGAAGTCATTTAATAAAAGGACAGAAAATAAAGGATCACTTGCAAAAACAATAGCTTTCATTATCTTGCACTCAGGCCTTTCAAATATTTCAAATATTTTAACCCCGTTGTTTGTCCAGTGTGGCAAAGGCTGGCTGTTCACCAAACCCATTTCTCTTTCCTCTTCCTCCCAGCTGGGCTACATTTCTCATATCCCACCCCCATGTGACTGAGTGATGGCCAATGTGAAATGGCCACTTCCATGCTTGGCCCATAAAAAAGTCTATCTCATGGTCCATGGTCTTTCTCTTTCCCCTACTGCCCTCTGAATGGTGATAGCCAAAGTGACCCTGAAGCCACATATTGAAGATTGCAGAACTTTTGTTAGCCTGGTTCTCTGAATAACTACGTGGGCAGAGTCCTCACAACCTCCTCCTCCTCCAGTTTCATATCACTATCAATTAGACTCACTACAAATGAGAAATAAACTTCTATTAGGTTATGTCATTGAGAATTGGTGGCTCATTTATTATGACATCTAGTCTTATACTATAGGAATTCTTTTAAATTTTGTTGTTGTTGTTGTTTCCAACCCTTGCTTAGATGTATTTGAGAGAAGTCTAAGAACTGAGTCACCCCCTGAGGAAACGTGTGTATCAGGACCCATCTGGACTGACTAAAATTCAAATTTAAATCTGGGGAAGCTTATGCCAGAAAATTCACTGAGTCAAAGATTCAATTCTTGATTTATTGAGCATCTCTGTATGTTAGGCAGTTCATGATGGGAAAAAGGATGTTACCTGATTTAGGCTTCAGTGACCACAGAAGTCAGAGAGACAAGATTATAAACATGGAACTTTTTCAGGGGATAAGATTTTTATATATTAACTACTCCAATCCTTTTTTCTAGCAATGAACAAGTTCCGTTCTTGTGAGGTTAAGTTTGTTTTCCATTGTCTTGGCTTTTCCCTTTCACCACCTGAGAAGGTAGCCTGTCAGTCAGGGCAGCTCATGAAGACAGCCATAGGCTTCCAGAGGATACACCCAGATTGGGAAATGAAGGGCTCAAAGAAAAGGGAGGATTGCTTGGAAGGGTGTAAAGAGTCCCTAGCAGAGTGCCCAGTGAATATCTGCTGTAGAGATGAGTGAAATGAGAGAGAGAGCAAAAGAGAGAGAGACCGAGAGCACTAACATTAGGAAAGGCTGGGAGAGGAGAGGAAGGCCTTCTGGGATAGGAGGACTAGCATGGGCATTTGCTGGTGGGTGGAAATGAGAGGAATAGAATCTTGCACAGACCTCTGGCTGGACCTCGTGTGTTACCTACTTAGAGATGAGATGTATGGCACCCACTGGAATTGAATGAGCCTTCTATGGCAAGGTAACCTAGACTTTCTGTTTCAGATAGCAGTGAAAGAAAGGTGTGCCTTCACTGGGATGCCTGTTTATCAGAACTGCAGGAGGAACACAATGCAGAAAAACTTGGAGGATCCCCAGATCTAACCTGGGATGACAGCTGGAGAGGAGGCTCTAAAGTCAATTTGACATAATTTAACTAGGAACAAAATGGCTATTCTTCACCAAACTGCAATGATTGCATTCTTCTGATACTATTTACAACCAGCTGGCTTACTTGAAGAACACAGAGCTTTTATTAAGTTATCCTGATAAACCAAAGAAAACAATGTACCAGTGATTTAATATCACTGAGAATCACTACCATCTATTATCTTCTTGATCAGTTATGTGTCATGTAAGAAGAGTGCCTCTCTCTGAGGTGCTCAAAGATTTTGTGGCCATGATCTTATTTATTTACATGAGATTCTTAAGAGGGAGGTGGTGGATAACTGTAGTAGAATTAAAATTATCTTTACTTAATAATAGAGACATACAGCAATTATGGGGAAATTGCTCAATTTCCCCAAGGTTATAAGGCAGGACAGGTCAGGGCAAAGTTGAATTTTTCAATTTTACAATAGCAAGGTTGAAGAAGAAAAGCTTGAAGTTAGACCTTTGATACAGGATCTTTGGAACATATTTCAGAAATAAAATAGCTATAGGACTGAATCCTTTATCTTTCCAGGTAAGTACCAGTAGCTGCAAACACTCTGTGGGAAGGCTGCTACCATGTGCATGTACCTGTACTTGGAGTACCATTCAGGGAGTCTCTCTTATAGCCCATCTTCATAGAGTTCACAGGCTAATGGGGAAATAAAATATGCATAGAAAAACATAATATTTCAGGACTAGAAAGAAAGAAGTATTCAGTAGCAGCATCTAATCAAGTGTGTAGCCGTGGGAAAAAGCAAAAAGGGAGTCTGATAAGTCATCCCATACTTCTACATTTGTTCATTCATTCATTCAACAAATGCTGCTGTGCTAGGTTCAGGTGACATCATGGTGACCAAGAGGGTCACAGCCCCTGACCTCATGGTCTATATGTGTGCTGTCCAATACAATAATCTCTAGCCACACGTGGCTATTTACATTTAAAATTAAATAATTACAATTAAATAAATTTAGAGATTTAGATCCTCAGTTGCACTAGTCACATTTCAAATGTTCCATGTGGCTAATGGCTACCTTATGGAAGGGAGCAGATATACAACATTTCCATCACCAAAAGAAATTCGGTTGTTCAGAGATTGGCCAATTGTGGCCTATAGGTCATATCGGGCCCACCAACTACTTTTATAAATAAAGTTTTATTGGAACACAGCTATACCCATTTGTTTATATATTGTCTATGGCTGCTTTCATACCATAACGGCAGACTTAAGTAGTTGTGACAGAGACTGCATGGCCCACAGAGCTGAAAAATATTTACTATCTGGCCCTTTACAGAAAACTTTGGGAACCCCTGGTCTAGATGGAAATATCAATACAGAACAAATACTTACCAAAAGGGAAATGCTGAATAAATGAGTGCTGTGGCATGGACAGACTAGGGATCTGACCTAGTTCAGGGAAAAAAGAAAGGCCTTCCTAAAGAATACAGTGTTTAAAATGAGATCTGAATAATCAGTAGGGGTTTACCAGGCACTATTTACCCAGCAGAAGAAAGGGCCTGAAGAACTGGGGGGTGGGGTGTGTTTGGCAGGCATAGACAACACAGTGAGGGGACAGGCATGAGTAACTGTCATTTCCGGGAGGGGAACTCTATCCATTGTGTCTGCTGCTAGCACACCAGTGCCTAGAATGACATCTGATATGTAGTAGATATCCAATAAATATTTGATGAATGAATGAATGAACGAATGAATGAATGAACGAATGAATTACCCAGGGAGGTTATGTAGAGCTTAAAAACAGAGTTTAGCACTGCAGCCTTGATCCTAACACGGTAGCCACTGAGGAGTTGAAGAAAACCATGGCTTAAGAACCTGATCAGGGGCACCTGGGTGGCTCAGTCTGTTAAGCATCCGACTTTGGCTCAGGTCATGATCTCATGGTTTGTGGGTTTGAGCCCTGTGTCAGGCTCTGTGCTGACAGTTCAGAGCCTGGAGCCTGCTTCAGATTCTGTGTCTCCCTCTCTGCCCCTCCTCCACTCATGCTCTGTCTGTCTGTCTGTCTCTCTCAAAACTAAAATAAAACATTAAAAAAAAAAAAAAAGAACCTGATCAGATACGTGTTTTCCAAAGGGCCGTTGGAAGCTGGGTGAAGAATGGATCTTTAGGAGCACCCACATTCAGTGATTCACAGGGATTTGTGGTCATGTGGTTGGTAACTTTAAAGTCTTTCCCTCATCCAGCGTGGAAGATTTAATGAAGCAAACTTATTCAGTTGATTTTGAAATTTTGAATTTATCAAAAACCAGAAAGGAAAGAGTCACTTAAACTGCATGGGAATGAACCAATAACACAGGTGTGCTTTGACACCAGGTGAGGTGTGCACTGTGGTATTTCTTTACCATGCCAGGCAGCCAGTGACTCATAGGTGAGTTATAACAAGGGTGGGGCTTTTGGAAGGGCACAAAGTGTGGTTCTGGGAGTCATTTGGCTGAGCTCAGTGGACTGAACTTGGATTACAAAAAATGGTTTTTCTCTTTGAAGCAAACTAAATCTATTTTTTTCTTTTGTACCTCAGTGATGTTGAACTACATATTTGAACTGCACCCAAAACTTCCTGTCCTGTGAAGCTAGACCAAACTGTGCCTGACATTCAGCACCATGAAGAAGCAGAAGGCCCTGTCACCTAGAAAGAAAAAAACTTGCTAAGGATTCAGTTGCTGTTCCTTCTCTATGTGTTTATTAGTATTTGGTTCGTGGTTACACATACCTATTCTCCTTGCTTTTCTCCTCCCTTTTTTTGCCTGTCACCCTATAAAACCACACATTTTATGCATGTCAAGAGCAGTCTGGAACCTATAACACGGTTTACCTTTTGCTTGTCTTTGAAGACAGAACGTGTCCTTAAAGAGATAATGGTTAGTTGAAAGTATATGGATTTCCTGGCTGAAATCTTTGTTTCCATGGAAGACAGCACATACCATTTTAGTTTCCATGAAAACCTTTTGCTCTGTGGAAAAGTAAGTATCCTGTCTCCAAACAACAAATTCACCAAGAATATGGTGTCATAAACAATTTATTTCATTGTTTTCAAAAAATATAATAGCCATGGTCATAGCTATAATTACCTGATTAATTTTTCTTACCATGTGACATATAATGTAGAAAAAAGTAACTTCCCCAAGAGCAAGGCTAATCTTGGCTAGTTTTTATCTGTACTCTTGAATCAACTAATTAAGTAGATTCAGGCATTTTTAGCCATATCATAGTTTCTGAGCCCGAAGTAGTGAATTGGTGTGAGGCCTGAGTCCTTTGGTTGGTATAAAGATTGTTTACACTTAACAATAACAATAACAACAACAACAACAACAACAACAAAAACCCACTGTGTTCATGACCTGCTTTTTTCAGACTTTAAGTCATTTTCTCAGACCACCATGTGGAGTAGTTCTGTTTTCAGTCTGTAGGCTCCTGATTCAGTGATCTTGCTAAGGACTGATCAGTGGTGGGGCACCTGGCTGGCTCAGTCTGGAGAGCATGCAATTAATCTTGGGGTCATGAGTTTGAACCCCATGTTGGGCATAGAGTTTACTTTTTAAAAAAAGAAAGGAAAAGAATTGACCAATGGCAAGCATGGCCCCTTAAAGAAAATGCCAGAACCTCTTGCATAAACTAACCAAATCTTGAAGTACATCAGTTGTGGGATTTTCCCTGGTGCCCCAAATTATTTGCAAGAGTTGGCAAAAGGTGTTAGTGCCAAGAGCTTCTGTGGAGTTTGTTTTTGGTTCTATGATGTGAAACGCAGTGTTGTGTAGAGGTGCTAGAAACTGGAAGTGGACAGAGGTGTGTCTTGCTCTGGATTGGCCATTTTGAGGTCTTGGGCAAGTGATGACACTTATTTGAGTCTCAGTAGCCTATTAAGAAATGTGTCAATAAGATCTAGAAAATGAGATAACATGCTTCTCTGAGATCTGAGATCAGTTCTTCTAATATTATTCAAGTGTTTGAGACGATCTGGAGCCTAGTTTCTTTAAGAATAATTATCAAGTAGGTAACTGAGAAACATGCCATGTAAAGAGCCCAAGAGCTCCTACCATGTCAATGTCATTGCCTTGGACAAACTCAGAAAAGGAACTAAGACACAACTAGACTACAAGAAAGTGCTCATGGTATGAAATGCTTGAAAATGAAGTTGAGGTTGATAAAGGGCTCAGAAGAAGGTACTTTTGAAGAATACACATGCTATATAACATAAAGATGTGAAGACAAAGGAAATGATTTTAAAAGAAAGATTTATAGGAAGTTGTGCTATCTGATGTACCATGTAAAATCACTTTGCTGCCCAACTATGGATATCTAAGGTAGAAATTAACATTTTTTCAAGGCTTTTAGAATTTCAAGGACTTCTTAAAAAATTTATTAAAAGTGGTCCCCAAAGTTTACAGCACTTTTTTTCTTGTGAATTAAACTACTGAAGGACATATGCCCTGATTTTTTTCATTTCCCACGTGTTCTTGCAAGGAGCAGTTGATGGAGTTGTATGCACTATATTAGGGCTGGATCAGTCCTTTGACACATTATTGAACTTTCAGGTCAGAATGTCTGGGATTGTTGTTCAGCTCTGTCCCCATCATCCATGTGGCTTTGGTCTCATTATTTTTCTGAGCCCTTGTTTTTTCATCCCTATAGTGGGCCAGTAACAGTCATTCTGTCTACTTCACAGCATTGATGTGAGGGTCCAATAAGATCTTGGATACAGATGATTGTACAGTGATAACGATCTGGGTAGCTGAAGGTTAAAAAGACAAAGAATTGGCTAAGTTTTTAAGAAATCATTGTCTTAATTTCAGGTTCCCCTGAAGCAGACCCTGAGTAAAGGATTCAAATGTAAGTTGCTTATTTAGAAGGTGACCCCAGGAAGCACTGGTAGAGAGGGGGATGGGACAGTGAAGGGAAGGAAACCAGTGAAGAGTATGCTGTCAAGCCATTTACTACTGTGGGCAATTGGACCTCATTTCCAGATGGGGAAACTGAGGCACAGAGGGATCATGCCACTTGTCCAAGGTCACAGATCTACGAACATGAAGCTGGAATTCAAGCCTACACAGTGCCAATGGGAAGCCCTACTCCCAATCTCTATGTGATGATTCAGCTTATTAGGGCAGCCAGGCTGTGGGGTGTGGCAACAGGTTATGTGATGTTAGGAATCAGATGATCCTGGTTCCACTACCTACCAGACAAGTGAGTGATTGTCTGATCTCTTCAAACCTTGAATCCTTATATGTGAAATTTGAAAGCCTATTGTGAGGACTCACAATACTATTTCAAAAGCATAAACACATGGTAGGGCCAAAAAGCATAAACCTCATGTGTGGTAGCAGTCATTCACTCTAGTTAATATTGATTTCTCTGACACGGTGTTCTCAGATATCTGCAAAAAAAGAAGCTTTCTAAGTGTGGCTTTTATTTTGGGAAACAAGAAAGGAGACACCTTTACTTCCTACATGAGACAAACGCAATTTTGTAATATCAATTTTAAGATGGAGGCTAGAGAATTTGAAATAGCAGATACCACTCAGAGTCATCAAATACTGTGGTCCGTATTTGTTTAACAGTGTGTGGTGGGCAGGGTCCTCACGTTGGTGTGACTTTGGAGGTAATTACTTAGCTTTGTTGACCTTCATTCCTCCATCTATAAGAAGACAAGGGATGGAGTGGAATTGTAGGAATTTCTAAACTAAATTCTCTTTCTGCCAGATGGATTATACTAAGGTCAAAAACAGAAAATTGCTCTTGATACCTTTGGAATTCTCTGTGTATGTACAACAGGGGAGTTTCTCTAGACAGCCTTCTGTTGGCCTTTCCTTTAATTAATGAGATGCCAATTTACACATTACTCACTTCTTTTTTAAGCCAGCATCCATCTTGGTAGTTCAACTGGAGGAATGAACATAGGGGTGATATTGTGCCCACACATGAATGGACTGGTTAGGGAACATGTAGACCCAGACCCAAGAGACAGGAATGCTTCTTTATCATTCAAAGGAACATATAGAAATACAACCCCACAATAGCTTATGCATGTTCAAGTAGTTAGTTTGAGCACATACAGGCAGCACTATCCTGAACAAAGAGGCATAAGATATACCTAATGGAATATCCAACACAAGGAAGAAAGTTGGTTTTTTGTTTGTTTTTTCGTTTGTCTTTTGTTTGTCCACGTCTTTTAAGAGGGAACAGACCTCCGTGTGACCAGACAGAGGGGCATCAGAAACAACTAGGTAACATCTGTTACCATGACTTCATGGGCCTCGGGTCAAAGACGTCCACCTTCTCAGAAGACCCCTGCCCCAAATTTTGCCCTTAAGAACCCTGACTTGTAAGCCAGCGAGGAGTTTGGGGTTTTTGAGCATTAGCTCCTTGTTCTACTGGGTGACACCACACCAATAAATCACCCATCTTCCTTCATGGCCAAAGCGCCCTTGCAATTTTCCTTTGCGTGCTGCATACCAGATGGATGGATTCTCATTTACTTTGGTTATATTTTATCCAGAGATTAAACTCACCAATGTTAAAGGGACAGTTTTATAACATCTTTCCACAGTCAAAACTATATTATGAAACGTTTTCTAATAAAAACAATCAAAAGGCAGTGTAGGTCAAAATTCACTAAGTGGTGTAATTTAGATTTGTGCATTTCATAGTATATAGATTTTACCTCAAAGAAGGCGGGGGAATAACTATAGACAAATATTGAAGCCACATGGTATGCATGCAAAAGGGTTTGGGATGAAGTGTACTGATTCTACATCTTTCTTTGAAATGCATAAAACTTAAGAATTGATAGATGGATGGATTGATGGATAGTAATGTAATAAACAAATATAGTAAAATGTTAATTATAGAATCTAGGTGGTAGGTATATGAGTATTTATAGTAGAACTCTTTTAATTTTTATGTGATTTTATAAATATTCACAATAAGACATTTGAGAAAAAGGCAATTATTTTTCTAGTGAAAAAAGCACCTGGGGCCAGTCTGCACTACTAACTAGAAGTTTAATCTTAGGCAAGTTCACTTAGTTTTTGTATGATCAGTTGACTCATCTAAAAAAATGGGATAGAGTAAGAGCATTAGACTCATAAGGTATTTGTAAGGTTCTTAGCATGTAGTGTGATGGAAAAGTTTGTTAAATGAAATTTAAAAAGTCATCTCATATACAGGGACATTAGTGGGAGAACAGATTATACTGATTGTTTTTGACACTCAACTCTAAGAATGCAGAGTTTTATTAAAACCAGATGACAGGCTTATACAGCCTGAGGTATTTGTCATTTTCTCTCTAACCCAGGTAAATTTCATCTCCTACTAAGAGGTTGCAAGAATCATCAGGATGGGTCAATAATACTTAGTTTCAGTTTTCAATTCCTTCAAAAAATTCCACTTGCTTAAAGCATGCTCCCTGACCCCAGGCTCAGTGTATATGTAATATCTGGATATCAGTATAAAAGCATGTAGCTACCTGGTCATATAAAATAATCTAGTGATTCGGTGATTTTCAAAAAGAGAACAGTAAATAGTAGTCATGTTCTCCATCAAAGGTTAGGAAACCTGTAAATTAATTAGTAAGAGGTTTACACTTTGAAATTTACATAGAAGCCTGTGTGTCACATAAGTGGAGCTTTCCCCATCTTTTAAAGAACTAGGCATATGAACAGCAAAGGCAATTTAAATAACAAACAAAATAAGTTGAAATGAGAGTTCTTACTAACAGTAGATTAGCACAAATAGGTGGTCTTTACTCATTCCACAAATATCTTTGAGCACCTACAGGCTCTGATCTAGGTGCTGGGGGGTTAGTTATGAATAAGACAGAAATCTCTGCCTACATGGTATTTACATTCTAGATGTTGAGGCAGACAAGAGACAGGAAATCAGTTAGTATGTACGTCTGTGTGCAGGCCATGCATGCATGTATGTGTGCGTGTGTGTGTGTGTGTGTGGACAGTGTTAAGGACTAAAGAAAACAATCAGGAAGGGAAGGGAGGAGGTGAGAAGGTTTGCAATTTTTTTTTAAATTTTTTTTTAAAGTTTATTTTTATTTTTGAGACAGAGAGAGACGGAGCATGCATGGGGGAGGGGCAGAGAGAGAGGGAGACACAGAATCTGAAACAGGCTCCAGGCTCTGAGCCATCAGCCCAGAGCCCAACGCGGGGCTCGAACTCACGGACCGCGAGATCGTGACCTGAGCTGAAGTCAGACGCTTAACCGACTGAGCCACCCAGGCTCCCCAAGGTTTGCAATTTTTTAGATAGAGTTGTGAGCTTACATCTCACAAAGAAGGTAACATTTGAGTGAGGACTTGAGGGTAGGGAAGGTGCAGGCATGTGGACATCTGGGAAGTGCATATGGGAGAGGAGGTGTGAATGTCCCACATGGGAAGATGCATGGCCTGTTTGCTCCAGTGTGGCTGGAAAAGATTAAGTACAGGGAAAAGAAGCATGAGGTGAGTCAGAGACGACCAAGCCATAGGCTCTTATGGTCATTTTAAGGATTTTGGCTTTTATTTTAGAGTAAAATTTCAGCCATGGAAAGGATTGGGCAGAAGAGTGACATCTCTGGATTTCATTTCAACAAGACCCCTCTGGCTGCTCTATTGAGAACAGTCTTGCTGGTGGTAGTAGAAGAGAAGGGAGAGGCAGAAGCAGACTATGGTAGTTTTAAAATATGTCCATGAATTCTTTGATATTCTTCCCATTGAGAATTGGTTGGGGAGGGGGGTCCCTTGGACCAGGTGGGCTTGCTTGTGACTATTTCAACCTATCGAGTAGGGTGGTAGTGAAACCGAACTCTGAGGCTAGGTTATAAAAGGCCATGAGATTTCTACTCCATTTACTACAAAACACTCTTAAAGCCCTCCCTGCCAGTGAGACCACATTGGCAATTCCTTCTTGTCCTTTTTTTCAGCCATTCCAGCCCAAATGTCAGACATGGGAGTGAAGAAGCCATGTTGGAGACAAATCCTTCTGGCCCAGCTATTCCAGATCCAGCCAGTAGAGTCATCCCAATTGAGGGCCCAGACATCATGGAACAGGAAAGAGATGTCCTATTGTGTAATTTCTGAATTCTTGACCAGTAGAATCCATGAGTATAATAAAATGACTATTGTTTAATGTCACTATGTGTTGGGATGGATGATTATGCAACAATAGATAACTGGGGCACAGAGAGAAGAGATGAGCCTCCTACAACAATCTGGGTAAGAAATAATGGTGGCTGAACTAGGGTAGTTGCTGTGGAGAGGTGAGAAGTAGATTCTGGATATATTGTAGAAGTTGGATCATGTATTTGCTGACTGATCGAATGGCAAGTGAAAGAGAAAAGTCATGAGTGATGCTAGGGTTTTGGGTTTTAGCCACTGGAAGGGCAGAGTTACCATTTACTGGGATGGGAAAGACTATAAGGGAACAGGTTTGAAGGTGGAGGGTGGAAGTCTCAGGAACTCAGTTTTGGACATGGTAAGTTGGAGATGCCTTTTGATGATCCAAGTGGAAAGTTGGTGGTTGGAAATGACATAGATACACACACACATACACAATCATAAGACAAGATCAGATCATTGTGAAAGAAATGTAGTCAGAAAAGAGAAGGGGTGGAAGAACTGAGCCTTGGGTCACTCCATTGTTTAAAGGTCAAGGAGATAAAGAGAATCCAGGAATGGAAACTGGAAAGGAATAATTAGTGATATAGGAGTATTGTATTGTAGAAGCCAAGAAGAATGTGCTTTAAGGAGGAGGGGCTGATTACTTGGGTCAAATGCTGCTGACAAGCCAAGTAAAATGGGTCCTGAGAAGCCACCATTGGATGATGGAATTTGAGGGTTTAAGACTATCATTTATTGAGCACCTATAATATGCCAGGCATTGTATTGAACATTCTTATAATAGCAGTAGAGGAGAAATAGATGGCTGCAGGCTAACTTCAATAGATGATAGCTATCATTTATTGAGTATCTATTGTATATCTGATAGTTAAGGGGAGACTTACATATGCTATCTCATTTAATCCTCACCATTGCCTTGTGGGGTATGGATCAGGGATGTGAAGCCGCCCAATGTGGCACAGCTAGTAAGGGTCAGAGCTGGGACTCAAACCCAATTCTCTCTGATGTTGAAGCTCTCGGTCTTCCTGCTATCATTCCTCCTGAAGTGGTTTCCTGGGAAATCCTGGTGAAAAGCCACCAGAAAAGAAATATCTTTCTAACTTCAAGTTAAGTTTTGCTCAAGGTTTTTAGGGAGGATTTAAAAATGGTTTCCTAGTAAAAAACTATGAATGCGCTGTAGAGTAACTTGCAAAATTCTAATATAAATTTTCTAAGTAAATAAATAACACCTGTGGGGGCTTGTCACCTGAGTGGCTTTGGATTACATGTGTTTTTCTCTCTTTGGTGAATCAACTTGTGAATTCATTACCCTGTCTTCCCTGGAGAGGTTGATTTGCTGGTTATTCTGGTTGGGTTGTGAGGGCAGATATAGCCTAATTAACAAAGGCACTCTCCCAAAGGCTGAGGTTCTTAACCTGGAGATTTGAGAAAGTCAGGGAAGGCATGAATTCTCTACCTGGAAAACTTTGGGACTATGGACATGTTTGTTTCTCCACAGGAAGTATCTATCAGCTTCTCAAAAGGATCCTTGACTTCCAAAAGGCTAAGCCCCACATGGCAGAGAAAGACCATCAGGTATAACTTGTAGTTATGAGGATAATCATGATTTTCACACAATCCTTTTCTTGGGCAACTTTTGAAGGCCCAGTTATGTCATATCTAGAGAACACTAATGGTGACCAGGCCTTATGATTGCATTGTCTAACAAAAGGTTTGTGGGTCACTTCCTATGAAGCCTGAGGAATGAGATTTGACCAGTAAAATATTGTCAGTTCTCTGACATTTTGACGGACACCTTGGTACATAATATTTGGTCAGGAAAATCAAGTATATGTGGTTGGTCATAATTGTTCCTCAAACTTGCACATCCCAGGACCAAGTGTTAACAACTCAGGAAAATGAAGATGTGAGATTCCTCTATTGCTTTTTAAAAATATATAGTCTAAGTTAAGAAAAGCCAAATTCCCTGAGCCATTTTCCTGAATATATATGAGAAAATATCACTCAATTAATGACCTCTTATTTTTATCGTCCTATTTGCTTATAGTTCCGAGGTTATAGATTTGTGACTGGTAGCAATGTTTCCTTTAAATCCATGCTATTTGAATTTTTAGATTAGATGCCAATATTTAAAAATCAGCAGATCCCACCAGTCCCCCCACCCCGCCAGGCACCTCTCCCCACCCCATTTGGATTTCCAGCTTCTTTTGAAACTCTTAAGGCAGCAGGATTCAGATTGGCTATGTGATGTAGATTGGGAACAATTCTGAATACTTCTCAGAGCTATGCTTATAGTGTTGTTTTTTAAATGGTTAATCTAAATTTCAAATTTGTTTCTAATTTAGTGGCAACAGCTCCTTCTCACGTGAATTTATAGGTTGGTATACTTTAGAATTCCAGAAAAACTACATTAGTTCAGTCCTACTGAGACAAATGTGACAATACTTAGTGAAAAGATTAAGTGTATTTAAAAATAAATATAGTTGATTCTTTGCAAGTAATTAGGTTAATATCAGTCTATCGCTAGTAGTATTTCCAAAGGGAGAGTTTTTCTAGGACACCTTAACAAATAGACAAAATTAATTTTATATGGCCGATATTAAATATGCTTAATTAAAAACATGTATCATTTTAATTAATAAAAACATCTGCACCTGAGCACACATGCTCCCCTGAGTCAGCTCTTTCTTTGTAGATAATGCAGTAAATTACAGGCCTCCTCAGGTTAAATAATTACACTCCAAATTTGGCAGCATTCAAATGATTGTGCTTTTGCATTGGTGATATTTGAGTTTATTGTATTTGGTATTTGGCTATGCCAGCGAGACACTGATCTTAAAGCATACAGCCATTATTTCAAAACACAAGCCAAACAAAAGTGTACAGTTTAGGGAAAGTCATCTTTGCCACAGATTAAATGCAATGGATGGCCCAGACAAACTCTTCCCTCAAAAGGCAATATGCCAGTACTTCTGCAAATGGTTACTAAGCGAGATTGCAGAGTGATTTTTCTGGGCATTTTAAGAAATAGAATATCCACGTGTTCATTTATCTACTGCTGCTTAACAAACCACAGTTAAAACCTTGTATGTTTGCTCAGAAATCTATAATTTGGGCAGGGCTCAGCTCAACACATCACTACTGCATGAGGTATCAATAGGAGCAGATAGACACCAGGGCTAGAGGACCCACTTCCAACATAGGTTACTCACACAGTAGACAAGCCTGTGCCACATCTGAGCCAGGGGCACGACAAGGATACTTGGTTTCTCTCTACTTGGGCTTCTCTTTGGGGCTGCTTGGGCTTCCTCGAAGCATGGTGGCTGGGTTCCAAGAGCAAGTATTCTAAGAAGACTGAGATCAAGCCAGAGGCTTCTTGTAACTTAGTCTCAGAAGTTCCAGATTATCCCCTCTGTCTCATGCTATTGGCCAAGTAAGTCATTAGGTGTAGCCCAGACTCAAACCTCTCAATGAGAAATATCCCAAAGAATTTGTAACTATCCTCCATCTATCACATCACATGTCCAATATGTCACTATTAGCAGGAAATGCCTATTCAAGGTGGCCATGTGTCCTGGAAGAAAGCTTCTGAATATCAAATTATTCCAAGGCTCCATCTGGGGTTCAGTCTGAGTCCATATTACTCAGAGTCACATGATTACACAGTCTTTTATGATTAGGCTGAAGATAATCCATAAGCCCTGTTCTAGAAGTCACCAGATATAAAACCTACACAGCCTGAGAAAACCACATCTGATCAAGCCAATTTTCTTCTCAAAACTGCCTCATTACAAATATATATGGCTATACACTTTTGTTGCTCTATCTCTTGCATTCTGATGATTTCTTCCTGCAAGCACCTATACCTCAGTTTGAGGGCTTTCTCTGGTCATACATACTCAGGCTAGAAGTGCTCTGTGGTTAATGTTCCTCAAGCATCCCTCAACTGATGATGGACAGGACTTCACTGATATATACCTCTTTTTCTTGTGACTTAGTTGGGGCAACATCACGGCATATTCTACATCATCACTGACTTGTCCCCCCAAATCTGAGCCCTAGTTGCCCACAGTGGTAACCTGTTCATGAATGTATTTTCTTCCTTGTCTTCTGTGTCTCACTTAACCATTCCCCTAATTCCTGGGTTCACCTCTCAAATAAATTACTTGCACTCAAATCCTTATGCCTGGGTCTGTTTCTTAGAGCATGTAAATTAAGACAAAGATATTTTATGATCTTATTCTGCCTACTTTTACAGGCTTATTACTGCTTATCTCTGTTAAACAACCTAAACTTAGTCCCATTAACCCAGCCTCCCAAGACCAAACACATCTTGATGTTTGTCTTGATGTTTTGTATCTTTTTAAGACCATTTCCCTTTGTTAGAATGCCTTTTCATGACTGTGTTCCTGGCTACTCTGCCTTTAGGAGTCAGTCCAAGAGTGGCTTCTTTGACTTCCTATCCTGGGTCAGATGCCCCCTCCTCTGTACTCCCAAATATGGATCATATACCTCTGCTCTGACACACTGTTTCCAAAGATGGTCACAAAAATTCCTCCAATATCCACAACCTTTTGCAAGCTCACCCCATTAAGAAGCAGACCCCATTTCCCTTCCCCTTTCATCTGGACTGGCCTTGTGACTAACTTTGACAACAGAATGTGGCAAAAATGAGCCTAAGCCTTACAAGGATTTGCCGTTTCCATTTTCATTCTCTTGGAAGCCAGCCTTCATGTAAAGAAGCTTGAGCTACTCTGTAGATACTGAGAGATCACATGGAGAGATTATCCTTGTGAAGGAGACACAAGATGTCCCAGACAACAGTCAGTATCATGGTCTCAGTGGGTCCATATTGAATGCTCATTAAACACCATATGGAGCCCAGACAGCCATTCCTACCAAGCCTTGCCTGAATTCCTAGCCCACAGAAATCAACATCAGTTGTTTAAAATGATTGAATTTTGGGGTAATTGTTAGACAGCAATGGAAAACTACAATATCTATTATAGAACTTGTCATTAAATACCATAATTACTTATTTACTTGTCTGTCACATTTGTGAGCTACTATAAATGGAGACAATTTTCATCTTAATAGCTGTGACACCTGACCTATGGGAATGCTTTATAATGGCGAGCCTAGGAAAAAATGAGGCTTCTTAAGGAGATCACAGAGAAACCTAGTCACACTGGAGATTTTTTAAAGGAAATGAGTACCAAAAACCAAAAGGTTCTAGAGAATGATTGTGGAAGACAAGAGTGGATGAAAATTCAGAGCAATTGCAAGGGACCTCCAAAATGTGTATTAGAATTCTTCTAATAATTGGTGAGATTATTGACCTCTGTTTCAATCCATATGCAGCCTAGATGGGCCCCACAGTCACAAGTATTTACGAGGGCCTGTCAGGCAGTAATCACTCTGTGCAATTAAACTGTACATCATGGTTCTCACTCTCCGGAAGAAGTTTACTGTAACAGAAAAGCAGATGTACCAACACATTGTGGGCTGCAGGAGGATATGAAAAGGTGGGGAGGACAGAAGGCTCAGATTCAATGGTTTTAGACCTAGGCAGGATTTCCACTAATCGGCTTCATCTTTTCCCTTCACGTAGTGTTTACCGAGTACCGCCTGGGCATGGCACTCCCTCTCCCTCTTATGCTGAAGCCTCGCCAAGTTGAGAGGAGTTTCTCACATGTTCCACACTCTGTCATGCTTCGTAGCCTTTGCTCTTTCCCCCTTCCTTCCTGGAATGATTTATGACCCATGCTTCCATGCCCTTCACCTAGCAATACTTGTATTCCTCTCTGGAGCTCCTCCCCCTTCTTTTCCTCATCCCGTCCCCAGGAAGAAACCCCCCATTTGCTCTGCCATTTCAAATGTCTCCAGATTCAGTGTGAGTCCTCCCTGCTCTGCAAAGCCATCACTGACCATCCCAACCTGGGGTTTCCTAGAATGTGGTGGAAAGGGAACTGGCTTTGGAGCAACATGAATTTGGGTTCAAATCCTGGCTGTGCCGCTTATGATTCTGCACAAGCTCTTTAATCTCTCACGTTTCCTCATCTGTAAACTGGGCATGATGCTCCCACTTCATAAGGCTGTAATGAGGGTATGGGAGATCGCTACATACAGTGTTTAGCTGAGTCCTGGTATGTAACACACCAGTGATACATGTTATTTTCTTCCTCCTCTCTGAACTTCTGGCATTTAATATCTGTACCACTCATTTGTCCTCAAATCATAGTTATTTTGTGACAGCTCCTGTCCTGTACCATCATTTAACTTAATGTTATTCCTTGCTCATTTTTAATATACGCTTCCTCCTAATATCTAAAATATAACTTTTTATATCTTTATATGTCCCAAGAACAACAGATTCTTAATAAATATCAGTGCATGAATGAATAGACAGTGGAGTGGGTGGCTGCCTCTTAGGGCTTTCTTTTTTTTTTTTTTTAATTTTTTTTTTTCAACGTTTATTTATTTTTGGGACAGAGAGAGACAGAGCATGAACGGGGGAGGCGCAGAGAGAGAGGGAGACACAGAATCGGAAACAGGCTCCAGGCTCTGAGCCATCAGCCCAGAGCCTGACGTGGGGCTCGAACTCACGGACCGCGAGATCGTGACCTGGCTGAAGTCGGACGCTTAACCGACTACGCCACCCAGGCGCCCCTCTTAGGGCTTTCTATAGTACACTTTGTAAAGTACAGCGTTCCAGGTTAAGAACTCACTCAATTAGAATAACTCTAATTTCAGGGTATTTTTTTTTTCCAGGAAAGGAATGATTAGGGAAAAGTTCAACACTTTTCCTTATCCTACTGGATCAGTGTAACAGAGGAAAATGAAGACCCATCCCATGAAAAGATAACTCGGAGGCAATGCAGTATTGAGAACAATGAAGACACAAAGACTACCCCTCCAGCTCCAGGCTTTTTTTTTTTTTTTTAATATGCATGTATGACCAGATCAGAGATAATGACTGAGAATGAAAGAGCAATTATGTGAAGAGTAATCCCCAATTGATTACATGGGAATTAAGTAAGCTGATAGGAAATATCAAGTTTGGATTAAGATATTAAGGGCCCTCCTGTCATTTAGATGGAAACAGTCGTGAGGAGGGAGAACAAATCCTCTGTGACTGACTGAGGATCCATCTGTCAGGAGTAAGGGGTAGGATGACATATTATAAGTGAACGAATAAATGGACTTAATCAGGGATGAAAACCAAGGATCAGTGCACCCTCAGGACATACGAGACTTAAAGAGAAGACAACACAAAATAGGGCCAAGCTCCAAAAAACCTCCAGAAAGGAACTCCAGAAGTTTTCTAGACAGGTGTCTGCTCCCTTGCTAGTCTTGAGGTTGCGGTAGTGAGCTGCACTCCATTGTGAGGCTGGCAAAGCCATGCTACACTGGAGCAAAGAGCAGGAGGGTTCTTGAGAGAGTGCCTCACAGTGATTTCAATATGCTTTTTTATGCCAAAGGACCCTTCGTTCAGTCTTATAGAGTCCCACGATACATAAAAGAAACAGAAGTATTGCTGTATGATTGCAAAGAAGCAAGAAGAGAAAGGGTGAGGGGATCTTGGAAGATGATAATATCTTGGATCCCACTTCCTAGGACCTTATGCTTGGCAGAACATGTTGGGAAAACCACTGGCCCAGGATATCTATAAGCCTTTATGAATTGCTCTTGTCAACTGGCAAGGTTTTTGGCTAAGATCCAGTTGGTTAAAGCCTTCCAAAGCAAAATGTACTAAAACTAGAGACTAAAGATCATGTAGTAAAGATGACTTCATCCCCCTCGAGGGGAAAACAGGCCTTTGTCTGCTTTACTACACCAAAATCTCAGCAGGGTTTATTCTTTCTGGAAAATATTCTTCAAGTCATAACTGAGACTTTCAGTGGAAGCCAATTTCAATTTAGTAACACCTAAATATATCTGAACCAACAGGTTCTGGATGGCTCTTCAGAATGAGCTGTTAGAAGAGACAAGAGCAGCCTTCATATTTCCTAAGAGAGGCCTTGATGTCCGAGGATATTTTCAGTCTTACAGGACGGTTTAATAATGAATCCTTGGGATCTTGAGTTTCATCCTAACTTAAGAGTGAATATAACCATTGAGTTAAGTTTCTAACCTCAGACACTAGAAGGGTAGTTACAAAACCAAGAGAAAGTAAAGAGACAGAAGAATGGCTTTGAAGGCCTTTCTGCCAAATGAGAGCCCTCAGGGTCATGCTGGCTGAGAGTGTAAGTAGGTTTGTGGCCAGTGTTCCCGGCATGTCAGGAGTGTAGAGCGTCTTGGGTGGTTAGTAGTCTGAATCAACACTTACTGACAAATAGATGGTGGATACTATCATGACTGTCCTCATGGGAAAGATAGGAGTTGAATGTTTTCTCTTCACATTGCAGTAGGTTTCAGATACTCAGCTGAGAGAGACCAGACCTGAGGTTTTTGGTGGACACTTCAAAGCCGAGGGTAATGCCTATTGTTAAGAGGGGGACACATTTTGGGACCACTGCCTTTTCACACATGCTCCAGGCTCCAGAGTGCCCCTCCCCATCCATGTCTTTCAACTGGAAGCATGAATTTAATTCACTGAGAGGTGGACTGGCCCCCAGCCTGCCTTTCCTGTCCTGTGATCTTACAACAATCTGACCTTTTCCCTGGGTGGATGCTGGTTCCTAGGGGATGGATGTGTAATGCAGGACAGCAGGGGTTCCCCGCCCAGCTCCACATTCCTAAGAGTGAAGGCACCTGTTTGGCTATGCTAATTTGCTCCTGATGCAGGTGAGCTCACCCCTAGCTGCTTTAGCACAGAAGGGAGGAAAGATGCCTTTTCACAGGTACCTTATATACCTAGGCTCCCTCTTTGAATGTGCTGACAACATTTTCTTAAGTTCCTCTTCCTCCTCAGTAACATCCCCATCAAACATTCTGTCAGAGCAAGAGCCAAAAACAGAAAAAAAAAAAAAAAAGTATCAAATGGGAAAACAATGAAATGCCTGTTTGGTTCCTGTGTGCAGTGAGCAACAATAAGCCACACTTTCTGAAGTGTCTCAGAAAGGAATGCCTGTGATGTTCTTTCAAAGAAGGACTCTGGCCCCAAACCAAGCTGTAAGCCATGACAATGCTCCACTAAACACCAAAAAGAATTCGCCTTTCAGCCAGAGAGGCATTTCTCATGTACTGGGGGAAAATGCCACCCATACCACGTCACCTCAGCACATTTACTGTCACTCCCCTCTTCCTGCTGAAGCCAGAGGAACGTAGCACACTGTGACTGTTGGGTGGACTGAAACTCAGCTGAGGAGTCTGAGCCCTGGGAACTCTGCCCCCTAAGATGTGCTCCCGGGAAAGCAGGAGTCTAGGAGGTGTGTTTGTATTTTAGGGAGTTTATGGCTCTTGGGTCCTCTCTCCTACAGAAAGACCTTCTCCCCTTCGTCCCCACCTAAACTTTCCCCGTAGCCAGGCATTTGAAGTTAGCTGAAGTGTCAAAACACTTTGTAAAAAGGCCATTGAGTCAGGAGGGCTTCACCCCGCCTGGGCAAGTTCAAGTCCTTCAGAGGAAAAGGGGAGGGATCGCCTCTTACCTGGGCTTCTTTCACTATTCCATTTTTCGTGCAGTTTCCACTTTGCAGGCTGTCGCTCTGTTTCCTGTGATTGTGCAGATTCCCATTGCAGACAGCACCACCTCCAGGATTAGCCATTTGTGTGAAATGATGGAATCCAGCCGGTTTTCGTCCAGAGGTTCTAGGCAAGCTTTAGTTTTGAAGTTGGTGAGGGAATGAGAGAGGAAGCACTTTGGGCTGAGTCCCTGAAGGAATCCTACCGATCAGGCTTTCCAGAAGAAGAGCAACAGCCTATCTTTGGGGCAGATCTTTGAAACAAAAAACAATTGGTTACCTTTACACTCCTCAGCTCAGAATGTGACCTTCAGGACAACAAACCTGCTTTTGAAACTAGAAAGGAGATTGTCCATGCTGGCTCCTGGGGGGGCTGAGGAAATCTGGAAACTGCAAAACCCAGAGGCAACTGCGAGGAGGCCGGCTGAGGGGGTGGAGCATCTTTTAAAGATACACACACACAGAGCACAGTCAAGGTCTCCTATGTGCAGTCAGTTTCGAATTTACGTCTACCCCCACCCCTCCCTCCTGCCTCTAATTACAACTTTTGGTTGTAGACCAAGCTCAAGGTCAACATTTTACCCCCCACAAAACAACACTCAGCAGTGGTTGCCTGGGCTAGCAAGAAGGAGAGGAGAATGGGAAGTTACTGTTTCACTAGCACTGAGGTTTTTAGCTGGTTCCATGGATGGTGGTGATGGTTGCACAACAGTGTGAATGTACTTAATGCCACTGAACTTTACACTTCAAAACGGTTAAGATGGTAAGTTTTGTGTGATGTGGCACACAATAATACATAATACAAAATGGCAAAAATAATAATAATGTTCAGAACCCGTCTGATGTTAAAGCCAGTGATAACACAAGGGGTATTGGCTCATCCAGAATTCCAGTAACACGAATCTGGGAGACAGAATATTTGGTTTCTGGTTAAGGCTGTGTTACTTTACCATGTGACTTCAGGAGAGCCATTTGCCTTCTTTTTTGCCTCATTTCTTCACATGTACAAAGAGACAAAACATTTTCAGTGGGCCTGTGGCTGAGGGGGCAGCAGGAAAATAAAAGTGTGGCCTGGGTTTGTTATTGACACAGGTGTTGTGGGGCAGATGGTGAATGCAGTGCCACAGTCCTGCTACACCTCTGGTTTACTCATTAACTCTTACTGTCTCGATGCTTTAGTTACTAGAGGGCTGTTTTCTCCTACCATCAAATGGCATTGTAGTTTGTTGGACAGTGTCAATCATTTACAGCTTGTTCAGTCCTCAAGCCCACTGTCATGGTTGCCCTGAATGGAGCCTTCTTTAACATCAGGCACTTAGGAAAAAACAAAAAAACAAAAATGAGCCATTTATTGGATCAATGGACAAAAACAAAGACACACACAAGCAAAAAACAAAAAACAGAAATGGTCCCTGTTGTTAGAGCCTCATTTCTTGGTTCTCAGCTCTCTAGGACTGGGTTCATTTCCCAGTCCATTGGCTTATGGAGGAGGTGATGATAATGCTTCTTCTAACCATGGTTTGCATGTGAGGGTTGCCAATTTTCCACCTCAGGGAGAGCTAAAGGAATAAGGTGAGGTCTTAGGCCAAATAATGAGATGGGGCTAATGCCAAGTGTGCCCACACCTTTGTTTCTCAAGCTCAGACTTTCTATTGCATCTCTCCCAACCTTTGTTATCAGAGCAGAGCTAGCTTTTCCCTGGCTAACTGTAACTCCCTGTTACACTAGGAGTTGGGAGTTATTTGTATTGGCTTATTTCCTTCTAGACTTATGCGAAAAGGAGATGAAAAGGTAGGATGGGACACTGATAACTGCTGGCCTGACTGCCCCAGCTTACTTAGGGAGACAGGTTGAAGGGGTGCCTGGATGGCTTAGTTGGTTGGGCATCTGACTCTTGATTTTGACTCAGGTTCACGGGATCCAGCCCAACATCGGGCTCTGGGTTGACAGCGTGGAGACTGCTTGGGATACTCTCTCTCTCCCTCTCTCTGCCCCTCCCCTGATCTCACGCATGCTCGCTCTCTCTCTCAAACTAAATAAACATTTTTTTTTAAAGGAAGACAGGTTGAAGACATGGTGTTATTTTGACTCAGCTCTAATTATCCATACAAAGTTTTTTTGTTTTTTTTAATAAAGATTTTGAGATAAAACTAACTAAATTCTGTACATTAGATGTTTCTATCCCTCTTCCTTTTCTTTTCTTCTTCCTTCTCCTTCCCTTTCATCTTTTGAATTTCCTTTTCCTTTCTTCCTCCTCTTCCTCCTCTTCCTCTTTTATTTTTTGTTTTTATTTTCTTTTTACAAGGGGACAAAAACCATATATAAAGAATACATCTCAAAACAGAACTGAAATCTGCATCACTTTGCTTTCCCCCTATTGTCAATTGCCAACTTTAGATAATCACACGTCAACCTTCTAGAAGTATCTATTACATGTCCTCATTCTTGAAACTTTTCCACTTTGCTTGCCATGTTGGAATATGTGAGTTGCAATGTGCACAAAATCATATAAAGACAGCAACCATTTGTCATCAGGCACCATGGACATGCATAATCATGATGGCTCATTGTGTCTCCAGGAAAAATAAGTGGGGAGGTTTGTTTGCATTGTGTTGTAGCTTTGAGTTTAAACACATTTATTGCTATGGTCTGAATCTTTGTGTTCTCCTAAGCTCATATGTTGAAATCATGACCCAAGGTTATGTGGTATTAGGGAGTGGGGCAGTTGGGAGGTGATTAGATCATGTTGGGAGAGTCTCCATAAATGAGATTTGTGTCCATACAAAAGAGGTCCCAGAGAGCTCCCTTCCCTCTTTAGCCATGTGAGGTTACAGTGAAAAGACAGCCATTTAAGAAGCAGATTCTCACCCGACACCACATTTTCCAGTGCCTTGATTTTGGACTTCTAGCCTCCAGAACTGTGAGAAATAAGCTTGTGTTGTTTCTAAGCTACTCAGTTTAGGGTATCTTGGTATAGCAGCCGAAACATACTAAGACCTCAATCAACACTAAATGCCACCTGAATGTTGGGTATGATTTGCTGTTTCTGAATAACTAAGTGAACTTCAGATCAACCAGGAAACTTAGTAAGTATTTCAATAACTGTCAAGTATCGGTTTTCTACGCCTCTCCATACAATAACGAACAAGACAAACACAGTCTCCACCTTCACAGAACCAAGAGTTAGCAGCACTTACATATCCTTTCAAGAAATCTCATTAGTGAAAGTAAAAAGAAACCTGTCCATTAGTGTATTAAAGGCAAAGATGAAATCAGTTTACTGTGGCCTTGTGGTGTTTCCTGAAGGGGATTCTTGGCCTAGATGCCCACTTCTAGAAGTAGGGAAGAAAGAGATGTTTAGAGGCCTGATAATGTGTTCTGAAAATGTTGGCAGAAAAGGGAATGAATGACAAAAGTAAATGGTCAGAATTTCACGGTGTCTAGAGATCTATTCTTTCTCTGTGACTCGGTCTTTGCTTCTGTAGTGGAGGGTGACGCTAATGCCAAAACTAAAGTCCCACACACCATGATATCTCTCCTTCAACTGCTGTCTGGAGAACCATCAACTACAACGAAGAGAAGTAACAAAAATTGTTATGGGTTGAGACATTTTATTGCATTAGCCAAATAATAAATACATTTTTTATTTTGCCTTCCTGATCCATGAAAATCCTATTAAATAGATGCCAAGATCAAATGGTATCTCTGTACCTCCTGGGATTTGATAGTCTGGGATTCCTCCTCAGAGAAATATTTAAACGTCCTAAAGTATTCAGACTAGAAAAATTTTAGTGCAAGGATAATTCAGATCCAAAGCTTTTCTTACCAATAAGTTGTAAACACCATGACACCAGAAGGCCAGATATCAGTGTTACAGATGTCAGGTGTCTGTTTGGTTTTTATTTCTTTCGAAACATTGACTAACAGAATGGCAAAGCTATATTAAGTTAGAAAAAAAAATCTTTTTATTGATGACTACTACCGCATGGTCAGCAACAGTGGAGTAATTCTGCTTTTCTCCTTGACATAATCCTCTGGGAGTAGTGTCTACTTGAGTTCTTGTGGTGGCAGTTACCTTCAGAATGCTTGTAGCAAATAACAGGCAGTGTCTCCCCTCCCTATGGATGCCCCTATGGATGTCTGGACTCTTTGGCTATGAAACAACATCTGTTAAAGAAAACCCTGAGAAAGAGGAACATAAATGCCATTTAATTTCACTTGTATGAGGAACCTAAAAAATAAAACACATGAATAAACAAATAAAAAGCAGAAATAGACCCATAAATACAGAGAACAAACTCTTGGTTGCCAGAGGGGATGGGGAGGTGGGTTGGGCGAAGGGCAACATGTGTGAAGGGGAGTGGGAGGTATAGCCTTCCAGTTATGGAATGAATAAGTCATGGGTATGAAATGTACAGCATAGGGAATATAGTCAATGATATTAGAACAGCATTGTATGGTGACAGGTGGTAGCTATGCTTGTGGTGAGCAGAGCGTAACTTATAAAGTTATTGAATCACTCTTTTGTACATCTGAAACTAATGTAGCATTGTGTATCAACTATACTTCAATAACCCTCCCCCCAAAAAAACTTTCAGAATTGAAATTTTCAAAACAAAACTAGGTACTTCTCAGAAGTACTTCAGAGCCTAGAGAAGTTCACTAGAGAATTCTTTGCACAAAGCAACGATGATTTACTTAAGTGGGTTTTAAATTAATACTTGGTATATTAAATTAGAAATTGAAAACCTAGTAAAGTTCAATCTTTGTATCCTATTAGGACTTTTGTATAAAATAAGAAAATACTTTTGTGATTCTTAATTCATTAATATTTGACTGATATATGTTGAGTAGGCTGAATTCTCCTGAAGCAAGAAGTGCCATTTATAAACTTAGTCAATGCACTGCCTTAAAATATTTAAAACTTAGTTAATTAAATGCCTTTAAAATTTAAAACATAAAAACACTTGACTGTATTTTATTTTTTTTAAGCATCTCAAATGACTACCGGGGAAACTTCTAGCCTTAATAGGCAAAACCCTGCCAAACAAAAAAATGACTTATATAAATTTAATAAATGTAAATAAATTTACATGGCAAATCGAGTTCTCAATATCCCAATGGTGTCTGAACTGGTTAGTATGCTGTTACACATCTTAACTTAGAATTACAAGACTTCTATGTTGAAAGCGCCTTAAATATTATAATTTTTAAGCTCATTCACACACATACATTATTCCTAAATTTAACAGGCAAGCATTAACACTGTGAATTTGATTTTCTTTATCACCTCCATACTAATGTCAGTATTCCCAGGATTCAAAATATGATCACCCAACTTTAGGGAACAGATGTACCCTCTTGGTAAGGTTGAGGTTCCTGGCAGTGGTCCTAAGGATAAAGAGAATTTACAGAGGTGTGGGGGCCCCAAAGGCCATGGAATCCAGGAGAGCTGAACCAGAGCCCCAGTGATGGGCTAGTCCTATATTTTTCCATCTTGTCAACAGAGAGCCCCGAGTCCACTTTGCTGGACTTCTGGGGGCTTATTTGAGAAGAATGAATTCTGTAACTCTCTTCACTGTCACATTGTTTCCTGCAGTGTTTTCACATTCTTTTTTTAAAAAAAATCAGAAGTCAGGGGTGCCTGGGTGGCACAGTTAGTTAAGTGTTGGGTGGCTCAGTTGGTTAAGTGTCTGACTCTTGGTTTTGGCTCAGGTCATATCTTGCAGTTCGTGGGTTCATGTCCCTCACTGGGCTCTCTGCTGACGCACGGAGTCTGTTTGGGATTCTCTCCCTCCCTCTCTTTCTGTCCCTCCCCTGCTCTCTCTCTCTCTCTCTCTCTCTCTCTCAAAATAAATAATAAAACTTAAAACAAATCAGAACTAATTTTATAACATCTTGATTGAACTTGCTTCTTTTCATAATATATGTTATGATTTGGAAATTTTATTAAACTGACCAAATAATAAATTTTTATTTTGCCTTCCTAATCTATCTTGGGCATTCAGGCCCAGATCTTTGGTTATTCTAGTGATAATTTCAACCCTCCTGGTTTCACATATTGCCGTGCTACAGAAATCAAACTCCTTCTTTAGCTCATACAGTGTAAATTCAGAGTATGGAACAAAGTAGAACTGTAATAATCAAATCATCTATATGTTCTTAAGGTCATGGACAGCTTCGATTCTCATTGTCAAGTTTCTGTGGACGGAAGTAACTAGACTGAATAGAAACCAAATTTGGGTATAATTTGGATTTAAAAAATTATGTATCTGAGATGTTTATTTTAATTACATTTGCTTTTTTTATTTTAAAAGTAGAATGTTACAAGTTACTGGAGAGTTCTGTTGACTTGGATTCTTGATTAATCTTTACTTTGTTATGCCTTTAATGGTTGAAATAAGAAGGATGATATAAAGGGGAACACCCGTTCATCCCATATTAAAGCAGGTTTCTAGTAATAAACTCTTGAGATGTGTCTATTAGATGCAGTTCAATCAGATTTCTCTTAAATTATTCATACTGCCTAAAATGAGCCAGTCACTGTGCTTAGCTGTCAAGAAACAAGCTCTCAAGAAACAAAGATGAATCGGATACAGTCCCTGCCCTCAAAGAACTGTGGGCAAGGGAAACACGCAGGGAGGTGCAGTCCAATGTGAGGGGAGAATCAAGAACTAGGGAGCACACATGAGGGAACAACTAATTTTGCCCAGTGTGGAAAACCACACATCAGAGGCAGGATTTGAACGAGGACTTGGTACATGAATAAGTGAGTATCAGGAGACAAGATGGGGAAAGAATGTTTCAGGCAGAGGGAGTGGCATGAAAGCATAAATTTGAGGCTTGTGTGGGAAAATATACAACAAAAGAGTCACATAACAATGAGGAGAGACAGGTCAACTTTTTCTAAGTGAGGAAGTGAAATCGGGGGTCCTTTCCAAATTGCAGTTGGGATACAAAGAGCTTGAAGTGCATGTGGAGAGGATGTAGGCAGGTCATTGCAGGAAACTTCCCAGACCTCTTGATTGACCCTGGTCCCCAAGTGGATGGGAAGGAATGCAGACATTTTAAGTGAGCGCCAAGTAAGGCTGGGAAGCAACTGTGAGGGTGAGACTTTGCAAGGCTGCCAGGACATCACTGAGGCTGTCAGTGGGTGCATGGAGGTGTAGGGAGGGACCCCTGCAATGTTTTGGCGAGACCACTCAGCACCAAGAAGCCTAGGAGTGTGCTGAATTGTGCCACAGAACACCTAGCACACCATTTGGGGAGGCGCCGTGCCTCACTGTTGCAGGGAGCAAGACTGGATGCATTACAGTTTGCTGGACAAACCTGGGAGAGTGGAGATATGACCCCTTACTTTCTACTCCCTCCATAGTGGCCTTCGGTGTGAGCAGCTCCAGAATGAGAAAGAGATGGGCCAAGGGAAAACATACTACATGTGATCGAACATTAAATCTGAATTGACCAAGAAGTGACTGCAATTCTCTGAGAAAACCCAGAAAGTGACCATACCAGTTTGTCTGCTATGGGGTAGAAATTGTGACTCTTAATGAAGTTTAGTGTTCACATCTCTGGGGTTTGTGCACCATTGTGATTGGGAAAGTCGTGAATAATTCATTATTTATCATATTTATTACCACAGGCCTTTGCCTGGAAGTAGATCAAATCCACTGAGGCGAGGCAGTCCGTGCCTCTTTCATATCCTCTTGGCGTCCCCTGGGAGCCCTGCCAAACAGTTCCCCATGTGCCAGCTGCCTCCTGTATCTCTCCTCTATGCTGTGCTGCACAGGTTCTCTGACCACGGGGTGTGATGCACTTATGTGGCACGGCTAGCTACCTGTGTTAGGAACTCACATCCCTGGGAGCAATCCCCAACCAATGAAGGACAAGAGCTTGTGCATAGATGCCCATATTCTTTTCTTCTCTATGGGATGATTCTGAGGTGTGTTAATTGTCTCTCAAGACTCCCCAATGAGATTGAGTGCCCCCCTGCCACCTCCCGCAGTAAGCATCTTGTGAAAACACTTGTTACTAGTTTTCCTCCTTTCTTTGTTCTATTTATCTAGTCTTCCCGGAAATGCCCCCCAAATGAAGGCTTGTACCCAAATCCTTGTCTCAGAGTCTGTTTGGGAGAACCTAAACAAAGACAAATGAGTCCCAGTTAGTCCACCAGATCTGTTGATCAGAGATCCAATTGTACCTTTTGAATGATCAATATTGGATTGCCCTGAAGATTGAGAGACAACATATGGAAAAACTCAATGTGGTTCTTGAGTAAAAAACCTCAGTAAACCTGGGAGAGAGACAAGAAACCTGCACTCTTGTGTCTCCCATAGGAAAGGTTTGTGGGGCATATAATAAGAAGAGAGTCTCTACAATCCTAATTGGGGAAGGAAAGTCATGAAGTTGAGTTATAGTATCAAGAAAGCACTAAGCATTTGAATGAGGAATGGGCTCAGAAAAGTCTCTGAGAATGTGTTTTTTAATGTTTTATTTATTATTTTTGAAACAGAGGGAGAGAGACAGAGACAGACAGAGTATAAGCAGGGAAGGGGCAAAGAGAAAAGGAGACACAGAATCTGTAGCAGGCTCTAGGCTCTGAGCTGTCAGCACAGAGCCTGACGCGGGGCTCCAAATCACCAACTGAGATCATGACCTGAGCAGAAGTAGGTCGCTTAGCCAACTGAGCCACCCAGGCACCCCAGAGAAAGTGTTTTACCTGCATAAAAAGTAAAACTAACCTAGCTTTTCTTTAAAGCCCTGGTGGAAAAAAAAATCCTTTTGTTTCTAGCTAGTCAGGGAAGATAAATGGAAATTGTAGGCTCATTATCTTTCCTAGTTTTCTACTGCTGTAGTAACAAATTTTCATAAACTGTAACCACACAAATTCATCATCTTACAGTTCTGTAAGTCAAGAGCCTGACGTGGGCCTTACTGGGCTAAAATCAATGCATGAGCAGGATTGCATTCTTTCCTGGAGGTTTTAGGAGAAGCTGTTTCCTTGACTTTTCTACCTTCTTGAGGTCCCTGCCCCCCGCCCTTCCATGGTTTACAGCTTCCTTCCTCTATCTGCAAAGCCAGCAATTTTGTATCTCTCTCTGCTTTCTTCAGTTGCCCATCTCTGACTGAGCACAGCTGGGAAAGGTTGTCTGCTTTCCAAAAATCACATGATTAGATTGGGACCATCTGGATAATCCAAGATAATCTCAGAATAACCTCAATTACATCTGCAAAATACCTTTTGCTACATAAGGTACCGTATTCACAGTTTCCTGGGATTAGGGTGTGGACATCTTTGGAAAGCCATGATTTTGCCTACTAGAGTACCTATTACAAATAATTTAAAATATATGAAGAGTCACAGAGGGTCCCTTTATTTAGTTTATTCCTGCTTTTTTATTTTCAGCTGAAGTCTTTTTTTTTTTTTTTAATTTAAATTCGAGTTAGTTAACATGCAGTGCAATATGGGTTTCAGGAGTAGAATTCAGTAATCCATCACTCACATGCAAAACCCAGTGCTCATCACAACAAGTGCCCTCAATACCCATCACCCATCTAGCCCATCTCCCACCCACCTCCTTCCATCAACCCTCAGTTTGTTCTCTATCATTAAAAATCTCTTATGGTTTGGTTTGTTTCCCTGTCTTCTCTTCCCTCATCCCCTGTCCTGGCTTCCCATATGTTCATCTGTTTTGTTTCTTAAATTCTTAAATTTGTTCCTTAAATTTGTTTCTTAAATGATATCATATTGTATTTGTCTTTCTCTGAATGATTTATTTCACTTAGCATAATACACTCTAGTTCCATATACATGGAATATTTCTCAGCCATTAAATAGTTTATTCTTCTCTTTTTAAAAAAAGAATATAGTAAATGTGTATTTGTAAAGGCTTTCGTGGGTTTATTCCTCAAGTTAAATATCCCAAACCTTTTCATAGCAATTTTTATTGCAGTCTTATTTATTTAGACAAAAGAATACTACGTGTGCAACTCAATGAATTTTCAAAAAATGAAAGGAATCACCACATCTAGGAATCACCACCCAGATCAAGAAATACAATGGTCTAGCCTGAAGAGTCTCCTCATGCCCTGTCCCACTCATTACTGTCTTCTCTCCAAAATAACACACTAGGTTGATTTTTGCCACCATAGATCAGTTTTGCCTCTTAATCTTAAACAGAACTATACAGTGTAAATTCTTTTTTATGTGGTTTCTTTCACTCAATTATTGTGTTTGAGAGAGTTTTCCATGTTGGAGTATGCAGCAGCAACTTCTTCATCCTGACTGGTATGTAGTATTCCACCTTAAAAACCTACCATAATTTATTTATCCATTCTATTGTAGACATTGGATTGTTTCTAGTTTTTAGCTATTAATGTTATTGCTACTGTAAATTTTCTAGTATATATATCTTTTGTTAGCCATATATATATACATTAATGTTGAGTATGTACCTAGGAATGGAATCATTGGGACATAAGGTATACATGTTTTCAACTTTGGAAGATACTGACAAACAGTTTTCCAAGTGTTTGTACCATGATCATTCTAGCTGGTCTACATCTTCAGCAACACTCAGTACAGTTAGTCTTTTAAAAATTTTAAACATTCTAGTGTGTAGTTGTATCTCATGGTGTTTTTTTTTTATTTTGTTTAAAGACAGAATTTACAAAGTGAAATGTACAAATCCAAAGGGTACAACTGAACAAATTTTATCAAACCTTAAGCTTGTTTGAGCTTTTAGATTCCAAGTTGTTGCACTGTGAATTTTCCTACCCAGACAATTTTGGAGAAACTAAATCTCTTGTGACTGAAGAGGAAAAACTGTATTTATTCCATGTTCCTAACCCATTCCTTCTTGTGTCAGACATAATACTCAGGCAGAAGCAGGCACTCAACTGGGTCTGTGGACTGTTGGATTGACTGAGTGAGTACGTGTTAGTAACCTGAGAAGCCATTACCTACTTCCTCAAGAGACACTTGTCCAGGAAAGGGAAAGGCAGAACCTTAGCCTATGAGTCTCAATAACATTACATAGTAGCCTAGCAGCAAGAGAGTTTGCCTGCTTGGCTCCAGGCTCTTGTTGTGGCCGCCAAACCACAAGTATGTGATAAGAATGAAGCCAAGAGCATTCTGACTTCAAAGCAGTCTCTTTTCTTCTTCTTCTTCTTCTTCTTCTTCTTCTTCTTCTTCTTCTTCTTCCTCTCCTTCTCCTTCTCCTCCTCCTCCTCTTTCTTCTTCCTCTCTCTCTCTCTCTCTCTCTCTCTTTTGGCTCTTATCACATTCCTGTATGAGTCACGTACAACTAGATATTTATGTCATGGTTAAAGCATATTCTTCTCCATGCCTCTGGCACACACAAGTCCCAATGCTTCATACTTAGCTTGCTACAGGAGATGTACCGTGTAGTTTTAACTCATCTGCAAGTAAACAAGGTGGAAAAAAGCTGTTGGCTTGTATAAAGATGTTGACCTGGATATTCTCTGTTTAATTAAACAGTCTCAATTTTCATTTCAATAATATATGTCTTATGAAGGCTGGATGGTGTGGATAACTGGCTCTGCTGGGATTAGGCAAATTAATTTCTCTGAAGCTTCTTTATTTCCATCTATAAAAGATAATAACAGCCTTCTAGGGCTGTCATAAGGATTATATGAAAGAACATTGGAAAGCACATTGTACAAAAGTTTAGAGTCTCTCTTCCACCTTTATCCATGAACATGGTTAGTGATGATGTAATGACTTTTATGGAGCTAAGAAGAAATGTTCTAAAACCACAAGCTGTAAGTTTGATTGATGTAAGATCACCCATCAAGAAAGTTTAGTAGGAGGGACTGCAACTTCAAATCATCCGGATCCTCTTAGAATTTCTACCCAAGAAACAAAGAAGGGGGGGCAGATACTGGCAGGGATTACATCACCCAGTTCAAGTGTAATGTCCACACTGAAGTGACTCCAGACTCTATCATCTCAGACCATGTTTTCCAAAGCCACTATGGTCATCACATTTCCTTGGTCAAAGGAGAAAGGTCATTGAGCAGTGCCTGAGGGAGGGTTTTATAGGATATGTGTGGAAGTGGAACATATTGCTTCTTCCTATTTCCATTGTTGCAACTCAGGGACCTGGCCATGCTTACCTGCAAGGGAGGTTAGGAAAGGCCATCTAGCTGTATGTCTGGGAGGAAAAGAAGAATGCAGATTTTGACAATCATTAGCCACTTCAGGCATATATGGCTTATAGCTTGATGCAAGGTAATCTTTCCCACATTCATGAGAATTTAATTGTAGCCACATCACTGTGGCAGCAATGTAGGTAAAAATCAGAGGCTATCAAAAAATATTCATAAATTGCTTTTAGTCCTGTTGTTTAAATAAAACCTTTTTCTAGGTTTCTTTTTATGTTTATTTATTTATTTTGAGAAAGAAATACAGAGAGAGTGGGGGTTGGGTCAGAGAAAGAGAGAGAAAGAGAGAATCCCCACAGAATCCATGCTGTCAGTGCAGAGCCCAATATGGGGCTAGAACTCATGAACTGTGAGATCATGACCTGAGCCAAAACCCAGAGTCAGACGCCCACCCAACTGAGCCATCCCAGCGCCTCATATTTCTAGTTTTCTTAAATTCAGAGCTCAGTGGGAGGCATTTATGTAGCCTGTCTCTCAATTTTCTAGGCAGTTTATTTGGATTCCTAAGTGTGACTGGGTCATTTTATATCCCTGCTGTGCATGGTCTAGTTAAAACCCACCTCATTCTAGACAGTTGAAGGGTAAACCCATCCTGGGGTGGTCTGACGCTGGACGTAAAACCTGAGGTGATTCTAAGCTTCCAAGCTTAATTCTCTAAGCTTCCAAGAGGCTTATGGCTGATATTTCTGATATACTGACAAGAGGTTCAGCGCTATGGATCCTAGCTGATGATGAGCTCTGGAGCTGCTGGAGGGCCGAATCTTTCTAAGCACAGCAATTGTAAATATAGCACACATAAAATCACAGCCCACAACTCAACTGTGCAAAAAAATGTAACTTTTCTTGGAACTTAATCTCGAGGACCCATTCCCCTCCTATCAGATGGTTGAGATAATATCAGTCCATTAGTCTAGTTATGGGGGCCATTCATGAACTCAGCTTGTTCCGGAAACAGCAGGCTTGAAGCATGATACTCACTACCTTTGGTCATTGACATGTGCTACAGAGCATCTTCTCATTCTGCCCTTCTGCCCCTTTCAGCTCCAGGGGATTTCTCTGTCCCTTCTCTGTGCCATGTGGGAAGGCAAAGATACAATCTGCTGTTTCTCTGCCAGGCTGTGTCCCCCAGGACATCCCTCCCTTCTCAGACTTGTTGCTGTCACTCATGTGAGTCTTTTGTGTTCCCCAAGTTCTTCCCTTTTGGAATACAAAAGTCCAGAGCAATTTTAGTCCTCTCCATACAGTTCTGTAATTTCTTCCTCCTGGCTCAATGAGAATAGAGTAGCTGAACAGCTAGGGTGAGAGGTAAAGAAGAGAGTGAATGTCCATCAATAACTATATTAGAATAATATTCTACAACAATAATTCACCCGCACACCTATATTCCTTAGGACATATAGACACATACATACAAAGGAAGAAAGCAAACATATTGTCTCCCTATGGCCTTTGAAATGGATGTGTGTGAGCTTAGGCATTTCAAATTGTTTCCTTTCAGCTACATATACATACATACATATATACAGACACATACATATATACACAAACACTGTAGATAATTTTGTAAGAAAAATTGTCCACAATTCAGAGATGGCCAAGGGAAATAACAAAATGTCCTTTCAGGTGGAGTGCAGGACAAAGTCCAGTGAATTCTCAGGGGGTCATCTGATTCTGTAAGAGTGTGCACCTTTTGATTGATTTTCTGTTAACTGTTTTACAGTTCTGTGGAGTTAAAGGTTAATGTGTAGAAAATTGATAGCAATGCTAATGATTCTTGTGGATAGCAATGCAAGTGAATTTCGACTAGTAAAGATACAATTGATTTCTGCCAATTTGAAAAGATATCCCCACACATTAAATTGCCTTGTCTTATAGAATACTATCCAGTTTCATGTTTATTAGAATATTAATGTCTGCATTCTTGTCTTTCTCTATATATTTATCAACATATAAATATATTCATATGTTTTTTCAAATTCTCCTTTGGCCCAGTCTTAATATATTACTGTTGATTAATATATACCCATTTATTATTATCTTTTAATTTTTTTCTAACGTTTATTTTTGAGAAAGCGAGTGAGTAGGGGAGGGGCAGAGAGAGAGGAGGACAGATGATCCCAAGTGGGCTCTGTGCTGACGGCAGAGAGCCCGATGTGGGGCTCAAACTCACAAGCTGTGAGATCATGACCTGAGCCGAAATTAGATGCTTAACTGACTGAGCTACCCAGGTGTCCTGCATTACTTTGATCCATTTTAAGGTCAAAATATTTCAGGACTATATCCTCCTGTAAAATTAAAAGTATTAGAAGATGTTACGGTCCTCATTTTCGCCCTTTTCAAGAAAAACAAAATGCTAGCTTTGGAGGTTTAAATTCAAAGCAACATTTGGTGAGATATAAAAGTTGACCACATAATAACTTTTGCATCCATACTTTATAGAGGGTGGCCTGTAGGACGTTGGATAATGGACATCAGTTACATCAAGGGATATATGATTTGAGTATCATACGGCTAACAATCTCCAATCCATTTATGAAGTTAAGGCATGGATAGGTAAAATGAAAAGTGCCCATAAGATTAAAATATCTAATCAATATCAAAATTAATTAGTAATTTGAGATAAAATAAATTATACTTCTCCAGCAGTGAAAAGTATGGTCATCATGTTGTAATTTGGGGGAAAGAGAAGAGCATAGGTGATAATGTTTTACAAGGATATGTTGCCATTTGCAACAATACGGATGAACCTGGAAGGCACTGTGCTAAGTGAAATAAATCAGACAGAGAAAGACAAATGTTGTATCATCTTACTTATATGTGGAATCTAAACAAACAAAAACATTTTTGGAAAAAGAGATCAAATTTGTGTTTATCAGAGATGGTGGGGGAATGGAGTATTGGAGGAAGGTGATTAAAAGGTACAAACTTCCACTGTATGCTAACTAACTTAGATGTAAATTAAAAAACAAATCAGTTACTTAATAAAAAAAGGGACAAACTTCATGTTACAAGACAAATAAGTAGTAAGAATGTAATGTACATGATGACCATGGTTTTCACTGCTGTATGATATACAGGAAGGCTGTTAATAGAGTAGATCCTATGACTACTTACCAAAGGAATTTTTTTTCCTTTTTCTGCTTTTTCTTTTTATCATATCTATATGAGACAATATATGCTAATTACACTTATTGTGGTGATCATTTCACAATATATGCAATTCAAACCATCCTGCTGTACATCCTAAGCTTATATAGTAATGTATATCAATTATATGTTAATAAAACTGGGGGAAAAGATATTGTTTTATATCAGTTTGGTATATGGGTACAGAATTGATCAATCAGCTCAGCTTTTATTATTTTCCTTTTTGTCTCTTCTTCAAACCAAAAGGTGTGATTCAAAGTTGAAGGGTACCATTCCTGGGGTCCTTTTTTATAATGTTTATAAGAATTCTTGCTTTCTTCAGACTGGCTTCTCTTGATTTTTATTTCTGGCCTGAACTCATGATTCACGATATTTTGCAAAGCTGCCATAAACATTTTTTCTTGAATTTCCATACAGAGAAAATATGAGTAGACCTAAGAGCAGGACTAACTACCTACTTTGCAAGCCCAATACAAAATGAAAGTATGGACCCTTTGTTTAAACAAGAAACAGAATATTGCCACCACCCAGAATCTCCCTCATGCTCCCCCAACTATTACTTTCCAAGGGTAACCATTACCCCCACTTTTAATGGCAGATTAATTTGGCCTCTTTTTGACTTTATATTAGTGGAATTATGAAGAATATATTCCTTTGTGTCTGAATTCTTTTGCTCAACATTGTGATGGTAAGATTTTTCCATATCCTTGCATGTAATTGTAATTTCTTTGCTTTTTTTTCTAGATAACGTTCATTTTATAGAATCTTAAAATTGTTACCACTAGTATCATAGTAGGTTTCCTTTTGTCCCAGATCTTTTCTTCACATGGGCACACACGCACACACACATTTTGATGAATTCAGTCTATTGTGAATGGAGGTGGGGAAGATGGGGTTGTATATTAACTGGGTTTTGACCTCTGCATAGAGTGTTGGTTGCTCAGTAACTGCAATGTGTTAAATATCCTGAAGATATTGGTGGACACATTTAATCACATCATCTTCTTTTCTAAATGGCTACTTTTTTATCTTCCTGTGAACGAGATAGTGCATGAAACTTTAGCTGGTGGCATACCAAATCTGTATTCAACCTGTTTTTCCAGTTCTGGGAACCTGACAACTTTCCCTCATTCCATTTCCAACTAGTTGGTTTCTAGTTCTTGCCATATTGGTATAATGATAAGCATGAAGAAATCACGCATACCGAATGACAGGTGGAAAAATTCACAGGAACGAACCACAACTAAGATGTGCATCAATTACATCTTAACTTGTTTTGAATGCAGGGATAGGTCATCAAATATTTTCTGCCAATGTTTTTGAAGTCTCCAAGACTGAACTTTATTCTTTTTATTTCTTTACTTAGCAGTGTTATTAATGTGTAATTCACATACCCTATAGTTCACTCATGTAAAAGATACAATTAAATGGTTTTTACTACACTTCTAGAGTCATGCAATTCCCACCATAGTCTCAGAACATTTTCATTACCGTAAAAGGAAACCCTATACCATTAGCAGTCACTCCTCATTTTCCTCCAGTCTCCTCCTCCCCTCTGTTTGTCTCCAGGTAGACAACCACTAATCTAGGTTTTGTCCCTATTGTTTTACCTTTACCTTTTATGGACATTTGATATAAATGGAATCACATGATATATGTTCTTTTGTCAATGGCTTCTTTCACTACATCACTGCTTTTTATGGCTGAATAACATTCCTATATATATAACATTTTGTTTAACCATTCATCAGCTGATGAATATCTGGATTATTTCTGTTTTTTGATTATTATGAATAATATTGCTGTGATCACTTGTGTACAAATTTTATGCAAAAACATGTTTTCATTTCACTTGGGTGTATATGTGGTTGTAGAATTACTGGGCCATAGATTAATTCTGTTAACCATTTTTAACAACTAGCAGACTGTTTTCTAAAAACTATCTTACTTGCAACCAGCAATGGAGAAGTGTTCCAATTTCTGCACATCCTCACCAACACTTGTTATTATTGGTCTTTTTGGATATATAGCTATTCTAGAATGTATGAGGTGGTATCTCATTATGGATTTGATTTGCATTTCCATGATGGCTGATGATGTTTAACATCTTTTCATGTGTTTATTGACCATGTGTATGTTTTCTTTGGAGAAATACCTATTCATGTCATTTGCCCATTTTTAATTGGGTTATTTGTCCTTTTTTATTATTAAGTTGTAGGAGTTCTTTATATATTCTACATACAAGTCCCTTCTCATATGTATGATTTCCAAATATTTTATCCCATTTGTAGATTGTCTTTTTGTATTTTCTTTATGGTATTCTTTGAAGCACAAAAGTTTCTTTTTTAATTGAAGTATATTTGACACACAGTGTCATATTATTTCAGGTATACCACATAATGATTTGACAATTCTGTATATCAGTCAGTGCTCACTACAATAAGTGTAGTCACTATCTGTCATCAAAGTTTTTAATTTTAATGAAGTCTAATTTATCTATTTTTCTTTCTCATTTATTTTTTTGTGCCATTGAATTTGATTCTTTAATGAGATTTCAAAGCATTATTGGAATTGTTAATGTTTAAAGATTCTTTTTTTTTTTCCTGGAACATAGTTCCAGGAAACATAGTAAACTATGTTTATTATCATTTTAGGGAAGAATTTGTAATGTTAAACCACTCAGTGATTTTATTTTATTTTTTTTAACTTTATTTATTTATTTATTTTGAGAAAGAGTGAGCAGGGAAGGGGCAGAGGGAGAGGGAGAGAGAGAATCCCAAGCAGGCTCCACGCAGTTGGTGCAGAGCCCTATGAGGGGCCCAATCTCACCAACTGTGAGATCATGACCTGAGCCAAAATCCAGAGTCAGATGCTTAACTGACTGACCCAGCCAGGTGCTCCAAGCCATTCACTGATTTTCTATATGTTTTGGGGAGGTTGGGATTCCCTCTTATTGCCTTTAGCTGGTTTGAAAGAAAATCTTTTCTTAAAATAAAATGGGATTTTTTTTTTCCTAACAAGAGAAAACAGGGTGACCAGGAGATGAATGACCTTGGAGTCAGCCACAGGATAAGAATGTTTGGTGGCTGTTTGGCATCTGGTTATCCTGGCAGCCAAGATACAAAGATCCTAAGGGAATCAGTCTAGTAATATGTACTTAGTGATTCTGGGCCCAGGCCGGGCTAAGAATTATGGAAGGCTGACACACAGGCTGAGTTCTGTTCTGTTTAGGATCTCATAAAGTAGACAGAAGAGACATATCTAACATACAGGAAGCAATTATGAACAATCTCTCTAATTCCCGAGGTATCCAATTTAATGCTCAATTGGTAAGTCTTCAGTAAATATTTATATAATTACCTGAAAGATAATGTAGAATCAGGGATTAAATTGTCTGGTACGGAGTATAATTATGGTGTGACTTTGGGCAAGCCATCTCACCTTTCTGAGCTTTTATTTATTCATCTGTAAATGGGCACGAAAATACCACTTAGTTCAGAAGGTTGTCAGGAAGGGTAAATGAGACACTGCCTATGTAAACATGCATGTAACTATCAAAACTCAAAATTGTTATGAATGCAGGAACAGAGATAGCAGGGAAGAGTGGATTAGACATGGGGTTTGGAGTTAGAACCTGGTGAAAGTTCTGTATCTGTGTTCTCTTGGACAAGCCCTTGTTTGTAAGACGTACATTGTGAGATTTTTGTGTGGAATATTTTAAATGAGGTCATATATACAAAGGTCTGAAAACTGGAGGATCTTTTAGGTGAAGAAGGCAATAGGTACAAAGCATTAAAGTGCATAGTTTTCCCAGTATGTAAGAAAAAAGTTCTAAACAAGCAGAGTTGGGAACACCTGGGCAGGGGGGAAGAACTAAATATAGAATCAGAGAACTTATAGCAAGCTCCATAGAAAATCAGAGAAAGACTATTTAATCAGCAACTATTTTTTTTGATACTTGTCTCAGGCTGGAGAAAAGGCGATCTGCTATATTGGGAAAACTCCTGTTATGGGTAAACTGGAAGCCTGGGTTTGGTTCTAGCTCAACCACTAGTTAACTGCGTGTCTCGGACCAGTCACTTAACCTCCCTGGGCCCTGTCACCAGCTGAGTTCCTCAAAATTTAATTTGTGTGACAGTAAGCTCCAGGCTGACCTAGTTTCCCCCACAGTGCCACTGTCAGACTGCTGCCGAGGTTTAGAAAACAAAGAATGTTGGATCATCTGGGACTTGGAGCGATTTCCTAATGCCCCAGACTTGGTGCTTGGACCATCATTGATGGTTTATAGCAAAATATGTGAACACATTTAGATACCCAATTTCAGTCCAAAGTGGTACTTGGCAAGATGTTCCAGATCGTTCATATGTCTTTCTGCATCACAACAGACACTCCCATGAAATTGCCGCAACACATTTCTTGAAGATTTACTATAGCATACATAAAGAAATTCCTCAAATCCCAAGTGTACTTGCACTTCTAGTTTGCACTAAACACAACTGACTAATTAGTTCCCAAATCAAGAAACAGACTATAACCAGGGCCCCAGAACCTTACTTACTTTCTGTTCCAGTCATTACCTCCCCCGAGGATAACCATTATTTCTACCAGCATAGAGTGGTTCAAAAATGTCAAAAAGCTCAATAAAAATAAGAATTACTGGGTCTTTATTTAGAGATCTTAAATGTGCATAAGTGTAATGTGCCTAGATAAATAGGTACCACACTTTTGGAAAATAACTTGGCACTATGTCTCAAGATGTGTTAACATGTTTGTTCTATTCCATTCTCAGAAATTTATCCAAGGAAAATCTGCTTAAAAGGATTATTTTATATTCATGAATATTCTCACTTAGTTATTGATAATTATTAGACCAGAAATAGCTTTGTGGATGTCAGACACTCAATACCAAATGAATCATTAATTAGCGTAATGAAGCAGTAAGCAGCTGTTAAAAGGGAAGATTCTGTAATAACAGGGAAAGCATTCATCTTGTAATGTCTAGGAAAAATTGCAAGTGTAAAATTGCACTATACTAGAATCTTTTCTTCATAAAACCCAAATGCACATGTACTAAAGCTGGAAAATAGTTATGAAGGGATGTTGGTTGCTTTCTATATCTGTTATATTGTAAAACTGTTACTGTGATAAAAATCCAATGGGCAAAATAAGAACATGTAAGCTTCTACATTTAAAATGAACATTTTATAACAGTACAGTCAGGACTTTTAGAGTACAAAAGGAAATCATAAGCCTATTTTTTTTAAAATCTAAAAGTCACCCACCAGCTATGAGACTAATAAAAACGTTAAAGTACGGTAGCCTCCAATGTTGGCAATGCTTCAAGGCAATGAGCACTCTCTCCCCTAATTGATGGTGGATATAAAATTGCTACAATCTCTGGAAAACAAGCAAGCATTAACTGGTAAAGTAAAAATGCATGTGCCCTTGACCAACATTCTTGCTTGTAGGAATCTACCCATGTAAATAAAAGTACCAGGACTAAAAGATATGTGTATCAAATGTATCTGGTGGCCACAGCCTTGTTTGAAGTAGAAAAACAAGCAAGCAAGCAAACAAACACATCTGGGAACAACCTGAATGTTTAATAATTGGGCAAATTTTGGTACATCCATAAATGAAAGGTTTTGCAGCTATGGTAAGGAATGACTTAGATCTCTAAGATTGACTTGGAGGCACACTCATGAATGGTTGCCAAGTGAGATAAAAAGAAGACATATGTGAAGAATACAAATTTGCTTTGTAAAGATATTATAAAATGTCATACACACTTGTGGGGCATGGAGAAATATGTGAAATTATTCTAGTTACCCGGGCAAATGAATGAACGGATATTGGCTTTTTCTTTTTTCTTTTATTTTCTTCTCTTTTTTCTTTTCCTTCTTTTCTTCTCTTTTTTAATGTTTATGTATTTAAAAAAAATTTTTTTTAATGATTTTATGTATTTTTGAGACACAGAGAGACAGAGCATGAGCAGGGGAGCGGCAGAGAGAGAGGGAGACACAGAATCTGAAGCAGGCTCCAGGCTCTGAGCTGTCAGCACAGAGACCGACGCGGGGCTTGAACTCATGGAGTGTGAGATCATGACCTGAGCTGAAGTCTGACGCTTAACCGACTGAGCCACCCAGGTGCCCCAAATGTTTATGTATTTTTGAGAAAGAGAGAGACAGAGCATGAGCGAGGAGAGGCAGAGAGAGAGGGAGACACAGAATCTGAATCAGGCTCCAAGCTCTGAGCTGTCAGCACAGAGCCCTACGCAGGGCTCGCTGACCGTGAGATCATGACCTGAGCCAAAGTTGGACGCTTAACCAACTGAGCCCCCCAGGCGCCCCTGGCTTTTTCTAAATGTATCTTTACATCCATGAATTTGAGTACATGTTATTGCATAATCTCTGAAAAGGAATTTAATTTAAAAAGATGTATTTTTTAAGTCGACGATTTTTCCAAAGCACTTATACTTGAATACTGATCAATAAGTCCTCTGACATAACACACTGTTAGGTATAGAATTGTTACTAATGAGCCTATCTCATCTAATAGCAAATGGCATATAAGACCCTACATATGATACCTCTTGTGCAGTTCCATGAATACAAAAACCTCTAAAATAAAGGAAAACTGATTATGAATGCTCATTTTACAGAATGTTCATTTTTTGTGCTTATGAGGACTATTTTTAGTGTTTCTTTTTTTAAGTAGAATTATATAGCATCCTTAATGTTTTCACTGAATATGACATTTTTCTAAATGCTGTCCAAGAATAATGGCATGGGATAAAGTGAGTGAGAAGCCTCTCTTGATTTCCTACATCCACAAATATTTGAGCCTCACTTTCAGCCGGTAAAATGCTGCAGTTCTTCCTTTCTTCACTTAAAATGGGGTGGAGCAGAAACTTGGGCCAGTATCCAGATGTGACCTCTGGCATTCCCCAATTCTCCAACCCTGTTCACATTGTCCAAACTTGCTTCATTGGAAGGGCAGGGCTCCCATCAGCCTTGTCTCCAGAAACCACCTGCTTAGTGGTGAAAGGTGCCATAAGAGCTCTTAGTCTTCCAGCAATTACAGTATAGGAACCACTAAGAGCACAGAGAAAACACTTTGGTCCCCAGGGTGTATTGCAAGCACAACGGTCCTAAGAGTCACACGTTCCTCTTGCCAAAGGATCGTCTGACCAAGGATCTTATATAGTCAGCCAAGAGGATTGTTGATACACCAATCAAATTGTTACCTATGGGCACAAATTTGGTTAATTTTTTTCTTAACCTACATTTCTTTTTTATTGTTTACCACTCAGGTGACAAAAATTCTGACATGATTTCTGCCTCTTCATTCTCCAAACCGTAAGGCATGGACTCATATTATATATGGCACTGAGTTACAAAGTGCCCAAATCACAGAAAAAGAGGAGTTACTGCCTTGAATCTCAGGGAATATCTGACCTAAACTTCCTCTTCCTGTCCGCCCCCCAAGTATCCCTCACAGATTGTTCTTAACTAATGATAAAGCTTAGTTCTCTAAGTTTAGTAAACTACTTTGGAATTCAGCATTATAATATTTTAGGTTGTGAGAGGGAGTTGTCCTACAAGGGCCCATGCTTAATATATTTTCTATTGTGTTGAGAACAGATAGCATGAGATCTACTTTCTTAATAAAAATTTAGATAACAATAGTTAACTATAAGCACAATGTTGTACAGTACATCTCTAGAACTTTCTCATCTTGCTTCACTGAAACTTTTTACCCGTCGAATAGTAACTCTACCCTTCCTACCTCCTTCTAGCCCCTGGCAACCACCATTATACTTTTTTTGTGTTTGACAATCCTAGATTTCTCATATAAGTGGAATCACACAGTATTTGTTCTTCCGCAACTGGCTTATTTCCCTTAACATAGTGTTTTCAAGGTTTATCCAAATTGTTGCCCATAGCAAGAGTTCGATCTTTTTTATGGATGAATAATATTCCATTTATGGATATTTTGCACTTCCTGTATCCATTCATCCATTAATGGGTATTTAGGTTGCTTCCACATCTTGGCTCTTATGAATAATGCTACAATGAACTTAGAGATGCATAAACTTCTTTGAGATCCTGATATTCTTTTGAATAAATATGCAGGAGTGAGATGGGTGGATCATATAATAATTCTATTTTTAATTTTCTGAGGAAGCCGCTTACTGTTTTCTATCACAGTTTCATCATTTTGTTTTCCCACCAACATTGTACAAGGATTCCAATTTCTCCATATCCTTGTCAACACTGGCTATCTTTTTTATTTTTATTTATTATTTTTTTTGAAGATAGCCATTCTACAAGGTGTGCTCATCTTGAGTACTCTAACATCTTAATGTAATCTAGACCTCTCAGAAAGGTACTTTGGTTCATATAGCATTCTTTTTTTAAAAAATAAAATTTAGGGGGTGCCTGAGTGGCTCAGTGGATTAAGCCTCCGACTTCAGCTCAGGTCATGATCTCACTGTTGGTGGGTTCAAGCCCTGCGTCAGGCTCTGTGCTGACAGCTCAGAGCCTGCTTCCAGTTCTGGATCTCTCTCTCTCTCTGCCCCTCCCCCACTCACACTCTGTCTCTCTGTGTCTCTTGAAAATAAATAAATGTTAAAAAATTAAAAAATAAATAAATAAATAAAATAAAATTTAGTTTATTTATGTATTTTTTGAGAGAGAGAGAGTGAGCAGAGGAGGAGTAGAGAGAGAGGAAGAGAGAGAATCCCCATTGTCAGCGTGGAGCCTGATGCAGGGCTCGAACACACAAATTGCGAGATCACGACCTAAGCCAAAATCAAGAGTTAGATGCTTAAGTGACTGAGCCACCCAGGTGCCCCTCATCCAAGATTGTTATGTCTGTTTCTGTGGGGGATCAAGGACTGGAACTTCTCACTCTACCATCTTACTTATATGACTCACCAAGATGTTTCCTGGAACCATTTTACTTTTTATTTATTTATTTTTTTAAGTCTTTCTTTCTTTCTTTCTTTCTTTCTTTCTTCTTTCTTTTATTTTTTTTAAGATTCCTGGGGACCTACTTCCTGAGATTCAGATTTAATTGATATCAGTAGGTGTCTTTTTAATGTTTTATTTACTTTTTGAGAGACAGCAAGTATAAGTGGGGGAAGGGCAGAGAGAGAGTGGGGGACAGAGGATCCAAAGCAGGCTCTGTGTTGACAGCTGACAGCAACAATCCTGACGTGGGGCTTGAACTCACAAACCACAAGATCATGACCGGACACTAAGTTAGCCGCTCAACCGACTGAACCACTCAGGTACCCTGGGACCATTTTACTTTTAAGTGATCCTTTTTTTTTTTTTTTTTTTTTTAATGAGGCTAATTGAAATAAAACAGAAATATATCTATATTATAATTTTCTATTTTATGTGATATTTTATAACAATCCTATGAGGGAAAGATAGGCAGATATTTTATTTTTATTTTATGAATCAGAAAACTGCATCCAAAGAGGTTAACCTCATTGTCTGCCATCTTACTCTGTGAATGAAGGTATGCAAACAGTTTTGTCTGGAAGTGTGAAAAGCAGTTTCCCCCATTCAGTAGCATATGGGGAAAGGGATGATAGTTCTGAAAACTGTGAGATGTTAATTGTAGCTATCTAAAGCCCAGAACCTCCCTAGTTTGGTGACTTTATTGCTGTCCTGAATTGGAGCAAAAAGGTGGGGCATTCTACACCTAAACCCTTCTGTTTTTATCCATATGTATGGGTGCTTGTGGTGTGGTTTGTGTTGGAAACTGCCTGCATAAACACGCTCACCAAAGGAAGAAAATAAGGGAAATATATGTGGCAATATGTACTATATATATATATATATATATATATATATATATATACCCAAACATATATACATTTATCATCACATAAGGGGCGCCTGAGTGGCTCAGCTGGTTGAGTGTCTTGACTCGATTTTGGCTCAAGTCATGATCCCAGAGTTGTAGGCTCAAACCTCTCATTGGGCTCTCTCTGTGTTGAGTGTGGAGGCTGCTTAAGATTCTCTCTCTCTCCCTTTGACCCTCTCCCTCACTCACATGCTCTGTCTCAAATAAACAAAATACATATTGTCACAAAAAAGCTAATCCAGGTTGTTGTAAAGGCAATAGTCATAGATATAATTTTTAAGTAGAATGCTGAAGAGCAGCAGAAAGGTTTTGACAGTAACATAATAAATTCTGTGGCTTCTTTGGTGATGGATCAATGCAGTAGAAATGTGGCACCTTCTCGTCAGAATCCACTGACATTGCACTACTCAAAGACATTATTCCCATCTGGACTGGCTCTTTTTGTGAGGAGATTCACATGCCTCAGAGAAGAGGCAGGAGGAACCACAATGAGAATAAAAGGATGGAAATAACATTTTATAATTTATCAAGCTAGAGAATTCCACGGTTACACATTTTATTAAAGAAAAAAAAGCACAGATTTTTTTTCTTTCTTAACCTGTATTTTAGATGCTGCAGCAGCGTAGGAATAAATGACGCTCATGCCAGTAGTCATTAAACGGTCCTTTTCTGGCTGAATTCCCATGTTTCTACAAGAATGACAACTTCTTTAAAATTTCTCCCGAGTCTTTTTGGCGTGATCCTGAAGGTTTCTCAGGTGCATTCTACAGAAACCCTCTTGTCTCGAGGAAGGAGATGAGTGAGGACACACACTCCCCATCGCCTCCCAATGCTTTGAGTCTTTGTGCTAATCTATCCCCATCTGTGCTGGGGCATGACCACTGATCCAGTTCTTGCCAGTGTCGTCACAGAGGCAGCAGATCCATGCAAGGGTGCCAACATTGACACTGAAGGTGCCAATTCCTGGTCCTGCTGGCCCTGGTGCTGTTGGCTAATTGTTCTCTCAGTCTTGTGGAGAATATACTTGAAGTGATTTCACTTTTCCATTTTTACAGGAGTCTCTATCTACTATTGGGCCTCCTGTATACTCAGGGGCTATGCTGAAGTGCCTCCACCACCCTGCTACTGTTCTATATTCCTGCTCCATTACTTTTTTTTTTTTATTATTATTTTTCAACGTTTATTTATTTTTGGGACAGAGAGAGACAGAGCATGAGCGGGGGAGGGGCAGAGAGAGAGGGAGACACAGAATCGGAAACAGGCTCCAGGCTCTGAACCATCAGCCCAGAGCCCGACGCGGGGCTCGAACTCACGGACCGCGAGATCGTGACCTGGCTGAAGTCGGACGCTTAACCGACTGCGCCACCCAGGCGCCCCGATGCTCCATTACTTTTGAGCCAAAGTTATGGCTTGGACCTTGGAAGATGTCCATTAAAATCTATATTAGTGGCCCTACCTTAAAAGCCCTTCAAATATGTCCAGAGACATACATACATAGTTTAGATTCAAACTGAGCCCCTTCTACACGGACTGGATTCTCAGTCATTTAGAAGCATTCCAGTTCCAAAGGCAAACTTTTTGAAGCCATGAATAAACCAGAGGAAAAGTTGCCCAGTTAGAGAACCCTCACCTCCTGAGAGTTCATAATGAGTACACTTTGGAGGGATAAGCAATGGCAGTTTAGTCTCCTTATGATCTCATTCTTCTAGAAGGGTAAATTGGATCTGCCCAGAGGCCAAGCATCCCCTGGAAGAATCAGTGATGTCTTGGGATGTCAGTGACCTGGGGTGCCTCTCCTAGCCATTTCTAGAACAAGTGTGGAAGGTTTCCATTCTAACCATTAGCACTCTATGTTCTTATTGTGGGTTTACTGCCTTGTCAGAGAGGTGGCAGAGAAGAGGGTTTGCTTTTATTTTTTTCTATTTAGCCTATTGGTTTTCCCAAAGAGGCTGGATTTCATTTGTAATTCCATAACTGTTTAGGCAGGAATGCTCTTAGATTTCACTTGGGGACTAGAGGGGAAAGAGAAAGATGTGAGTCTGGAGCAACTATTTCCACCCAGAAATTACTTTTTGATGTTTGGAAGCTGGAGAGCCACATGTGTTCCATCTTGTACCTCTTGGACACCATACATCCCAAAGCCAGTCTTTTTCTGACAACTACTCTGTCAAATGCTGAACCGTTCCATCAGAGCACATCCCTCCAACTTAAGTGGCATTGCTTTGAAATATTTCTTTGCAGTCCTCAGATATAAATATCTAAAAATTTTCCCCAGATTCCCTTCCCTTGATACTCACTGAGTTTGTGCTAATCCTGCCTCTTACCTTTAGCACCTTTATAAATAACGTGGAATGTGTGCTATCTCATTTAAATCTTAAGTGTCCTGATCACCATTGTTCCAATTATCATTGTCTCAGTTGTGCATGGAGCTGTGAGTGTCCTTGGGCAATAATTTGACTTGTCTGATCTGATTCATCCTTGTCTCACTCATTGTTCTGAAACCTATGAAAGGCATACAATGGGGTTTGACAAAGGTGTGCTGAATAAATGGGCCTCAGTCTATTCATCTGTGAAGTGAGGAGGTTGAAGCAGCCTGTTAGTTCTCATTCAGCCCAAACATTTGAAGACTCTCTAAGTGCAGTTCAACCTAGCTGTTTAAGGTGCTGTGCCATGTGTTGTATAGAAAGTTAGATGAGACACCACCTGCAATTACTTTTCTACTTTAAGCAGAGGACATTGATATGCACATTTACTTAATGTCATAGAATGAAGACATGTTCATTATACACAGAACGAGCTTCAGGATAAAAAGTTTGTAAAATATACAGATATTTTGAGAAAATTCTTTAAGAAAAATACTAAAAAGATGATGAAATTTTTCTGTGTTAAAGTGACCAAGGCTCAGTTAGACTCTTCCATCATGCATGAATAGTGTCTAGACCATTTTACCCAACCTCCTTCAAGGCGGGTTGTTTGGTATCTTGGACTGTTATTTGTAAGCTTTCAATGAGAAAAAAATATATACAAATATGTTAGGGAGCTGGTTCTGATTTGAGATGCTTGGGGGACGAGTTGCACACCTTTGGAGACAGACCAATATGGGCTTGACTTTTGCATTTGATCTGGTCCTTACAAACCCTGAGCTCTCTGCAATTCTGAGACTCAGTTTTCCTGTCTATATAATTTACAACAAATATACTATTTCTCCTATGTTTCCAGACTCTCTGGCCTATTTACTACACTTTTTGCCAACTAACAAACCCATTGTTTTAAATTTAATGCCTATGATTTGAAAATAAAACTGATATACTGTTTTAAAGTAAGGTTATCCTATGGTTTCCACCTTTTCAAATACCCTATAAATACAAAAGGTTTCCATTTATGGATGTGAAATGCATGATAATGGGGTGTAAAATAGTGTACTTAAAGAGAGGACACAAACTCTACAAACTGACCCAGAAACACTCTCAGGAACTATGAGTGCTTAATCTTCCCTAATTTAGAAAACATCATTGAGGAAAAAGTGCAAAAAAAAGGTTGGTTTTCTTTCTACTGGGTTGACCTATTCTGAGGATCCAGCAGCATGGAAACAAAGCCCTCAATCTGTCCCATCTTCTACGTGTTTACATGGGTCAGTTCTGGGTAACCTCAGCCTTCCTAATTTGACTGTGTATGGGATCTTATTGATGTAGCAGAACCCTCATTTTTTGCAGTTGAAGAAACCACGGTTCAGAAAAGTGTGTAACTTGTGCAGGAAGAGTACACGTGACTAATGGCAGAAAGAGGGTAAGAAGCTCTTTCTCCTGAAGTCCAGGACTCAGGACCATGCCTATTCTATGCAGAATATAACTCTGTAAAGAGGGATGATTTAAATTCTCATCCATATTCTTAAAAGGAAATAAAAATTCCTTGTGTGCGGTAGCAATAACTTTGGGAAAAGTCCCTTTATGAATTCGTCTAGAGCTGAATGGCTGATTCCCTAAAGTTCCAGGGAGAGGTCTAGTGCCATAAATAACAAAAACAAGAGGCTTCCTGATGAGAGCCCAGCTGTGAGTATGTTCTGGCTTTGATATTAATTCAAGAAGCTAGTCTGAGTCAGAGCAATTGCAGCTGAGATAAGATTTAGCCTAATGAAACCCTTTGGGGAGTGCCTCATGCCATTTCCTGTGCTGTTTATGTTTTTGACTTGTGCAATCCCACAAACTATGTTAAATACTTCTTTTGTGACATAGCCATGTTGATGCCATACATCCAGAAGTTCTTACAGAGAAAAAAAAAAGTCTAGAAGCTTTGTACTTTCAGGAGGAAGACCGGCTCTTTTAAAATTATTATTATTATTTAAAGAATCATTTACTACCATTTACTCATTTTTTAAAAATGTTTGTTTCTTTCTTTATTTAGAGAGCACCAGAGAGCATGAGTGGGGGAGAGGTAGAAAGAGAGGGAGCAAAAATCCCAAACAGGTTTGGCATTGTCAGCACAAAGCCTAATGCGGCGCTTGACCCCAAGAACCACAAGATCTTGACCTGAGCTGAAATCAAGAGTCGGATGCTTAGCCAACTGAGCCACCTAGGTGCCCCTACCATTTACTCTTGTTATCAAAAATGGTTCAATTCTTTTTGCAAAATGAAAACAAAATGACACATACTGGACATGTACATCACATTTTTCTTCCTGTGACTCTAGCTTACCCCCACCCCACTAAAAGAAACAAAAATTAAAAGCCCAACAACAACAAAACAACTCTATATGACCACATTTACAGAAAATGACACCAGGATACACTTTTTACAAAAACAGAAGGAGGTGTCATCTGCTCTGTGTCCAAAGATTTCTTCTCCATGTCTTGTACCAAGTGAGTAACAATCATTGAACAAGCTGTGTGCCAAATCAAAGCGTAACTTCTGCATATGTCAGATCTCATGAGAGACGGTGAATGTAGGAATTTTTCCAGCAGTATGAAAAACTTCAGAAAAAAGAACAGGAAAGGTGTTAATGTGGGTGTGCTCCTCAAAATCCAAGTGTTCCTAACATGCCATGGCCAATGCTGCCCTTGCTACTCAAACTGCAAAGCCTGCTTAGATTATATACATGATGCTCAAACTCCTATATGACCAATGGCGAGAAGAAGCTAGAGGCATTTGCTGTGCCAGAAAAGACCTTGCAGCACACCAAACTCACTTTGGGCATTAATGTGACTAACATTGCTGTGCCCAAAGCTAGTACCAGCACCATGTAATTAATGTGACACGGTCCCCAGTACCATTTTTAGTTGCCAATACATGATGATGAGAGTTTGGACGAAGCTGTAGACATGAGATTTAACTGTTCAGAGGTCTTTAAATTTATCTCTGGTAGGGAAATAGCTACAGTTTTACTGCAGCTATGTTTTGTTGGTTTAACTTGCCAGCACTGCTGAATATAGACCACTTGTATCAAGTGTTTTCATTGCTGAGTTACATGTACTAGTGTTACGGAAATAGTTTTCAGATAATGGAGGAGTAACTCTACAACTCCGTGTCCTTAGTTTGAAGACTGGCTGTCTTTTAAACTTGATTTTATACTATTTTTCCTTTGGCTATGGCATTCTTGGTCATGCAACCAATAATCCCATCTCCTGGTCTATGTATAATTCTAATAGTTATACCTTGTAAGAGCAGTTACATATGGGTGAATAAAAGTCTGTTTCTCTGCTGTTTGATGGCAGCCACTAGCCACAGGTGGCTACTTAAATCTAAATTTAATACAATTAAAATTAAATGAAAATTCAAATTCACTTCTTTAATCACAAGAATCACATTTCACATGCTCAATAGCCACATGTGGCTAGTGGTTCCGTATTGGCTAGTGAAGACCTGGAACATTCCCATCATCACAGAATGTTCTATTGGGCAGTGCTGGTCTATTTAGTAAAGACTAAGGAAGCAGGGTTATGTAATTGACCAGATTACATTAGATATGCTAATTGACACTTTCTGATTGAAATAATGAAAATGATGGATGGAATTTTTCTTCTTTTAAAATTTTTTTAATGTTTATTTTATTTTTGAAAGAGAGAGAGAGAGGAAGCAGGGAAGGGGCAGAGATAGAGGGAGACACAGAATCTGAAGCTGGCTCCAGGTTCCGGGCTGTCAGAATGGAGCCCGATGCAGGGCTCAAATTCACAAACTGTGAGATCATGATCTAAGCTGAAGTAGGATGCTGAAATGACTGAGCCACCCAGGTGCCCCAAGAATTTTTCTTTTTTAAATTTAAGTGCCTTACTGAGCTGGTGTTTAAAAAAAGGCATTTGCAGTTTTCAAACTGAAGTGAAAGCAGAAACGGTATGAGTTAGATTAAATGCCACAGCAGGAACTTCTCCAGGAGTTTCTAAGAAACTTGAGAAACTGAGTTTCTGATTTGGCTTTATGGAACAGAGGGCACAGGAGGCCGATCTTCGGGCCCACCCAAAGTAGAAGTCTATTGGGACATCTCACAAAGCTGGGATTCTGATGGGCTATTCCTTTGGAGCGAAGGTGAACTAAAAAGAAATTTCACCCTGAAGGAAGGAACATAGATAAAACTTGTTTTTTTTGTTTTTTGTTTTTACCTTGGTATAGGGTAGAAAAGAAATCTCTAAAAATATGTGAGCCAAGGTTTTAGTCCATATTCACACTCCCTTTGTGATCTGGAAAATTTCAATCAGATAAGTTAATTGAAGTGACCCCATTCTAATAATACTCTTAGGCACCTGGTGATGAAAATGCATATCCTTTCTGTAAAACCTCAAATTCAAACTCACATTAAATAACTCCCACACAAAAATTAGATGAAAATGACCAGCTCATGGTCAAAACATCACAATGCACAAGAAAGTGAAGTTCACATTCATTTGCGATAATAGAAATACAAATTAAAACCAAAATGAGACAAAGTTGCACACTACCAGCTTGATAAGATTTAAAACTTGATGATAGTAAGTGATCACAAAGATGTAGAAGGATCAGGACTTTCATCCACTGTTGGTTTGGATGTAACGGTACCGCTTTGGAAACCAGTTTAGTATCAAATATGGTATTGAACCTATGCACTTCTGTAATATAATAATCCACTTCAAGAGAAAATTGTGCACATGTGTAACAGAATAGGTATGTAAGAATGTTCATAGCTCCATGATTCATGATAGCCAAACATCAAAGACCACCTAACTTACATGATAGCAGACTGAATCAATAAATTCCAATATAGTCATGCAATGAAATGAAATTCAGCAGTGAAAATGACTAAATGAAGCTACACGCCTCAGTGTGGATGAACTTTGAAACCAATGTTGAATGCAAGAAGCAATCTTAGAACAAAATTTATCACGTAATTTTATTTATGTAAGTTCAAAACCAAACAGAACAAAATTATAACCATACATAACTTAAACATAAAGGATATGTGCTATTTGTACATTAGAGATACAAACATAGATGGGGGAAAAAAAAGCTGAAAGAAAAGAATGGTTAACACACCATTCAGAGGTGAGAGAGGAATATCATATGGAAGAGCTACTCAGAGGATCTTCTAAAAGACTATGTCTTCAGTGTCTTAAACTGGGTGATGGAAACATAGCTATGCCTTAAAGTACATATGTATTGCATATCTTGCCTATTTGGTCTATTAAATAACAGCGAACGTTGTGAATGAAGTACAATACAAAGGATCATCTGAGTAGTAAGAGGCAGTGCTGGAATTGTCATCCATATCCGCCAGGTGAATTGGCTGCTCCTGTCACATACATTCCTCAGCACATATTCAAAGCAGTGATTTTCCTTCTTCACCTCTTTCTCTGCCATCAACATTTCTTAACATATTTTCTTTCTTTTTTTATAATTATTTTTACAATTTTTTTTAATGTTTACTTAGTTTTGAGAGAGACAGAGTGCTAGTCGGGGAGGGGCAGACAGAGGGGGAGACACAGAATCCGAAGCAGGCTCCAGGCTCTGAGCTGTCAGCACAGAGCCCAGTGGGGCCTTCAGACTCACGAACCAGTGAGATCATGACCTGAGCTGAAGTCAGTGCTTAACTGACTGAGCAACCCAGGTGCCCCAACATTTCTTAACATATTTTCTATCTTCCAGAAATCTGTACACATCTCTTGTCCTGTAACTACAGTCTCACTCCCTATTCTCTTCAGTGTTTTAAGATAATACAATCACACACGTACATACAAACTGACCCAATTAAATAGAAATAATTCAGGCCACAGAAGAGAACTTAAAGAAACATACCAATTTAAGAAGATATTGTATCCATAAATCAAGAACGTAATGCTATGAAAAGGAACAAAGTGTAGTAAATGATCCTTTTAAATAAAAAAAGGAGAAAATAAAAAATTCTCAAAATGTAGAACATGAAAAGGATATGGAATGTTTTAGAGAAATCGAAACAGAGATCTATCCAAGAGGTCTAACAGCCAGCAAGTAGTAGTGCCCCAAAGATAGAACAAAGCAGATAAAGGAGTCTAAATTATCTGAAGAGCAATGAGTATTTTTCAGAGCTGAAGGGGAATAGAGTTATTTGAATAGAAAAGCCCCTCATCCACATTCTGATTATGAAATGTCAGAACACTAAGGATAAAGAGAACAAAAGGAACTTTTGACTACAGAATTATTGAAAATATCAGATACCAGAAAAATAATGGAAAATAATCTGCCTTCAGATTTCTCCATCCACTCATCCTTCCATCCATGTGTCCATCCATACATGTCAACTCATCTTTCCTGAATTTTCTTTTATGATATCTACATTTCCTAAGCTATTTCCTTACAGTAGTTATCATGTACACTTTAAGGAGATCAGTGATGTGTTTTCTTTTAAATATGAACAATATTATTAACTCTTCTAGTGTGGCATTTGCTTTTATGTCTTATAGTAGGAGCTGTTTTACCCCAAATTCCTTGCAATTTGTTTTAGCCAAAATGAATACTTACAATACATGTGATTCTGAAACTTACTTTTTTCATTTAACATCTAAATAATACACAGTGTCAATACAGATCTAATTAACTCCACCTCTTAGCTATCTAATATTTCCTTATAGACATTTACCACAATTTATTCAACTGCTTGCTCATTAAGAGTCATTCCACTTATTCCCAGTAACCCTGTGTTAGTATCTGAGAGTATCAGAATCCAAGAGAATTGACAAGTATCCAGAGTGGGTGGGGAGCTGGTGAGATCCAAATTATCATACTGTACTTCAAGAGTTTGTACTGTGTGTGTCACCCTCTATCTGTATAGAATTCTGGCATCTCTACACAGAACTATCATCTGCTTATCACTGGAAAATATATCTCCGGGTGACAGCTTAGCTTTTCTTCTAGGGAAAAGGTACATGATGTATACATGATGCGAGGCTGTATTTTTCTTCTCAAATGGGATTTCAGTTACTCTTAAGTCACTTCTGCTTCCCAAGCAAGTCACAAGAATGACAAATTCTACAGATTTCTATCTTGCTTTAGAATAGGAAACATAATTTCTGACTCCCCAAACTGGTAACCTTAAGTATATACCTCTTAGAGCTTATCTGGGTGAGAGATGGTGAATAGTAATTAATTTTGTTTCCTAAGCTAATTACAGAAAGTTATATGCTGCTTTTTTTTACATGAGCTCTACCTCCCAAACAGATAGAAGGACACGCTTCAGCAAGCACTATATTACCTCTCAGTGTGAGAAATAAATGTAGCCAAATTGGTTTTATTTCCAAAGCAAATTTTGTGAACCATGAACTTAACTGAAAAAAAAAATTCTTTAAAGAGTTTACCGTGAATTCTTTTAAATGTATAAATATGTAAAAATGTATACATATTTGAGCATAATACTGGCTTTTTCTGCATCAGGACCTTAGTCCTTTTCATTATAGATTTTTTGAACACATCACTGCTTTATCTTTTTCTATTGACTTTTCAGAATTTTTGGCCATAATTTAGTCTTTGAGATACAGGTTAAAGTATTAAAGTATTAACCGTCTAATATTCATTATCTCTTACAAAAGTCATTAATTTTTTAATCTAAGCTTATTATTTTATCTTTATGATAGGTTTTTATTGGCATTATTGCTCACCCTTAGACCCTTTGCAACCATTATTTCCGCTATTTTATTTTGATTGATTTCTCAGGTAATGTATTGGTTTTTGACAATTGTGTGAGATGTGTAACCACCACCAAAAATAATATGAAGAACATCTGCACCCCTCAGAAAGTTCACCCACGCACTTTTCCAGTCCATTTCCCATGTCTCCCTTTATTTCCTTCCCCTCAAACCCACTACTTGATTTCTATTTCCACATATTAGCTTTCCCTGAATTTGGATTTCAAATAAATGTGATCACCATGGCACATACTCTTAGCTAGCCTCCTTAACATTATATTTTGGAGATTCAACCATGCTATTGTGTCTATCAGTAGCTTATTTTTAATTGTAAAATAATATTCCATTATGTATATACTACAAATTGTATATCTAGTTCTTTGCCAGTGGGCATTTGGATTGTTTCAAGCTTTTCAATATATTGAAGAAGGCTTCTGGCAATATTCTTATATAAGCCTTTTTATGGACATATGTTGTCATTTCTCTTGGGTAAGTACCTGGGAGTGAAATTACTGGGTCATAAGGTAAACTTTATAAGAAATTGCCAAACAACTTTCAAAAATGAATGTTCTACTTTATACTCCAATGAATAATATGCAAAGGTTCCATTTGCTTCACATCTTTGCAAGTATTTACTCTTCCAGTGTATCCCATGATGACTGGTTATTCTACCTTTCATTTTGATTTTTTCAGTTTCTCCCGCTCTAATTGATCCTAAACAGTACTCCAAGGTTCACTGTCCTCAGGCTCAATTCTAGTGAAATAATACTCAACTCAAGTTCTTTTAATGACAAAAACATGGAATGTTAGGCTAGTCTGACACGGAAGGTTCTCTGTGATCTGACCCTTACTTAAATTTTTAATTTTATCTCCTAATCTCTAATACACAAATTCCACACACCTCACATTCCAGCCAAACTAGCTGTAGCTGGCAGTTCCCCAAACCTGCTAGGTGATTTCTCCCTCTGATTTTCTTCACACTGTTCCCCACCCTCAAACCCTTCCCTGACATTCCTCATCCCCCACGCCTGCCCATTCCCCAGCACTCAGCTCACACTGTAACCTTTTATGACATCCACTCCCCCAACCATGAAATTGAACTTGAGAACACTTTTAGAATTTGATTTTTTTTTGCCTTTGTTTTAGGATGTTTCACTTTCACCTTTTATTATAGTTCATTTACTATATATCTTTGGGTTCCTTCCTAGTTGCAAGCTAGTTTGAAGCCAAGGATACATATCCTATTTCTTCTCTGTTTGCCATGGCCCTGAATCACTCTTCATGGAAAGACTGACTAAGCTGAATGAGCTCTAAGTGGAAATATGAGTGCTGTTTATGATCAGTGGTGGCCACTCCTTTTTAACTGAATTTTGTCTTGTCTGCTTATTTAAAACTAGTTATTTAGAGAGGCTATCAGACCTACTTACCAGATGCTGTTTGTATAAAAAGCGGCAGAAGTGACAAAAATGTGGGCTTTGGAGTCAGACAGACCCGTGTTTCTGCCTATCAACTGTGAGACTTTGACAAGTCACCAAATACTTTTGGAGTTTAAATTTTCTTTTTCTTTCTTTCTTTCTTTCTTTCTTCCTTTCTTTCTTTCTTTTCTTTTCTTTTCTCTTTTCTTTTCTTTTTTCTTTGGTGAGAATGATTGTACTTCATTGTCTTGTTGTGACAATTAGATAAAGTAAGTTCTCCAAGCATGTTAGAGTTTTCTTCTTTTCTTTAATACAGAATGTTGATCCACAGATAAAACTTTAAAATTCTCCTTAATGATTGTTCTTTATGTAAAATTTAAAAGAGTTAGGAGGACATTCATTATGGCCCCATATTGGCAACAATGAACCAAACCTAAGGATCATGTAAGTTACATACCCACTTTCTAAAAAACCACTGGGACTGAGGTAACTGGGTGGCTCAATCGGTTAACTGTCAGATTCTTGATTTCAAGTCTCACAAAGGGTTCCGTGCTGACAGTGTGAAATCTGCTTGGAATTCTCTCTCTCCCTATCTCTCCATCCCTACTCACCGCCCCCCCCCCACTCTCTCTCTCAAAATAATTAAATAAACTTAAAAAAAGTTAAAAACAAAACAAAACAAAAAACACTGGACCAGGCCCTGCCTCAGTTGAGCAAGAGGAGACATAATCCCTACTATCCAAGAGAGTCAGCCAATGCTCCTTCCCATCCTATTAAAGAATTGAGAAAAAAAAAAAAAAAAAGAATTGAGAAAAGTGTGGATTCATAAGAAGTGTGGGCATCAGCCTGGTGTAGCAAGTGTTCATGATAAAGATGCTTTCTCATGTCTAAAGACAAGTGATGGGATTTCTAAGAGAATCACACATAAAGACCAGGGATGCCTGCAAAAGGGAATGCTGGATCTCTTTCCCAGATAGGCAACTCCCAAGGCAAGTATACTTGCAATCTGCCCCATAGCCTAACTGAAGAGGGAGAGGGAAGACAAAGGGGCAGGATAGACAGCAAGGACGAATGGTGGAGATGCTCACACTTTCATAGTTAGGATGCAGAGTTTCCTATGGCATTACAGAAAAAAAAAAGCCAGTTTTGCATCATCTAGTCAATTATCTACTAAAGACAGTTGCTCAAAGGCAAAGGCTCCTTACTGCAAGGTGTGTCGTTTTCCACCAGGAAAGGATGATAAGGGAATGTGGATGTGAGCCACTACATGAGCAAATTGTGTCGTAGGAAGAACCCCAGTTAGGCCTTCCAAAGATTTTGTGCATGCAAACTGTGAGTCAGTGTCAGAATCTCTTTCACTTGGGGGCATGTTGGTGGCCAGTTTGGGGCAGCTCAGAGTCAGCAACAACCACAGAGAAACAACAAACATATCCAGTAAAAAGGCATTTACCATTCCCCCTGATCTCTTCTTCCTCACCCAACATCCGAGCAGCAGGAGACTAGAAAAAAGAGAACCATGAGGGATTCCAGAGATGGACTGTGTCTTCCTATTCACCAAGTTCAAGATGCCAGAGCAGCAGGAAAGAGCAGACCACAGTCTCATCCATTCTGAAGATTCAACCTTTAGAGAGGGGGTAAAATGGGATTTAAATAGGCATTTAGATAAAAATATTAAAATGAATAGAATCTTGGTAATTGAAGGTAACTAGAAAAATCATGGAATCTGCCCAAGAGATACCTAAGGGACTAGACGGGGAGCTGCAGCAGAGCTCCAAAGGAGAGGCACAGTGTGGAATCAGAAAAAATTTTCTTGTTTTTGTTCCACTCTGTTGAGATTTAATGAACTGGCCAACAGTGCATTCAAAATAATAAAATTTTCACAAATTACCCTTGTAAGTAGTCAGCAAGTTACACAAAATTTAAGAGGACATTTAGAAAAAAAAAAGTTTTCATTATGATAAGTTACCTGAATAGGACACATTTAAAATATTGATGTACTGAGGATAAATTTTACTGAGAAGAGATTTCATATGGACTTTTAGCAGGTTTTGTTTTTCTTTTAATCAGTTTTCTTCTCTTCTCTTCTTTTTCTTCTCTTCTCTTCTCTTCTCTTCTCTTCTCTTCTCTTCTCTTCTCTTCTCTTTTATTTATTTTGTGAAGCAGATTCTGCTAGTTGCCTCCCAACAGCCTTGATAATGGAGTCCATTTTGTTCAAGTCTGAGCAGTGTCACGCCCCCTGGGATGGATCTAACCAATCTAAACCAACCATAAGGTCTCTATTCCCTTTGCTGGTGATTGTTTCAGGAACAGGCTGGCCAGTAAGTTGTGCCTACAACTGCTGGAAGATGTCCAGAAGAGGTTTATTTCAGGCCTCCCAAAAATCCACAAGAAAAGACACCTTCTCCCTTCCTTCCTTCTCTGTTGTGTGGCAAGGAGGTGGTTCTTAGAGCTACCACACGCATCTCATGTTCACAAGGAAAGGTTCTACTGACACTCTGCAGAGGGCAGGCTGCAAGTGGGAAAACATTTTCATCCACAAAGGCACTGAGCTGCAGAGCCAGACTGTGAGTAGCCTTCATGCAGCTGGCTTGGAGACAGGTGGCCTCCCCTTTGTGGATCCAGGACATGGATGTCCTGCCTCTTGCGCAGGAAGCTCCAGCAGACACACTGGGCAAGGGGCCAGTGTCCTCCTGGGCCTGGGGGCCACGGTGGGAAAGAAAGACAGCTCCTCAGAGACTGGACACTGCTCTTAGCAGAGGCCCTTCTGAAGTTGCCAGAGCTCAAGGCAATCAGTTGTGATTTGCTAGTGCCCACAAGCCAAAGATTTTTGGTCCGCCCAGAATGAAGAAGGCCATGGTCTCATCCAGGAAGAGCATCCGGGGCACATGGCCACTGTGGTTTCTGTATCTAAATCTGAGGGTCTTGAGGGCCTCAAAATTTCTTCTGGTTAGAAAAAGGAAGTTCGATGGGCCAGGAAAGTACTGGCATGACTAAGCTTGGGCTGACATCTTGTGGTTGGGTGTGAAATAGGCGCTTCAGGAAGAAATTCCCACAGACTGGGAAAGAGTGGGAAGATAGGGGCCCTGAGAATAGCAAATATTAAGAAGCAATTAGCTGGGGGCTCATGGGTGGCTTAGTTGATCAAGCCTCCAACTCTTGATTTCAGCTCAGGCCATGATTTCACGGTTCATGGGATCAAGCCCCACATCGGGTTCCACACCCACAGTGCTGAGGCTGCTTGGGATTCTCTCTTTCTCTGTCCCTCCTCTGCTCACACACTCTCTCTTTCTCTCTCTCTTTCTCTCTCAAAATAAATAAACATTAAAAATAAAAAAAAACCAATTAACTAAAAAACAAAAAATTGCCAAATGTTTTCTGATTTTATGATGATATTCTTTAACTGAATTTTAAAATGTATCTATGAAAATGTAATATGCAGTATTATATATATATATATTTGCTAATCTATATGGAAAATTATATATATATTTGCTAATCTATATATATTTGCTAATATATATATATATATCTGCTAATCTATATGGCAAATTAAATATATATAATTTGCCATATAAATGGCACAGGTAGAAGTTATCCAAGAAAAGGTTAGTTCTGCATCCAGTTAATTTCTAGTACATGGGAGATCCTCTTTCCTTTACTTTTTGGTGGTCCATAATCTGAGCAGCCCGTAGATGCTGGTAGGTATTCCTGAGAACACTGAAGAATGTTAGGATGTTCCACAGACCCACCTATGCCCTGGTCACTTTATGTTCTAGGCTCAGGCTCAAGCTCAGGCTAAGTCCCTTCCCTCTGTCTCCTCCTGCACGTCTCTGACATCTTTTCCACATTGTAGTTATTCCCTCTGGTCTGTTTTGCCAAAGAATGTGGACAAAGAGTCTCCCTCCTATCATAACTAATAAAAGGGCTGCAGATTAAACAGACTTTCCTGACACTTGAGATAACATAAGGGAACTGCAGTACACAAAAGGAAAACTTGAAAATAATACTCCAGCTTTTATTTTCCTGGAATTCACTACCTGCTTTTCCCCTGTGATTTCTCTACTGGCCGTAGCTCCTAGCTTAATGCCATGTAACCAAGTCCTGCCTTTTGCTTCCAAAAGTATCCAAAGGGTTTTTAATGTCATCTGAGTGAAAGACCCTGAGTCCTGCCTCTGGTTCCGGAGGATGCAAAGGCTCAATTCACATCATATTAATTTCTGCAGTGGTACATCCAGGTCATGAGGGTACCAGATGCTTTCTTGTTGAGGGCAGAGGAAAAGGGGTGATTGATTCAATTCAATTCAACCCCCATTTCAGGTTTGGTATCTGGGAGGTGGCATGGGGGGTAGTTCTGGGATACTGGTCATGTTCTATTTCTTAATCTGTGTGCTGACTCCATGTTCATGTTTATTTTGTGAAAATCCATGCAGCTGTACTTACTACATTTGCACATTTCATTATATATGTTATTCTTCACCAAAGAAACTTTGCTTGAAAATTCTAATACCTCTGCACATTCGCCAGGACATAAATATACAATGCAGGAGGTGGCACTTGTGAAAAGCATAAAAATCAGTTTTAGAGAAATAAAGATGCCAACTTTCCCCATACATTTGAGTGCAGTGTAAGTGTAAGTAAATGTGTAAATCTGCTTTATGTGCTTTTGCTAAAGAAAGTGGGTCAAAAATCTACAAACATGGTAGACTTCTCAAAGACAATGGCAAGTGCCGCCATTAGGAAACACTCAGGCTAGTTCTATACTTAATACTCTCCAGAGTAGGAAGTTAATGTGGAACCAATTTCAGGGGACAGAAATTAAAGAAGAGATCTAGTTGTCATTATATCTGCATACTATCGTTATAGCTGTGTTAATAATTATTGTTATGTTGATGTATTATCGGAAATACCACATACTTTTTAATATTCTTAAAAGTCATAAAGAACTTTAACTAGTATCTTCTCCAAATTGGCGGTAGCCTCATAATACAGCCATGTATAGTGAGAAGGAGAAAAAAGAAAGGAGAACGTGGGTCAAATTCATACCTTTCAGCAGTTGCAACATGTCAGGTGAACCACATTATCTCTCAAGCTGCTTCCTCACCATCTGACCCGCCCACCCACCCCAGAGCCTGGCAGTGAGAATAAAGAAAATGCTGCACACTGAAGTCCTCTGTAAACTTCCTTCACAGGGTAAATCTTGATGATTGCAGATCTGTCTTGAGAATGAAAGACCAAATGAGTCCATGTTCTGTAACCCTAATGGCAGCTTCAGATTTCCAGCACTTTGGTGCCTTGCTAGATGGTCTCAAGGAAGCAGTGTTGGCAAAATTTGATTGCTGCACCCCTATGTCCGTAGGAGCATTATTTATAATAGCAAGACATGGGAACAACCTAGGTGTTCATCGATGGATGAATGGATAGAGACATTGTGGTATATATATACAGTGGAATTTTATTCAGCCAGAAACCACAAGGAGATCCTACCATTTGTGACAACAGAGAAAGACAAATACTGTATGATCTCATTTATATGTGGAATCTTGAAAAAAATCATAGGAAAAGAGATCAGACTTGTGGTTACCAGAGACAGAGGAGGGTGGGAGGAAGGGAATTGGAGAAAGGTTGTCAAAAGGTACAAAGTCCAGTTATAAGATCAATTAAGTACTAGCTATGCAGCACATACGATGACTGTAGCTAACACTGATATATAGGAGCTATATGTAGTTGAGAGAGTAAATCTTGAGAGTTCTCATCACAAGAAGAAAATTTGACTTCCTTCCCCACTTTAAAAGAAGTATCAGATGCCTCCTCCAAAAGCCTTCATAGGATGAACATACTTATTCTTGGATAACAGCATATCTTGCAAGATCTTTTCTCCTCTTTTTACTGTTGCTATATGAGAAGATGGATGTTAGCTGAACTTATTGAGGTAATCATTTCACAATATGTAAATTAAACCATTATGCTCTATGCCTTAAACTTATACAGTGATGTATGTAAATTATTTCTCAATAAAATGGGGAAAATGTAAAAATTCAACTAGCCTTTGATTAATGGTGCTTAATAATCTGCCACATGAAGTGATGTGTGTGTGTATATATATATATATATATATATATATATATATAGCTTGTGCTGCCTGGAAGTTAATTGTTCTGTGGGGTATGATACAAAGTGGGAGTAGGATAATTCTATTTTTACATTCAGCTCTGCACCACTGCAGCTGACGTGTCAGTACCCACCCCACCCCCCCACACTTCTTTCTCTGCCACTGCTTCGGTGCACATACGTGACCTCTAACTACCAGTTCCTGTGACATTGTGCTAGGGGGTGTTCTCTGGTGAGTGAGGCTGACTCACTTTTCGTGTGTCTCTATACTTTTCTACACATATATTCATTCCCAAAAATATCCAGTATTGTCCAGACTTACAATCTACATGCCACTGGTATCACAATTTAGGTGTTTTTTGTTTTATTTTGTTTTTCTTGTTGTTATTTTTTTCCAAATCATTTTACTTCAATCAGTGTTATATTTTTGAGTTGCATCCATATGGATACATGTAGCTGTATAATATTCCATTGTATGCATATAGTATATGTTTATCAATTCTATTTTTTTATTATATTGGTTATTTCCAACTTTGTTTTTTTGTTTTGTTTTGTTTTTTGTTGTTACAAACAATATTTTTGTGAACCTCATACACGTGTCTCCTTGTGGATGTGTGCAAGAGTTTCTTTAGAGTGGTATCTAATCATAACAACATTGATAGTAAGACCTGAGGGGGCGCCTGGGCAGCTCAGTAGGTTAAGTGTCCAACTTCAGCTCAGGTCATGATCTCGCGGTTCACGGGTTGGAGCCCCAAGTCCGGTTCTGTGCTAACAGCTCAGAGCCTGGAGCCTCCTTTGGATTCTGTATCTCCCTCTCTCTCTCTCTGCTCCTCCCCCCACCTCTCTCTCAAATATAAATAAACATTAAAAAGAACAAAAGTAAAAACCTGCAACTTATTGAGAGCTAAAAATATAACTTCTAAACATTTCAGATGTATTAAATCTTTCCATTCTCACTTCAGATAATATTTAGATAATATATTCAGATAATTATTATCCTCATTGTATGCATGCAGAAAATGTAAGTGGGCAGTTGATGGGTCATGTGCTAAATTTTCGATTTTACCAGATATAGCAAATTATCCTTCAAAATTTTATAACAATTTCCATTTCCATTAGAGGTATATGTAAGTTTTTATTGGTCTATATTGTTGCAGCACTTAAAAACATCAGACTTTCAAAAATCTTGATAGAGTTAAAAATGTATATTTATGTGTTATTTGTGTCAATGGCTCAGATGAGAAAGAGAGAGATCAAAGTAAATCCTGTCTTAAGAGTATGGATGGTAAGGAGACCACAGAAGTTAGGAGTTTGAGAACTCAGTAAAATGCCCCAAGGAGAGTCAAACACTACTGATTGCTAGCACATGCATCTCCAAAAGGTGGAGCATACACTAGTATTGGCATTGTTTTCCCAACACTCACAGGTGTACAAAGGGGAAAGTCTCAACTGAAAATCAGAGTATAGAAAATCTCATCTCTAACTTTCAATTCTCTCCTGGCTTGAATATTATAACTTTACAGTGAGTGATGTATCCTGAACACCCCACACTCTTTCTTACTTGTGAATGTTTCAAATAGCACCAAAAAAAATCAGTACCTTTGTTTAAAAAACCTAAAATATTCACTTCTCCCCAGAATTGGTTAATTTTTTTATATCTCCTGCAAAAGGAAAGGATGTTTATTATGTATGTTTGATTGATGGAGAGATAAACTCAAATTATGAACATAAGGAGATTAAGGATCTTTAAAATTATGGTCAAAAGCAGATAAAAATAAAACTTTTTGGCTCATGGAGGTTGTGGGAAATGCCATTTTCCATGAACACACTTACCTTTACACTTTAAGTGCACAGAGACCTAAAATCCCACCAAATGGAAAATTCCCACCATTGGGAAGTGGGCTTCTTACCACATGGGCCGCTGATTCCCTCCTCATCAAAGGGACCCTCTGTATTTAGCAGATTTCAGAAACTCTAGTATTTTGGTGAGGGGGGCTATGCAAACATACTTGACTGAGTAAAAGTGTAAGATACGTTTTGCAAAGAAATAAAAGTTCAGGCCATAAAAAGTTAGGATATGCTCACAGCAGCAAAAACAAAAACAAAAACAAAAACAAAACAAAACAAAACAAAAAACCTACATTTTAGACACATAGTCTATGTTTGTGTGGCAAACGCCTTTCCCCACAGAAACTTAGAAGTACTATCACCTCCAAAAAACGGTAGTCCCTCCTCCTCAAAGGGAGCATTTCAGAACTCTAAAACTTCTGATTCTCTATTGATTTGTACAGAACAAGCTTTATGAGGCCACGAACCACCCCTCTGATTAGGCATTTCCGGAGAGAATACTAAAGTAACAATACAAGTTTCCTTCTTTTTCTTCTCAGTCCCACCCATCTTTAAAAGGTCTCTACATTCTTCAAAAACCAACCTGGATTATTTAGTAGAAAACATGTGAAAAATAAATATCTCTTCCTAGCATTCCAGTTAGAAAGAGAGAAAAGAGTATAATAGAATATATATTCTATTCTATATATATATATATTCTATATATTCTATATATATTCTATATATATATACATAGATATAGAATATCTATATCTATCTATATATATAGACATATATAGATATATATATCTATATATATCTATATATATAGAATATCTATCTATATATCTATATATATAGAATATCTATATATATCTATATAGATAGATATTCTATATATATCTATATATATAGAATATCTATCTATATATCTATATATATAGAATATCTATATATATCTATATAGATAGATATTCTATATATATCTATATATATAGAATATCTATATATATATCTATATATATAGAATATCTATATATATCGATATATATAGAATATATATATACTATATATTCTATATATATTCTAATATATATATATATTAGAATTATATATAAAACAGTCTTAAACACCAAGAATTATATGTATATATAATATATATATATATAATAGAAAGGGTATAATGTCACTATTATCCACCAAATTCCCTCCCTCAGGGATGGAATGTCTTCTCTTCCTCTTGCTTAGAACTAAAATAAATATATATGTCATGGTGGAATCTTGGTTATGAGGGATTGGTTTCTAAGTGATTTAGTGATAATAAGCCAGTCCTTATTCTTCTATGAAATTACTTGAAGGTAGATGGAGTCTGCAATGATATTTTTTAAAAAAAGATTCTTGTTTTAAAAAACACTACCCTTTGTGTTTTGATTTAGACACAGTGTGTCTATTCTCCATTAGATCTATTCCTGAGCTGTCCTAAGGTATCTGAGATCTCAAACTATATACAACACATGATTCCCCAAGAGCCCATCCCACTAAAGAACATTCTAATTAGCAAGCTTTCTGATAATGAAGTACTCAGAAGCCAATGTTTCTGCAAGTATTACTAGTGGACACTCATAGGATTAATAATGGCAAGACAGTTTACCTGATGCAACTTATAACACCTGAGTGTAAATAAAAGTGCAGTGAAGCTAGTCATTTTGATTTATTTTGATTTATTTTGATTTTTTATTGTGTCCCTCCCCACCCAACCCCCCCCCCCCACTGCCTAACCTCAACCCACAGCCATTGTGTACATTTTAAGCATAATTCATTGTCCATTGGTGATTGGTGTCTGGGCTCTTTATGCTATGGACACCCACCATCGAATGCCTGTGGCAATATTTTCTTTAACATTTAAAGTTCCAGAGGGCCAGGATTACATTGAAAGCACTCATCACAGCCACTCATTCATCTAACAGACATTTAGTGAGTGCCTACTATATGCCTAGGACTGTACTATACCATGACTTAACCCTTGTCAACTGAGTCTTTATTAAACTACATCAGTAAGAGATGATGCCTAGACCAGGACTGAAAGACAAAAGAGTAATAATGAATAGAGAAGAGTAATAATGCTCTGAAAGACCTTTGATGCTAAGAGCTTTGGGTCCTCTGTCTACCTGACCTACTTCATTCTGCCTTCTGTATTTGTAAATATTTTTCTCCAAAGCCTGGAGCCTTTGACAATAACCTATAATATGGAGAAAGATATTAAATAATATGAGGACACACTGTTAGCAATAAAGAGTGAGAAACAGTTCTCACTGATATCAGCTTCTTTTTTCACTCAACTAGTTAAGGGACTGGTTTAAAAAACAGTCTTAAACACCAAGACTTAATTGCTCAAGTCCATAAAAATCCAGAAGAGTTAACATGGAGCTTGGAGGAGAATTTCCAATGTGTGACAGGCTCTGCCAGCGCCGAGGCCTCATCACATAACCACAAGTGGGATTTCTGAAGTGGAAAGTTGCCTTTGGAAAAATTTCTGCAGTCGTGGTAAATATTTGCTTGTTTGCTTTCCTCCATTAGCTCAAATCCCCCTCAGTACGAATGGCAGGAGAAAGGAAGATTTTGGCAAACAAGAATGTGGGGATTGTAATGGATCATTCAGTTCAGGGGTCTGTGAACTTTCTGTATAGGCGCAGATAGTAATATCATTGGTTTTGTAGGTCATATGGTTTCTATGGCAACTACTAGCCTTGACCATTGTAGCTTGAAAACATTCATAGATGGTACACACACAAATGGGCATGGCTGTGTTTCAATAGAAGTTTATTTCATAAAAAAGCACAGGACCAGATCCTGCCTGCCAGCAGTGGTTCTGACTACTAATCTAGTTGGATCCTTCATTTTTTTAATAAAAAGGAGCACTAATGTGCCAGCAAGGCCCATGTTCTTGGCATGGTCTAGAGGGAGTTAAGACCCAAAGAGCAAGAAAAAAAATGGAGAATAGTAGCATTTACTAAAATTAAAACATTCTAAAAGTATACATTTTATATGAACTCATACAAAATGAAAGACAAAATAAACATGTAATGATTTCCTTTGGGCAAGCTTAGGAATAAAGGGAGTGGGAATTTGGAATAAATAAATAAAATGAGGAAAATAGACTTTGAGGGGTGAATGATTATGCTGTGCTTTGAACAGAGCTTCTGGTTGACACAAGCCCTGCATCTGAGGCCCCACTAAGAAAAGATACACTCAAAATAATACAAAAACAATACAAATTTTCATCTTGATTTGAACCCAAAGAAACACAGCCATATAAAAAGACTCCTTGAATGTAGAAGATCATGATTTACCATGAATATAATATGATATAGCCTCATGGTATTGAATAGCAAATATTGAAAGCACCATGCAGGATGCCATAGTATAATTTGTACAAGCTGTGGAAATGAACTAAACATCACTTCTAGAAGCTCCCCATCTTTTGAGAAAACCAATGCCTAAATGAGTATTATTGAAAGTGTGGTTTGTGGAACACTGGTGACCAGAAAATTTTTACTGCAGATGTGGGATGCTACATGTACAACAGTTGAGAACAAGTTTTTGTTTTTTTTTTTTAGTTTTTTTTTTTAATGTTATTTGTTTTTGAGAGAGAGAGAGAGAGACAGGTTGTGAGCAGGGGAGGGTCAGAGAGACAGAATCTGATGAAGGCTCCAGGCACTGAGCTGTCAGCACAGAGCCTGATGCAGGGCTTGAACTCATGAATCATGAGATCATGACCTGAGCTGAAGTTGGACACTTAACTGACTGAGCCTCCCAGGCACCTTGAGAACAAATGTTTCAAAACTTTCATAGCAATCTGTTCCACAGCATCTAGGTGGACTTGTCTTACTGCACCAGCTATAGATTAAGTCAGGTGTCATCGAACTCATGTGATGAGACACAATGGCAGGAGTCACATAATCATTGAACTCTGTAGGTCCCCATTCTGGAAAATTGTCCAGATTAAGGAGTTTGTGATGGATTGTAAATCGAGTACTATTTTTTTCACTGAGTCTTGTGATAAAAAAAATCCAGTTGAACTGAATAATGTGCTAAGAAAAATAGTAAATATAGAAATTTCATAAAGGCTAATAAGTCAAGATATTTTTCTTTTGAAGATAGTAATGTTGAAGCTGGTCGTAAGCAACTGTTAATGTATGTGGGGGCACGTGGTTACTGAGGGGAAAGTTTGGTGGAGAATGTTTGAACTGTGGAATGAACTCTGTTTCTGCAAGGCAAGCAGCCAGTTTGTTACTTTAAGGATGAAATGGGACAGTCTTGCTTATTTGTCTAATACTCTGGGCATTTTAATAATCTTAACACTGCCTTGCAATGGAAAAGTTCAACATGTCTTTCCATTGTGGATAAGACCAAAGGACAAAAGCCCAAATCAGAAACTTGGAAGAATAGGGTTTCTAAAGCAGATTAGTTCCATGATTTAACAGTAATTACAAGACAACTTCAACAACAAGAACCTTGTTAGTTCTTCTCCTATGTTTGTCTTTGGCTGCTACTGGTGCTGGCCCCTGGGGACACAGGAACATTGAGGCTCCTTCACCCACAACTTTGTTAGTATTAGACCCCTACTTCCTGTTCTCTACATCACTCCTGCTGTGATTCCCAGAACTCAGAGCTTCACCTCCCTTTGTCCAAGCCCCCCAGCTTTCTCCTCAAGACCAGACTGTTCACCTTGAGGCTCTGTTTCTCCCTGTATCTGCACATCTGGGATGTCAACACTTATTTATTTATTTATTTATTTATTTATTTAAATGTTTATTTATTTTGAGAGAGAGAAAAAAAACCTGTACATGTGCACACATGTGCACGAGGAGGGGAGGGGCAGAGAGAGAGGGAAAGAGAAAATTCCAAGCAGCACTGACAGCACAGAGCCCAATGTGGGGCTCTATCTCACAAACTGTGAGATCATGACCTGAGCCAAAATCAAGTGTCAGACACCTAATCAACTGAGCCACTCAGGTGTCCCTGGGCTGTCAGCTCTTGATCTGCCAACAGAATTGAAAGTGGAGTGGACTTAGCATGGGCAGCCAAGGAAGCTGAGTCTTGTTTTTGTCATCATGGAAATCCCAGCAGTGTGCACTGGAAGGTGCTTCAAAAGGATGGGGCCAAATGCTTCTGGGCAAAGTCAGAGCTGCTGGCCACCCCAAGTCTGCTCCAAGCCAGTGCCCTTCTTGGCTTCTCAGGGCCAGCTCACTCCTGTGTCTTGGGAGGGAGCCCCTACTATTGGCTCCTAAAAACTTGGGGCATATAGCTCCATGATGGACAGATGGAGGCAAGGCAGGTGAGAGGGAAGCAAGGCTGGAAGGAGACAGGAATGTTGCTGAGTGTGGTTCTCTGGAGCAGGGGCAGCTCTCAGGACTTCCTAAGATGGAAGCATGAGTCAGGTAGAGGGAACATTGGATCACAAAGGTCTCATTGCTACCCACTCAGAACAGGGTCCTGGATTGCCCAGCCAGGCAAAGGGGGTTGATATAAGGCAGATTGCCAGGGCCTGAGACTGGCAGAGAGAGGCTGGACATGAAAGGATTGCACTCAGGCTCCTGCTCCTCCTCCTGGCTCCTGTCATTACAAGCTCCTTCACATGGTACTCTCTCCAGGCCCCCCTCATACCTGTGTTCTCTCCTATAGTATACAGCTTTGCTCACTCTCTCTCTGCCAGCCTCTACTCTTGGTTCCCTGCTTCCACCATCCCACACTTGGAGTTCCCAAAACTTTGATGCTAGCATCTTTGGTTTACTAGCTGATCTTCTTCTGGGCATTCCATCTACTTGGGGTCTTCAAAGCAGCTTTGAAGTCTAGATGACTATGATGACAATTTGAGCTTTCTGGATCACTATGCAGGTGGGAAATGCATCCTATCAGAGGAGAGAATTAAATCTTCTTGCAAGGTCCTTTTGAAGATGGGGCTAGGGAAGACATAGGTCACCTAGGAGCAGTAGGTATGGGTACCACAAAGACACTACTGTTTGTAAATTCCTACAGAGGCCACAGAGGCTGCTAGGGAGAAGGCCTCAAAATATGGCCTATGTCCTGGAATAGTTTACCCTGGTGAAGCCTCTGGTCCCCAGGATGATAAACAGCATTCAATGGAAGAAGATGTCTTGCTGGCCTCTCTTCAATCACTAGGAGAAACTAGTGCCATGTAACCTTGAAAACTCACAAACTGACGACACAAGAGGACCCTCTCTGAAGACAGCAGAGCCCAATGTAGATAAGGGACATTACTCAAAGGAGGGAAACAGTGGCCATTGGAACATGCACAGATAGGTCTTACAGTGGAAGAGTTTTAGACTCACATAATTACTATATGAGGAACATGCACAGATAGGTCTTACAGTGGAAGAGTTTTAGACTCACATAATTACTATATGACAGATCTGATCTTTAGAAGGAGAAGATAAATCTCTCAAAAACAGACTGATATGATGAACAACTTCTACAGAAAAATCCAAGTAATTTTTTAACAGTACCAGATTATAATATTTTTATAAGAATTCTGCATGATGCTTTAAAAATTATAAGTAAAATAGAAAGAAAAGTTAAATAAACAAAATGGAAGATGTAAAACAGTACAATAACAAAATTCAAGAATTAGAAAAGAAATTACGCTGTAAATTACACATTGGTACTTTTAATTAAAAAGTCTGTGCCATTTTAATTATAGCCTGGACTACAGAAAGAGCTCCTCATGTAGAGACAATGGAAGTGACCATTTGAGAGAGGTCCTTAGAAAATAAGCCATTAGAGGGGTACCTGTGTGAGTCAGTTGATTGAATGTTCGACTCTTGATTTTAGCTCAGGTCATGATCTCATGGTTCCTGAGTTTCACTGACAGTGCAGAGCCTGCTTGGGATACTCTGTCTCCCTCTCTCTCTCTGCCCCTCTCTTGCTAGAGAATGTATGCATGCATGCTCTCTCTCTCTCAAAATAAATAAATAAACATTAAAAAAAAACATTAGATGGCTCAGCTTTGACGGTCAATTTCAGAAACATATTCACCAGATGTTTTCACCAAAAAGGCATGCAAGCCAGGGGGGAGCTCTTTGGCCCTCACATGGATATCAAGGAAGTTCTCTGCCTTGCATCAAAAGTGTCCCAACTTTCAAGGACTTCCTGTTCTGAAAAAGGAAGATTTGGGCTTTTACCTGAGGAAAGGCCTACAACTAGTCCTAGTGAGTCATCAAAAGGGACCAGTAAATTAATGACCTGAAGTAGACTGTGATGAATCATATTTTAAACCTTAGAGCAGTCATTTAAAAATAACACAAAACTAGTAAGAAATAATCAACACAGGAATTGTAATGTTAGCTGAAAAGCATTCGACACCAAAGAAAGCAGTCAATAGGTATGAAGAATAAAAATGACAGGAGAGATATAGAAAACAAATAAAAAATCACAGACACAAATGCAATCATATCACATTTTATATCACATTAAATATACATGGTCTAAATACCCCAATTATAAGGCAAATATTCTCAAGCTGGATAAGAAAGCATGGTTGGACTATAGATGTTTTCAAAAGACACACCTTAAATTTAAAGACACAGAGAGACTGAAATGAAAGAAAAAAAAGATATGTAAACAGTAACCAAAAGAGAGGTGGAATGACTATGTCAATAAAATAGATGTTAAGAAATAGTATTGGAGTGAGAAACATCTGAAGGATAAAAATTGAACACATCAGGAATATGCATTATAAATGTATACATATGTAATAACAATTCTGTAATACATTGAAGCAAACACTGCTAGAATTGAAAAGAGCAATAGAAAATTCAATAACTATAGTTGGAGAATTCAAGACCCCATTCTGAATAATTGCTAGAGCAACTGGACAGAAAATTAGCAAAAAAATGGAAGACTTGAACAACACTATCAATTAACTTGAGATATATGGAATACTCCACTCAACGATTACAGAATACAGATTATCTTCCAATACACATGTAACATTCTCTGTGATATACCATATGCTAAGCCATAAAATAACACTAAATTTTAAATGATCTAAATCAAAGCATATTCTCCAACTAAGTCAGATCTGGTATGCTTAAAAACTACTTTCCCATATAAATTGAATGTCAGAACAGTAATTTTGTTTGTTCAAGATCAGGGTGAAATGTCCTATGATTTAAACTTTATAAATTTCCTATATTGGATTTATGAGTTATGTAAGTTACCAATGTTTACATAACCAGTTTAAAATAAAAAATTATGTGTATAAATTTAAGTTTTTGTATATACATAGTGAAATGAAATGATAATAATGGGTGCCTTTTTAATGTTTTAAATTTAATTAAATTTTATAAAGCCACAGATTTAATGTGTTAACTAATTTGTAATTTCCCAATCCTTATCTAAAGATCTTAGATAAATGAGTCAATTAAGTTTTGATAGCCAAGAAAGTTTATTATTATTATTATTATTATTAAAGATAGAGCAAGCAGGGAAGGGGCAGAGAGAGAGTGAGAGAATCTTAAGCATGACCTGGGGATCATGACCTGAGCTAAAATCAAGAATCAGATGCTACCCAGGGACCCTGAAAGCCAGGAAAGTTTCTAAAAGCAGAAAAAAACACTTACTAATAAACATAAATTCTACTCTTACTATTTTAAATTGTAATCGATTAACAACAAAATACAATTGCCTTCAGATGACATCTATCTTATCCAAATTATACAGCTAGAAATAAATATGTTTGTTTATACATGTGTGAGAATCCATCCACTTCAATTGTTAAAATGATGTTTTTATAAAGAAAAAATAGTGACATAATACTTGTTTTTTGTCCTGTAGTTCTTTTTTGTGCTGGTTATTTGATTAAAGATGACTTTAATATAAATGGTTAATTATATAAGATATAAATATAATATGCATAAAATAAAATATGGGAATTTCTGCTTAAGAAATTTATAATAGTTTATTCTCAGGATAAATTTAATATATCTACATTGTTTAATATAGTGATAAATTAACTATATCTAAAGGCTACAGGTAAAAGCTTAAATAATTACCTCTTTATATATCTGTATATCCCTAAGTATATACATATAGAAGTACAGTAATAAATCTTTCACCCTAAATTATTACATAAATAATGTAAAACAGAAATAAAATTCTATGCTTAGATTGTGGAGTTTGCTTTTGTAACTTAATTATTCTGTTAAATATTGGTGCCTTTTTACACTTTAATCAGTTTTTAAAAACTCTTTGGTTTTTTCCCCTTAATTTTGTTTTTATAATTGTTATTTATTGTGTTTTTATGATGTTCTAAAATTATTTCTGATTTTAGATAGTTATAATTTATATTGCCTTTGGTGCTATCAGTCTTTATTTTGTCCTTCCAAAATTCACAATAGCAATTTGCTCTTTTACTGTACAAAAAAAGAGGAAATAGGATAAATTAGGTTTGTTAAAATTCTTCAGGCCTTAATGAATTCAGAACTACAATGAGAGACTTTGTCCTCCAACCTTGGTGTTGAAAAACAAAACAAAACCAAACCCCACAAAACCAGAAAAATCCAAAAGAGAGCTGATCTTCCTGGATGAATTGTATATAAGTAGAATCTATCAATAGAAATATCTTTTAATAATTATACACTCTCCAAGTTACAAGAAGTAGGCTTATGTTTAAAGCTAAGTAATGGAACAGTAACTATCTATCACAAATTTCTACTCCAGGATTCTAGATTCACAAATCCCTTTGTGTCCATGAAAATTTGGAACAAGTGGTAGGAGTACTCACTTGATTTATGTGAGAATCACCAGGGACCTCCTGCTTATCTCAGTGTTTTGTGAGAACCAGTGGCCAAGCCATAACTGACTTGTTTAATATGTCCAATAGCAAAACCCGTGAAAACTTCCATTGCAGGGTCTCCACTACATTTAATGAGTTCTCATCCTATACTCTTTTTTTTTTTTTTACATTTTAAAAACTTTATCATGCTTTAGAAGATATAAAAATACAAAACATTTGCATTTTTTTTAAAGTTAAAAGGTTTTAAAACTGGCTACATTTTCAACATTTTCCTTTAGATAGATTTCTCTAAGATTTAATAGACTGAAGTCAGACCTCATACTAGCTTTACCAATTTTTCAAAAACAAAGAAGAGTCCATGAGAAAACAGTTACATAGGTTATATATTTACTGCTCCTAACATATCCAATTATGGCAAGCCTTGGAACCAAGCATTCATAGGCAAGCCAAGTCATGCTGTGATTTGATGGCCCCATCACCATTCTTTGCACTAAACTCTGGAAGAAGGCAACATGTCAACCCCTTTAGTGATTTCCCAGTGGTAACTTCTACAGATGCCTACTAGTAGCACCTGGCCCTAGAAACTCTTGCTCCTGGAATCAAGAGGTCATGAGGCAAAAGCCAGTGTGGTAGGGCCCACGCCCACATGGCCTTGGGGCAGTTGCAAGTGAACAGTTCACATAATCATCAGGAGTAACTTGTTTTGGTTCTCAAACATTTTTAGTACTCAAATAGTGATAGTAATATTAGTCCCTTAACTGTAAGACCTCCAAACAAAACTAATGAAGTTCTCAAAACAGTTTCAAAATTGTTGCTGTACTTGAAATAAGTTACAATACAAAGAAAAAATGTCCACGGAATAACTTAAAGACCCACACTTTTTTTACTAGAAAGTGTCAATGCTTAGTTGATGAAAAGAGCAACTTTAGGATTTCCAGAAATAACAACATAATCCCATGGCAGTCTGAATTCCAATCAGCCAATTCTTAAAGTTTTCCATAGAAACATTTTTTAAAGTTTATTTATTTTGAGAGAGAAAGAGAAAGAGAGCAGGGGAGGGACAGAGAGAAGGAGAGACAGAATCCCAAGCAGGCTCCACGCTATCAGCAAGGAGCCTGATGCAGGGTTCGAACTCACCATCTATCAGATCATGATCTGAGCTGAGAGCAAGAGTCAGACATTTAACTGACTGAGCCACCCAGATGCCCCTCCATAGAAACTTTTTTAAAGAGAAACACTGAATATTTACGGTACAAGTACAACAGTTTTAAAAGAACAGCATTTGAGATACCATGCTTATGAATTCTAATCAATACAATTCCCAAAGTATGGCTGAGAGTTAACAAGAAGCACAATCATCGGAGAAACCACAAGTAGCAGTCGGCCATTACTAACTACATTATTGTAGGCATGCCACCAGCTCAGAGCAGCCTTTGGTTGAGAGCCTGTGCTGGTCTGGCTGAAGATGCTCCTGTACCTGCATCAAAGTGCTTGGACAACAGAGAAGTCTTAGTCACTCTTAGAAGCTACCCATGAAGTCTGGACCAGGTGCTGGTTACTACTCACAGTCTAGCACCTGAAGGCATTCATCAATTATCTTATGAGTACTTCACATGGACACTGAAACCCAGCTCTTTGAAAGTAAGTCTCTTAGCCTTTTTAATTTTGTTCTTTAAGATAACATAATATTGATCCAAAGATAGAGGCACAAATTTCTTTTTCTCTCTCCGATGTCAACAGTAATTAAACACATGGATGACATCCTGTATCCATTGAGAGCCTCTCATTTTTTGGAGGCCAATTGAATACAGGCCATTAACACAAGCCCCAAATGTTTTACAAAGAACTTGGTATAAAAAAACCAAAGGGTTCACAACTATCTGATAGCCATGACCACTTACTTTGCTCTTCAAAGGTCTCTATCCACTGCTGCCTCACTTTAAATACAAACACCCTCCTTTCTTTACCTGAAGAAAGAGAACCCAATAATTACATAACATCATTTTGGGAGCTATCTACCATCAGTATGGATATTCTAGATGAGATAACTCTGACTTTCTTGTCATTTTATAGGCTCATACTTATTAAAAACAAAAAAAAAAAACCCTAAAAAATTTCAAAGCTGGGTATGGCATCAGAAACTTGAATTTGCCTTTGACATATAAGCTTCACCCAGAAATTAAATTATTTCCAGATGGCTAAATTAATGGCTGTTTCCTGGACTTGTCAGCTGACAGAACATAAAGAAGTAGATATTTATACTGATAGTGAGTATATTTTTGATTAGTTCATGATTTTGAAATGCTTTAGGAATGAAGAGATGTCCTGGCCACTATAGGATAGTGAATTGAAAATATTCAGATGTTTTGCTGTTATCTAAAGTTATAAGACATAATGAAAGTAGAGTTTTGTGGAAATGCTTTATAATACTATCCACAAGAGCAAAAGGTATTACTGAGGCTGCTTCCGGATTTGTCCCACCTGTTGATGATACAACCCCCAAAAGACCGTGAAGGTGGGACATGGGCATGGTTGAGGCTTTTCCTTCTGGAAAGCTATGGCAGTAATGACAGGGGAAAATTATTGCTTGATTTTGCATTTTTGACTTGGAGAATCTTTTTTTTTTTTTTTTAATGTTTATTTTTGACAGAGAGAGAGAGAGACAGAGCATGAGCGGGGGAGGGGCAGAGAGCGAGGGAGACACAGAATCAGAAGCAGGCTCCAGGCCCTGAGCTGTCAGCACAGAGCCCGACGTGGGGCTCGAACTCACAGACCTCGAGATCATGACCTGAGCCGAAGCTGATGCTCAACTGACTGAGCCACCCAGGTGCCCCCTGACTTGGAGAATCTTAACTTATCTTTGCAGTAATGGGGACACATAGTTCACTGGTACTACTATTAAGAACTCTGTAAGGTTTACCTTTTATTCAGAAACTCCATTTTATCACCCATAAACCTCAGGGAAAATAAAAAGAACTAACAGAATCCTAAAGCCATAATGATCAAAGCACTCAAAAACCCTCAAGCTTCTAAGGCCTTATTCCCATGGGCCTTGATAGCAATAAGATCAATTTCTCATAGGGCTCAGAAGTTATCTCCTTCTTCATTATTAACAGGCTACCTCATGAGTTTGAGAATTACTTTCAATTCTAGATTCTACTCTTCTATACTCTGATATGAGTAATTACTCTAGGGAACTCATATAATACCTCTGACTTTATCACCAGTGGGTACAAACAATTTCTAAAACAGCCACTGAAGCAGCCGCTGCATATGAGACCTGGAGGTTTTGCGCTCTCAAAAAGGCACCAGAGAAAAACTGCCCTTGACTCTCAATAAGACAAGACTGTATACAGTACTGCTAATGACTGACAGAGTGAAACTCCAAGGTGTTGATCTTTAGGCTCTGTTTCCCAGCTTAAAAGACTTCTCTGGTCTACTGGAGTCTGCTCCATCAGGAGACCTAAAACTGAGGGTTCTTAGAAATTCTCCAGATGATGTTGGGTGCAAATGATGTTGAGTGCAGAAATGGATGGCTTTCACCCAAGACCCAAGATGTCAGAATCAGATAAATGTTCTGCTCTTCAGTAACCCTTTCCTTTCTTCTCTCTATGCTAACCAAATCACAGCTTGTGTTGTCCTCTGACACTCTCTTAATATGATCTCCCTTATCATTCTGTTACTTTTAACTGACCCTACCCCATGCCATGATCTTCTACCATTTAAGAAAACACAAAATACTTTGGCACATTTTTCTCAGACCAAGCTTCTGGACAAAAATTTGATAACTGTTCCTTTAAACACTCAAGGTAAATTTCCTTATACTGATCTTTCTGGTTCATGAGCTTCTCTCACATAACTGATTCAAAATTTAGGCTAATAAAAATTGGATATTGACCCATGTCAACAAAATGGTTCTGCAAAAGCCATTACAACCCTCTCAGAATAACCTAGTCCAGTGGGGACTAATGTTGGACTGTGTTTGATCCAATTGTCAGATACACTCTCGGTTTTTTTGCAGGAACTGATGAATTCCTTGGGGTATAGAGTATTTGGTGAATACTATTGCAAAATAATACTTATAATCTCAATACAGTTCGTGCCCCATTAGGATCTGCTGCTTTTGTGGTCATCAGGCTTATCCTAAATACAAAGATAACTTAGTGTGTATTGTCTGCTACATACTAATCCTGCATATTCAGGATAATTGTTAGAGATTTTCATATATTTAAAACTACTACCCTTCCAGGGGATCATGTTTCTCTGAACAAAAGATATCCAGAGACCTCCAGAAAGAGGCAAACAGCGTCTACTTGGGAGAACTCCAAGAAACATAACTGACTTTTCCATGCATAGTATTTGAACAGCAGCTCCCATGGTAGGGATACTGCAACTAGAAAAGTTGCATGAAGTCCAAAACTTACTTTTGACACTAGCAGATGTCATGAGTTACACACTTTGTTCTCTGGAAACCCAACAAATCAGAATAAATTTATTAGTCAGAATCATAGATAACCACAAAGATGTTAGTTTTGTCTTAACTAGACAATGGAGAGTTTGTCTTATAGCCAACACTTCCTGCTGCACCTACATACTTCAGGCAATAAGATAGAGAGCCTGTGATTAGGCTAAAGGAAAAGGCACCCAGGTCTCCACCACTGACCTTGTTGGATTCCAGGCCATGTTTTCTTGCCTCAGTTTGATGATTATGTCCCTGTGGTCAGGCCTGTTGAAAGGACTAATAACCATTTCTGTTTCTGGTAACCTTCTGCAATGCCGTTGACTGATGCATCCCATCCAGAGTCTTAAACGCTCCTGGGCAGTCATTGCCATGTCCGATGATTCAGCAACTCACCCTGCAACAAAGCAGCAGGAGAGATTACCTCTGGGCCAGTGCACTCTGGACCAACACCTGATTAGTAATGCCTCTGCAACAGAGAAGATCATCGATTTATGTCCTGAAACCTAACAGTCTGGTCTTGGCTGAAAGAGGGTACCAAGAAAGAGAGAAGCAGCCCCTGACATTTGGGAACAGGCTTGGCACTGTCTGTTAGGCTTATTGCTGCCAGGAGCAAGACCTGGCCCTCACAGCTTGGACATAATGCTCTCCTGTTCAGTAGAAACAATTTCACAGAACACCAACATTGGGAAGGCCACATTGCAGCTCTGAGGGGTCAAGGCAGAAAGAAAACCACTCCACGGTCATGTCCAAATGTAGTCAGACACATGAACATTGTCCAAACCACAAAGTTGAGCAAATACCCCTCCTGGCTAATACATCTAACAGCTGCTTTACCCATCATAGCACTAACCTCACTTCCTTCCAAATTGTACATAAGATTTTTCAAGCTACTCCATCATAGAGCCAACTCTACTTCCTGCAGCATCCATTGCAGAGCAAAGATGATTCCTTGAAACTGCCCCTAAAGCACCCAACCCAAGCCCCCAATCCTATAGTGTCTTCTCTAACATGTTCTTACTGACAGACTCCACACTTCCCCATGGTATTGCCCCTCATTTCAATGAGAAACAAATTCAACTTGTTCAATCACAGGTCTATCCCTGGTGGTCTTTGGCTGGAGGACATTGACAATGTAAAATAAAGAACACTTCTGAGGGCACATCCTTGGATACCTGGCTAGACACATATCCAAGGACTGTTTTTTTTTTAATTGAAATTATTGCCAAAGAAGATAACCCCAAGTCACAAGGTCAAGTTGTAACCTCCCATTGATCGAACTGCTTATTTTATTTTCTTTGCTTGTATAAATAATTAATATGAACTATTTAGAATAGTATGATGGTGTTATTCTTTAAATTTTTTTTTTCTTTATAAAATACTCATGTGATTCTGAGGCAGAGAGCAGGTTGGGAATTCCTTGTCTGTGCCAGTGGGACTCAGGTGAGGGTTTGCATTTCATTACAACTTTGCAGTAGGTAGTCCTTGTGAAATCCTTACCCACTATCTCCTTGGGCCCTAGGATAGTGCTAGAGGTTAGGTGGCACCTCTAACCTCAAGAAATCAGAGTAGTTGGTAAATCATAGTAAAAAAATAATAAGAAACTGACATATACTAAAAACTCACTGTGCTGTGCACTATTGTGAATCCTTTATGATTTTAACCTCACACCCCAGAGGCAGGTACTGTCATTAGCATTGTTGGTTAAGGGGAAGACTGAGCTGCACGGACACTCAGGAAACTTGCCGCAGGTCAATGAGCAAAGAGGGGAGTATGCAGCATGGGAGGGGAGCATTTGGGTCCAGAGTCCTTGCTCTTGAATCCACCATCTGGGGCCCAGCAAGAGCCAGGCCCAATCTCTGCCCTTCCATGTACAGAGCTTTCAGGGGGCTCATTTATCCCTTCTCTTCTTGAATTCCCCTCTTCAGAACAAGCAGGACAAGGTGAGGGCAGTGACTGACACAGAAAAATGTACTGTCCGGCCGTGGCAGATGCTCCTTCAAAAGGTGACTTTTCTCCTTGATGCCAAGTTCTCTTTTGCATAAAGTTGTGGGATAAGAGCAAGGCTAAAGCCAAGGGTGGCTCACAGCCTGACTTGTTCCTGGTGGAGCCTGAAGTTGCTCTGAATATAAGGACTTTCTTACTTATCTACCTGGTCCCAGGGGAAGCTGGATGGCTCCTGGTCAAGACTTATGCAAGACCCCATGGAAGTTGCAATGGCATCGATTCCTAGAGTGTGTCAACGGGACGCCTGGTTCTCTGTGGCTTTTAGAGTTTCTGAGACCCTGAGCCCCCAAAGGGGGCTGCACCAAAGGTTTAGTGACTGTTCATGTGCCATCAGCATCTCAATAGATGACTTGTGTTTCTCTGCAAAAATAGTGCTTTTAAGGAGAAAAAAGCATGCTACCTATAACAAAAATCCAGTCCCCATTCCTATATCCACCTCCCTTTCCCCAGAGTTGACCTTGATCTTGAAGGTGATGCACACCATGATGTGGTATTTGAATACTCTTATTACACACCCCTGTCCGGGGAACAATATGTCAACTTGTCTCCCATACATAGGTTTGCACACAAATGGCCTCACGTTCATGTCTTCTCCCAGGTCCACTTCTTCAGGATATCCTACTTTTGTGTCTGGGTATTTTATCTCCATGGGTCAGGTATGGGAAAAGGTACAGAGAGATTTCTTCTGATAGTGCTGCCCAAAATTTACACAAGCACAGAAGAGAATTTGGTTGGAAATTACAGGTTACCATGATTCTTGGCTTAAGGGCAAAGTGAGAGACAAACAAATCGGGGCCTGAGCCCATGTGTTCCCAAGGAGGGGCAATCTCTCGGCCTGATTCTGTGCAATGCTGCACATCTTGGAACTGGCTGTGTTTCTCTGAAGGAAACAGGCCCAGAGAGCAGAGGCACTTTCTCAAGTTCTCAGACAGTCTGAGCAGAACAAGTCCCATATCCCAAGTTCCGGATACCTGGCCCAGTGCTCCCTGCACTGACCTCAGGGCCTCTCGATATGAGGGTCCATGAAGGTCACAGAAGTGTGTTTCTTTTTCCTCTTCCTCCAGCAAAGGGCAGCAGTTTACGTATAAACTGTTATAGTTGGTGGTTTCCTTGCTCTGCTTCAGGGAAGCTCCCTGAGAAGCCATAACTGGACTGTGTTCACTGGCCCCTGGGAGATAGGACTATGTCCTGACTTCAGAGCCATCACCCAGGCCCTAGAATTCTTCCCAGGATTATTGATCTCTGTTAAGAGCAACGTGCTTCAGGAAGGTAAGGCCTCCCTGGACCTAGGGGATGAGTCTAATCAATCTAAGCCGATCACAGGGTTCTCACTCTTTTTGCTGGTGACCGTTCCTGGGACAGCCTGGCCAGTGAGCTGTATACCTCCATCTGGTAGAAAGTGTCTAGAAGAAGTTTGAGGTGGGGGGAACTTACAGAAATACACAAGGAAAGAAAGAAAAACCACCTTTTTCTCCCTTCTCTGTAGTGTGACAACAGGGTGGTTCTTGGAGTATCTCACACCCATAAGGGAAGTTTCTGCTGACACCCTGGGGTGGGCAGGCTGTAAGTAGGAAAGCATTTTCATCCGTTGAGCTACCAAGCCATTCCAGAGTTGCCTTCATGCATTGACAGGAGACAGGTATTCGGGGTCCTCTCCAAAATCAGGGACACTAGTTTCCTGTCCTTGCACAGGAAGCTCCAGCAGACACACTGGGCAAGGGGCCCGTGTCCTCCCGGGCCTGGGGGCCACAGTAAGAAGGAAAGGCAGCTCCTCCAGAGACTGGACGCTGCTCTTAGCAGAGGCCCTTCTGACACTGCTAGAGCTCAAGGCAACCCGTTGTAATTTGTCAGTGTCCACAAGCTCAAGATTATTCACCTGCTCAGACTCAATAAAGAAAACAAGAGGGAGGAAAGGGATGAAGAAATTGATATGTGGCCTGGAAAAATATAGAAATGACTAAGCATAGGCTGACATCTTGTGGCTGGATCTGAAAAAGGCATTTCACTAAGAACTGAAAACAGCTGTCATTGTGGGAACTGCTGGAAGGGATGGCCTATGGTCTGAGAACACAAGACTTAAACTTGCATTCTGCCTTCATTTTTACTCATCTCCTTTATTATTACACTTTTTCAGTAGCCTTTCTCAGCATAGCTACAAGAAAACGAGTATTTTAACTTTAATGACCACAGACAAACTTATTTCTGGCTAATAGTAAATTATTATTACCACTATTTTGGTTTTAGATTAATAAGCCATTCACCTAGTGTCATTAGATAACCCCTTTCTTTGGATGGTCGACATAATGCAGTAGACTTGAGTGATTTGTAGAGTTAGCTAACTAGGAGTTCAAAAGGTGTGCCTCATACCTTTCCTTCTTTTTTTTTTAAATTTATTTATTTATTTTTGAGAGGAAGAGAGAGAGAGAGAGCGCAGGGTAGAGGCAGAGAGAGAGAGGGAGACAGAGGGAATCCCAAGCAGGCTCCACACTGTTAGCACAGAGCCTGATGCAGGGCTTGATCCCACGAAATGGGAGATCATGACCTGAGCAGAAATCAACAGACAACTAACCGACTGAACCATCTGGGCGCCCCCCTTTCCTTCTTGAGAGTAAGCTCACAGACAAGATGTGTTCCCATTTACCTAGATGGAACCTAATAGCAATGCCTGGTGTCCATAACCAGCAGGTGGTAGATGAAGCCTTGAGTGCAGGTGCCTCAGACCCCAGAGCCCAGAGGTAGAGCTGATGGTCATCACTTCCTTCCAATGGGTAGTGCAAGCAAGGTCTGCACATTGCCTTATTTAATTTTTAAAACCACTCTGTAAGGTACATATTGTTTTGCTCACTCTACAAGTGAGGGTGCGAAACTGAGGGTTGTTGAGGTTGGCTCCCTGGGAAACTGAGCCTTGGCCTATTTCCCAAACCAGGCCTTGTCATATGTCTCCACTTTTGAGATAATCTACCTCTTGCTGTCCTTCGCCTCAACACTTCCCTCCCTTTCTTTTATACGTCTCTCCTATATCTTGGGCTCCCAAGAAATTGTCTTCAGCATTTGTTGCTATGGTTCTTCTTGAAATATTAGTCAATAAAGAGCTGTTATCCCCACCCCCCCACCCAGGAACATTTACAATATAATAGATAAGGGGCTTTGAACACAGAGAGCCTTTGGGATTAAAAGGAAACATGTCAGACTGCAAGAAATATATGACAGGAGGATATTTGGAGAGCAGGTAAACAAAGATCTCTTTTAAATAACCCCACAAAAAAATAAATAAATAAACAAACAAATAAATAAATAACCCCACAAAGACAACACTGTCCTCGGCAACCTAGGGCTTCCAGACCGCCCAGATTACATATCTGGTGTAATTGAAAATCCAACTAGAGGCAAGCAGTTGTTTACTCGGCATCCTGGACAGATTTATCACTAGACCAATGCACACACTACCTGAGAAGAGCTAGAAGCTGCTCCTAAAGCAAATAGAACGGATTTCTCCCTCTATCATTTTCAAAAACAGTATCTTTATAATTCCAAAATACAAAGGGCCAGAACATTTTAATTCCAATTAACCTGCATCCTTCATTTTTCCTAGAATAAATTTGAATAACAGTGAACTGGTGTACAATATTATCCCCCACAGAAAATACACTCATGGAACACTTATTAAGGTCAGTAAAATTCTGCACTTGATTCCAGTGTGGTGGTTCTTTGCCCCCAAGCGAGCAATCCTCTGATACCAGCTGAATGTCCTACAATTCAACTCAACTCTGACACAGTCTACCTGGAGATGGCATCAGATCCCACAGGTTAAGGGCCGAGTCCCACAAGACTGCTTGTCACTTCAGATGCCAGTCATGAGTCCAAGTTGTCACTTATGCTTCCAACCAACGGGGTATACATCAGAGGTTCTCACGCCCCCTTCTTTGCATTCAATTAATTTTCTGGAGCACTCACAGAAGTCAGGAAACGGATTTACTTATATATTACTGGTTTATTACAAAGGGTATTAAAGGATACAAACTAGTAGCCAGATGAAGGGACACTTAGGGCAAGGTATGGGGTAAGGGTGGGGGCTTCCATGCCCTCTCTGAGCATGCCACTCTCCCCCAATTCTCCATGTGTTTGTGAACTGGGAAGGAATCTCCCAGAACCCCAACCTTTTGGATTTTTCTATAGGTCTCATTACATGGACGAGATCAATTAAATCATTGGCCATTGGCACTTGAACTCAATCTCCAGCCCCTGTTCTGTCCCTGGAAATCAGGGGGTGGGACTGAAAGTTCCAACCTTCTTATCACAAGATTGGTTCCCTGGCAACCAGCCCCATCCTGAGATGCTTTCCAAAAGCCACTGCATTGACATAATCTCAGGTGTGGTTGAAAGGGGTTTGTTATGAATACTAAGACACCTTTATCACTCAGGAGATTCTAAGGGTTTTAGGAGATTTGTGCCAGAAACATCTGAGATGAAGATGAAATACATATTTATTATAAATCACAATATCACAGTCAGGCAACCAGATCCCTGGCTAAGCACTTTTTCTAAATTATCTTATTTAATCCATATAAAACACCTACTAGGTATATGGAAATTATACCTAGTTATATTCCATATACCTAGTTCCAAATAATTCCAAATTTTGTTATGTGTGCGTGAAGTCCCAACAATAAAATGGAGACCTCCAGAAATGACCAAGGCAGAGAGATTTTATACTTTTTAAATAGAGAGACAATAAATCTGTGAGGAATTGACAGGTCAAAGAAATCTTAACTTTGGGAGCTTCAGTTAGTAAGGAATTCTAAACAGAATTTGGGCTGTGATAGTGAATTAGTAAAAAGTCATAAAGGCTGTTTATACAGCCTTCTCAGCCCTGAATCTCCCATCTCTGGTGATAGGATGTCTCTCTACCTCCTGGTCCAGGGAGGCTACCTTCCACATGGGAGATTTATTTCCTGCTTTCAGGGGGACAGAGGAGGGTCTGGGCGTTCTTGCACAGGCCGTCTCTTCAATAACTTTTATTTAGGGGTGCCTCGGTTAAGTGTCCGACTTCTGCTCAGGTCATGATCTTGTGGTTCATGAGTTTGAGCCCCACGTCTGGTTCTGTGCTGATAGATCAGAGCCTGGAGCCTGCTTCAGATTCTGCATCTCCTTCTCTCTCTGCCCCTCCCCTGCTCACACTGTGTCTCTGTCTCTGTCTCTGTCTCTGTCTCTGTCTCTGACTCTGTCTCTCTCTCTCAAAAATAAGTAAACATTAAAAAAAATTAAAATAACCAATATGCCAAAATGACATATTTTGGGACAACCTGCCCTCGGCCCCTATGGCAAGAATGGTGGACAGGGAACTTGAACATGCATCTCAGTCCCTTTTGCTAATTGTAGTTATCTGGTTTCCCTAGGTATGTTGTGGGAGGCTCTCTCTCTCCTTTACTGTGCAATGATCCCAAGTTGGAGTCCCCTCTGAGTGACAGCAGGGATTCTGAGAACCCTGGAGAGTACCCGAATGTTCCTCAGGCCCACTTGTGCCCTGGGCACCTCCTGTTGCATACAAACGTTCACCTCCTCCCTCTTTCTGCTCCTGCAGGGCTGTGAATCCCTTTTCCCCCTTGTAGTTATTCTCTCTGGTCCATTCTGCCAGAGAATATGAACAAACAATAATTCTCCAAAGACCAATTAACACATGGCTTTTTCAATTCAACATTTAAAGATAATCTAAGGGAGTTACAATGCAGAAAGGGGAAATCAAATAAAATATCAGATCCCTTTTTCTAGAATTCAGCAACTTGCTTCTTCTCTGGGGCCCTTTCTGTCCGCCTACTTCAAGAGTCCAAGTCTTCAAGATATTCCAGAATGCAAGACTGCTGACTCCTGTCCAGAAAACAAAACATCAATTCACATAATCATAACCTGTAAGGGGAGCACTCTACTGTGAAGATAGTGGCTCTTTATGTTTCTAAATAGGGCGCTTAGTTCCCAGGGGGTACAATCTGCATTTAGCTTAACTTCACCTGTGGAGTGTTTTTCCAGGACACTGATACTGGCTTGTGTTTGATAATCATTTGAATGACTGAGGGGATGTGCTAAAAATGTCTCTTCTAAAAACTGAGGAAGTTTGCCCCAAATACAAATTTCATTTTTACCTTTAAAACCACAGGAAAGGCATGCTTAAAATATGCTGTTTTTTTCCTTAAATTATGGCTGTATGTTGGGGGGGAAACCAGTTGAATTGCTCCAGGCCTCAAAATTAAGATAGTAAAACATAGACCACAAGGTCTTCTGAAGTTAAAGTAAGGTAACTATTAAAAAGCATCTTGCGAACTATCAAACACTATAAATGCCAAGCCACTTCTGTTTCACTTTTGTTTTCAGGGTGACTTGACCCAATCCTTCTGCAACTGATGAATTAGAGCTCATTAGTTATCAAGTGTGGTTCTGTTTACATGTAGGCATATTGGGAGAAATATGCCAAAATTAACCTTTGCATCTCTTGGGATTAATATTTTGAAATATCTGAATATGCCTTTCAATTGTATATTTCTGGGTAAATGACACTTCTCTTCCTGAGGCAGTTTTTTTTTTTCAAAGGAGGGAAATAGAGGGGCGGCGGGGAAAACAGAAATTAGGATTAGAATTATTATAACGATAGTTAAAGAGAAAAAATAATACTGAGCCCTTGAATGAAATACAGGGTCTCCTCACCCTTCACACAATGCAATAATCTTGAAAATTCATTTGTGATTTGTGATGAGGGATAGAAACAGAAAAGTGTTCATCTTTAGCCCAGAATGCTGCCCTATAGCCTGCATAGTTCCGATAAGGATCAAATAGGTGCTGGCTATTACATTCTTAAAGCGTCTCATGACTGCCTGTACAGCTTCCTGGTTAATATCGAGCTGAAGGATAAGCACCAGAGAAAGCTTACAAAAGTAGTTTTACAAGTAGAAAGTCGAAGAAAACATTTATGATCTAATACTCCCTTACATCGCCTCCTCCTTGAGCACTAAGCGTATAATCACCACCATCATAAAGCAAAAGTGCCTGCCCCCGGGCCGGGTCCCCATGCTGTAATAAAAGCACCTTTTTGCACAAAAAACGTCTCAAGAATTCCTTCGTGACCGTTTACTCGCGTCCTCACATCAATTTCTGTATGTATATCATACTTCAAGAAAAGATAACTTAAAAAAATCTATACAAGTCATCTACACTCTACCTCACAAAATAAAATACTGCGTGTGCGTGCACACACACACACACACACACACACACACACACCAGCAGGTTGGGGGGATCATGAAGTCAATCATAAAGAAATTAAAAAATGCTTAATTTTTTATGCACATTTGTGATTAGTGTGAACAAAAGTGTGACTCTACTTCATGCACTTTTGCTACGGAAAGTGAACAAAAACCAGTGAACCTGGAAAACTCCCGAAACATGATGGCAGAGACACCATCAGGAAAAAACTCAAGATGCCTTGATAAATAATCCAGTCTCAGTTTCTGGGCTAAATTTCAGGCTATAGCAGTTTAAGAATAGGTTTGGCACTATTATATATGCATGTATAGACTTATTTGTTACAATAAACTTTGTATATTTTTATCGTTATTTTGTATTTTTAGAAACGGCACATAATTTATATTCTCAGAGGTCGTAAGTCAGCTTTAACTACAATATTCCCTGATCCTAGCCTGAACCTTCCTGAGGTGCTAAAACTCAACAAGGCGTTGTGGAAATCAATTGTAATTAGAGCAAGGAGAACCTATGTTGGAGTCTGCCCCGACTCAGCACTGAAAGGACCTTAAATGAATTGTGTAACTTCTTGAGTTGTACTGTGCAATTCTAACTATCTGGAGTTGGTTAGATATCACAAGTCAATGGCAAACACCTCTACAAGACTGCTCTCACTTCAGATGCCAGCCCCAAGCTTGGGAGTTCCATCTGCCTGCACTTCTGACCAACTGGCTATAAATTCAGGAGTTCCCATTGTTCCTTAAGGCTTGATAGTTTGCTAGAAGATCTCACAGATTCAGGAAAGGCTGTACTTATAAATAATTAAAATAAAGAATACAAGTGAGGAGCAATCAGATGGAGAGATGGACAGGGTGATGTCTGGGATGGTCCCCAAAGTGAAATTTGCATGTCTTTTGGACATGTCTCCCTCCTGGCACATTAATGTATAATCACCAACTAAGGAAGCTCAATTGAGGTTTGGGTATCAGGATATTTTACTGGGATTTCATTATGTAAGTATGATTGATTGGATCATTGGCCACATGACTGCACTCAATGCCCAGGTCCTCTTCACTCCCAAGAGGTTGGACTGATATCATGTGCCCCTCCCAAAACATGAGACAACTGGTTGGTATTTCCAGTATGGATACCTGCCTCACTGATATGGGAAGCTCCCCCTCTATTTATCCTATATCATTTTCCTCTTCAAGGTCTTCATGTACCCCCAACCAGACTCACTGGTGTGTGGATTCATCTCTACTCTCCTCAGGCCATCAACCTAACTCCTACTGTATGCACTGAAAAGGAAGAACAACCCCTTCCTACAGGCTCACCTATCAGACCTCATCTGCCTTGGATAGCCACCAGGGAATAAAAGAGGACTTAGAACTAGATGGAGGGGCCATTGGATGAAGTACTCCTGTCCCCCAGATGCAATAATACACCTAACTGGAGTCCCCTTTTATAAAGATGGTTTAGCTCCTCTTCACCCTGCTAAGCTTGTGCCCCCCTCCCTCCCTGTCCCCATCTATTCCTCTGTGGTCCACCATGAAATAAACTACCCTGTGAGGGGAGCTCAGATTCCCCCTTCTCCTGGCCTCTTTGGGCAGTGGTCCATTCATGTTTAATGTTCTGGTGAGAGATTTTTACATCTCCAAGGCCTCCCTCTCAGCAGGAAGTAGCTTCAGAAGATGAGACCTTCAGCCCTTTCTCTTTAGAAATAAGGAGGGTCAAATCTGTCAGAGGGGAATAAGAGAGAGCAGGGACAGGACTCTGGTCCCCTCCACCTATCTAGGAAATCCAGGATTCCTAGATAATAATAATGTCCCTTGGGTAGATCTTCCAGGATAGCTATAGCCTTTGGGTAGGAATATGCAAAGGGAAGACCCTCACTGAATGGAGACACTCAACTATGAAGAGAGGACCAAAACAGCCTGCACCAAGATAGACCCCAGTACTGACTTTCCCACTCACTATAATGCTAAAAATCATATGTGGGTGGAGATTTAACATGCTAATGACACATTCAATGTATGTAACACCATATTCTGTCCACTGTGTTTGTGCATTCAACCTCCAGTATCTCCTTACCCCAACCTACTTGGATGTGTCTCTTTTCCTACCTTAGCCCCTTTAAAAATTTTTCAGGGAGCTAGCCTGAAGGATGCTTTCCGTTTGTGTTGTCTCCCTTGTGCTCTGGCATAAGCCCTAATAAAAGCCTCGCCTGGAACTCTTACTTGACCTCTATGCAATTTCTTGTTTAGAGAGCCCAAGGACCTAAGTTGATACCATCAACACTCATGCCATTAGCCTCAATCAATGACTTATAGGACTTGATGGGTACACTTCCAGCTTCCTCTCCCCTCAGATGGGTCAGGTCTAAGGCATTGTGATCTGTACTAGTCCCGTACTTCCTGAGTCACCTTGGGGACAGCTGGTTTGACAACACATTCTTCTTTGGTGATGTTTCCTCCCTGTTTCCTTTCCTACTCCAGCACCCCCGTGTTACTTTTATCACCCCAACGAACTAAATGCCCATAAATTCTGGACTCAGTATGTTTCTGGGGAAAACTTCACTAAAAGTATGACTGATAATGTTCATTCCCTATTGTGGGTCTTGATAATGTGGATGTATTATCTCATTTCTGTTGTCCCTGAGATCTAGCATCATGTCTTTACAACCACCACGTCCCATAGCCAGTGGCAATACAGAAGAAAACTGAGGAGGAAGGAGTCCTAGTTTATTCTGATAGACGGGTATTTGTATGGTAGGGAAAGATAGGATAAAATAGGCAGAGAGGGAAAGGTTAGGACCTGAGGTCCCTGGGGGGAAAAACGCATACTTTAAAACAATGCTGGGAGTGTCTGACCACAGTAAATCCCCTCTGGGGTAAGGTTCCTCTTAAGAATGTAACAGACATAACCTACTCCCACTCAGGAATTTGACAATCAAAATACTTAACTATAAGAAGTAAACCATAAAAATTATGTTACACAAGGACAGTATGACCATAGTCTGATTCTTCACACAATGCAACAAGCCAATCAGGCATGAACAACCTAACACTTAGAGTCACCTATCCAGTTAAGGGTAGAACCTGAGAAGGAAGGAAAGGGAAGGGAAGGGAAGGGGAGGGGCTGACCAGAACCTTGTAAAACAAAGACTCTTGCCTATAATCTAGGACATTCACTTTTGAGTGCCCTCTGTCAGTAAAAGAGCTTCCATACTATTCTTTCTTTTTGATCTTATGTTCTAATACGCTTTTGCCTGCTGCTCATTTTGTGTCCACCTTTTCATTCTTCAAAGTGGTGAGACAATGAATCCTGGATATTGAGGGGAAAAAATCCTGCAACGTTTGTGTGTATATGTGCATGCCCAGACAGTTCAATTTCTAAAAGTAAATATTTATTTAGTATTTTGGGGACGGTATTTCCCTTACTGATATTCTGAATAATCTGGAGTTTAGCGTGTCCCCAAAGAAATAAACCTGAATTGTGTTCAAGAAAGAAAAATTATATGTTTCCTTAAGGTAAATTATCAGATTTCTTACCATAATCATTTATCAGAGAGAACTGTGACTTTATGAGATAAAATGCAAGAGGTGTTTTTTCTGCCTTTCTTATTGTTCCTTCTCCTCCTTGTTCTCTCTCCCTTCTTTTTGCCACTCCATAGTCCTTCCCTACACTGGTATTTCCTGGACATTCCCCACCTCTCACAGACACTTTTAAAAGATGGTATGCTTTGATGATTCCTCCAGATATCTGTCCCAGGGTCTATGCATTTTTACATAACAGCATATTTCCTCTATCTTCAACTCTTGCTAAAGCATTCCAAAAGACAGTGTCTCCCAAGGAAAGAGTTCAAAAATTGTTAGTCAGAATGTTATGTAGAAGTTTCTGGTTGTTGTTAGAATCATGAGTTCCCTCTAAGTCTTGGGTAATTCAGGAGGTATCAGACTTAAGTTTTGTAATGGAGAATAGATATAATCTGGGTTGATCAAGGATCAGATGGAGAGAAATGGTCAAGTACTCTCTCTCTCTCTCTCTTTTAATTATGGAAGATTCCATCTACCTTCAAGTGGTTTCATTCAAGAATAAAGACTGGTTTACAATAGCTAAATAGCTCAAAAATATTTTCAAGAGCCCACAGTATACCATGAAACAGGTTTACTTTGCTTCAGGGAAGTGGGAAGGATAAGACATTCTTTCTATCCCTGAGCTTCAGGGATTTTGTCAGTAACAGTGACACCAAACATCTCTTTGGGCTTCTCTTTGGCACTGGAATGCCAAGAAGAGACAATTGATTTATCTCAGTATTTTCCACTGGAGAATCCAGGTTAGTTAAGAAGTCAGTTTGTTTCAAAATGTATGGGACTAAGACAAAAGAAGAGAAATATTTTGGTTACTGTTGATGTTTTTGCTGGGGTTGCAAGATCAGAGGAGATGGTTCATAGCTAGTAAAAATTCTTAAATTTAATAGGGACCTAGGATTTTCAGAGTTCTGCAATTCTTCTTTTGAGAATTAGGTGTAGTGTTTTATGGAGGTGACAGTACCTTGAATTTTCTCTGTGGAGAAAGGAGTTTGTCATAAAAACATTGGATGTGTAACTAAAATATAATTAATTTTATTGTTAGAGCCTATCTTAACTTTTTATGAACTGAATTTGTTTTTAGTAAAAGAAGGCTACCTTTTCATCCAGTCAAGCATGTTTTCATAGCTCCCTTACAGAAATGCCCAAATTTCTGCAATCCACTCAACACAGAAGGCCCTTTTATGAGGAAGGAATCTGTAATAGCTTGATGAGAAGCCCATCTCCCACCTTGTGCGGATTATCCAGCTGGTGTCACTTTAATTTTTTTTTTAATGTTTATTTATTTTTGAGAGAGAGAGGTGGGGGGAGAGGCAGAGAGAGAAGGAAACAAAATTCGAAGCAGACCCCAGGCTCTGAGCTGTCGGCACAGAGCCCCACACAGGGCTCAAACTCTTGAACCAAGATCATGACCTGAGCTGAAGACAGACACTTAACCCTCTGAGCCACCTAGATGCCCCGGTATCGCTTTAAAATCCCTATGGGTTTAAAGGTTTAATACTAATGATCTAGTGAAAATTGGTGTCTTCCATTGTTTAGTTAGTTATAAGGGTGTTTTGGAGTTTTTTGTTTTTGGAGGGGGCCTTGGTCTGATTTGGACTGAAGACTTTTAATCTTCTTGTGTTTCTAGTTTGAGTGTGTTTTCACATTAATCAAGCATACCTAATAAACTTTTCTTTCTCCTAGAGGAGACAAAAGAAAATGAATGATTGCTGGTGAAAAGTGATAACTTTAGGTTAAAAGGAGTGTTATTGATTTGTTCTGTGTTATATGAATAATTCATAACAAAAGGAGAAAGCAGAGGTGCTTAGGGACACAACATTTATTGAAAAGTCATATTAAAAGTAGGGAAGAATTAAGAGTTAGAGATAAAGGAATTTTCCATTCTCTGATCTCTAATTCAGATATCCCCCTATGGTCTTTGACAGGAAATTATTACTGGGTAAAAGAAGAATTAGCATGTGTATGGCTCTATTGCTTGGGTGTGCGTGTGTGTGAGACTACCAATTAGTAGTCTTCTGTTAGGGTATTTCTACTGAGTTTTCAGATCCTAACTTCTGTTCCTGAAATACACTTCCCTTTATTCTGCTGATCTCTCTATTTCAAACAGTCAATGAATGCACTCTTTACATTGGCAATCTCTATGTACATATTTGAAAACAAATTTTAAATCTGATGGCACCAAGTTTTGATGAGACTGTGAAGCAACAGAAATTTTTATATATGCCTGATGGGAATATAAATTTTATAATTGGGTAGTATTTTATAAGCTAGAAAATTTATATTCTAAACTCAATAATACCCCTCCAATGTTTTCCTTATTGGTAAAATGGAGTTAATAATGTATCTACTTAACAGAATCCTTAGATTAACTTAGTAAAACAAACTAATTAGTAAAGCTAATTAAATTAATTAAGTCACTAAATTAGTAAAACAAACAGACTAATAAAAGTTAGCTCTTATTATCATTAGTAGTAGTTGCAGTAACAGTTATAGTATATTCCTCTTGTTAACTATGTACTATAGAAAACCACTGTTTATAATAACAAAAAATTTTTTTGAAACAACTTCAAAGAATGAATAAGTTCTGTATACTCTTACAGTGGAATACTATACAGGCAGTACATGCATCAACAGGGATGAATCTCAAAAATATATCATTGCAAATTGGTGCAGCCACTCTGGAAAGCAGTGTGGAGGTTCCTCAGAAAATTAAAAATAGACCTACCCTATGACCCAGCAATAGCACTGCTAGGAATTACCCAAGGGATACAGGAGTGCTGATGCATAGGGGCACTTGTACCCCAATGTTTATAGCAGCACTCTCAACAATAGCCAAATTATGGAAAGAGCCTAAATGTCCATCAACTGATGAATGGATAAAGAAATTGTGGTTTATATACACAATGGAATACTACATGGCAATGAGAAAAAATGAAATATGGCCTTTTGTAGCAACGTGGATGGAACTGGAGAGTGTGATGCTAAGTGAAATAAGCCATACAGAGAAAGACAGATACCATATGGTTTCACTCTTATGTGGATCCTGAGAAAGTTAACAGAAACCCATGGGGGAGGGGAAGGAAAAAAAAAAAAGAGGTTAGAGTGGGAGAGAGCCAAAGCATAAGAGACTGTTAAAAACTGAGAACAAACTGAGGGTTGATGGGGGGTGAGAGGGAGGGGAGGGTGGGTGATGGGTATTGAGGAGGGCACCTTTTGGGATGAGAACTGGGTGTTGTATGGAAACCAATTTGACAATAAATTTCATATATTGAAAAAAAAAAAGAAACAACTTCAAAGAATAAATAAGTTCTGTATACTCTTACAGTGGAATACTATACAGGCAGTACATGCATCAACAGGGATGAATCTCAAAAATATATCATTGAGTAAAAACCAATTTTCAGAAAAATAAAGTACGATACCAGTTATACTTAGGCTAAAATATACAAACAATATTGTATAGACTTTATAAGGTATAATTATAAATGTTTTAAAAGCTTAAAGAAGATATAGAAATAATAATCCCCAAATTCAGGATTGCTGATAACTCAAGTGAGGAATGAGGGGTCTGTAATCAGAGATGGAATTTCACTTTCCAACTTGGGTCCCACAAAGAAGGGTGGAGAGAAGAAGGGCTGTTCTGCTATCAACGAGGTAGTGACCAGAGAATACACATCAACATTCACAAGTGCATCTGTGGAGTGGTTTCCAGAAGTATGCCCCTTGGGCACTTAAAGGGATCCAGAAATTTGCCATGAAGGAGATGGGAACTCCAGACATGCACATTGACACCAGCTTCAACAAAGCTGTCTGGGCCAAAGAAATAAGGAATATTCCATACCATATCCATGTGCGATTGTCCCGAAATGTAATGAGGATGAAGACTCGTCAAACAAGCTCTATATGTTAGTTACCTATGTACCTGTCACCACTTTTGAAAATTTACAGACCGTGAATGTGGATGAGAACTAATGGTTGATTACCAAGTAAAGGTATAAAACTGCAAAAAAAAAAAAAAAATGGAATTTCAATTGGATGGTGATTCTATTACTTAAGCTGGGAGTTCACTGTATCTTTCATTGTCTTTTACTGCATTTTAAATATTGCCCTCCAAATAAATTAGCACAGAACAACAGAAAAGAACAAATACCATATTAATGAATTGGTGTTTGTGTGTTTCCTGTGAATAGTACTTATTTGTTAACTAAGTAGGAGCCTGTATATTGAAAATCAGAAGTGTTCATACAAAAAAGGGCTTGAGTCTCTGCTGAGACTGGAACAAAAAACACACTGTGGAAATGTATGCATCCAACACTCACCAGTCAACACCCATAGAGTTACAGAAGGCAGGCCAGTTGACCTGAGAACCAATAAGTCATCAGCTTTGCCCAAGTGAGCTGAATTGCTTTGTCTGTTCTGAATTTCACAAAATATTTTGCTCTTCCATGGCCCTAGGGATGGTTTTATCCATTTACATCTGAACTATTTTTATATTCCTTGCTGGCTGTTCCTTATCATGCCCATGCCAGCATTTGCTCTCATGTTAACATTTCCAGAGGGTGGTATTTTGCCTGAAACACATATCAGAGCTCATTTATTTATTTATTGAGAGTCTATCATGTGCCAATAATTATTGGGTACTGACTCAACTCTTTTAAATGTTTGATAAATGGCTTTTGAATCTATTTTTCTGAATATTATTTACCCATATGAGAAATGTTCCCGAGGTAGGCCAGAAAGGTGAAGCGGCTCTAAGGGACATCTTTCTCATGCTGCATGTCCTCTATCCTCACCAGTGTCCTCCTTGAACCCCAAAGTTGGTGTCAGGTATGTTTCTAAAAGATCCTCCAAAGCCCAAAGCCCTTTATATTATGTCAGGGTTACTCATGATTATTAATTTTGTAAACATCTTTTACATTTTACATTTTTAGTCGGAAGAAGTGAGAACATTTCTGAGATCAACTTATTTTTTCACTTAGTATCAGTTATAGGGCTGATTTTAAATCAATTCTTAGGGGCGTCTGGGTGGCTCAGTCAGTTGAGCATCCAACTTCGGCTCAGGTCATGATCTCATGGTTTGTGAGTTTGAGCCCCACGTCCACCTCTGTGTTGTCAGCTCTGAGCCTGGAGCCTGCTTCAGATTCTGTGTCTCCCCTTCTCTCTGCCCCTCCCCTTCTCATGCTCTGTCTCTCTGTCTCTCAATAATAAATAAACATTAAAAAATTAAATCAATTCTTAGTCTCACATGCTGTGGCTTAATTGTTTCAACTCACAGTCCAGAGGAGTAAACATGGGGCCACGCTGCATGTTGAAGTACTTCAAATGACTGAACGGCTTCTGCAAACACTAACGGGTGGGGTCACATGACAGCAAGAGAGATTTCTGAAGTGGAAATTTGCTTTCAGAAAAATCTCTGCAGTTACAGGGATTTCTGCAGACACAGTGCATGGTGATTTGTTTTTGTTTTTTGCTTTTTCCAATTGGCTTGTTCACAGCTTCTATCCTTGGCACAACATTATTGCTCTTTTATTTGAATTTATCCACAGAGTTTATGATAATAATAATTATTATTATAATTATAATAATTATTATTATATTTTTCATAATAGCTGAGATTCAGTCAAGTGTTATCATGTGCCAGCCTGCATTTTAAACAGAGTTTTTCTAGCCCAACCAGCCTAAGAACACTAGAGATAAGTCTCTAGTCCTACTAAGCCAGATAATTGACTCATTGCAATGAGGGAGAGAACACGCTAGTGGAAGTGTGGTCTATTGTGCCAAATAAAATAAAAAGTACAATTGTAGGATTTTGGAGAAGGGTGAAATTTAACATCTGAAGCAACATCCTGATGGACTCAAAGCAAAGCAAGGCTATGTATAAGGCATCAGCATTAAATCTGTACACAAAATGGACTCAAGATCCTTTTGCTTGTTTGAGACAGTAAAATTAAGGTAGATGTGGAGGACTATAGCCAGAAACTCCTTACCTGAAGGTTTGCACATGGCTTGTAAGTCTGGGCTGTTTTTCTGTGTCAAAGGGACTTAGATTCTCTAGGTAAGAGCAGGATGCTTTTGTGGGAAGCTGTCAGGAGCACAGACAAGTCTGGCTGTCAGCCAGAAAGGAAATGGGACCTCAGTCCTACAACAACAAGGCACTGAGTTCAGCCAACAATCTGAATGAGCTCAGAACACTTTTCCCCAGAGCCTCTGGTAAGGAATGCAGCCTGCCGATACTTTGATTTCGTCCTTGTGTGAATCCTTAACTTAGCAGAGGAACCATGTGAATCCCCGGGACTTACGACCTACAGAAACTGTAAGATAATAAATGTTTGTTTGGTTTTTTTTAAAAGACACAAAGCCTGAAACAGAGTGGGGTTTCATTCACATTGGGTATGATTTCAAAGAGCAGTATTTCTCAGAGTCTATGATTTAGAGAACAGAGTTTCTCAGTGGGTAAAAAAGCATTTGTCACCCAATGAAAGGGTTTTGCAGTGCTTTACAGCTATAGGGTGCCCTTGGGAGGAATGTTGTTTGCGGTTAACTTGGTGCTGGCTTTATCTTTTCTATTTACCAAGCTTGATAATAGCCAGACTTTTACTTTAAATTCCAAGCTAATTTTTACTTTCTCAAGGAATTGACTTATTTCATCCTTAAACATTCCTATGCAGTAGGTAGTATTATTATCCTATTTTATAGATGAGGAAACTCAAGAGTAGGAAGTGACCAACTGCCCAAATGGGAGAAAAATTGTAAGGAGTGGTTCCAGGCTTCAACCTAGGCCATCTGTCTTCAAAACCAAGTGCTTAACTGCTAAATTCCCATTCTGTCCTGTTACATGAGCCTTTTCATGTAGGCCAATAAAATATATTATTTTAGGAAATGGAAATAAAATTTCTCTTAGGGAAAAAAAATTCATTTCCACCATTTCTCAGGCCAGAATATGAGACATAGATTAATACAGGTAACGGTACAAATAGGGTAATTGAGCAGGTCTGTGTTAACAACAGTAAAAATCCTAACATGTGTACACATTCATCATGTGCTAGGCCTATATAAATGTATTAACCAACTTAACTTTTTTTTAAAAAATATAATTTATTGTTAAATTGGCTAACATACAGTGTATACAGTGTGCTCTTGGAATTGGGGGTAGATTCCCGTGATTCATCACTTACATACAACACCCAGTACTCATCCCAACAAGTGCCTTCCTCAATGCCCATCACCCATTTCCCCCTCTCCTCCGCCCACCCCTCCATCAACCTTCAGTTTGTTCTCTGTATTTAGGAATCTCTTATGGTTTGCCTTCCTCCACTTCTGTTTGTAACTATTTTTTTCCCCTTCCCTTCACCCATGGTCTTCTGCTAAGTTTCTCAAGTTCTACATATGAGTGAAGACATATGATATCTGTCTTTCTCTGACTGACTTACTTCATTAGCATAGTACCCTCCAGTTCCACCCACCTTGCTGCAAATGGCATGATTTCATTCTTTCTCATTACCAAGTAGTATACCATGTATATATAAACCACATCTTCTTTATCCATTCATCAGTTGTTGGAGATTTAGGTTCTTTCCATTACTTGGCTATTGTTGAAAGTGCTGCTATAAACACTGGGGTACATGTGCCCCTATGAATCAGCACTCCTATATCCTTTGGATAAATTCCTAGTAGTGCTATTGCTGGGTCATAGGGTAGTTTTATTTTTAATTTTTTGAGGAACCTCCACACTGTTTTCCAGAGCGGCTGCACCAGTTTGCATTCCTACCAACAGTGCAAGAGGGTTCCCACTTCTCCACATCCTCTTCAGCATCTATTGTTTCCTGAGTTGTTAATTTTAGCCACTGTGACCAGTGTAACTCACTTAACTTTTACAGCAACACTGTAAACTAGAGTGATCCCCATTTTATAGATGAGCCAACTGTGGCCTCCAGAGGTGAAGTAACTTGCCCAAGGTCATATGGATTATAGGAGGTAGAGCTGGGATCCACACATGAGAGTCTTGTCTCTAAAGCTCAATATATTAGTGACTTTGTTATATATGAATATGCAAGAATTAGGGGACATAGGGACAAAAAGAAGGGAAGTAGGAATAGAGGTGATGTGGTGACTGAACCCATTGAAAGGGAATAAGGAACTTCCCAGCTCAGATGGCAAATATTCATTTTGTACTTGTTTATACTGCTCTAATATAAACATCTCTGTCTCTTCAAATATGTTCTGTACACAAAGGTTTCTATAAATGGGATTCTTTGGTAGTAGAGTTAGGAAAATGAGATTCAGAAAAAAGTCACAAGATATATAATGCAAGGGGTATAATTCATGACAGGTTGTAAATAATAGCCAGAAGGAATGGGAAAAATATCACCTCAGGTATTTACAATTGTTATGGTGGTGGTGGGGAATTTGGAACTTTCCAGAACATGCAAAGAGAGCTGGAGTCAATCTTATTGAGATTGTAGACAACGATGTTGCATGTCTATTAAGCATTGAAAGTGAAAACACCCGGAAAGTTGATTTTAATTATACCATTGACAAGTGATATATTAGTAACTGTTAATTATTTCTGGCACCTAGCATAACATCAGGTATGTGGTTGTCCTGAATAAATAAATATTTGTTGAATAAAAATCATGAATAAATGAATGACTGGTTGTTTTTAAACAACAATAATTAATGGATAGAAGTGATGTATTTTTTTCTGTTGTGCTTACAGATGATTAGAAACTTTCCCACCCACACACTATTTATATCTTTACCTGGTGAGTTAGAGTATAGGCTACAGACAATTGCCAATGCCTTCCAGTTTATGACAGTGGCACCTAATGCATGTGTCATGACTGAAATCAACAAGTAGGTGGTACTTGATTCATCAAATTCTGCATAGTGAAATCAATTTTGATGAGATAACACAGACTAAATTCAGAGCACAAAGTCTGTCATGACCAACGCTTATTCATTTTCTTCCTAAATGTTTGTATTACCCATTTTCTAAAATGGAAGACTTTTTATAATATACCATGACTTTTAAGACTCAATTTTCTGAACGTATAAAACTTTTGCTTTTCTTTTGGTGATTTATTTTCAGGAGCATTATTTACTGAGTGCCCATTTCTGGGCTGTGATGCAATGGTGGTCTTGAGGTAGGCAATTGGCAGCATTCTTGAATTGCAAGTAGCAGAATCCACTCTACTAGTTAAGTAATAAAATAAACTTATTCTTAGATATTAGATAGCTCATAGCATTATAGAGGGCTAGAGAATTAGATATGGAGCCTAGGCAGCAAGAATGATGGCTAAATGGTACCGCTAATGATGCCAGGAGAGACTCAGTGCCACTACCATCAGGCACACCAGCTCTACAGGTGTCATAGGTGCAGGTGCAATTTTCATGACCTCAGCCAGTGCTCCATGTGAAATAGGAATTCTCTCCACTATACTTAGTCACCCTCACTAGAACATGGATTCTACATGGCAACTAGTTTCTCTTCCAAATCAAGTTGGGAATATGTGATTGGGAGTTGAAATCATATATCTGGGTCTTACTTACAAAGGAATCTGGAAATGATTAATTCTGGTTTCTACCTAAGAAAGGCAGACTTATAATGTGGGAAATTCTAAACAGAGAAAGGCTCCTCAAAACACACTAGGTACCCACTCACATGGTATTCATTCACTATGGCCGTGGAATCACATAGGGGTGTACATTGGGCCATATTTTGGACAAGGAGGAGAGATCTCTTCTATAGGACCTTATCCTGCTGCCCTGTTAAAACAGCTCTTTCGTGGTCTTGTCTCTTCTTTTCTCTTAGTTATCATTTCTTCCTGTCGGTGGTTACAGGGGAAAAAAAATGTTTATTCTTTTTATTAGTCATGCTAGATACAATTTGCTGAGTTTTTGATTTTTTCTGGGCTCTATGCAAGAGAGCTTTACATATATTTCAATTTTATTCTTCATAAAACCTTCATAAACCTGTGAGATAGATATTCTTCCAGCCTTGAATTTTATAGGTGAACACACTGAGGTTGGGAGCAGTTCAGGTGTCTTATGGGACACGGAGTGAGTGACAGACCTGAAATTTGAGCCACCTCTTCAGACTCCAACTCCTGTTCTCTTCTTGTCCATTATGTTAAACCTTTCTCTTAAATTTACACACAGTAATTGATCAATAGACTCAATTGTTCTCCAAGTTGATTAATTACTTATAGGTAGGTAGATTAACATCTTTTCCCTCTACCAATAAGTGAATGAAGCGTTCTGAATTCATGTAACTTACAAGAGTTTCAAAACTGTCAACAAAACAATCACCAGAGAGTAGCACTGCTTCAAAGATAAATCTAGCTATTTTGTGTCAGGAGGGATTATTCTAATGAGTTCTGAATGAAGCAAGTTAGGACTGCTGATCTTGTAAGAACCACAACCATTCTGCACTGATTCCTGGGGATTCAAGGATGAGTAAGGCTCAGTGGCCACCTTTTGGGGCAAGAGTCAGAAGAGGTCCCAGCTGGTTATTCTATAGGTTTGGTTTGATCCATCTTTTCTGGTAACTCTAACTAGAGCCCATCCTTTGACCCATCCTCCAAGCTGACTCACCATCATACCCACTAATACCAAAAAGTAAAGTTGCAGCTTTAAGGCTTTTCCCTCTTTCAAGCTTCAATGGCTATAGATTTGCCCAACAACCCATTTACCTCATGGATACAGGCGAAACACAGGATGGTGTCTTCAATAGGGAGAATGATTACTACATCTATCTTGAGAGGTTGTTATGAATTTTGAAATTTACATGTTACTGTGGGTTATGCCACGGCTCATCCTGAAAACCAGAGATGCTGGTTTTTGAGAATATTAGCTAAAACTGATTTCCTATAAAATTCATGTATGCTTTTAAAATTGAAAGACTCTTTTACTTCCTAATAGCCACTGATGATTTTTATCTTGGGAAAGATATACTGTTATTTTTATAAAAATAGGTTTGAGAGCAGGAGTGTAAAACAAACTTCTTAATGTTTTTCCCTCTGTAGAGCCCACTTCTGTGTATTTTTACAGAGAAGCTCAGACTGTGTTCCATGGCATACCCAGGATGCATATGCGGGGTTCCTTGGGGTGATAGCAGAGGGAGAGTTGGGGGCACCCTTCCAGATTCACAAGCCCTTACCTGCTTCCCCAGGATCCCTCTGCTTGAACCTGTTTGGTATTTGGGGCTTTGTGTCAATCTGCATTTGAAAGAAGGAGTTCACTGCTCACATGAGTTTGGAAACTACTGAGGTAGAGAAGGGTTGAGAGAAAGCAATTTGTTCCTACTCACTGATGACTTCAAGGGAGTATATTAGGCCCCACCTGATCTTTATATGCTTGGGTTTCAGTTAGTTGTTTTCTTTCCTCAAGGTATGAATTCCCAACACCCAATGTACCCATATTCATTTGTCATTTCAAAAAGATGCCCAAATCAAATATATATTACTGAGCTAATCTGCCATTTTGGAAAATGTCTGATTTTGTCTATGAAAGCAAATCCTAAAAAGGTTATTTTCTGAAGAAAAAAAAATCAGGTATAGGATTTTTGCACTAAATTAGGGAGTATTAACATGGTGTGACACACTCAGTTTGCCCTCTTCTGGAAGTTTCTAATTCAATTTGTAAAAGTTGAATTTTCCTGTGGCTGATACTGTCACACTGGTTCTCTGATTCTCTGTCTGCCCCCTCCCCCACCTCCACCAACCTCCCACTTGGCAAAATGTCTTCTGCTCTCTTTTAAAAGGGAGGAAGAGTTTTTAAAAGACCTGCCACGTGTCCCAGTGGTTTGTTTATAGCCCTCTCAGCCTGCCTTGCTCTGGGGCTAACACAAACTTCAGCTTCGAGTGAACAGAATGTTCGCTTCTTTGTATGTGGATGTTTTTGTCTCTGTACCTGGGTCTGCCTATGGGCTTGGTCACTCCCAAGTGCTGGAAATATTTGGCTGACAGTATGCTGTGCACGGACGGCATATAACCTGCCAGTGTCAGGCCTGGCTGCCCTTGCCACTGATTGCTGGGTTCATTTCATTCCTCTCTACATTGGGAGACTCGGGGCTCTCTCTGCTTCTCCTGCATGTGCACACAGCAACCGGTGGCCTTTTCTCTTGCCTCCTTTCAGGGGTGCTGTGGCCCTGTTCCCAAGAACCACCGGCTGCCAGTGCAGTGGGGAGAGCACATCCCCAAAGTGTGGGGAGAGCACAGCCCCAAAGTGGAGCTGGGCTCATTAGCAGGCTTCTTCTCAAGCCCCAGTGTGCAGGGCAGACATCAAGATAGACAGACAGGAACTGAACTGGGCTCCAAATTATTTCTGAGTTTCACCTCTGGCAGTAAAGTCCCACATCTGACCCCAAGCAGCAGCCTGCAAATTGGTCTTCAGAGCTCTCCTTGGTGGCTGGAGACGGAACCTAACACTACAAAGGCTGTGCCAGCCTTTCAATGATCACTGTGCCTTTTCTGCTGCACTGGACTGTCTGGAGTGAATGGAGCACCTCCACCCCCACAGAGGGCAGCCCAGCCCAATTGCTCTGTTTGGAGGAGTATGTTGCCATTTGAGCCTTGGAATTATTATTATTATTGTAGTTATTTTTCAGGCAGTCTTTAAATGGTCTTATCCTTATTTCTGACTTCAAAGGTGGACCTTTCTTTCTTTAAGTATGGAGAGGGGAACAGGGAGGCCCCATGTGAGTACGAGAGATGTATACTGGGCCTTTGAAGGATTAGTTCATTCCTTCCCTCCTTCCTTCCTTCAACAAATATTTACTGAGGGCTACAGTGTGTCAGGAACTCCTCTAGGCACACTTGTGGTGTTCACCAATGAACAAAACAAAGATCCTGCCCTCGCAGCACCTACCTTTTGGCCTCTAAGTGTACTAGGACACATTCAGATGGAAATACTGTCCCTGGCCACACCCACACCCTTAGGGCTACTGAAAGCAAGGCAGGTATCTGCCTTGCTCTGAGCCCAGCAACGGTTCATGCTCCTCGGGGCACACTGTGGCATCACCAGCAGCTCACAGCCCCTCAGTGCCCAGTGACTGGCAGCTCCTGTGCCCAGCTGTTGGGCTGTGCTGAGACAGGTCTTGTGGCTGACTCTACGTGCCCATCCCCCACCGCCCGGATTTTGGATCAGTTCTAGAAGGCAGTCTGGTGCCTGCTGCCGGTTCCGCCTGGAATCCTCTTTCTTTTGCTGCTTCCGGGATTTTTCTGAAGTGGGAAAGGGCTGCTCAGCCTGCCCTAGGAGTTAATGACCCTCGCCCAACCCTCAAGGGACCCTCGGCCACCACTAGGAGGTCGTGGATAAATGCTCCAACCTCCAGGAGCGGGAAACTTTGGAGGCTTGCTCTGTGTTCTGGCTGCCCGGCTGCCATCAGGGTAACAGCTCAACAGTGCACGTTTTATCGGCTCTGCTCTCTGCCCTGTCTCCTGCTTTCCCACGCCACATTCCTACTTCACGGAATCACCAAACCAACCAATGGCACTTGAGCCCACGTCTCAGACACTACTTCCGGGAACTCCAATAGGGACTCCTCTGTCACCTGTCTTCTCAAGGACACTCATTTGAAGGCAACCTAGAGAGTGATGGCGATGGTGATAACTGATGATAATAACAGTGACTGCCTTATCTATTTGAGGGCTTGCAGCTCACCAGGCACTGCTCTGAGCACTGGTGTGTGCTGACATCTTTCTTGCTCACAGATGCTCTTTCAGGTGTCACTATTACCCTCATTTCACATGTCAGGAAGCTGAGGCACCAAGAGATTCAGTAACTTGTCCAAGGCCACCCAGTCATAGAACTGAGTCATAGAATTGAGATTTAATTTAAGGCTGTCTCTAGAGTCTATACCCTGTGCCATCTCTCATTTCAAGAAAATACGGGCCCCAAACGCACAGAAAAGGCTCCGTGTCTTTTCCAAGTCAGTGAATGAGGCTGTGTTGGTGCCAGGAGAGGGGTCTTGAGTGTCACTGAGGAAAAGGTGGCAGATTTGTAATTTCAAAGATGTATCATCTATGTATCTACTGTTTATCATCTCCTATCGCACATGCTCTTTTTATAAGTGACAGTCACTCTTTTCACCTCTTGAACTTGGGAAGCTTATCTCCACAGTGGATATGGTGAAAGTAATATTCCATGACTTCTGTGACTGGGTCAGAAAAGGTGACAGGGCTCTCTCTCTCTCTCTCTCTCTCTCTCTCTCTCTCTTTTCTCTCCCTTGTCTCAACAAGAGACTTGGGAACCCTGAAGCATCTGTGTAAGAACTCTGGGCACCTGCAGTTGCCATGCTTGTGAGACCTTATGGAGAAGCCACTAGAGACAGACAGCATTGTCCAGGAAGCCCCAGCTGATCCAGCCCACATCTGTGCAAGATGACCTCAGATCAGCCACCAGCTGACTGACAGCAGCTTCATCACGGATGGAGACAGAACCACTCAGCTGAGATGCTTCCACATTCCTAACCCACAGAAACCATATGAGATAAGCAATGATTATTTTTGTTTTAAGCCACGGAGATTTGGGGTGACTTGTTATATAGCAATCTAATATAGAAAATTTCAGTTGATAATCTTTATGGCTTTTACTAATTGGGTTATAACCCATTTTGGGTAAATGTCTAAAATGTTTGTAATGATAATAACATTATCTAACTTTTACTGTGAACTTGGTGTATGTCAATTACTGTCCTAAGCACACTGTATGAATTAACTCATCTAATTGTCACAGCAACTTCATAATCTCAGTATAAATATGAATGAAAGAAAGGACGGAGGTGAGTTAACTTACTCTATGTCGTGCAGCTGGTAAGTGTTAGACCAGGAGTTCAGAACTGCAGTCTATGCATTATTCCATTAAGCCCCAAATCACACAAAGTCATACCGAATCACTTTTCGAACTGTGCCAGGACTTTATAATAAAAATGTTATTTGTATACAAGAATGTCTGCTTGCAAGTGATACCATTTGGAAAGGAAAAATTGACATCAATGTTCCTCATCTGTGTGACACTTTAAAGAAAACAAAAATGAAATTACCCAGGAATTAGACTAGAATTTGTTTTATAGGTAGATGTTTGTACATTTCAAGTGACTATGACTGGCTCCATATCCAACTTGTTGGTGTAAATAATAAACTTGTGCAATTATTACTTGACACACTTAATAACTACAAATGTTTGTCATTGGGACCAAAAGGTTACTCATTATAGGAAAGCAAAAAAAAAATTTTTCCTAGTAATTGTAGTATTTATTGATCACTTAGCAGATGATTCTATAGTCATTTGTTGATTTAATTCTCCCAACAATTTTTAGAAGAATCCTCTTAATGATATCATCTTATAGTAACTTTCCCAACCTTGTTGGGGAGGTTCTGGATCTAGGAGGTGACTGAGCTGGGTTTAAACCTAGACCCAAGAGATGCCGTAGTTTGGCCCTCTCCTCCCTGGTGGTAGAAGACAGCTGACCACACAAACATTTCATGTTTGTAAACTGAGTTTTTTCATTCACTTGGGGCTGTTTGAATGATTTTTACATCCATAGGAAGAGGGAAAGAAAGACATTTCAGGGAGACAATGTCTTCCTTTCTTCCTGTTTCTGACAAGTTTGGTCTTTGTAACCCTTGACAAGGAAACAGATTTCCTTTACACACCTCTGTCTCCTTACCTAGAATTCTCCTCACCAACCTTCTCTAACCAACTCCCCAATCGTCTCGTTCCTTTATACCTTTGCCGAAGAGTCAGAAACTTCGAGGGTCTTTCCTGACCCCTCCACGTAACCATCAACCACTCCTTACTTTCAGTTCCTTGCATATGTATATCTATCTCTGTACAATATCAAAATAACCCATTTTTGCTGACCTTCTTCACTTCCTACCTGGGAACTACCTGAAGATTGAGACTATCTGGTTCACTCTTGTTTCTCCAGTGACTAGTTCTGTTTCTAGTACATAATAGGTGTCCAGAATATGGTTGTGTGATAAATGAATAAAGGTGAGCTTTTAAAATAAAAGGAAGTATGAATATGGCTTTGTACTTCCATTGCTTAACTATGTCTGCTGTATAGCAAGTGCTCAAGACATTTACTAAATGAATTGGTTCAGCAGATTAGAGGTTTTAGCTAGAGTCCTAAGATGAGGCAGTTTTATGGAAAACCATAAGCTTAACTATCCCCAAAATGAACATATTTCTTTTAAAGCAGCTTTAAGAAACTCAATGCCCTTACATTCTGGAGGGAACAGAGATATTTTCATTTTATGCCTAATAAGGAATAAGATGTTCTTTTGACTTTTTCTCTTTTTAAAGCCAACACATTCACCTACAGCACTAGTCTACCAGTTATTTGAGAGTGAAGTTAGGCTTAGAGCTGTATCCCTATTCCTCTGCCTCTATTCATGTTGAAGAAAAGAATTTGAATTTCCATGTACAAACTCCCATGAATGCTGGGTATGATGGGAGACAGCCACGCAGGCCAGGGGAGGGGGTGGGGAGGATGTTTACTCAACTTCAACTTCACTGTTTTGACAGTTGGCCATGATAAATTGGCTGGTACCAGATCATCCAAGAATCATGTTTTTCTATAGTCATAATGCCAGGGAGTGATCATATTATCTAATCCTCTCATTTGATAATTGAGGTAAATAGGGATGTAGGGGGTGATGTTTCCTGCCTACAGTTATATAATTAGTGGCAGAGTTAGAAATAAACACCACTCCTCTTGAATCTAAGTGTCATTGTCACTATTTCAACACATTCTATTGTTGTCCATTAACCACTGAACAAAATTACTACAAACTTCTTGGGGATAATGGCTGTACTTCTCTCCTCCGCTATTTTTATGACATCAAGCTTCAGTCTCTACATATCCTTGGCTCAGCCCATCATGTGTCTACCTAGAATAACAAAAGAGGGGTCTCTATCACCTTCAAGCATTGCACAGTAGAGAGGGTAGGTCTCCTGGGCACCTGCTTTTTTGCTCATTAAAGAATTCTCTCAAGTTCAAAATGGTCAAATTCCAGCTTAGTAAACTCCCATAGAATAGTTATGTGGCTGTACCTAGACAATGCCTGTCCTGAGGAAAGGGCTGATATTGGCAGCAAAAGAACAATATGGATGCTCTGGAGGCTTCTATTTGGAAAACACTGAAAAACCATCTTTAAGGCTCCAAGGTGGCAAGTCTGCTTTTTCACCTGTTTTTCCTTCCTGCTTTTCAAAGAGTGCACATCCTTCCTTCATTCTTTCCCCAATCCTCTATCCGTTATGGTTCTTTGATGGCAAAGTTGGTTATAGGAACCAACTTTAGTTAATGTAAGAGGAAGCTATTCTTTGGAAGGTTTATAGGGGCTCATGGAGCCTAAAACAGGGGGAGACTCAGATGTTGGCAGGAGCAGTATGGGGCAGGAGGCTCCCCTAGTACCAAATACTCCTTGGTTTAGGGTCCCTCATCTCTCTGATTAAGGTTGATATTCTAGGTCACAACTATCTAGTGGGTCTGGGTTGAGTCACTTGATTTAAGCAAGTGATTGATTCTAGTTCAGGGAAGCAGGGCTCTGATCATACTCCATCTTAGTTTGAGTTTCCTAAGAAGCAGAACAAGAGACAAGGATTCAAGTATACATAGTGATCCCAGGAGGCATCTAAGGGGAAGTTGGAAAGTGAGACAGAGAAAGGAAGGCAGCCAGATGCTTAACTGAGCCAGTTCCTGCACTGGGCACCAGGGGATTAATCTCACAGGGAAAACTGAGGAACCTATGTGGAACCCACACTGCAGAGTATCTATCCCAAGGGCAAGGGAACTGGGATTTATGTCCACCAGCTCTCATCAGTGATTGCTTGGGGGTGATGGGAGTCCATCCTCAGTCCCTTCTGGAATGCCTCAAGAAGGAGCTGAGTGGTCTTGGGAAAGGGAAGCACAGACTGGCAGCTGAAAACCAAGCAATCTTGCACTAACATATTGTATTAGTTTTCTATCAGTTTCTACGATCTTTCTTTTAATTTCCTGATTACCATAAACTTAGTGGCCAAAAACACAAATTTATATACTGAAGGTCAGAAGTGTAAAATCAAGGCGGTGAAGAGCTACCTTCCTTTTGGAGGCTTTAGGGTACAATCCATTTCCTTGCTTTTTCCAGCTTCCAGAGGTTGCCTGCATTCCTTGGCTCATGGCCCCTTCCTCTATCCTCAAAGCCAGCAGAGTAGCATGTCCTCCCTCTGACTCTGCATCCCTCTCTTTTTGTTGTCACCTAGGCTTCTCCTTCTGTGACTCTGCCTCTCCTGCTACCCTGTTATCAAAGATTACATTGGGTACACCAGGACAAGCCACGAGAATCTTCTCATACAAGGTTCTTCATCACATCTGCAAAGTCCTACCCATTTGTGTAAAGTAACATCACAAGTTTCAGGGATTAGACTGCTAACATCTTTGAGGGGCCATTATCCAGCCTACCACACAGGATAGGGCCCCAGACTGCTAGCCTTTATTGGGGGCAGGAGAGAACTGTTGGGAACAGGGCATACACACAGATCAGCCAAAGAAGGACAAATATCTTCAATAGAAAAGCATTTTCTCCTTGCTTCATAGAGTAAGTTGTCCTCCCTGCTAGCTCTACTTGGTTTAAGACGAGAGAAAATGAATGGCTTTGTGTCCTTAATCCCAGAACTATGGAATGATGATACCCACTAAACATCCTGTAGGATTCTCACACTGATTCCAACATGGCTGAGAGCAGTTCAAATTACTATCCGCTCTTCTCCCTTGTCCAAGTCACCTTCTGCTGATGTTCATTTGCACCCAATTCAGCCACCTCTAGGCCCACCATGTGACTTCCAGATCAAGTGCCCAGCAAACAGCAGGAGTTCCCTAAATATATTTGCTGATAGAAGGAAAGGAGGGGGTGCAGATAATGATGGAGCCCTGTGTGTGCATGCATATATGTGTTCACATTCACCTTCTCTGCATCAGAATGAACTCTGTGCACAAACTAAGAGGCAAGCCTGGCTTGGAGCCTTTAAGCAAAAGTGAGGGGCACTGTAATTTATTTTGGGTCAACCCTTGGCAGACATAATCAATCTCCTCTCATGCTTCTCCCACACTGATGGCATGCTGAGCAGTGAGGGTGGGAAGGGGGAGCCAGGGAGCCCCAGCCCCTGACCTGTCCTGCACTCTTGTGTGGATCAGCCCAAGGCAGGATCAGAGCCTGCTTGGAGGAAAATGCTGACATCTTCTTGGTGATATGACAGGCCTCCCTCTGAAGGCCTGATGTTTCTTGAGCAGCTGAGTTTCAGCTGCAGGGCAAAGCTATCATACTGGTTTACTCTGGGATCAAATTAGAAAAATCATTTCCCCAAATACCCTCTCTTGCTAGAGTTCCCACACAGTCAGAAGAAACAAAATCTCCCTCAATCGATTCCATTGGTTCTGATGTCAAGTTCCTAAGCCCCTCTGAGGCTCCAGTACTTCACCCTCCAGGCTCCTTTCTTTCTGCACATGGTCCCATATACCACTCCCCAAACCTGTCTGGGCAATTCTGTTATTATTGAGGGAGATGAACAAACTATGCCTAAGTTGTGTGTTTGTTTACAAATAGAAAGTTGTGCTGTCCAAATGCCAAATTTTAACTAATTATAGTTTCTTTTAAATAGAACACTTAGGTGGGGGGTTGGGGGAGAAAACCCAACCCCCTTCCTCACAAAATTAACCACTGTTGCTGACCACTTTTGTGGTCCTGGCTCTACGCTTTCTGGGGAATGTATAATTGGAAATAGAAGATATTTTTCCAGCTACATTTTCTGTGGGAATTATGTTTTAGTTTTATTTTTCTTATTTTTAGGTCTCCCATGATACTTCATGAGTGTCAGCTAGACCTTTGACTTTCAGGTTTGCTCTACTCGTTTGAGTAATGGCAAAGGGAAAAGGAGGTGAGGATTTAAGTCACTTTTCTAACCCTACACAGTGGGCTGGGTAAAGAGACTGTGTTAAATAAGAGTTTCCACTCCTTCTTTTTCAAAAATGGCTTGGCAATGGTCAGCCAACTGCATGGCCTAGTAGAGAAGGCGCTTTATCACAATGCAAGGACTTTTCCCCTCGGGCTTGGGACAGTGCAGATAGAGGTAGGAGAGGGGATGAGCAGCCTGTGTGTGGTCTCTGGGATCTAGGCCTCTACCTGCCCAGCCAGACACCCTAGAGGGCTCCAAAAGCCATTTCAGACCTCAGTGGGCATGTATTCAGAGATACTGCCTTTGTGGAAATTTAAGTGCATCTGAATACTCTTCAGCTTGAAACCCCACAAGGCAGGATGGAGCTCAGAAAGATGTAGCATTTGAAGCATTGCCCTGTTACCTGACAGCTTTCAGGAAAAGCACTGCAGACAAAGCCTGTGGTCATGCAGTACTGGGCCTTTAATGGCTCCTCACTACCCTTTAGATACACTGGGAGTCCTTGCTGTGACTCCCCAGGCTCTGAAGACCCCGTGTAATTCTGCTTTTTAACTCCCATTACCTGCTTTGTCAATATCTATCTTGTCTACTTGTTTATAAGCTCTGCAAAGGAAGGGACCAAGTTTTCCTCATGCACAGCTTTATCCCCAGGGCTTAACAGAGTTCCTGACACATAGCAGGTGAGCAATCATTGTTGGTTGGATGAGTGAATGAAATCAAATAACTTCTTCAGTTGACTGGAGTAGTAGAAAAATGTTTGGAGTCAGGCAGATTTCGGGAAGCTCAGATCACTGGCCTGGTCAGACCATAATTTTGTGGAAAGGGACTGAACTCAGGTTCTTGCTGTGCTTACTCTGTGCCCATGGTTGGTCAGGGAGAAAATGGTTTAACATGCCTGGAAGGGACACAGAAGCTGAAGTTTCTTTCTGGTTGGTTTGTGAAAGTACATGCAGCAGAAATGGTCACCACCTGTCTTCAGACCTGGTCTTTACCAGATGTAGGTGGGTAAGAATTGGTGTAGTTTCTTTCCTTCCCTTGGAATAGAGTTATGTCGAACCCCCTTCTTTGGTGTTTATGCTGGGGTGTGCTCAAATTAGGGAATATTGCTTCCCAAAGATTTGAAGAACAGCTACTCCAAACCAAGAAGCAGCCCAGTGACAGTTCATATACCTACTGCCTACCTGCCTGCTGACACCCATGCTCAAACTCAAACCTCCTAAGTGGAGACACAGCCTGTCCTTGTGGTGTGATCTCTTTCTGTTCTCAGGGAAGCAGAAGTAGGCCTATGACATCCAAGATCCATTAGATGGCTGTATTGCATTTCTTTCCATTAACAGATGTTTCTTCCCCCAGCACAGAGAACTCTGTGGTAGCCTTCTGACTGTGTGTCTCACAGTGAGACTTTCTGTCTCAGACCTGCACTGAGCACTGTGTTGTTCTGGTCTCATCACACTTCTCTGTCAAAGAGTGTGAAGATGTTCTGGAACCTTCCTCTCGAACACAGCTGGGGCTTTTAGATTCTACAGAGATAGTGTGGTCTAATTCAGAGGTACTGCACTAGTTGTCAGGAGATGTGGTTTTTACCCCACTTCTTACCCTACCAGGGACAGTGAGATTGTATTAGTTTTTCCTTCTTTCTCCACCCTTGTCATGATTCACTGGGAGTTGAGTATCTTCCTGCCCTATTGGCCTTGGACTTGGACACGTGATTTGCTTTGGCCAATGGAAGGTGATGTGACAGGATGCTAGTTATAAGCTGAGGTTTTAAGGGATCTCACTCCTCAAAACTCTTCTGCTTTTAATGGCATCTTGAGAAAATCTTGCGCTGGGTGGGCAACTATTAGAACTTCCAGAGGAGACGAGACCCACAGGATTACCGGTCAACCTGCCACTTGTGAGCAAGAAACAAGTATTTGCTATTGCAAGCCACTGAGTTTTGGGGTTGTTTATTGTTGTTAGGCATTGTTGCCACCAATATCTGATTAATATAAAGACTTTCAAGTTTTTCTAATTTATTTGAATTTTGGTGGGATATTTTTTCATCTGAGGTATAATTTGCATACAATAAAATGAATAAATCTTAACTTTTTTACTGCATTTAATGAATTTTGCGGGGGCATTTAATGAACTTTGTCAGTGTTATACACTCAGGTAACTGCTGCCCCAAACACACTATTGAACACTTTGTATCACTTCAGCCAATTCTTTCCTGTTCCTTTCTAGCAATTCTACACCCCCCCCCCCCCGACACACACACACACACACACACACACACTCAATAAATAACCACTTGCTGATTTCTATTACTGGAGTTTAGTTTTTCCTGCTTTGGGGTTTCATATGGTATAGTCTCTTTGTGTCTGGCTCCTTTTGACCAACAATGTTTTTTAAAGGTTCATCCATGTTGTGTGCATAACTAGTTTATTCTTGTAATTACTGACTAGTATATCATTGTATGAATATACCACAATACACCATCATTTATTCCTATATTACCCAGTGATAGACAATTTGGTTGTTTCTGGATTTGGGCTATTGTAAATAAAGCTGCTCTGTGTGGACATTTGTTTTTACTTCTTGGTAAATAGCTGGAAATGGAGTTAACAGGCTGTAGGGCAAATTATTTTCCAAACTGGTTAAGCCATATTGTCTTTGATTAACAACATATTATAGTTTTAATGCCTGTTACATGCTTGCCAACACTTGGTGTTTCCAGTCTTTTTAATTTTAACCTTTCCATTGGCCATGTAGTGGCATAACACCATGGTTTTACTTTTCATTTCCCTGATGGGTAATGGCAGTGAGCATCTTTTCAGGTGATTATTGGCCATTACTATATCTTCTTTTATGTGTCTAAGTCCTTTGCCCATTTTTTAAATTGGATTTTTTTTTTTTTTTTGTCTTACAATTGAGTTGTCAGAGTTCTTCGTATGCTCTGGGTACAAGTCCTTTATCATATACACACATTGCAAACAATTTCTTGTAGGTTTTTCTATCAGTCACTGAGAATTGAGCATTGCAATCTCTATTATTGTGGATTTGTCCATTTCTTCCCTTAGTTATGTTAGTCTTTGAGTTTTGGAGTCATGCGTTTTGGAGTTCTGTGATTTAATACACCACTTAGGACTGTTTACATCTTTGAGATAAATTTCTTTAATCATCACGGAATGTCCTTCTTTATTCCTTATAATATGGTCTTGAAGTTTACTTTGTCAGACATTAATACAGCCACTCTAGATTTTGTTTGCTTATTGTTTATATGTCAGATCTTTTTCCTTCTTCCTTTTACTTGCAACTGATTTGTCTTTATATCCGAAGGTATCCTTTTAGACAACAAATAGTTGAGTCTTCATTTTTGTCCTGTCAGATACTGTATTTCAGGTTTTTTTTCTATTTAAATTCAATAATTATTGTTGTCATGGGTTTATGTCTACCATTTGATATTTATTTTTATTTTCTATTTGTCCCATCTGTCCATCTTTCCTTTACTTCTCTTCTGCCTTCTTTTGGGTGAATCAAGTATATTTTTTCAATATTCCATTCCATTTCATCCCTCAACTTTTTTTTTAATGTTTATTTATTTTTGAGAGAGAGAAAGAGAGAGAGCACGAGCAGGGGAAGGTTAGAAAGAGAGAGACACAGAGTCTGAAGCAGGGTCCAGGCTCTGAGCTGTCAGCACAGAGCCCAACATGGGGTTCGAACCCATGAACCATGAGATCATGACCCGACTCAAAGTTGGATGCTTAACCGACTGAGCCACCCAGGTGCCCCTCATCCCTCAACTTTGTAAGTGATACCTCTTTATGTCATTTTTTTTTTGAGTGGTTGGCCTGGATTATAATAAACATTTTAAGATTATCACAGTCTTTTACAGGATGTCTTAAGCTTTCACACACACTGTAAGAATTTATAACATTGTTGTTAAATTTACTCCCCCGCCACCTTATATGCTTCTGTTGCCATTTGTTCTTACTGTTGTATGCTCTAAACCCTATAAAATACTCATTATTTTTGTTTTAATTAATAGATTTAAAAATTAATATAATATGATAATTTTAAAAGTGTTTATGCTTACCCACACAGTTTGCTCTTTCTGGTATTCCTCATTCCTTACTAGTGATCAAAGAGTCCACGTGGCATTTTCCTTCAGTCGGTAAAACATCTTTCAGTTTGTCTTGTAGAGCAGACCCTTGTCTGTAGAAGAGTCCTCCTCCACCACCCTGTGGGGCATGAAAACAGCCTTGATTCTCCTCTTCTCTAGGAAGAGACCATTATTTAAGTTGTTGTTGTTGTTGTTTTAATGTTCTCAGGTCTCCAAAGGGTTTGAAAAAATGATTTTAGAACTTATTCTTTTTGTGTTCTTGGTTAGGGTGGGAATAACAGTGTTTTAAAACTTCCTTAATCTGAAACAGAAGTCCAGGATTTAGTTTGCTCATTAGGACATGAGAAGTTTAAACTTCAATCATTTATTTGATCAAAAAGCATTTCTGAGCAGCCCTTCCAGAAGCTCAGCGTCCAAACTATAGATAAGCATAGAGCTTTCCTTGCAGTGACTTCTTTTTTTTTTTTTTTTAACGTTTATTTAGTTTTGAGACAGAGAGAAAGAGCATGAACAGGGGAGGAGCAGAGAGAGAGGGAGACACAGAATCTGAAACAGGCTCCAGGCTCTGAGCTGTCAGCACAGAGCCCGATGTGGGGCTCGATCTCACGGACCGTGAGATCATGACCTGAGCCGAAGTGGGATGCTTAACCGACCAAGCCACCCAGGCACCCCATCCTTGCAGTGACTTCTTAGATAAAGTTTTATATCTCTAATATGACCCTGAGCATGACATTTTAACATGTTGTTTGACACTTTGCATTTCTGTATCTTGAAGCTTGATAATTCTTGAGACTTTTTATTATTTGTTTTCCTGATTCATTCACAGCTGCACAAAGGGACTGTCTGCTTATTTTGGAATGGCTGATCTGTGTTTTTGTGTGTGTCATTTCCCAGACCCTCCTTCCCATCTTGGAAATGTCTTTTCCTTCTATAGTCAATGGCCATTCCCCTTTCTCTCTCTTGAAAGCACCTAAGACATTTCCTTCCTCCAGCCTCCAGCCCAAAATTCAAAAAGGCCCATAATTTTTGGTTTGTGCCTCATTATTCAGGTTTGAATTAACAAAGCAACTTCCAAGATAACCTTACTGCTTATGAAGGACTGGTGTTCATTTTGATTGGTCAGTACCTGTGCATTACTGGTTATTATATATTTCGTAAATCACTCTACCAGGACTGTCAGACCTTTGCATTGTGCCTACCTCATAGTATGTACTTAGTACATATTTGATAAATAAAGTAAGAGTCTCCAGGATGATCATATGTGATGGCAAGGTTTTCTAGCTGCCAGGCCCTGTTCTCTGGAGATGGGATCCAAAGACAAATGAGGCACCATCCCTGGCCTTAATTGGGATCCATACATGTATGTTGGACATCTACAACCTTCCATCCCAATGTTTTGTTCAGGCCACTGCTATGGACACCTGCTGTTTACCAGTGTATCCCAAGTGTACTTGCTATATCCCATATCTCTTGCTTTTTGCACCATTGCCAATACTCTCTGAATCCAGTTTTGATTACTGGGAAGACAGGATCTGGAGAGTAACTACACTGCTCTTTGTTTTTCAGGCACACAATTCTAGTTATATGTGGCATAGTCCCTCAGAAGATCCCTAGTGGATAGAGTTCAGTTGCCTACAGTGTTGGTCAGCTCAGTAATGACCTCTTGGATTGCCTTTCCCTCCTCTCATGTTTCATTCTTCCCAGTCTCCATGCCTGTTCCTTAGGAATCACTTTCAAAGTAAATTTCCTGAATGCAAGCCATGTTTATACCTTTTTACTTGTAAACAAGTAATCACAGAACAATGTGATTAGTGTGTTAATAATCATTAGAATCATGAATTTTAATGGGGAATTCTTTACTGAAAAATTACATTTGAAGTAGTCTTTAGGGATGAGCAGAAGGCAGACAGATAAGATGGAGAAGGGCATTCTATGCTGAAAGAACAGTGTGAAAGTCAAGGATTGTAGCCAGATTCCAATATGGCCACCAGGGATTATAACCTCTTAGTATTGACATCCTCAAGCAGTCCCCTCCACCTCCACATTGTACCAGGACTGACCTGTGAGACCCATAGGACAGGACAGAATTGATGGTATGTCTCTTCTGAGATTAGGTTATAGAAGGCTTCAGCTTCTATCATGGGTTCTGTCCTTCTTGGGTCAGTTCTCTGGAGTGGAAATGTAGCTGCCATGCCATGAGGACAATTTAGGCTACTTATGGAGAGGTGACATGGTGGGAAACTGAGTTCTCTGGCCAACAGTCAACAACAGCTATCAACAACCACATGAGCAAGCCTACAAGCAAGTGTTCTGGCCCAGTCAGGTCTTCAGACGATTGCAGCCTGGGCCATCAGCTTGACTGCAACCTGGGGAGGAATTCAGACCCAACTAAGCCACTCCTGGACTAAGATAATACATGCTTGGGATAAGTTGTTATGCAATAGTAACCAGTACAGAAAGGAATTGTGAGAAAGCATCATGCACTTTGGAATTACAAGTGAACCTTTTTAGGCCCTTCCAACTCCAAAATTAATGACTGTATCATCAGTTAAGTCAACATTGTCGAGATTAAATGCATCATCTTTGAAGACAGACCACCCACATTAAGTCCCTCCTCTGGTGCGTACTAACGTTGTAATCTTGGACAATTTGCTTGACTGCTAAGCTTTAACTTTCTGGTCTGTAATTTGGGATTGGAACTCATATCTATCTCAAAGGATTGTAAAAGTTACATGAGACACTCAATGTAAAGCTGCTATTATTTTTCTTGAACATGATAAACACAGTAAATTTAAGCTATTATTATTTTTATAAAAATAGTCCCAAGTCCCAAACCTGAATTACAAAGCTAGGTTACAGAATAATGTGACAGCCTCGCTTTTTCTGGTTTTATTTATAGTCTCTCTTAGCCATTTTCAAGGATAAATTCAACAGAAACTTTCCCCTTTTCTTTTTAATCAACTTAGTTCCAGAAGTCTAAGAATTTGAAGTGTAAAGGTATATTCAATACCTTTAATTAGTAACCACTAATACATTTCCCCAATGTGCCAACAAAAAGGTTGAAAGTAATCAGCTAATGAAAGGTTAATTAACTCAATCTTTTATGGTTCAGAACAAGCTGAGCTATGCTTCAAAAACACTTCATTTTGGGAGGAGAGCCTTATGAGCAAAAAGAAAAATGAAAGAAAACTCCATCCAAACTAAGCTGAGAACAAGCAAGCAAGCAAAGAAACAAACAAACAAACAATAAATGAACAAAAACAAAGCCAAGGAGACTGACAGCTCAGCCTTATTCCCTTTTTTCTCAAGATCTACCCACTCCTGAAGGGGAATTGGTACAGGGAATTCTGTGAGATGACACAGTCTGAGGAAATGGTTAATCCAGTCCCTCCCAGGGCAGAACTCTGGATGGCAAAGCAGCGGGGAGGACGAGTCAGGGTTCTGAGGCCAGTCAACTAACACATTAGCCATTAGATGAAGTTTCTATGAAAGGTTCTGGCCTCTCCTGCATCTTTCCCCCATCTCCCTCACCTTATTTGATCTCCCTAAAAAAACCTGTGTCTGGCAGGTCATTTCTACCCTATGAATTTAAATAACCAGATTGCAGCTCCTACGGGCATTTGGGTACACAGTTCCTCTATCCTCCATGATGGAAGGACTTCAAGTACCAGGGAACAGTTGGGGCAGATTTTTGTCTGGGCATCAGTGAATTTTCAGTACCCAAGAAATCATCCCCTGGGGTGGGCTGCTACCAAGAGCATCCTAAGGGCCCTTACAGCAAGAAAGGCATGACACAGCCCACAGTCACATGAGTCAGATTGAAAGTACAACCTCTAGGAAGGCAGACTAACATCTGCAGTTACTATGGAATTCAGTTAATCCCATTGATATCAAGGGATTCAATTTATAGGAAGTATTTCTCCTTTCCTTCTTATAAAGCTAACATATATAGTTTGGGATTCTTTGTGGCAGAATTTTGTCATTACATCAAATAAGCTCTACCAGGAAAACTTTCTTAGATTTTTCTTTGTTTCCCACTCCTGCTGTGACTACATGTTGGGCTTCTTTTTGCCCATAATGCCCATTGCAGTGCCAAGATGGTGCAGGAAAGTCACATGGGAGCTTGATAAACACATGGCTGCAGGATGCATGGAATGGCTTCTGGCTTCCAACTTGGACAAGTTGATATTCCAGATGTTGAAGGCAACTTGAAGAAATGGTACTAACCTATGTCCAGGATTTAGAATTTGAATAAAAAATAAATAAAATGAAAAAGAAAATAAGGTTCTTGTTTTTATTTTCTTTCTCATATTTATATCTCAATCTAAAATGTTCTTTAGAAAAAAGAGAAGAGTCATGGAAAAGAGTGAGGAAAAACTAAGGAGGGGGTAAAGGGGGGAGTTCACAGAGTGGCGGGTGATCTGAAGGGGTTTGGATCCTCACAAGGGGCAGCAGCGCAGTTGACAGAAGACACATGGTCGCTCTGCCCACTCTATGCCCACTCGGGCAGGTATTGTGGTGGGAAGTCACCTTTCAGTGTGTGGAGAAGGGACGGCCTACTTTCAGGTTTCCTCATGGATTTGTGGGGTGTGCCTGAGTTCTGTGAGGCTGTGGTAGAACTGTTTTGTTCCTTTGCCACTCTGTATCTGAGTAATCTTGGAAAGAATAATCCTGGAGGTCATGGATGTCTATTTTCACTGATGTCATCTGGCCCACTGACTAATGCCATGAAAACCCTGCACTGTCTTAATGGTGGCTGCAAGGACAGAGTGTCATGCCTAAATGTGTTTTAGGGTGACCATCAATGCCACTTGAGACCTTAGCACAGTGGAACTAGCACTGTCCAAATGCTGGAGGGGGCGTGTGTCCAGACTTGACTGTGACACACTAGACTCTTAAGCCACCAGGTCCACTCATGGCTAATGAGGGCATCAGACTGGATGAGCTCATTCTTCCCTTGCTCCTCCATCAGTGTAGAGATTTACTTTACATCAGCTCTTTATAGATCTAAATTATGTGGGTATGAAAAATGCATTTTTATGTTAGACCTCAACCTTTGGAATTAACCAGCTTTCCAGGTCTTACTTTATCAAACTCAGGTCATGATCTGCAATTTTCTAACCAGCTTGTCCTGCTCAAATCATATCCAGCCCATCTTAATTTATGATTTCTATACTGTTGGGGAAAAAATATGAGTAGTGTCTACAAAAACTTGAAACACCATCAAACACTTGCTCTCATGTACACACAACTTTAAATACTTCATATAAACCTCTACAAGCAGATTGGAGAAGTGAATCATTAAGTGAGTGATGTAATGGTAAATAGCTTTCACTCATATGATGCTTTCGATATGCCAGGCCCATGTTTCATGTGCTGTACGCATATCTCACAACAACCCTATGGGGTGGGCTTTATTTTTTTTTGCAGTTGAGGAAACACAGTGCATGTGTGCAGTCAGGCTGTGTTGGATAGGGCCTGTGCATTCCTTCAGACATGCCCGCTGTCCCTGGAATCCAGTTCCACTATATCCATTATCCAAGGGGAAAAAGGCTACAGGCTTGGGAGTCATCCAGCCCTGGGTATGAGTTCTGGCTGTGGTCCTTAGCTGTGAGATTTCTGCCATATTTCTGAGCCCCCCTGAACTTCATTTCCCTTCTCTGTAAAATGAAGGTAATTCCATGTACATGGCAAGTTGCAGTGGGCTAAATGGATTAACGGGGGAATCTGGCACAAGGAAGTTTCCCCACCAATGCTGCTTCTCCCTCCCATGCCTTCCATTCCCTGTGTTCCCTCCCTCCCCACTCCATCGGATTGATTTTGCTTTCTAGTCATGTGTCATTTACTTCTTGTGCTTCCCCAGAAGAAAAGTTAGAGTTGCACCCTCTCTGTAAGCCCCCCTTATCACTTTTTCTCTCTTTTTCTCACCCATGAGTATTTCCTTTCTGGATTCACCACCTTCCTTAGGCTGGGATGCTCAAGCTTCATTTTTTTTTTCTTTTTCCTTTTTTGCAGAACAGTCCATGGAGATGCCATCCTGGGACTCTGAACATCCTGTCCCTCCCTGCTCAGTACAATCGCATCTCAGCATCCAAGAGCAGCCACATAACCGCAGCACAGACAAGAGTCAGAGGAGGTCACTGGATTCTAATTATAAACAAAGCAAGCCGGAGTTGTATAATTAGGTTGGAAGGAACAGAGTTACAGTTGTTTTAAGGGTTGTGACCCAAACTGACAAAAGGCAGGAAACTCAGGGAGGCAGATGCCTCATCAACCTTGCTTTTGAATGGCTTGGTTTGGGGGGCTGATACATTGTTCCCCTTCAAGGGATTTTGAGCTTCTAATTTCTGAATTTTCATTTTTAAGGCATTCACAGAACATTATACCTGGGAGACTGATGGACTCCTTTGAAACTTAAATAACCCAAAGGAGCCATCCAAAACTGTGGGTGGAATATGTATTCATGCATTTTTAAAAAGGTATATTATATACATCAGAGACTTGGATGGCTCATTAGGAAGGGTTTGGTGGAGTATGTAATTCAGGATTTAATGTGCTGTCCATGGACTAAGCTTATCAGGGCTGTGCTAAAGCTGTTTTATTTTACTTTATTTTCCACAGTAACATTAAAGCCTAAAGCATTTACACAAAATGACTGACTAATCATTTGCATAGTTTCATTTTTGAAATCTAAGCCTTTTTCAAGTTAGATGAAAACCAGACATACCTGAAGCCAATATGCCTTCCATGAAACTTCAATAACCTTGGTAAAAATTTTCTTTTTCTTCTTTTGATTTACACCTAAGCTGAGAATGAGTTATTTTGTCTCTGGGAGATTTTCTGTCCTTGGATCCATGCAATGCAACTTTGGGCATTCCTCATAGAAAAGCAAGCTTAAGTTGGATTAAGCTACATAAGCGTTTGTTAATATTTTATTATTTAGCATATCAATCATCCTTTATATTTCCCAGGGTTCCAAAAAAAAGGAGAAGGTGGTTGGCCAGATTTAGAGGGAAGCCAATGGGATGACCAAGCTTTGGGGAATTACATATTTGAGATATGAGAGGAGTAATCAAGTGGCAAGGGGGAGGAGACAAAACTTAACTCTCCACACCTTGTGTGGATTCAAAGATCGATATTTTCCCCAATCCCTGAATATTGCACCTCTTTTCTTCATTTCTATTCTGCCAAAAATTATAAACATAAAACATATTTCTTCCTCTGTCACTGTCCAATTGGCCAGCAATATTCAAACTACCCATGGGTCCATATGGCTCTTGAACATCACTGAACATTCCTTTTTCTCCAAGGCAGACCTTGGAGAGCTGCCGAGAGAAGCAAATTCAGTGAAGGAACAATCTCTCTTTTTAGTGTGTGGAGAATGGGTCATATTGCTGATGGTGGTGGAGAGCCTGAAAGGGTCCCCAGCTCTTACCCAGAGCCTTTTGACCATCCTGAGGGTATTGCAATGGTGAGAAAAGGTACAAGGAAAGATCTATTTATATTCATTCATTCATTCATTCATGCACTTATTCATTAATTCAGTCATTCATTTGGAAAGGCATATTTTTCAGGTAGTATTTAAGGAGCAACATAAAGGGCTTCCAAGCTATTTAACACTGTGGATGACTGTAGAGAAACATGCTTCATTTGAAATATGCAGGGGAGTATGTGAAAACTCCCTTTTCAAGGTAAACTGGAAAATGGTTTGGGTTTTTTCTAATCTGTTTGTTCTGATAGCATTAGGTGAAGCATTGTGTTATGGGTAGCAAGGAAGGGCAAAAAGGGAGAGAATAATTTATTGAACATCTGCTATATGCCAACCAAGCCGATCACTGTGCTAGGAATGTTACACACATCTGTTATTTTGTCCCCTACCACCCAGCAGGGTAATCAGATCGCCCTCCTTACAAGTAAAGCAGCTGAGACAAAAGGTGAGAAACTTGACGCATGATAACATGTTGGGTTAGCAGTTGTCGTCTTGGTTCTGCAACTAACTAGCTCTGTGACTTGTTCCAACTCAGAGTATCTGTCTCATTTTTCTTCTTTGTCCGATGAGTGAGCAGGACTAGGGCTCTAGCAAATCCTGGAAGGAAGGTTCAGGACTCTAATATTCCATGTATTTTCTGTAGATTCTGTGATCTCTTCCAAGAAGGAAACGTTAGTGCCTCTAAACCCATATGATAGAGCCAGCACCTGGGAAAGCCCAAAGTGCCATGTGGGGCCTCTGCTATTAGGTTTTGGGGGAAGCACAGCAAAGGAAGATCATCTTGTTTAGTCTGGAAAACGTGAATGTGAAGATTGTCCCTGAAATTAGAAAAGTAATCTCTTTCTAGATTAATTCATTTGTGATTTTATTAATTTCTAGGCCAGGCTCTTCCATCTTTTACAATATACTGGTGATGCTAAGAACTTTTCAGAAATGTTTCACCCCCAAAGTCTATGACTTCAGTTGAAAAGCACAAATTGAGGATTTACTCTGAGGTAGATACTATTCTGTCCACAGAATGCAGAGCTGAGTAAAGCATTGTTTATACCCTCAAGGGATTTATATGCTTGTACACAAATCCACAATTTGCTACTATGAAAAGCATCCCAGTGAAGTGTTGTGGGGTTCAGAGTTAAGAGGATCAAAGGTCCTCTTGCAAGTGTTTGAGGTATGTGGAGGTGAGATCATTAGCTGCTTTCTATATCAAAGGGTTGCTGCCCGTAGGGACATTATCCTCTGTGGACACTTGGGGGTGTGTAAGTGGCATCCATCTTTTCCCTGTTATTATTCCTGTGGAGAAATAGTCCTATCAAAGGCCAAGTCCCACATCCAGTCTAATGCCTTGAAAAGGATTAAAAATATTCAACAGACTTATTGAGGTAAAATTTACATTTTGTTCCTGTGTTATTTGGTTTCTCAGTAACCCTGGGCGCAGTTAGCATTCTTCCCTGGACAGTGTCCTGTTACCTGGGCTACAGTGACATTAACCCCTCCTAGATGCCCCTTCCTCTCAGGCTGCCTCTCTTCCCTACCCACTGGAGAGGCCCTTTCTTTCACTGTATCCAATTTTGGGGTTCCCAAAGACTAACAGCTGGGCCAGCATATTTTCTCTCCCTTTTCTCCCTTTCCCTAGGTGATTTAATCCTTTTTCATAACTTAAATACCATCTTATAATGATAGTGCCCAACTTTAGCTCTAAGCTGTATCTTTCCTTTAGGCTTTCATCTCACTTATTTAACTGCCTATGTGCTATTTCCATTTGGATATCTCACAGACATCTGAGACATAATTGTTTAAATGGAATGATTGGTTTCCACCCTCCCCTCACCCCTGTTGCTCCTGTTCTCAGCAATGGTGTTAACAACCAGCCACTCAGTTGCTCAAGCCAGAAGTCTAGGATTTCACCCGTGACTCATTCCCTCCCTCTCTACGTAGGATCAGCAGTGATCCCAGTGAGTCTGTTTAATAAATGTCTTGGATCTGACCACCTCTCACTATCTTCCTTAACACGCCTTTGGCTGTGACTGTCATGGTCTTCATCTGAATTAACACAACTGCCCTCCCTGATCATACTCCAGCAGTGATCTTAAGCATGCGAATCTCACATTGGCATTTCCACCTTACCTAAGACTCTTCAATGGTGCTTTTTTTCCCTTATATCCATCCCTGTACAACAGGCAAAAAAGAAAACAAATACAACTCTTTTTTTCCCCGTGCATAAACATGACCATTCCTCTTTGTTGTTATGAATCTACTTTTTTATCCTTTCTTCTTACCCTCTGAGGATCTTCCAAAAGGAAGACAAGTTTCCTCCTTGAGAGAAGGTGGGGTGAATTTTTCAAAGTAACACAGTGTTAATATAATCAGAATTGGGAAGGAATTGAAAAGGTCTGCTGAAAGGTCTTTGCCCTCCATTCCCCAATATTCCATGAGTCAATCTGCCAATAACAGGTGCCAACAGAGGAGCATTTATTTTCACTGCAATAATAATGCCAATGCCACTGATTCAAGTGGAAAATATTTCAAGGGTGACAGATTCTGTAACACAGGAGTGAGAATTTACTATTTTTATCTAGGTTCCCCCTACAACTGGCCTTCCCCTTCATTTAAATTTCACTGCTACTGGAAGAGGATGGGTTTGGGCCTGGCTCCCATATGGAAATTAATTGATATTCTTCCTCACACTGGGCTGGATAATTTAAAAATTAATATACTGTGCAGACAGAAGTGCCTAAAGGTTACAGAGACTGACTGGTGAGCTGCAAGCATTTAAGGCTGCCAAGCAGAATAAGAAATAGATAAAGCTAAATTACAGACCTATTAAAAATAAATTAGTGGTGTCGAAAAAGCAAATTAAGATGCAGATAATCAATCTAATTTCAGGGTCTCTGGTGAGTGTTAATGCTTAATCCTTCTCATGTTTGATGAAGCCATCTATTAATTAAAAATATTTATATAAAAAATAGCCTGCACAAGGTCTGTATTTCAAGAGGGACCAACTTCAATTGATGTGACTCTCAGATGATGGCCTTGATTTTATAGCGAAAGGCAAGGCCTGCCTTTGCGCTGTCTAAATTAGAGCCCATTTTCTAAAATCTCTTTGCCAGCTGGAGAGAGCATCTGCTTTACTTTCCTCCACTTCCATTTTTGTCCACTCTTCTCTTCTCTTCTCTTCTCTTCTCTTCTCTTCTCGTGACCAGTTCTAAACCATCCATCTTGTTTCCTTGTGCCCCATCAGTGCTCTTAATGCAGAGGTTGTAGCTGCATATCAAAGCATAGAAAGAAGTTGGATTCATAACTGCTTTTGAGAGGAAAAGGGTCAAATGAGCAGAAAGACCATGAACTGGGAGAAGGGAAGATGTATTCATTGAGATGGGGGCATAGCAGGATGCCGAGTCTTGGAGCAAACCCATAGGAAAAAACTCACAGAGGATTTTAAGTCCTGTGAGTGTTGGCAGATATGAAACTCTTGGATAGGGGTAAGAATGAATCCTAACGCAACTTACAATCTGATAGCATTTTGCTTTCCTTCTAGTCAGTATATTGAAGAAGAGGTTTACCATAAAGGTGCCGGAAGCATAGGACCAAATGACAGTTAGCCTTTTACGTCTATTTCTCTCATCCAACCTCTGATGCGGGGTCAGAGAATAACTTATCAGGGAGGCTGTCCAGAGCTGTGTCCTGCTTACTGGTCCTTCTGGAGTTAAAGCTCATGGTTTTGCAGCATGGGAATAAATAGAGAAAAGGAGGCCAATACTGCTGCTGTACCTCACTGTCCTACTTTGCAGCAAAAAGGGGATTGAGTCAGAGGCTGGAATCAAAGCAAATCTTCCCAGCCTGCTAAAGGCTTGCTCCTGCAACTCTAGTGCCTGCTAATAATGGTAGGAAGAATGGTAGAAGGCAACATGCAGATTTTGGGTCTTTTTAACTCACTTTTTAGTTGAAAATGTCATACGACACACAGGAAAAAGAAAAAAAAAAAAAGAAAAAACTTTGAAAAAGAGGGATAAGTACAGAGTGAAAAGCCAGGCTTCCTGTATCAGGCGGGGTTTGATTATCACAGAGGAAAAGTGCTTTGCACTGGGAAGAAAGGAAGAAAGAAAGAAGGAAGGTAACTTGCAGCCCTGACAAAACAGAGCTCTTGCCTGGATGAGGCGCCATGCTCCTTGCTAGCCGTCTCACACGGTAATGCTATTAGGAACAGGTCTCCCCTGTGTTTCTGTTGGTTGTCCCCAAGGAAGCACTGTGCCCACCTTAACCAGGCCCCCTGCATCTTGATTCCCACCCAGTGACTGCAGGCAACAGGCTTTTCCTACTCGATGAGTTTGACACCTGAGAACGTTAAGTTTAGTACCTTATTTTGTACAGTCTGTACAACAACAATGACAACAGCAACAACAATGAACAGGTGAATCATTATTTTCTTCCCCACAGCACTTAATTTACCTGGGAGAAGTGGGTGCATTCCTGGGCAGGTCCCAGCCATTGCATCAGGTCTAAAGATTTTTGGCTCCCCTGCCCACTCTGGTTTCATGATGTTGTCTCTGCGGTGTGTCAACGCAGATGCACAGTGTGGATAACAGTGCAGATGAGCTGCATTGCTAATAGACCACAGTACTATTTTTATGTTTATGTATTTCCATGCCTCTCTCTATATGTGTGCATAAAAGTAATGCCACTGCTTTGTGGCAACGTGGAAATGAAGGTATCTGCCAGGAGACTGACAGGTGACTCAAGAGACTAAAGCTTTTCTTCAGCAATTTCCCCGAGGGCTTCTACAAATTTAGAGCAAAAGAGAAAGTTTATGTCACTGTATAGGGAACAATCAACCCAAATTGCTATTTAAAATTTAGAGATGGCCCCAGCCTCCCTTTTCAGCATTATAAGGTATATTTCATAACTGCCAGAAGGAGGTTTATGTCAGATGGCATCCTGTCCTTAGATACTGCTCTTTGATGCTGTGACCTGACCACCTCATGTATCTCCGTAGTTTTGCCACTTGGGCCGTTGTGAACACTTCAGTCATTAGATGCTGATGATTCATAAAGAAAATTAACAACTGAGAAAGCCCATGAGTTCCTTCATCCCTCCATATCCAATCTCTGTGCTTCCCTTTGCTCCAGGAAGCTGACCTCAACAGATAATTTCCCCTGGACCACCTTGCCCTCTGGTTTCCTGTGTGTCCACCAGAGACGGGCAATGGTAGAAGATCTTCAGTGGAAGAGATTGGGGTCACAACTTCAGCCAGGAGAGGGTAGGTCAGTATCCTTCCCCCGCTGTAGCTCCCGCCAACATTCTGCTCATGCTCTTTCTTAGAGCTGCTTCTTTATGCGGTATCAACTTCCTGCTGCTGCTAATCCGTGGGTGCTTTGCCAACCGAAGCTGGCTTCCGGAAACCTGCCTCCATGTCTGAAAGTAGTCCTTCTATGAAATATCCTCTGTTACGAGTTTGAATATCTCTACCTGTGTTCTGCCAGGACCCCAAGTAATGGAGCTGCCATACCTATTGGGAAATTGGCTGAGTTGTGGCTTCTAAGGTAGCAAATTCCAGAATAGGCTGAAGGCTCATAAAGCTGCAGGGAGTTCTGGCCTCGTGATGAGTCCGGAGTCCAGGACCTCTGAAGTCCTCATGTCTGAATTTATGAGTTTTTTTTTTTTTTTAATCATCCATTGGTAAGTCTCACTGGGATTTAATCAGTAAGAAAATATCAAATGGCAGATGGCAGTATAGTTACAATCTTGAATTTGACATTAGAGAGATGTGGATTCAAATCTTAGTTTTGATAGTGATTATAGACGCTTGCCCTTTCTGAAACTGTTTCTTTACAGGTGAAAGGGTGTGATCCTATCCCATTCATACGGGGTTCTTGTGAAGAGTAGGGATGATGGCTATAAAATAGCATGGCGTCAGGAATGCCTCTTTCAAGGCACACTTCCCTGCCATAGCCCCATCTATGTACACACACACGCACACATGTGGGCACACATACACACACATGTGAGTGCACACACTTAGCATTTTCCTCCCAAATATATCTTGGCTTTAGCTTCAATAAGAGTATCCAGAAAATACAGCCTGATGGGGTAGGTACTATCACTATAATGGTTTGGCAATATGTCAACTAGACCAGGCTGAACTACATCCCCCAAATTCCCTTTCCTGTATGGTTCCAGTGAGGGTATGCCATAAGAAAGACTTGGGGGTGAGAAGTAGAGTGTGGAAGTGAGATGGCAGCCATATCGTGATTCACACCCACTGTCTCTGATTTGCTAACTTGCCTCATCCTTGCAGGCTTGCAAATTCTCGTTCCACCATCCTGTGACCCTCCTGTGGTTCCTCTGACCCAGGGAGTTGGTGTGTGTGTTTAGCAGCAGACGAAAGTCTTTTGCAGGACACCAAACTTCGAAGGTCAGAGGCAATACGAAGTGATATGCATTTCAGCCCATTTTCAGGTTTAAGATAATGTGTGTAGGTTCCATTTTGCTCCTTGTTCTCCCCACCTTACAACCATCTTACCTTCCCAGCTACCTGATGTCCTATGGATTTCCATCTCTGACATCAGTGTCAGACCTATAACACACACACACACACACACCAGAAACTGAAGAACAAGGCTTTAGGTTCACTTGAACTCTATTTCTTGGCTGAGGCAAGGACTGCCTCTAGACTTGTAGTACTTCTACAATTAAAGGTGGAGGCACCCAGACTTGCCTGAAGTTCAACCAGTAGCTGGTATCATTGCTCACGTCCTGTTTCTGGTGGTGTGAAGAGGCATTGACAGTGTGTTTGAGTGGTCAGAGGCCACTTGGAGAAGTCAGATCCCCACGTTTGTAGAAACCCAGAACTGGCATCTGGCAGGGATGGAATCTAGCTGCATTCATGCACTCACAGTACCTACAGCTCACCAGTCTCTGCTTCCCTTGCCCAGACACCCTCCAGGAGCCAATGTTGGGTCAGGAAGAAAGCACAGCATGGCATTTAGAAGTTCTCAGGAATGAGGAAGCAGTGGGAACCTGGCTTCTGTTGAGTTACTGATATCCCCAATCATGCTGTAAGAAACATCCTCTTAAGTAGGGTGGATAACGTATGAAGATATTCACCTTTTCTCCCCCTCACCCCCCGCCCCACAATGGATTCTCCCTTTCCCTCCATTCATGCAAGGTGATTCCTCCTTCAGAGGACCGATATATAAGGGCAAGGCCAGGAAATCAAAAATGGTCTGTAGCTTTCCCAGGCTTTTGTGTTCTAAAATCCTATGCAATTAGGGGAAATTGGAGATTTGCAGCTAAGGGAAAAAAAAGGACTTAAGCTTTGCTCTCATCTTCAGAGTAGGAAACTATTTTCCTTGGTCCAGTAGTGAGAGAGGGGAAAGTAGTTGACAGGGTCTGCAGGAGCCTTCTAAGAATGCTTTTCTCCAAAAGCAAAGCCTTGGAGAGAAAGTGGCAAAGTGGTACATTTAGGAGACAGGTTCCATGTAGCCTCGCAGGAAAGTTCCTGGATCCTTGGTGTCACTCATAGACAATTGAGACCATTTGGTCAGGTCCCTGACCAAAAGGAAGACCTTCTCTGCAATAGTCTGACTGCAATCACACCATTCCTTCTTATTTCTCACCACACCAGGACTCTACACAGATGTATTCAGCCAATATTTTGGGATAGTGATAACATGATAAGAGCTAGCTCTTACATTGCAGGCATGATGTGCCAGTCACAGTTCTAATCACTTCTCATATATTAACTCATTCAGTCATCATGAAAACCCTACAAAGTGACATTTTACAACCCATTTTACAGATAAGGAAACCAAGACCACACATCCAGGAATCAAATCTAGACCGTTCAGTTCTAGGATCCATGCTTGTGTGGTGGCTGTCAAAGACAGTGATTATTTCTCATTCATATACCTGAGTTTGTAGGCATAGATTAATACTGAATAGGTAACCATGTTTGCAATTAACATATTTTATCTTGGCAGTTACACAGGAGAGAATCAGTCACTTTGTCTGGAGGTGGAAGCAAGAGGTGTAGACCAAGACCTGCTAATAATACTTTAGCAGCCTTTCAGGGGTCAGAAGTGAAGGCTTCCGATTCTCAAAGAGACCTGTCTGTGGCCTCAATAGTATCATGCTCTCAGCCAAACGTCTGGAACATAATAAGCCCCCAATAAATATCAGCTGCTTTAATGATTATGATGACGATTATGGTTATTATCACCCCAGAGGAGGCTACACAGAGCCAATTTGCCAGCACAGAATGACTGCCCTCTCGCTCCACGTTTCCCTTCACAGGACTAGATTCATTTGAGGTCATCACGGCAATTACTCCACCTCTGCCTGGCGTGTCCAGTCCTTAATTCACTTCTCTCTCCTGTTGAGAATGAACACAATCTGATCTTCTAAATTAAGAGTTCGGTGTACTAACACTTTCAAAATTATTTGCATTTAAAAGGGGAGGGTAGGGCTTAACAAAAATGAAGACATATTTAATGATGTAATCACAGGATTCTATACAGTATTTAACAGTGGAATAGCAGGATTCAATAGCTGTGATAATGGTGAAGTGACCGCGAGCTCTCAGGTCTTCCCTATGACTAAATGCATGCTCTACACATCCTCCTTCCTGTCTGCCTCATAGGTAGGGCACAGCAGTATGATCAAAGAACTGAGAGGTGGCTGCACATGGGAACAACTATGAAGGATAAAACATCATTGAATGATACTCAACTTAAAACATCAGGGGCACCTGGGCAGCTCAGCTGGTTGAGCATCTGACTTCAGCTCAGGTCAATCTTGGGGTTTGTGGGTTCAAGCCCAGCATTGGGCTCTGTGCTGACAACTCGGAGCCTGGAGCCTGCTTCAGAGTCTTGTCTCCCTCTGTCTCTACTCTTCCCCTGCTCACACCTCTCTCTCTCTCTCTCAAAAATGAATAAACATTAAAAAAAATTAAAATAAATAAATAAATAAATAAATAAATAAATAAATCATCAAAGCCTCATGAAGACTGCTGGGAAATAGCTCTGTTTACATGGAGGATACAGAAGCCAACCTGCTGTGTGTTTGAGGGTAGGAGGTGTCAGAAAGAGTTCCCAAGAGCAGCCATACCAGAAAATACAGGTGTGTATTATGGAAGGAATGCTCACCCAAGATGCTTGTGTGACTAGAGAAGTATTTTTGGAGAGGTACGACATGAATGAATGAATGAATGAATGAATGACTTAATGAATGAATACATGAGTCTCGGTGATATTAAATTCCCAGTGAACAAGTGACTGTTTGGTAAAGACCAGTTGATTTATTTGATCAAAATGAGAACAGATAGTGTTAAGTCATTCCCACGGTAGCTATTAAAATACCTTAATCACATATAATGGTCAATAAAGATTTATGGGGTCAGTGAATATAATGCATGAGGTGCAGGTAATAGAAAGATCAACAAACAGCAACCCAAGAAGCTCCAGTTTCTATTTTAGCAGAGTCCCAAAGCAGCTGTGTGACTGTTGCTCAGTTTCTCAGTCTCTCAATCTTCAGACACTTTCTCTGCAAAATGAACGGTCAAACCTGGATAATATTTAGGCTCATTTCCAGCTAGATAATGGAATAGTAGTGTATTCTGTACTTGGACACCTTCAAGTGAAAGTTGATAGTTACTCTTTGGAATGCCATGTTTCTCCTTTGGGTACATCCTCCCTTTGATCAGTGGCTACCTGGTGACAATCTCTTTCCATGTCCTGTCCCAAGTCTCCTGAAACGTTCAGCCACATCTGACATTTATCAATTGCTGAGTTCCACATGAAACTCTGTCTTTGCTTCTAATTTTGCTTCTGCTATAGGTTTACAGGTGACAGATGATAAAATATTAATTCCCTTAAGTTCTTTCATGTACCATATGTCTGTGTGGACTCAAACAACAGGTAGAAACATGTAGAAATAACATGAATTTGATGGTAAGTCTCAGATTCTTTGCTTTAGAGGACCTATCCATAGATACTAAGATTTTTGAAATTTTGACATTTGTGCTTAGACATTTTAATTTTCCATTTTAGTTGTTTGAATCTTATTTATTTACATTTCTTTTCAGACAAAATGATTTATAACTAGATCTCCCCTCTCACTCCATCACCTATAACAAAATACTTCAATGATATTAACATTTCCTGCTTAATTTACTCTTTTCTGTTTATAAGTAGGACAATATTTAGTTTTAAATCTGATTTCACGCTAAACTTAGGGAAAAGGCAATTTTCATTTATGTCTCTTCCAGAAGGAATATGTTCAAATGTCAGCTATTTGTGGACTTTTCCTACTTGGCTTGTGACAGATATATGAGAAATTTGACAATTGTGGTTTTTAACAGCCCACCTCAGAGGTGATAAATAAAATGAGTTGACAAGGAATTCATCACCTTAATGTGGATCTGTGGGGTAATGGGAGACATCAAGCATGGGATGCCAAAGCATCCCCAGTGTTTGATGAGACCCTGTGTCTGGGTGTCCATGGCAAAGAGATAAAGCTGTCAGTGAGTTACTCTTAATGCTGTTGGACAAATAGCCATGCCACCCACCTGTCCAAACATAGCCTCCCCTTATAGAAAATCAATAATTGGACCTCAAAAGCCATGCAAATTAGCACAGCTCCACACACCAGGGCCAAGGCTAATCTCAGATTGGCTTAGATGACTATGAGAGAAGAGAAAGCAAGGGCTGTGGGAAGGCAAGGAAGATGACTCATGGTTCATTTGGGGTTTGCTTTTGATTACTGACACTTTTTAGATGTAATAATAATAGAGACGTTTTTGTATTTCTTTCACGTTTAAAAGCATTTTGGAATGTGTTGCCTTGGTTGACCTTTTTTACATGGTCAACCATGGAGTGAGATGTATCATGTGCCAAAGAGATAAAGCTAGAGCTTATCCACACTTTGCTACTCTACACCGGTGCTTTGCCAACTCTAAATGACTGCACATATTTGAGAGGAGGAGACTTTTTGCTATGTGCAATGATAATGCCTCTGCTGACCATACTAGAGGCTATGGAAAGATCAAAATGAGATAGCTGATGGGAAACTACCAAGGGAACTTGTAAAATTCCATTAAAAAAAAAAAATAAGAGTCTTGCTTGGTGTGTTTAGAATCTCACTATGGTGTTGTCCCACATAATAGTATCAGTTATCTCTGGTCCATAAACCCCGTCTTTTCCACACAAACTGTTTACATTCCTGTGTTCTCTTCTCAGGAAATGGCACAGGATAAGACCTGGGATTTGCCTTAGACTCCTTTGTCTTTCATACATAATCAATCATTTGTCAAGGTCTATTGTCAAAACACCCCCTTAATATCCTCCATTTCTGTCTCTTTTTTAACCTGGAATTTTCCAGTACCTCCAATCTTGTATTCTCAATACTCCATTGTGGCTATAGTCATGGTTCTAAGTGCAAATCTAATCACATTACTGCCTATTTAAAATCAACTCTTCTTTGCTCAAAGAACAAAGTTCAAATTCCTTAACAAGGCTGACAAATCTATAACCTGGATTCTCTGAACATTCCCATCTCTTCTCTGTCCTTCCTCACAACCCCAAAACACTGTATTTTTGCCTTAAGACATAGTAATGGTTCTTGGAAGGCACCACAATGTTTTTCGCCTCCAGCTTTTTGTTCTGGGACATTCTCACTGCTATTGACCAACATCACTTCTATCCATCTTCCAGGGCTCAGTGTAGACCTTCCAGGAAATATTTCCCAATTACCTAAACCAGTGTTGGAGCTTTCTCCTGCACATTCCCTCCATGAATTCTATCAGAGGACTGAATTGCACTTTTTTTTAAACTTCCTTAAATATAACATTCATGCAGAAAACTGCATCACTCATAATGTATAGTACACTTATCGTGCAGTGAATATACTCATGAAATCACCACCCAGACCAAGAAATTTAAATAACCCCCAACCCAGAAGCCCTCTTAACGCTCCCTTTTAATCAATATACTTCCTTCTTCCCAAAGGTAATTATCATTTGACTTTTACTATCATAGATTTGCTTGCTGTAGAACTTCATATAAGTGGAACCATGCAGTATCTCTAATTTTATGTCTGATTTCTTTTACTGGGTATGCCTGTGAGATTTTTCCATGTTGTTGTGTGTAGTTATAATAATTTTATTTTCATTACTGTGTAATATTCCACTGAATTAATAGACCCACTATTTATGTATCCATTTTACTATTAGGCATTTATGCTGTTTCCAGTTTTTGGTTATTTTAACTATGGTGCTATGAACATTTTTTTCTCCATCTTTTGGTAGAAACAAGCACTCATTTCTCTTGGATACATGTCTAGGAGTTACAGAGTAGGTGCATGTTTGGCTTTAATAGACACTGACAAACATTTTCCAAAATGATCTTACCAATTTTTTCTCTCTAGCAGTGCATGTACATTCCAATTGTTCCCCATTTTGGGGACTTGCAGTGGTTAGCAACAATGGACATTGCTAATGGTTAGCCATTCTGGTGATTGTACAGTGGTGTCTCATTGTGGCTACAATTTTCTTTTGTTACTTCACACATGTTTATTGGTTATGTGTGTGTCCTCTTTTGTGGATGTCAGTTGAAGTCTCTTGATCATTTATCTATTGGAGTGACTTTTCAGGTACATGTGATGAAAATATATTCTCCCACTATGTGGCTTAACTTCTCATCTTTTAATTGTGTCTTTTCATGAGGTGAAATTCTTATTTTTAATGTTATCCAATTTATTGGATAATTGGATAATTGCATAATTATCCAATTGGATATTGGATAATTGCTTCCTCCATGGTCTTTATGTTTTTGTTCTGTTTTGGAAAACTTTCTCTCCCCTGAGGTAGAGAAGATAGTTGTGGATATTTTCCTCTAGAACTTTTCTTGCTTTCCCTTTCATATTTACATCAACAATATATCTGGAATTATTTTTCATGTATGCTATCACACTGTATTTTGATTATCTATTTAGTTGTCTCCCCATCCAGGCTGTGAAGGGCTGGGAAGAAGAATGTGAATTACACCTTCTTAATCTTCATTGGGGGAACCATCTGTGTGATGCATAGTTCCTACCACTCTCAAGCAGTCAAAATACTTCTAACTTTTAGATAATTTCCCTCTCTATATTTTAGAAATGTCTTTATATTTAACTAAAATTGCATCTTAATGTATTATTTGAGAAAATATATGCACTATGCCTTTTCCATCATGATGTTATTTTACTTCTGGGATGCTTTCTCCATTGTACATGGCGCATTTTCATGTCTATGGCTGTCAGTGTCACTTTCAAGTCCATGTAAAAAAATTTGTACAAGAGGGGGAAACTGTGTGGCATTAGTTTAATTTATTTATTCCCTAGAAGTTATTAATTTAAGCTTTTCTCCTTCCAATGTTCATTTGACTTATTTATTTGTTTGTTTATTCATTCATTTATTACTAAAGTCTTATTTATTTATTTATTTAGTTGAAAAAATACAAGCAGGGAAGGGGCAGAGAAAGAGAGAGAAAGAATCCCAAGCAGACTCCACACAGTCAGCACAGAGCCCAACGTGGGGCTTGAACTCACAAACTGCGAGATCATGACCTGAACTGAAATCAAGAGTCAGACATTAGACTGATTGAGCCACCCAAGTGCCCCCAATTTTTATTTTTTAAAAATTAGGTAAGACATTCACATTGTTCAGATATCAAATATGTGCATTGACAAGTCTTGCTTCTGCTTCTGTCTACATCTACCAGTTATCTCTAATATCTCTTGGTTTACCATTTTTATCAATTTCTTGTGTGTACTTCCATTATGTATTGATAAACGGAAGGATGCTACCTAGCAGACAAGGGCACATGACCAGAGAGCACACATAACAGGACATCTGTAAAATAATTTATTGGGAAATAAAATCATAGAAACATAAGCAGTTAGCAGATATGTGGTCCTCATTGCTTATCACTCTCTGAGGTGGCAGAAGGGGATCTAGAAAGGCAGATCCTTAGGTTTGAGGAGCAGGAATCCAGCCCTTGGCTGGTGGGCTGCAAGATTCCCCTCCCCTGGCATGAACAGAGGGCTGGGATAGAGTCCAAATCCTGTGACTGCAGCTATGTGACAATAGTTCAGTGTTCTCAGGACCAAATGATTATCACAGTCCTCTCGGGGATCAATTGCCTCAGACTAACACTTTCTGTAGTGCCCTAGAGGAGATAATCACCTTTTCTGAGAAGCCAGCCTACAGGCTATGAAAAAAGTTTAAACTTCACTTCTCAGTTCACTCCTATCCCAAGGGGTAGATGGTATGTGTCAGAAACCCATACCATTTTAGCCTGTAAGCTCATGAGGCTAGTCTCTGGTATCACTGTAGAAGACATTGGAGGATGGTTAGAACAAGAATAGGAAAATTAAAGCCATGAATATAACTTTAAGCTCCCCTCAGTGAAGTCTCAGAGAGCCCAGCCCCAGCCCAGAGGATAGGTTCCAGGTTGCTAAGAGCTCTAGACAACCCTTCTTCCTAGTGTCCCATATGTGGGACACTGAACCTTCTGACTCCGCACTGATGTTGATGCATATAGTTCCAGGTAGTGTGTTAGTCTAGGATAAGACTAATTGGCCAACACATAATAGTGATTCTGTTCTAAGATGACCCTAGAATTTAGGCTAAACTTCTGGGTCTTTGAGGCATGGAGAATCTTTTTGGTTACTTGGCCTAGATGTTTGACAAATTCTATATTTTTGTCATCATCACAGTTATCCCTTACCCAGGAACTAGACTACAGTCAAGGATGTAGTATGCTATGTCTCTTCCTGAGGCAACCATAGATTTGCACCACTCAGATTTCTCTTCAAGAAAGAACCTGTGTCAAGCAATGTAGATAGTTGTCAGTGCCCAGCTGTAGCACTTTCAAGATCTCCTGTATTGTCTCACCTGAGGCTACACTGCTCCTGGGCTTCTCTAAGCCAGTGTGTGACCATCATGAGAGTATGAGGGCCTGGACTTTGCTGTTCAACGTTGGACTATTCAATGGCCATTCTGTGCACTGGAGCTCCCCATTGGGTGGCTGAAACTTTCTTAGAGATACACCACAGCCTGTGCCATTTCCTACACAATCTTTCTTTCCCTTCACTCTCTGGATTCATATCTGCATCATGGTCTGAAGGGTTTCCTTTCATCCCTTTACATGCCACAGGTTTTACTCTCAGTGAATCTCTTATACTTTTAACTCTTGGTGTCTGCTTGTTGGAGGTCCTGAACTGACAAACATACTCTGAGAAGATTGTTTCTTCACACTTGCACCAGAAGGGATAAGTAAGGTCTTAGAAGAGGTGCAGGAAAATCTGTAATGGCTAGATGACCACCTGTGTCTTGGGTTCAGATTATGTTCAACTGAAACAGTAAGGGGAGGTCTGTTGAACCATATGGAAATAGTAGCCCAGGGGAGTGACATCACCCAGTGGAAAGTGTCATATATAGTCATTTGAGTCAAGCAGTCAGTAGTCCTTCTCTCCATTGTTGGATTTAAGCAGTGTGGCAAGTTGGCTGAAGATGGCATCTGTAGGTGCCTTTCATAGGTCAAGAATATCTCATCTAGGCCTGAAGAATTGGTCTCAAGACTCTTTTTTTTTTTTAATTTTTTTTCAACGTTTATTTATTTTTGGGACAGAGAGAGACACAGCATGAACGGGGGAGGGGCAGAGAGAGAGGGAGACACAGAATCGGAAACAGGCTCCAGGCTCTGAGCCATCAGCCCAGAGCCCGACGCGGGGCTCGAACTCAGGGACCGCGAGATCGTGACCTGGGCTGAAGTCGGACGCTTAACTGACTGCGCCACCCAGGCGCCCCTCAAGACTCTTATACTAAGGAGAACATGCCATCCTATAATAAGTAAAGATTCAATTAGCATGTCATGTTTGACCTTAGCACCTAGGATTAAAATTATATAATTGACTTCATTGCAAAGTACTGGCTGATGCAATTCAATGGAGTATGCCAGGATACTGGGGATATCAGAAGCAGTATTTTAGGAGACAGGGTAATGACTACTAACTTTTTTCAAGACCCAGCAGAGTGTGGTAGATGCAACATCATGACACATTTGAGGCCTCCAACTGTTAGAAATGCAATCAAGAATGCAATCAAGAATGCATCCAGGTGGCCTGGATGACAATTTTACCAGAGGGGTCAAGGTGCAAGACAAATGGCAGGCACTGGTCTTTTTGCCTACCACCAGCACCACTACAACTATCTGAGGTTTCAGGTATTCCTGTCCTACCAAGCAATGGGCTTCTTCTTCCAGGTAAGTGAGACCTTATGTCTCACAACCAAGTGATAATACAAACATATTCTTATTTTTAGATGACACGCTAAATATTGGTTTGCATGCAACTTCTTTCATTTAACAATGTGTCTATATAATTTAGATAAATGAACAGTCCTTGTGTTTTTCTCCATCCCTGTGGCAATTTCTCTGATGAAAATACTTGACAAGCATGAAAAGAATCTACAAGGATGGCTGCCTTTGTCTCTTTCAAATCTTAATTTTTAGGTTCCATTTGAAAAATTGATATTGGATAGGCAATAAATTATCAGTCTTTTAAAGTGTGAGGAAACTGTTTCTAACATCAGAAAGGCTTACAGACATCTACCTAATTAAAGTTGATCTTTTAGAACTGATTGATTGATGAAATACCCAATGACCAAAAGGTGCTGTGAAGTCATGTCAATTTAGTAATACTTTCTGATAATTTGATTATGAATTATAATAGCATATTATATATATATACATATATATATACATATATATGTATATATATATATATATCCATGGGTATATTGGTATGTATAACTATGGAAAAATGTTAGCATATATAAGGGCAATATATAATAGTTATTCAGAAGTAATATTTGGTGTCCATGTGGAATATTAGAGTCTCTCATAGCTATGGAAGCAACGGATACACCATCTTAACATCTGGCATCAGACATTTCTTTTCTTAGAAAGAAAGAAGAATCTTTGTTTAGGAAAATGCCCGTAAATTTGGGGGATGGAAGAAAAGACCCTGAAGCATGAGACCAGAAAGATCTAAAGCAAGAAAAGGGAAGACTGAATTGCTCTGTGTGAGATGGAGAGAGTTTGTTTCTACCTTGGGTGAGCATGAAATGAAGAGGACGCATGGAGTAAAGCCGGGACCAGGAAGTCGTTATTGGGCTAGGGAAACTCAGAGAGTAGCATATCCATGGAAAACCCCTATGGGGTGGCAACGGAAGGCTTTTAAAGAAGAATGCTTGATGTTTACCTCAAAGTTTTTCTTCATCATGTCTAAAATCCTCTTCTTTTTATTGTCCATAAATCTTCAATAAAGTTTACTAAATACATGAGTTGCCTTATGCAAGAAGGTTTTTACTGGGACAAAGATGGAATGCATAGGATGGCAAGATGATTAATAAACCAAGAAAGCAGGCAGCCAGAACTAAAGGGGTCCTAGAATATAAAATTTCAGAAATTCTCAGAAGTCTTCGGGGGACTTCTGGAATCTCTAGAGTATGTGTGGGTTGTGGTGATGGGGTAGTTGGGGCACTTAGGAAAAAACTTAGGTAAACCTCAAAAATCTTTAAGTCCCTAGTTAAAAATTAGGTTTTATTTATTCAGTTACTCACCAAATATTTGAAGACCTACAATGTACTTTTATAGGTCCTGGAGATAGGGGAATGAACAAACCATAGTTCCTGTCTGTTTAGAGCTTACATTCTAGTGGAAGACACAGTTAATAAATAAAAGAGCAAAAAACATATGCAATTTTATGTCAATTATTAAGAGGTGCTATATGGAACCAAGCAAGGGCAATGAATAAAGCCTTAGAAGTTGCTTTTTCTCATAGGATAGTCAGGAAGGGTTTCTCGGAGGAAGTAGCATTGGAGCAGAGCCTGAAAAAAGATCTGGGGAAGAGCATTCTAGGTGAATGGCCAGTGAAATAGTAAGAACGGAGGTTTCTATAAATTACCTAGAAAAGGTAAATTGGTACTACTTCCACTTGAAGATTATACTTTAAAAAAAATTTTTTTTAATGTTTATTTATTTGTGAGAGAAACAGAGCCTGAGCAGGGGAGGGGCAGAGAAAGAGGGAGACACAATCTGACACAGGCTCTAGGCTCCAAGCTATCAGCACAGAGCCTGAAGCAGGACTTGAACCCACAAACCATGAGATCATGACCTGATCCAAAGTTGGATGCTTAACCTACTGAGCTACCTTAGACACACCGAAGATTATGCTTTTGATAATGATGATTGTGGGTATAGTTGATAGGAACAAAAGTGTATATGACCATAACAATATATACATACAATATGCATATGATTTAACTACTGTTCTTAGTGGTTGGAGACTTTACGAGTAATTTATCATTTAGTGCTTGTGTTGTGAATAATAAAACATCCTCCATTAAAACATTACATTGATATTAATTTTCTATTAAGTCTTTGGCTACCACAAATTTTAATATAAAATAAATACCTAATAAAGCAGGATGAAAATGCATAATCAGGAATTCTTAATGGTGGTATAACAATATGTGTTATTACTTAAAACTGATTTTAAGTTGGGGATTTTCAGTTCACATCTCACTTTTAACCTAAGATATGCCCTTTGAACAAATTTTTAAGTATCCTACAGTATTGTTAACAATAGGCATTATGCTGTACAGTAGATCTCTAGAATTTACTCATCTTGCATAACTAAAACTTTGTACCCTTTGACAAATACCTCTCTGTTCCCTCTCCCCAAAGACCCTAGAAACTACCATTCTACTTTCTGTTCTAAGAATTTGACTATTTTAGGGGCGCCTGGGTGGCTCCATCGGTTAAGCATCTAATTCTCGATCAGCTCAGGTCATGATCTCACAGTTCGTTGGTTTGGCCCCATATCAAGGGTCTGTGCTAGCAACATAAAACCTACTTAGGGTTCTGTCTCTCCCTCTTTCTGACCCTTCTCTGCTATCTCTCTGATGCTCTCTCTCTCAAAATAAAAACATAAATTTAAAAATAATTTAAAAAAAGAATTTGACTATTTTAGATTCCTCATATAAGTGATATCATATTAATTGTTCTTAACACAAAAATAATAATAATAAATCAAGAAAGTTGTAGGAAATTTTGGAGGTGATGTGTATGTTTATGGCATAGATTGTGGTGACAATTTCATGGGTATATACAAAACCCCACAATATAAAGGAAATTTTCACCTACTCATTTCAAAGTAGAAATGCTGTGGTATTCCTATAATAAAGATACAGCTAAATCATTTTTAAGAACTTTCATTTTGTCTCTTTTTATCTTTCAGTCTTTGCACAATTCACTTAAGTGCAGCTCAATTTTAGTATCAGTTGCTTGAAATAATGACACCCACCTGGCAGAGTGGTTATAGAGATTTGAGGGTGATTATCTAATGCCTGCTATATAAAAGGACTGAATCAAGTTTATTTAAATGCAAATTTATTTATATTGATGTAGAAAAATATTGTATTACTGACATTTTCTACTTGGCAATTCACAATGTTTATCATATGTTGAATGTTTGACTATTTCACTAAAATAGTGGTTATAGGGCTGCCTGGGTGGCTCAGTCGGTTGGGCAGCTGACTACGGCTCAGGTCATGATCTTGCAGTCTGTGAGTTCGAGCCCCGCGTTGGGCTCTGTGCTGACAGCTCAGAGCCTGGAGCCTGCTTCTGATTCTGTGCCTCCTCTCTGCCCCTTCCCTGCTTGGTCTCTGTCTCTGTCTCTGTCTCTCTCTCTCAAAAATAATAAACATTAAAAAAATTTAAATAGTGGTTATAAATTCTGGCAATTTTGACCCCAAAGGAATATCTGGCAATGCTCAGAGACATTTTTGATAATCATGACTTGGACACTGAGACTTGGTCTTAGTGTAGCTGTATTTTTTTGACCAGTTGGTTTAGGCATTTGAGTACGGTGAAATATCACTAGAGCATCTTTGTTGCCTTATGGAAATACTAGAAAGAAGTGTGTGGTGTGTGAAATATTGGATTAGTGTACATCAAGTATTCCCTTCCCTCTCCTACTGTGAGCATTTGATGCAGGAAGCCATTACGTGACTTGCTTTCGCCAAAGGAATGTTAGACTTGTGTGGCAAGTGGAGGCTTTAACTGGGCTTAGATGGTTTGCCTTACTTTTATTCTTTCTGTCATTTGCCATTAGACCTTTCCTAAGAATTCTTTCATCCAAGGATACAAGAGACACTTGGATCAGACCCAAACCCAAGCCAAGCCTAGTCTAGCAGATGTGTAGACTGAAGCAAAGCTACTTGGCTGAGTCAAGTTCAGAGCAGCCAGGTGCTGACCTACAGACCAGTGAGCATGAAAACAAATGCTAGTTGTTATAAGCCACTCAGTTTGAGATGGTTGGTTATGCAACATAATTGTGTCAATAGCTGACTAATACATGATGCATTGCGAAGACATCACTTACTAAGCCTAATGCATGTTCAATGCATCTAAATAAGTTAGGAAGATCAGCAATTTGAATACAGGAAGAAAACAATAAAGTGGAGATATTTATTATTAGCAAGTGTCCCTAAAGATCCTGGCATTCAATCTGGCAATCACAGGCTCCAAGTTTCAGAGATGCATTTGACACTTACTGATTTGGACTTGAATATCTTGAATATTTGAGCATTCTCTAAAACAGTCAGGTCAGAAAAAATAGTTTCAGCAGTGATCATGTTTTTCAATCAATTGACAAATGCTTGTACTTTGGAGGGGGGACAGTCTCCAAAATTGTCATTTGATTCTCAATAGTGTTTGAGGTCTTTTTTATCACACACACACACACACACACACACACACACAAAACAACAACAAAAACACCCCCAAAACGAAAACTAAGGATTCTTGAGCCATAAAATGGATGCTACAATACTGGTCCTTGGTTGGAACTTTCCAGAATGTTATTCCTCCATTTTCTGAGATCCCATTACCCTCCCAACGCAAACGTGCTGCCTTTTTCTCTCTATTCTACAATACTTATTTGGAACATACTTACTGATAGGTTTACTAGGCTGCAGAACTTTGGGGGTAAAAACCACAACTCATGAGCCATCTGTTGTGGCATATGTGCTGTTGTCATTACTCGGTATTTGGCAGTGGTGTAATGCTGATTTAAAACTTTATTTCAAGGGAAAATAGGAATTGTGATGACTTAGCATTTGTATGTATGTATATATGACTTAGCATTTGTATATATATTTAGGATGAGGGAAAGATCAAAATAAAGTGGTGAGTCAGAGACTTCTGGGTTTGGAAGGAAGACCAGAGTGTGGGCAGCCTGAAGGATGGTGTCTGTACAGATGGCAGAATATCTGTTTTGTGTGCCAAGTGAACTTACAGAAGCAGCTTCCGCTGACAGCTTATTTGGTAGAAGTGAACATATACATTTTGAAGGCTAGCTGTGGAACTACGACTAACAAGCTCATGTTGACTTTTTTTAATTGCATTTTTTGTTTTGAGATAAATGTAGATGCACGTGTACCTATAAGAAGTAATACACAGCAATCCAACATATCCTTTACTCAGTTTTCTCCAGTGGCAATGTCTTACAAAACCAAAGTCAAATATCATAACCAAGATATTGACATGGACACAGTCAAAATACCTCATAACTCCATCACCAAAGGATCCCTGATTTTGCCCTTTTATAGCCACACCTGCTTCCCTCCTGCCTCCCCTTCCTCCTTAACCCTTGACAATGACTATTCTGTGTTCCATGTCTACAATTTCAGAATATAATATAAATGGAATCATATAGAATATTGTAAACTTTTGGGACTTTCTTTTTTCACTTAGCATAATTCTGTGGAAATTAACTTATATTACTGAGTGCATCCATAGTTTTTTCCCTGTTATTGGTGATTGGCAATCATTGAATAGATGTCCCACACTTTGTTTAACCACTCACCCTTTGAAAGACATCTGAGTTGTTTGTGCTCTTTGGCTACTATGAATAAAACTGTTATAAACATTCATTTACAGGTTTGTTTGTGTGTTTGTTTTTGTGAACATGCTTTCATTTCTGTGGGATATATGCCTAAGAATGCAATTACTACATTGCATGCTTAGTTTTTAAAGAAATTGACAATTGTTTTTTAGTGTGGCTGTACTATTTATTTAATTCATTCATTCATTTATTTAAAGCATTTTTATTATTTATTTTTTAATTTGAGAGAAAAAGAGAGAGCATGAGTGGGGGAGAGGGGCAGAGGGAGAGGAAAAGAGAATTTCAAGCAGGCTCCATGCTCAGCACAGAGCCCACTGCAGGGTTGGGTCCCATGACCCTGGGATCATGACCTGAGCTGAAATCAAGAGTTGGACGCTCAATTGACTCAGCTACTCAGGTGTACCATTCTACATTCCCGCCACCAGTGTGTGAGTAATCCAGTATCTCCACATTCTAAGCAGCATGTTAGAGTTGTTGTCACTTCTTTTCTTAGCCATTCTGATAGGTGTGTAGCAATATCTCATTGTGATTTTAATTTGCATTCCCTAATGGCTGATGATATTGAACCTACTTACATGTGCCCATTTGCCGTCTGCATATCTTCTTCAGTGAAATGTCTTTTATGTCTTTTGCCCATTTTCTAATTGGATTTTTTTTTCTGTTGAGTTTTGTGAGTTCTTTATATATTCTAGATAAAAGTCTTTTGTCAGATATATGAATTGCAAATATTTTCTCAGTTTATAGTTTGTCTTTTTATTGTCTTAATAGAGTCTTTTACATAGAAACAATTTTTAATCTTGATGAAGTCTAATTTACCATTCTTTCCTTTTACTGATCATATTTTTAATGTCAATTCTAACTGCTTTTTGCCTAGGTTTGGAAGATTTTATCTTATTTTTGTTTGTTTGTTTTGTCATTTTATGTTTTATGTTTAAGTCCATGACAGATTTTGAGTTAACTTTTGTGCAAAGTGGGAGACTTACACAGAGATTCTTTTTGTGCATGTGCCTATAGATGTCTATTTTACTTATTCCATCGTCATATATAGAAAAAGCTATTTTTCCTCCATTGAATTGTTTTTGCACTTTTGTCAAAAAATCCGTTGAAGATATTTCTGTGGTTCTATTTCTGAGTGCTCTGTTCTCTTCCACTGATCTATGTGCCTATCTCTCTGCCAATACTACATAGTCTCGATTACTGTGGGTGCATCATTAAGTCTTGAAATCAGGGAAACTGATTCCTCATCCTATATTATTTTTCAAAATTATTTACAGATATCTTTTCTGGAAGTTTTTTAAATCATAAATTTAGTGAATATAATAGTTACAGGGCTACTCAAGTTATCTATTAAATAATTGGTGATTTGGAGTAGTATATGTTTTTCAAGAATTCTGAAGTTGGGTAGTAACCATGGTGACAACAGATCATTTCTAAATCATCAGAGAGAGCAGTTAAGGAGAGGAAGCAAAGATCAAGAGATTCATCTTAGTAGGCACTTACTGCAGACTTTAGAGTTAAAGGTAAAATAAACTCATTATTCAGAAGTAGATATAATTCCTTGGAAAAGTTAACACCTTCCTGCATTATTCTTTATTTTCTTTAGTCTTGCATTTTTCTTCAATAATAAAAAAAGGAAATACATGGGAAAAGAAGAATATACAGTCTCATCTCCCATTTCCCCAGAGATTATTACCACTTTTACTTCTTACATGCATATCCTTCCAGCTCAATCCCATAATATTTTCTGTTTCCCAATGTCCACATCTAACAATGCCATTAAGAAGGTTTTCTGATGACTAGAATTGTTGTTCTCCAACAATGATTTAAAATGGAAATAGATTGGCTAAAACCCAATAAATTTCTAAATACTGGAAAATGCTGACTTGATATACAAGTAGCCTGCAATCCATGCTATACTTATATTTTTGTAATGATAAATCAGATGATTTAAATTTTGGAAATACAGTCAGAAGGAAGATTTAATTTTAGTTGTTTGCTTCTTCTTTTTTTTTTTTTCCAAAGCACTCAATGTGACCTACCATTTCAAATCAATGTGTTTGTGTGTTCTTGTTTGTGAAGTGAGGGTAACAAGTGTTTTACTTCACAAGGTTGCACTGAGGATTAAAATAATGACATTTACCATGAAGAACAGAACCTTACAGTGGTTAGTTATTATCGTTGTTGTTATATGAGCCAACTTATGTCCTTTACCAACATGGCAAGAGAAATGAGGTTAGCAGTTTGCTTCAAGTCCAATGATCATTTCTCCTATTGTGTGGGAATTTACAAATCTCTGGCATATTTGTTTCCATAAGACTGCAGCTATATGAGATAAAGAGCACCAAACGTTCTTGACTGGATTTCATGGTTTATATACCTGACTGGAAAGACTTTCCTGCAAAATAGATCAGGAATAGCATGAGGTCAGATGTATTGCAGGGTTGTTCTTGCTGGTTTTGCCTTAGGGGGTTTTACCTTCAGCTGGAGGTGGAAAGATACTGAACAATCTCACCCCCTTTAGGGGGCTAAAAGGATTCAGTCAGTGGGATGGAGTTTGGTGAAATACTTTAGAACAAAAGAAAGGAAAGTAACCATGACTCCAAAAGACTTGCAATATTCTTAAAATAAGTTAACATTAAATTTAAAGTACTGTAAAGTTGGGGTATGGGTTGACTTTTTTTAACCCTATACGTTACGATGACATGGTGTGAATAGAGTGGACACGGTCATTTCTTTCTCAAGCTAGTCTATGCAGATGACTACAGAGTAGCAGATTCCCATTTGTGCCAAAGACATTCAGTTCCTTCCTGGCCCTGGCAGAAGATGGAAACTGTGGGCACCTTTCCAGTTTTCCATGGACTTCTCACGTAAAGGTGACATTTCCCCCAGCAACAATTTCTGTCTCACCCTTTCACTGCATGTCAGTCTGGGGTTAGATCTAACAAATTGTCAGTGTTTCTGCTTCATTCCCCATTCCCCAGAACACCTTTTTTTTTCCCCCTGTCTCAGCAGTGACAGATTTCCCTTCCATTTCCCCCTAGCCCCAGATTGTTTTAATTACCACTACTGTTTTTTTAGATGGTAAACTGTGAAAATGGCCTCTGGTTGTTTAGGTTGCTTAGTTTAAAAAAAAAACAACGAAAACAACACTTGCTTCGAGTAAAAAGAAAAAAAAAGGCACACAGGATGCAGGGATCTATTGATTCACTCATTTATTCATTGGGAGAGGAAGTGGAACTAAAGATAAGAGGTAATTCATCTGCCGTGTTCACCCCATTTTGACTGCAGAGATTTTTCTTAGTTCACACTCTATTGACAGACTGTCTCATGGGGGAAAGGGGAGGAGCTGTGATTTTGTCCTTCATGGGTAAGTCTTGGACCTGAAGTCACACCATTTCCCTGAACTATTTCCTTCCTAGAGTCCAAAGAAGAGGGGAGGTGGGAAAAGAAGGTCACACTTCCTTGAACGGGCTGTTCTGCAGTGGAGTGTCAGTATAGATCGGACATTGCGGTATCTTCATTGAGTCCTTAAAGCAGAGTGCTCGAAGCAGATCCACCCTCCTCTAAGCCTCAGTTTCCTCATCTGTAACATGGAGATAATTTAACAAGTTCAATGTGTGTGTGTGTGTATGTTAATGTACAAGTATACTGTAGATTTGTTGTATCTTATGGTAGCTCTTTTCATTCATGACAGAGAATCTTTAAGTTCCTTAATTGACATCTCTTAGTAATTTAGTCTAGCACAATGCCTGGTTCATTAAAGGAGCTTTCCAACGTGCATTAATGGACAAATGAACAAACTAAACTGATGACATAAGAAAATAGGAGGAAAGGAAAAAGTGAGTGGTGTTTCAGAGAATGCAGTTCATTTTTGACCTCTTAAACATAGGAAACATCTTTAGGGAAAGAAATTCTGTTCTCTGGAAACGGAGGCACCATTTAACTAACACTGTAAATGGGGTTCAGCTTAACACTTAGGTTTAGTTTAATGATGCTATACAAATGATTATATCTCACACTTCCTTAGTGGAGAAAAATACCAGTGAATAATAATATTAATAATGATAACAACCAATATTTATTGAGAGCTTACTTCTTTTCTGGACACTATCCTAATTGCATTACATATCTTAACCCATTTAATCTCAATTTAATTCTTACAAGGCTGCAAAGTAGGCACAATTATTATTTCATATTAAAGATTAGAAAACTGATGGACAAAGGTGATAGTGGCAAGTTGATAGTGACAGAATTGACAACCCCTGAAAACAAACCCAGTTTTAGAATTTTACTTTGGACATTTTCTGTTTTTGTTTTTATTTTTTTTCCCCTCCATATGGTGATGGACTTCTTTTTTGTCTAACTGTACACACCCATCTACCTCTGTGCAGGCAATCTAAATATGTCACTGTTCATTAGTTATTTGTACCAACGATCATACTGCATTTTTAGAATGTCATATTTGACAATGTGCTAAATAGCCCTCTGCTATGAATAGCCCTCTGTATGAATCAGCTTGTAGACTGGCAGGCTTGTTCTTGTCAAATCAGTTCTAATCTAAGCTTGGCTAATCACAAACCTTCTTCTTTTTCTTCCTCAGTAGCTCTCAGGCAACTTTGGATAAATAGTGCTCCAGCCAACAAAGCTTCTTCCTTCAGCCAGGCATTGCCACTTCCTTTCCTGACTTGAAGCATGGTTGCTCTGCTGTTAAACAACTAACAGCAGTTTCAGCACCGAGGACAGCATCTTTTAATGAAGTGGTAATGGAATGTAGAGTAGGACATGCCTTGATTAAAATGGAATACTCTGCTTAAAGATTACAGTCCATTCCCATTTCTTCATGCAGTTCTAAATTTGCTTCTGGTTACCAGGCTTCCTTACAAGCCTTAGAAGACTGCAATGGAGTTTGTGTATGCTGTGCCTCCAAATAACTTTTAATTAGACATTTAAATTAGACTGGTGCTGGTTCACTGAATCCAACGTTTTTATATTTCTCCAATCCAATTATTAGGTGTTTTAATTCCCCAATTCTTGGCTTTCTATTTATTTTAATATTACTTACTACAACATTAAAACTATAATTTCTAGATTTTCTCATAAAGAAAATGAGATATAAATGTCCAAAATTAAGAACAAAAATTCTAAGCAGTCAAGCTCATAATAAAAAAATAAATAAAAAACTGTCTTAAGCCATCAAATCCATAATCAAAAGCTAGCTATTCTCTAGACAGGTGCTGATGAAGGAGAATGAACAAAAATACTCTAATGTGAGGGGAAAACACAGAAAAAATGCTAAGGGATTTTGTTCTTTTTATCAAAGTGGAGGTGAATGTCGGCCTTCTTGCTGAGATGGGCCACCACACAAAACCACCCTAGTCTACATAGCCAGAATAAGAGTCCCTTCTGGATGGGGGAGCCTGTATCATAAAGTGACAAGCTGAGTAGGTAGATGGAGGGCTGATGGCCTTTCCAAACATTTATCAAATGCTTTCAGACATTGTTCTGGGTGCTTTTGCCTATTCAGTACTCACAACACTGTTTTAACATAAGTACTATTACAATCTCTGTGTAGAAAAGGAAACTGAGGCATAGAATACAAGTAGCTTGTCTAAGGTCACACAGATGTAAGGATTGGGAGCAGGGTTTAAGCTCAAGCTGTCTGGTTCCTGAATTTGCACTTCCAACACTCACACTATTATATATTTCCAACAGGGTAAGTAGTGCAAAACAAAAAAAAAGGCCAGTCTGAGCTTTCAAGTCAAGTGATCACAATGGAATAGTTCTTGCCTAATGGAGATATTGTGAAGACTAATTATATTAGTTCATATTAAATGCTTAGCTTAGTACCTGGCACAGAATATTATTCATGGTTACCATTAATTAATTGAAAGCATGCTACGTGCCTTAAAGAAAGAGCAAGCCATTTAGAGACAACAATGACAATAATGAGATAGAAGTACAAAGGAGATGAAGTCTGAAGCAAGTCGTTAAAAGTGGGTTTAGGCATCCCCTTCATGTATATAGTGCCTTCAGCCTTGACTGGTAGTGGTCAGAGTCAAGAGGTGAGGGTTTTGAAAGGTAAATAACTTGTCTTTCCTTCATGCTGTGGTACATGAAAACTGGGTGTTAAGTCTAAACAAACCTTGATCTCCACCACTGGCTCTGCCTTGGGCTATCCATGCCTACCCTCCTCTGAGACTGGTGAGCCCTATCAGAGCAGTGACTGGTAAAGTCCAATAGGCCCCCACTGTTTCATTCACCAGCAATTCAAGGAAAACAACTACAAGCCAAACATCTGCAAGGATCCTCAAAAAGACATATGCTTTGCCCCAAGGCATTCGTTACCTAAGAGTGAAAATAAAGCATGCTTATAATTACCCAAGAATGTGGGACTGAGATCTGAGGGACACATGTAGATATGATTAATGTGTATCCTCCAGCAACAGTGACTGAGATCTTTTTCATGAATTTTCATCTGGGGATTTGAATCAGATATAAAATGGAGGTTTTAGGGAGTTGTCAGTGAGGTAGTTAGGACTTATGTATGCAGGATGAGTGCTTAGCATCTGTGTTAGATTGATTGAATTATCATTATCAACATTATTCGCTTCCTTCCTCCTTCCTTTTGGGGTGGATTACATTTGGCTGCCCCACTGAATTCGGGTTGAATATGAGATGGACTTTGAACAAAGGATTGTGAGCAGATGTAAGGCAAGCAGAGGCTTACCCTTTTCTGCTCTTGTGAGTTTCCATGAGAAGGACATGCTTGTGGTAGCCACTGGTTCATGGAGAGATGTGGAGCAGATGTGGACCTGATCTGTGGCCTGGAGCAACCCCAGCCAGTTTTCCACTTGAGGCAATGCCATCCTAGTCTACTCACGGAACCACGGACAAGAAAAAAGAAATGTTTGTTGCTATAAGGCACTGGAGTTTGGAATGTTTGTTATCACATGATTGAAGAAAAAAAATGACCATTACAGCATCTATTTTTTTTTTCTCTAAGAGCCCATGTGTAGTCTTGGTATGAAAGGAAATTCAATACCCAGTGCTCAGTTTTGAAGCTGATTAGGGCCATATTCCATCTTTCTTCTCTCCTATGTAGGTTTATTTGGGGGATGAGGGAGGCTTCCTATGAACCAAGATTAGACAATCATATGGTCTTTCCTAATACTTTAAACCTTGAGCCATGACTCAAGAACACAGGAACTGTCAATCATACATGATACACGTGGTACCGTGACTAGGGTTTTCCAGACAAGAGACTATTGCTGTGCCTCTTGCTTCCTGTTCTCTGTCACTCTCTTAGCACTTACTTCCTCTAAAACCCAACCAGCCACTCATTATTTAAGCCCTCAATATTTTCTTAATGTATTTCCCATTACCTAAATAAGCCAAAGTCAGCCTCTGATGGTTGTAACCAATACTTCTAAGTCATTAATACTACTATTGCTAATACTGCCTCAGAACATGATTTTTAGTCATGGAGACAGTCTCAGTCACATGAAAGTCCTTTTGGAAACTGTTATTAAAATGCCATATTGAGAGCTGCATGTCTGCACCTCTTAAGGTTCCTCCTATGTTCCCCACATTGGACAGGTATTTGTGATGAGAAACCACCCTGGCTTTTAGTTCTACTAAAGTGCATCAATAAGACTTTTGAAGCCTTAGGGATCTTTGAATTTCCTATGGTGTGTGATAAGGCTCTTTCTCATTACTCTAAGAATAGCCCAGCTCCCAAAGCCATTCAGAAATCCACGGAGGGAGATCTGGCCTGCAGGCTTTGCAATAAACTCTTATTAACACTATCAAAAGTAATCTGCTTTTGTCTTGACCTCACTTTAGATTCTCAGCAGGTATAATGGACAGATTTGTAGAGTTTCCTTTTCCCTTTTAAAAGACTAGATAAATGTACCTTTTCTCTCATCAGATTATAAAAGTCCAATGTAAATGGAAAGTTCATTGCTTTCCTTGATAACAGACGTAATCTTCCCAAATGATGCCCCTCTGTCAGAAGACATACGAGATAGCCCTAGAGATTGTTTTCTGTTAAAGCAGGCTGAGAATAAGTTTAATTTCTCACACCATGCACTTTAACCTTTCTCAGACTGATGCAGTGAGAAGGTGTTTTGTAACAACTTTCAGTGAAGAAAAGATGTCGCTTTCTGCTGCTCCCAGTTCTCTTTGGGCTGTGTTGGGGACAGGCAGCTTGGTCACAAATGACCCCATGTCCAAGTCTTCCAATTAGATTAATTTTGTTATCATTTACTTATTTGGTGGGGGTGGGGGTGGGAGCACTGAGAGGAAGGGAAAGAGACTACTAACAGCAATGCTGCTTTAACACTCACTGTTTAAGTCAGCTCAGGCTCAAAGCATAGAGCTTTGTTATTCAAAATAACACTCATTGAATATAGCATTTTACACATTTCAACACATTTTGCCTTATCTCGGCTTCTCTTCACACAGTTCTATGCAGGGTTGTTCTATGACAGTTCTATGTCATGTCCCTTTGACAGATGGGAAAAGCAGGGCACACACAAACATCAAGAAGTTTGACTCCATTTGCACAGTTAAACAATATTAGCTATGGGTCAGGTTTTGGATCCTTAGATTCTTGGTTCATTCCCCTCCATTAACTAACAGGGTAAATGAGAGTCTAGTAAACAGCAATAGGGTTTGAAACCTGAAGACCAGAGCAGTGGTTCCAGCTGTGCTCCTTCCTGGTTGTGGTTGTTGTTGTTGTTGTTGTTGTTGTGTGTGTGTATGTGTGTCAAGACTAAGCTATGTTTTCTCATCTGTGAAATAGGAATCATGACAATGTCTGGGTTAAAAAAAGGTGATTTTCATAAAAACACTTTGTAACGTGCAATGGATAATAAAAGTAAAATTCGTATATTATGTATTTATGATAATAACTGACATTTATTGAGCACTTACTGTGTGCCAGACATGACAGACGTTATTTTATCTTTTACATTGTGAAATAAAACCTATGTATAAAAGTTCCTATATGAACTACCACCAAGTCAACAATCAGAACGTTGCCTGAAGTCCAGAAACCATATACCTATCTCCTCCTCCTCCTTCCTCCCCCAGAGGTTACCACTGTTCTATTTAGGCAATCACTTCTATGCTTTTCTTCATATTTTAATAATTCTAAATAATATAGTGTAGTTTGCCTCTTTTTCAATTTTATGTCAGTGGAAACAGATACTATGCCCTCTTTTGCATTTGCTTTTTTTTTTTTTTGTCAGTATCATGTTTTAAAGATTCATGCATCTTGTTCCATATAACTTGAGTCATTCATTTTCATTGTTGTATAGTATGCTACCATTAGAAGATAATAATGATTTACCCAAACTCTGTATCATCGACAGATGTTTAGGTTGTTTCTAGACTTTTGCTTTTTAAGAAGAGCATACCTACAAAGAAGTACACATGCATATGCTGTTCTGTAGGCTGTGTACTTCATAGTACAATGACTGAATCACAACTTATTTATACATCTTAAACTACAGTGTATACTGCCGAATTGATTTTTTTTAATGTGGGTATTCTGATTTACACTTCCACTAACAACATATGAGATTTTATATTGTTCCATACCCTCTCCTACATTCAATATTGTGTTATGTTTACATACTAACTAGTCTGGTGTGCATATAAAGGTATCTCCTTGAAGAATTAATACGCATTTTTCTGATAACTAAGAAGGTTGCATCTGTTTATAAATTTATTTATCCTCTTTTTAAAAAGTATTTGTTTAGAACTATTGCCCATTTTTAAATTGGATTGTCTGTATTTTTCTCATTGATTTATAAGATAATTTTCTTATATAATCTGGATACAAATCCTTTGTTATACATGTATCAAATATCTTTCCCCACTATGTGCCTTGCCTTTTCATTCTCTTGATGGAGTCTTTGATGAACACAAGTTCTCAAGTTTAATGTTGTCTAATTTATTAATCATTTCTTGTATGCTTAGGTCTTTTTGTATCTTGTATGAAACCTTTCATTTCTGTGAGGTTGTGAAGATGTTTTAAAATGTTTGTTTGTTTGCTTGTTTGTTTGTTTTTCTGTAAGCTTGTAGTTAGGGTGGAGCTGCTACAGAGTTTATCATCAAGCAGCTGGAGCTAAGGGAGGAGGGGAAGAGAGGAGATGTGGATTTCAGGCTGGTGACACCCATTTACCATAGAAGGCTTAAAAAAGTCTGTACACAGGCCAAAGTACACAAAAAAGAGGGTGATGCAATAAGCTGGTCTTGGCACAGGATCTATGGTTGGGCCATGAAAGATAACAAGTATTTTCTCTTAGGACTACTTCAGGCCCATAGACACTCAAGAAACCAGAAAAAAGTTTTGTTCCTTATTTTGGTCAATTCTTATCCAGGTACTGTTTTCCATAAAAGAAACATTTCTAGAGAGGAGAAGGATAAATAGAGATAAAAGATTTTTGTTTTTGAAACAAAAATTCTCCTCCTTTTAACGTGGAAAACTCACACTTCAGGTAAAATTTAAGACATGGAATATGAAATTAAGGTTGGAATGTTTGGTGTCTTTTTAATGTAAGAGCAGGGATTATCAACTTTGTGGAAGTTGATTCAGTTTATAACCTCCTTTTCTCCCTGTTCCTCACCTCTCCAAACTACAGACTTTATTTATATTTTACAGAATCTTAGATTTGCCAGATCTCAAATCCAACCTTTTTATTTTTCAGATGAGGATACCAAGACCTTCATATGATCACAGAGCTATTTAGTGAAACAACCAAACCAGGTTTCCAACTCTGCATGCTTTACTTCTCAAAGTGCTATAGGATATATTTTTTTTTAAATAAAACTAAATTGCTTGGAGAAATGTCTGACGATTTGAGATACTAGTAGTGATAACTAGAGACACTTGTAGCTGTTGTAAAGTGGTAGAAAAGCCCATCAAAGCATGGGCAACTCTTCAACTCCCATCTTATATAAAACCTTAAACATTTGAATCAATAAGAAAAATTAAGTAACAAAATTTTTTAAATATACAAAAACTTTGAGTAGACAGTCTACAAAAGAGAATACCCAAGTGGCCAATGTATGTGTGCAAAGGTGCTCAATTTCATTCATTTGGAAGATGCAAATTAAACCATAATGTGGTACATCTAGACACCCACAAGAATGCCAAAAAAAAAGGCAAGAGAAAAGAAAACAAAAACATTACAGATTATACCAAGTGATGGTGAGAATGTGGATCACCTAGAACTATTATGCTGTGATGAAGAAAGCGTAAAATGATCCAACCACTTTGGGGAACTGGTAGTCTACTAACGTTGAATATATGGAAACCCTACAATCATAATCTAGCAATTCCACTGCTAGGTACGTGCCCAAGAGAACAGATATGCACACCAAAAGACACATACATTTTCACAGTATAACTTTCCATAAGAACCTCACTTTGGAGCCCTCCCAAATGCTCTTCAACAATAGAAAACATAAATGGATTGTGGCATAATTATACCATGGAGCACTACTCCATAATGAGAAAACATGAACTGCTACCACATTGAAGCAGGATGAATAAATCTTGCAAACACAATATTTAGGAAATGAAGGCAGACAAAACAGTACATCACCTGTGATTTCAGGTTTACAAAAATTAAAAACAAAGATATGCTGCTAAAAGTCAAGATAGTGGTTACCTTTGTGGGGACAATAATGGGCAAGAGGAATTCTGATAATGTTTTCTTACTTGATCTGGGTACTGGTTATACAGGTGTGTTTAGTTTGTGAAAATTCACCAAGCCATCCATTTATATGTATGTATATTTTTTTCTCCCTCTCTGCTATGCTTTAATAAGATGTTCAAAAAAAATCTTAACTTGCAGCCAAGTTTCAGGGCCAGAGGTCTTAAGGAAAATAACACTACCATCCTCATGACAATCTGAATACATTTTACATTTACATGACACTCCTTCCACTTAGCCTGGAATCTGCCACACATCTGTATCCCCCTTGGCACACAGTAAGTTAACTCAGATGCTGAAGAAAAATCATAGCAGTGGGAGATTGAATTTAAGATGAATAGATTGGGGAAGGAAAGATAAGTTTTCAGTTGACATCAGGAATGAATAGAAGGGTCGATGGGGAAGCAAGAAAAGAGAAAATGATCATTTTTGGCAGGAGTAAAGGCAGATTTTACAGTGGAGTCTGGCAGATCGTGAATGGGCAAACAGAGCACAAAAATGAGCAATGGTTATGACCAATGTAGGGGACAAGGCAGGGAACTGGGGCGTTCTCTGCCCCTGATAAAACACATTGCTGTCACCAGCTGACTCTGCCAAGGGAAGTTTGTATTCCTGTCTCACACCATACTTTTGAAAAATACTAAGCCAAAAAGATAGATGGAGGGAAGGAAGGAAGGAGAGAGAGTGTAAGAGACTGCACAACTTCAATCTCAAAATACTCCTTTTTTCTGTACTAGAATGATAGTGGGACTTGCTTTGATAGCAAGAAAAGAAAAGTGACTTTGAGCACTCACAGCATGCAAGGAACATCCATAGGTATCATAACACTTAATCCTCATAGCAGCTTATGAAGTGGTGAAGGCTATTCACATTTATGTTTGGGACTTGAGGCTCAGAGAGTTGAGACACTAGCCCACTGGCCCGTTAGTAGTGGAAAACAGAGCCTAGCTTTGAGCCCATTGCAGTCCGACTGAAACTCCATGCTCTGACTGTGAAAATAAGCACTTATGGAAATAGTTCTGTTTCCCACTCTGCATTGTGCTCCAGGAAAGAAGACAATTCTCTAAAGAGACAACTGGCCTGCATTGTCTGGTTAGCATGTCTGTCTGGGGAATCCACAAGGCAGGTTGTGACAGTATTGACAGGAAAAGAGGCAAGCACACTGAATCCCAAACATCATGGCAGGGGGCTCTGATGTGTCCCCCAGTACACCGTGGACTGGTAGTCTTAGGGCCAACCCCTTTCCCTTTAGGTGGGACCTGAGTCTGAGTCTAACCACAGGCTGACTAGGTGCGTATATATCTATATGATATGATTTGGGTTGTACCACAAATCCCCAAGAAACCCCAGATCATCCTGTGTTTGCTTCAAGATAGGAATTCTGACCTCAGCTGCCTCTCTGCATCCTCAAGGGTTAGTTGTGGCTTGGAGAGGAATCCCAGCTATTTATCACAAAGGCATCAATTGTTTCATTGGGAAAATCCATTGCTCTTTTGGTCCAAAGAGGTGCATTTTGATGGAGGATAAGTGGAGAGTGAGTGCTGATGATCTGAGGTTGGTCTCATTGCATAAGGCAGTGGGGTATGGGGTGTGGGATAGGTGTGAGAAAGGGAGAGCTGGTAGCTATACTTGGGAGTGAGAGTGGAGCTGAGGGGGGAAAAGCCACACACACACACACACACACACATCCCCCAAAGGCACTCTGCGAGTGAAGCATTTTAAAGGAGTCAGATATTCTGTATTTGACCCTCACTTTTCTCACTTGTCAGTGTATGATCCGGGCCAAGTTACTTAACCTTTCTGAGTCTCATTGACTTCATCTGAAAATCACTACAAGAGAGATTAAATGTTAGGAAAATTCGCCCATCACTTCCCATGCTGTGAACACAGTGTCTGGTCCAAGGGCCTGTGGACATATCCAAGGTGACACTGCAGATCCAGGAACACATAGAGAACACTATAGAGAATTAATGTCTTCTAGGACCAGTACTCACTTAATGACAGATAGAAATGGGTATATAAACATTCCAACTCCCTTGCCCTTCAGCCGTCCCCTCCCTCTTTACTCCTTTACTGGTGTTTTCCAGAATTACCCCCAAGATAAGTTACTTATATTTAAATCTTTGTTTTCAGGATGTGTTTCTAGGGCAACCCAAAGTAAGACAGTAGCAGTCATAAGGTTTGGATGAAATGAATCCCAGTTTCTGTTCCAAAAGCAGCTTCTAAATGACATAAGCAAATGAGTGTGATCCCACACGCCCTGTCCTCAGCAATTGAATTAGGGGTGGGCAGTAACCAAGACTGATGCAAATCAACGTATGACTTCCATGACTGGTTTAGGTGTAGTCCATTCAGCAGGGCACAGATTCTGACTTGTCCATTTCCACATCTACAGTTCCTAACAGAGGTAGGTTCATCTAGACCAGCCCTTCTGTCAATGTTCTGTCCTAATTCATGCTAACATAATAATGACTAATAGATCTATGTTATCACCCTTTTCAGGAAGAATTATACCTTAAAAGAAGGAGAAATGATTTATCCTTGAAGTGTGTATATCCTTACCCATGGGATCTTGGCAGTGTAGCAGATGACTGGAGATACTTATTTGAATAAGAAAGACTTGTCTTTCAGTGGCATGGATTAATTTTGTCTGCTTATGTAGTTATGTAGCTTACATGAATGGAATAATACAGGACATATACTTCATTCAGCCTTCTTTGGTTCAATATGATGTTTGAGAACATTCATACTGTGGTCAGTAGCAATGATTTACACAATCTCCTTGCTGTATAGTAAGTATCCTAGCACATGGGTATGCACAATTTATCTCTCCACCCTACTGCTTGGGAGCATATGTGTCCTTTCCAGTTTGGAGCTATTATGAATAGTGCTTCTATGAACATTCCAGTACATGTCTTTTGGTGCTCATAAGTATGCAGTTTTCTTGAGTATCTACCCAGGAGTGGAATTGCTTCATCATAGGGCATGCACATGCTCTGTTTTAGCAGACATCCCAACAGTTTTCCAAATTTGCTGTATTGTGCTTTGTATTTTTAACAAGTCCGAATTAATTCTCAGCCTTTAAAAATCACATCCCTAGGACACCTGGATGGCAGTCAGTTAAGGGTCCAGCTCTTGATTTTGGCTCAGGTCATGATCTTGCAGTTCATGAGTTTGAGCCCTGAATCGGGCTCTGCACTGACAATGTGAAGCCTGCTTGGGATTCTGTCTCTCTCTCCCTCTTACTGCTTCTCTCTCTCTCTCTCTCTCTCAAAGTAAATAAATAAACTTTGGAAAATAAATAAACATAAAATAAAAATCTCACTTCCCATAAGAGGATCTGGCAAACAAAAGGTCACACTGCCCAATGAAATCAGATGACTAGAGCTAGTTGTAGCCACCATCCCCAACCAGTTGCTTCATTCACTGACAATACTTTCTTGACCCCTGCTTCTGGGTTTTCTTTTCTTTCATTTGTGACTAAAGAAACATCACAGGTGAATATGAGAGCCCCACAACCACTCATTTTGAGGATTCTAGAACCTGGCTCACTTATTTCTTTGGTTTGGGTTTCATGGGACACAGACCCTGAGATAAGGATGTGAGTGCAGATATTTCATTTACAGCATGATCCACAGGAACAAAGCTGGGGACTGGGGAAGGGAGACAGGGAAAGAAAAGAGGCCAATAAGTATGGGCATCTGGAGCTCAGTCCCACCAAGGATCTCTAGAAGCCAGTGTGGAACACACTGCAGAGGTCTGCTACTTGTGTGGAGGAGGTCAGGCCTCATTCATTGCTTGAGGACTGCTGGGGGTGGGCGGTGTTCCCTCCCCAGGACTTCTGGTCTGTTGTACTTGCATGCAAGGTGGGCTCTGGAGATCTGAGAATTTCTCAGGCAACCAGAAGCAGATGCTCACAGTTGGAGGCCAAGAACTAGAAGGGTAAGACAAGGGCAATACAAGTGAGGTATCGACAGTGGCTGCCACATCACTATACTCCATGTTTACTCCCAAGCCTTTAGTCCCCAGAATCCTACACCCTAGAACCTTGGGTTTTACACCCACAACACAAGAGTGTTGTTTTTCATCAACAAACCTGAAGCCTCTGCTCTTATTTCAGAAGGTCTATCCACACTCCTCCACCACCATCCCCTTCCCAAGCGTGTCCAGATAACTGCACATTTATGGCAGTCCTATTCGTATTACAAACAGAGTCTCTGCACAGAGGGCCTTTCACTGCCTTTCCCATCCAGGCACAGAAACATTTCCTTCACTTCTGTGCAAGCACATTTAAAAGATTTTTAATAATGCGTTTGCCAAGATAGATTCATCTTCTACTTGCATGTCCTGCTATTTGCAACCAAGTAGAACAATTAAATTGTTGCGCATTCCCCTAAACTGCAAGAAGAGTTGACAGGAGATGGGAAATCTGTGCGGAGATGAAGTAGAAATTCTGCTTCTTTTTATTACTCTTCAATTTTCAATTTATATTCCAAAATGATTTTACTTAAAAAGAATTCTTAGATTCTTAGAAGAGAATAGGGTCTGTGTGAATACAAGATCTGTGCATTTATCGGATTTTGCATTAATAGCATATAGACTGCAGTGCCAAAAAGAAAAAAAAAGTGGCAAACAGTCCCTTTGGCAAAAGGATTTTTGCAGGAGGGAAAATCCAACTTTTCATTTAGGAAAGAACAAATTCTCAGCCATCCTCAGACTTAAATGTGAGTTCCCCAATTAGAATAATTTGTAGAGGGATATGGTTAGTTCCGCATTACTTCCCATTTTTACCAAAAAAGCCAAGATATTAAAAAAAGCCAAGGTCTAAAAACAAACCTCAAAAAACAGCTAAAGCAATTAGAAAAAGAGTATTGGCCATAATTCTTATGTTAGCTGCTTTTGAAAACTCATTTGAAAGTGACCAAGGATTTAAAGATATAAAATCAAACAAAAGCAACAACCAAAAACACGTTATGAAAATTCCACAAGGCTAACATGTGCAATGGGAGATTGTGATCTGGAAGTACTAAATCCCAGACTGGAGAAACGGGAAAATTAAGTTGAACCTCACTCATTTTCAGTTAGCAATAGGTATTTATGCAGACAGGCATGTGCGCGCGCGCGCGCACACACACACACACACACACACACACACACACACTCACATACACACACACAGTTGGTTCTCGTTATTCAGTTGTTATATTCTATAAAGTCACTATGGACACTGAATTAGCAAATATTGAACTGTTGCTCCTAGAGGAAAGTCAGCTTTAAGTTTCCACATGCCTCTGATCACAACATTTTGGTCAACTCAAACGCCATTCGTGTTATAGAGGTTGGTTTGCCAATATTCTTGTAAAACAAGCCAGTCTCATCACTGTTGAAAACACTCTTCCATTTAATCCTTTTCCTATATAACACTGAGAGAAAATTGTAAAAAATTCTTTCTTAGCTTCTTGACCTGCAGAACCTGCAAATTTAGCATTTTTCAGGCCATATTACTTTTTGAAACATGCAAGCCAGCCCTCCCTAGCTGAGAAGGGCCTGACCCTGGGTAGCATGACCATGAATTTCTTTGGTGTCCAGCCTCACAGCAGTGTCATCCAGTATACACTGCTTATCAGTTGTCAACTTACACATCCACAAATTTAGCTACTTTTCCATCTTTTCTGAAGCACTACAGATGATAGTTTAAAACATTGTGGAGTGGCCTCCCATACAGATTAGTGAACTTTCCCTCTCTTTTTTTTTCTGGAAGTACCATGCTTTTGATTGATGAGCACTGAACCCAGAGCCAATGTCACCATAATTCCTACCTGGACAAAGCTTATCTAACATGCATACTTTCTCTGTAAGGCACATCACAGCCTTTCTACCCTTGGAAACACTAGACAGCATGTGAATGCTCTGTGGGGGACTGATTTAAACAGTGAAATCACCAACAAAAAGTACAAAATGTGAACAAAATGACACTAAATAGACCATGGAAAGGACATTTGTTTACAGAGCAAGAGCTGAGAAAAAGCAAAGCCTTGTCTTGTTCGAGACAACGGAAGATGGAAATGTGTGTGTCCAGCAGCTCTGATTTTCAGTACACTGTGCCTGCCTGTTAGTGACTGTGGAGGTTCCAGAGGTATGGATTTTGGAGTTACAAGTAAATTTTAGAAGAGGTAAATTTGCAAATATGCAATCCATGAATAATGAAGATCAACTGTGTATTCTTGTGACTTCATGCTTCATATGTTAGCTCTGGGTAATTCAAATTGAATTTTCATTAGTATTTTTTCATGCTTTCATAGGGCAGGGATGATATATTTTGGAATATATATATACATATGTATATATATGTATATTACAAAATGTATTTTGTAATATATTCCAAAATATATGATATATATTCCAAAATATATGATATATATTCCAAAATATATCATACATATATATATACACACACGCACACATACGTATGTATTTTTGGTATCTTCTGTCCCTAGTTCTCTCCATGCTGGCGTTCTCTCACCTCCCTTGATTTATAGAAAAGGTTTTTCTTGGGGTGCCTGGGTGGCTCAGTTGATTGACCGTCTGACTTTGGCTTAGGTCATGATCTCACTCGTGGGTTCGAGCCCTTTGTCAGGCTCTGTGCTGACAGCTCAGAGCCTGCAGCCTGCTTCAGATTCTGTGTCTCCCTCTCTTTCTGACCCTCCCTGGCTCACGTTCTCTCTCTCTCTCTCTCTTTCTCTCTCTCTCTCAAAATAAATAAATGTTAAAAAATTAAAAAAAAAAAAGAAAAGGTTTTTCTTCCAATCCTTAAGTGCTATGTCCTAAGTGATATCTTGGAAATATGTCAGTATGTTTTGAATCCTGCTTATGGCATATTTTTAGTTATGTGACCTGTGGCAAATGACTTAACCTCAAGGAAATTTATTCCCTAACACTAAATTGATATAACAGTACTTCTTTCCTAACTCCACTGTAAGAATGAAATAAGAAATCAAAAATAATTGCATATTATTAATTAGATGGCACTTCTTTTCTATGCCCTGATTTGAATGGAGAAACATATAAAGTAGTGGTTAAAGATTGGATTTGGAAGTCATTTACCTTGTTCAAATCCCAGCTCCACCAGTTACCTACTGTGAAAGTGAGGAAGCAAGTGTAGAGACAAAGCCTTCTCCAGCCAGGGTGACCAGGTGGAGCAGAACCCCCACTGACCTGCACCACGATATGAGTATGAAAGGAACCCGTGCTGTGTTCTGAAAATACCACATGGATTGAATGTATTAATGGAAGACTTATACCTCAGAATAAATTCTGAGATGTCGAGAGTAACTGGTTTCTGTTGTGTAACTAAGCCTAGCCTGACAAATACTAATAGGCCCACAGGTCTGTGACCTTCCTTGGGCCCAAACTATTATGATAGCTATACAGTTAAGAAGGTGAATGGTGAGCTTATGAGAGCTTAGAAAGGAATATGATGATCCCAAGAGACCCAGGTGTGATTCTTTAATGTGTGTATATGTATTAAGGATCAGGGTGTAATGCCTGTCAAAGAGGGGGTGCCCAAAGAGGAATGAAAGCTTTATTAGAATATCAAATCATTATTAAAATTTTACCATGTGGATAAGGGATGATGGAAATAGTAGAATGAAAGAACATTCTAAGCAGAGGAAATTGCATATAGTCCACAAGTATAATGCAGCAGGTCCTGGCAAGGGCCAGAGCTCCCTATCTTGTACTAGGAAGTCATTGAAGGGGAATGGTAGGAGCTGAGCAAGGCTCTAGAAAGATTACTGAATTATCAGCACTGATCACTGATAGGAATAGAGCGTTGCTATAAACAAGGAGAGCAGTGGGAGGCTCTCTTCTCATTTTATCTCCCTGCAGAGTCAAAGTGTCTACACCAGAACGAGGGAAGAGCTGGCTCTCAGAGACAACTGAAAAAAGAAGGTTTTATGTATGTTGAGTGTATATGTAAGCTATAGCCATAATAATGCTAAAAACAGCAATAGCAAACATAAACAATCGAAAACTCGGTAGCTTATAGACACAACATTTTCTCACTCATGAAGCCACCAGTTAAAGTTTGGCTGGTCTTTGCTGGATTCAGCAGGGCTTGGCTCCAGGCTGCAGGCCAAGCTCAAGCCAATTCCACTTGTCTCATTCTGAGGCATAGGCTGGAAGAGCCTTGGCCTCGCAGAATCTGTTCTTTGCATAACAATGGTACAAGTACAAGAGGTTAAACCCAGCTGTGTAAGCATATGGTAAGTCTTTGCTCACATCACAACTACGGACATCCCATTGGACAGAGCAATTCACATGGACAAACCCAAAGTCAAGGTGTAGGTATGTTGGGTTTTTCCAGAGAAACAAAACTGATAGGATATTTACTTACTTATCTACTTATTATAAGGAATTGGCTCATGTGATTATAAACCCTGACCAGTCCCAAATTCTGAAGTCAGCAAGCTGGAGACCCAGGGGTGCTGAGGGTATAGTTCTATTCCAGATGCCAGCAGGCTTCTCAAGACCCAGGAAAAGTTCATGTTCCAGTTCAAGCTTGATGGCAGGAAAGAACTGATGTCCCAGCTCAGTTAAGTCAGGTTGAAGGAGTTCCCTCTTACTTGCAGAACAGTTGGCCTTTTTGTTCTATTCAGGCTTTTACCTGATAGGATGAAGCCCATCCACATTGGGGACGGCAATCTGCTTTCCTCTGTCTACCGATTCAAATGGTAATCTCCTCCAAAATATCCTCACAGACACAGCAGAATAATATTTGATCAAATATCTTGGCACCCTGTCAAGTTGACAAATAAAATTACTCATCACAGTGAGAAGGAAAGCACACTCTGCAGACTGAGGGCCCACAGAGATGTAGCATGAAGATCAACTGTCAAATCTGTAGCAATGGGGTTGCAAGAAAGTGAAATAAAATTTACTCCAAGATTTTGAATCTGATTAACTGGAAAATGGTCCATCTTCTAGTCTGCTTCATTATTTGGCCAGAGAATGTGTAGTTAAAGATGAGGCACCTGAGTCTTGCTGTAGATGGAGAATAAATGGGTCAAACTCATCTTCTTTCCAATGCAAGAAGATATATGAGCTCCAGGAAATTTCTTTAGACCTTCTCAAACTTCTTCATTCCTCATTTAGCTGCCTATCTTTGAAGATTGTCATTGTCTCATTCTCTAAATTTATTCTTACAAGCTATGAGACTATTGGCAAATTATCAACTTCACTGTATTTGTCTCTTGACCTGTAAAATGGGAATAATGATTCTACGTACTTCGTTTTAAAGTAGGTAATATAGATAAAGCCCTAGAGCATTACTAGGCCCCAAATAAGTGCTACACACATATTATCTGTTTTATTATTAACTCACTTAATCCTCACAATACCTCTATCATGTAGACATACTTTATAATCTACATATTATAGATGAAGAACCCAAAACAGAGTAAGTAACTTTTCCAAGATTATACAATTAGTGAGATAAGTCTAAATCCATCCGGCCACTACTTCCACACCCACTTTCTTCTCAAAGAATAATTGCTTCTTCCATCCAATGGGAGGAATTCCAGACCATCCTTTGTGTATCTGTATTCATATTTATAAAAGTGTAATATTGTTTTGTATATGTGTGCAGGTTCTCTCTTGTAAAATGCTACCATATCATATCCTTGGCATATTTTGTTTTGCTACTTGGTTTATTCAATTTAACACTATATTTTGGAAGTTTTCTGGTGTCACCAATATTAAATCCATCCTATATAAAGTGGCAAATAATCTGACAATCTAAATATACCATGTTATCTAACCCTTTCACTGTTGGTAAACATGAAATTCCCTTCCAGTTCTTTATTATGAACAATGCTGCACTGGTCACCCTAGTACAATCCTCCTGGTGTGCATGGATGAGTGTTTCTCTAGGCAAGATACTGAGAAATATACTTGGTGGACCATCAAATGTGTACAATGACAATTTTAGTGGCTATCAGCAAGCTGCCCTCCAGTGTAGCTGCACCAGTTCCACTCTCACTGGCCATGACAGGCGTTTGTTTCCCTGGCATCAGGAATGCAGCAAATGTTAGGGTTAAAACGACAAGGTCTGGTGGGGAGAGAAAAGTCCCTGAGAACCACAGGAGACTCAAGACAAGTGTCTTTCCTTTAGTGTTTTCATTGAGCCTTCTGGACTCACATTGGTTTCCAATTCCCAAGTATTTTTAGGGGGAAGAATAACACAAAATAGATTATTTTCTTTTATAATGGGGAGAGGATTTTTTCTCCCCATTTTTCTGTGCTCAGGAGGCTCCCCAAATCTCACTTCTTTATTAGGAAATACACTGGGATCTTTTGTTTCAAGCAGAGAGAGCGGTACTTTTTTCCCCCATCACCAGCTAGCCTTGTATGCCCAACTGGCACCACTATAAAACCCTTCTTGAGGAGCCACTCCCTGTCCTGACTCTCATGTTATATTTAGAGGTGCAACACAACACAGCAAATTTCAGTTCACTAAGGAAGTCTGCATGACTCAAGAACATAAAAAGCTATAAGAAAAGAATCTTCCCCAATGGCCAAAAAAGCAAACAATTTATCATGAGGCATTTTCCTTATGGCAATTGATAGCAGTCTTTGTAACTACCTACAGTAGTCAGCAGACAATTAGGAAAATACTGTTCTTCTGACAATTTAGAAAGTTCAGTCTTTGGAAAATGGACAGCCAAGCTTGGTTCTAACCTAGTAACCAAAGCTATCTAATTAATTAGTTCTTGCAGGTTTCAGGCAGAAAATGGCGTTGCTGTGTTACAGTAATAATCCTGCTTGTTGTTGAGTTATCAGCAAACTGCAGCTCCTCTCTCAGGGGAACAAACCCTGTAATTTAACAAATCACTGTATTTTGGGTTTTGACATTGCACATGCTTTTCAATTTCCATCTGTTCCTTTGGTTCATTAGTATTTTATTGTTGCTACAGTCAGAAACATTTTAATAGTTTTCTCCTTCTAAAATAACACACCATCAACTATCTTCTGTCGTCCCCTTGGACACCTAAAAATGGCATGTCCATTCCAGTTTTAAATCGCTTTTTGGAAGTATTATTTTGGGCATTTTCCCAAAAGTCCAAGATGGCTGCCGTTGGCTATGAACTAGAATAATTGCTTTGTATATGAAAACAAGATTCAAAACAAATCTACAAACACAGATTTTTAGAAAAGAAACAGAGCAGTGTCCTTTTATATTCCTGGACTATATCTTTATTAGATCAGAATAAGGTTAAAAAAATCTCAGTGTGTGCACCTATAAGTGCATATACACACACCTTTCACATACACACATCATGCTTTTCCCAAAACAAACATCACAAAAATCAAATAAGAACACCCACCCACACTCCATTTACACACACAACCACAGTCTTCCCAGCACAAGTCACACACGTACCATGCACTAACACACATACTTCAATACACACATGTACTATACAAACAAATCACATACACACTCCATGTATACATACAATCTCAGATACACACACATGCACACACTGTAGTCACACACATTCCACTCTCCCTCAAACACATATATGTGAATACACATATTCCATATACACACATGCATGCATACACACACATTCACATATATACATGATCCTCATATACAAAAACCACAAACACACACACATATAGGACTATCAGGTATATGAGGATGAGTGAAAATATTAACCCACCAAAAATAGCAGTGAAAAAGTTATAAATAAACACAAGTAAAATATTACATTAAGAATTTATAGTTCTTATATAATATAGTTCTTATATAATAATCTTATATATAATTTATAGGGAAATATTTTGGAATGAAATTTAATATTATTTATTTATTTAAGAAATTTTAATAACTTCCATAACATCAGATATTTGGAGCCAAGTGGTGGTTTTCCTTTGTTGCCATGTCCTGTCTGTGTACACTCAGACCCATTCCTCCTCAGTTTAAATGAAAGGTCAAAGCCAAAGTTGCAAAAATAAAATCAGAGTATAACACACATATACACACATGTACACACACACACACACACACATTTGTAATATACATGGGGCGATGGTGACGGAAGGCAGTATTGGTTCTGGAATGTATTGGGAATATACTATGTGTTATGAAAAGAGATCTCTCTGAGGATGCAGCTATCCATCACTAAGGAAGATGAGACAGTCCTGCTTGGAAATGTCCTCAAGAATGGACAGCCCTATCATTCTCAGGCACCCCTTTGTTCTGTGGTATTTCTGGGCTGTGCTTGACTTCTAGCCTCCTACAGACTGATTACTTGGAAGGACCAGCTCTGCCTGGAATGCTCCTCACTGGGAGACCAAGAGCCCTCATCCCTAGGAGTGGCCAGTAGGTCCCTCTGGAAGATGGAGATCAGCTCAGTGTCTGTGAAAGCTCAAAGAAGTGTCAATGCACTCTAAGAGAGACTCCCCTCAGCAAGGCTAGGCATTCCCTCGGGATCCGCAGCCATACTCTCATGTCCTGCTATGTGACTGTCTTTTCCTCAGTTTTGCCTTTAAGAAAAAGTTTTAAGTGCACTGCAGGCTGCTGTCAGAACTGTGAGTATGAAGGTCAAATGCAGAGGAGGCTTAGAGTGACATCAGACTTCACAAGTTTAAGGGCTGTCTCAAGTTGCCTCTGATGGAAAATCAATTCATGGAAATTACTGTACTGAGAACCCTACCGATTAGCTGTGCTGTTCACCCTTGTCTCTGTCTCCCCCATTTTCCCTTCCATTCCTATTCACCTGCTTGCCCTTCCTCCCTCCCTCCCCCTCTTCCCTCCCTCCCTTCCTTCCTCCCCACCTCCTCCCTCTTTTCCTTCCTTCCTTGCTTCTTCTTTTTTCTTTACTATTTTCATTTTCTCCCTCTACAGGCTTTAGTCTTTTTAAATTAAGATCAGAGAAAGCTATGGTATTGTGTTTCAAGAGGAAGAGTGTACAGCAAGCCTCTACTTAAATATAATCCACACAGCGGGATGTCCAGTTGTTTCAAGTAGGATTGTGCTTCAAAATTTGTTATAAAATTTAGTTGATCAACTAACAGGCATTGAATATTGACTTTTAACCATCTCTCCCAGTTCTTCCCCAGTAGAAAACCATCTTTGACTACAAACTAGTCTATAACTATTTGGAGCCACTGGTGCCAGCTGAAGTTAGTTTAGATGTGGGCATTTAAGCTATAGAATCTTTATCTTTTTCATCTGAAGGGTCACTAGAAATTGACCTCACATCCACTGTTTTAATCTTCCCACAACTGTTCCCAAACTTACCTCCTTAACGGACGTCCTTCCCCTCTTCAGACCTCTATCAGATTCCTCTCCTCTAATAAATAAAGTCTAAACTCTTCAGCAAGTTCACACTTGAAGACGGTCTTTGCAGACTGGCTCCAATTTCCCATCGATTCACTCCCTAAACTCTAAAATTTGGTCACCGGTCTTCAAATCCTAGTGTTTGCTTTCCTTTGGGCTCCATGTATGGGAAGCCCATTCATTCTTTAAGTTTACAAAGACTCTCCATGTGTCTGAGGCAGAACTAATTGTTCCTTCTTCTGGAATCCATAGCACGTGGCTTGTGCTTCCACTTAGCCTTGCACAACAGTTGGGGTCTGCTGTTCTCTCTTTTGAGGACTGGCACTATTGTCTTGGTATAACCCATAGTTCCTAGCATTTGTCTGACACAAAGTAGAACTTCAGTAAATGATAATAGAATTATTAACTTGAAAGACATCAAAGGAGTGGATATCTGCTATGTTGCCTACCTAGCACCCATTCCATCTCCGTCAAGTAAAAGCATCTGGATTTTTCCTTTAGAAATTATGTCTTCCTATGTCAAAGGTCATGGTGACTAACCTTACCCTGTTGGCCAAGGGATGTGCATGTGACCTGACCTGGTCAATCAGATTCAAAGTGATTGCTGCAGCGATAGATACACAGCCCAAATGGGTTTACTAAAGTGAATGCCAGTTGTTTTATTTACTTATCTATTTTGCTTAAATAACTGGAGAAGAAGTTTATTCCTTTGCTACTAGAGCAAAACTATCAGGATGTGAACCTGGACTACTAAGGCTGCACTTACTAATTACCTCTTGAGAGAGTTTGCTTTCAAATGATACTCATGTAGAAGAAAGAACCAAGAGAAAGGGAGGGATGTATTATTTTTTTTTTCAATATATGAAATTTATTGTCAAATTGGTTTCCATACAACACCCAGTGCTCATCCCAAAAGGTGCCAGGAGGGATGTATTCTTGAGGACAGATTTTAATTCAGCCATGCCTGAAGACATGTGTCCTTGGATATTTGACTGTACAACCCAATATATTACTAATTTTGCTTTAATCAGTGTAATCATTCTTCTGTTCATACTCTTTTTTGTTCATTCTTCCATTATTTTTCTTCCTGACCTCTGCATTCAAAAGATTCCTGCGAGAGCCATTTTGTGGAATAACAGAAATAAGCAGGTATCTGTCCCCCAAGGTCAAAAGATCAACTATAAAAAGTTTGTTTTCTGCATTTTCAACATCATGTTTCTAAAGATATTTTCCTGGAACCCAATGATCCTAAGTAAAATAGAACACTGCTTCTTAGTCTTAACTTACCCATGAATCCCCTAGGGATCTTGTTAAAATGCAGATTCTGACTCAGAATGTCTGGGGTGGACCCAAGATCCTGCATTTCTAATAAGCTCCCAGGGACTGTGATTATGCTGGTCGATGGCCCACATTTTGTGTAGCAAGGACCTAGAGTCAGAGGTCATCATTAGTGCCTAGACCCTTCTGCCCAAAAGAAATTGCCTTTTAGCATGCCACTTAAAGTGGTGATGGTTGAATTTGCCACTGTTTTCCAGATAACTTCCTCACTTTTAAACTGACTTTCTGAAGAAAAAGAAGCAGAGGCAAAATCAGGTTACTAATGGGGGGACAGGGGTGGGGAAGAGTGAGCAATGTGTGAAGCCAGAGCAAAGGAAGGTGGAATAACTCACTTAGATGCCACTGATCCACAACGAACATCTTGAAATCCTCTCTCGTTCCCCATTCTTGAATCATGAATTTGTCTTATTGGAAGCATTTAGTGCAACACAGCCCATCTCTGCTGGGACTCGGCAAAATTTATGTCACATGCTTTCTTCTGGGGCCCACCCTGCTGCCCAACAGAATGACTATCCCACCTGGGCTCTGATCTCATTTATTTCTTTCCATCTGTGCCAGGTTCCTGTGTTCTGGTGCCGGGAACTGAAGCAGCACCACTGCTCACCCATATCTGAAGTTGGCTGCTTACTGACAATGCCGGGCAGCTCAGGATAAGCCTTGCATGTTATCCTGCCTGATGATGCAGTGACTTAGTTTCACTGTAACTGAAACATATGCCTTGTGAGTTTGTTATGTTTGGGGATTATTAATAACTGCACCAAAGTATTTAAGCAGGCATGAGAATCTCATCTCCCAGTAAACATGTCACTTTCAAATCCAGATTCTGCCCCCACATATTCATAAACTCTTCTCATCAAAATCACTTTTTGTGTTGAGACTTGGCAGACCTCCCATTTTCTAACACATCCTCTCTGAATCTCTCCGGGTTTTCTCTCTCCTAATCGAGAATTACTCAAGTAGAGGAGCCATTACTTGATCCTAAGAGCATCCGTCATCGGCAGAGGTAAATGTGAGATGCCTAATCTTCCTTGAACCCCTTCTGTAGGTCTTGAGTGAAGGGCAGAAGATAAGGCTGGAAGCTTATCATTTGTGTTTTAAGAAGAAAATGTGACTTCAGACTTCAGAAACATCGGACTTGGTGTCTCATAGCTTGAAAAAGACACTGGTTACTTCTTAGCTTCCGGAAAAGAGCGTGATGACAAGGATGTCAGAACTAAAGTCAACAACAGGAGAGAATAATTAGAAAAATCTGTGAGACCAAGTTTGTTTTTCTGTTATCAGTGTTGGGAGAGAGAGAGCTTGAACTTAGTCTTTGGAATAAAATGTGACATTCAAAATAATACTTGGCATAGATGGGCCTTATATTAGTCACCATGAAAGCTGAATGAGCAGCTTTATGGAATGAACAAAGTTGGCTTTGCGTCAAGGCAGACTCCTTCCTGTCTCTCAGCAGGCTTCTGGAGGCTTCTCCTGCTTGCTGATGGATATATGCTCAGAGGATGAAAACTGATTCTTTTACTAGATTGAAGAAAAATCTAACCAATAACCTAAATATTATGTAAAACGACTGTACATGTTGTACTCTGTACACATATGTAAGTTACATTTGATGAATGGGTGCTTCCATCAATTACATATGTATAAACACAGGAGAGAAGGGATGCATAGCAGTGCCAGGGAATGGGGGAGACAAAATGGCCTTTCTTCCAAATTACTTTGGCTACATTCCAGAGCCAGTGTCCTTAATTCAGCCACATACGGGTGGAAAATCACTCTTTATGTATTTGTTATGAAGTTTCTTTTCTAGTATATAAATAGAGGTATTATTGGCAGAGGGTCCCTACTGATACAAAATAGATGGTAGGAAGCATGGGAAACCAAGTTTTTGCTTCTTCAGGGTTTTGAGTTTACCCAACAGGGTTCTGCTGTTGACAGGCAAATAGCTCTATAGATGTTATTGGGAGAGTGAAAGGTGCATTTGTGAGAAATGGCAGAGTGATAACTAAAGGAAGGAGAACAGAACGCATTACTCATTGTGGCGAGGATGTTCCCAGCAGTAATATATACCATTATTATCATGAGAAGACTCCAAGATTTTACCAAGAGGTTACTATTTATCCTTAAATTAAAAGGGAGGTCTGTTGTGCATACCTTCCACGAGAACATCATCATTAGTTGGACTGGATACCTCTCCCAAGAAGAATGTCTCTGCTGTCAAGAGAGAACAGGCCAGTTGCAGTGAGAGTGGGGCCCACAAGAGGTGCATACATCTTCCAGGTCATTTACTGATGGTGTCTCCCATCAGTAATGGGAGACATTACTGGCTGGCCTGGCTGGCCTGAAAAACTGCTGCCATCACTGGAAGGCATCATTTGGGGTCCTGAAACTGAAGCTGGCAGTCCTGGCATCTACTCCCAGCTCATCTGTGTCTACCTCCTGCAGGGTAAGCAAATCTAGCTCTCTGAATTTCTGAGAATATGGGAGTCTGGGACTACAGTACCTCTCCAGAGACTTTATATTCTATGACACTATGATTCTCTCCTCTCCCGTATCTAGCCTCTCTGGAAATCCCATTTATAAGCAAAATATAGGCAGATTCTGTCCACTATCTCCACAGCTAGGACCTGGTCCAGCTTCCTCATTCATTTCTCACTTGAATTATCACAGCAGCCTCTGAACTGACCCATCTGCTTTCTCTTCTGCCCCCACAGTCTGTTCTCAACACAGCAGACTGGATCGTCTTATTGAAATCCTACCATACTGCTCCCCAGTGACACACCTTTTCTCTCTGTGCTTATAATGTCCCCAGTGCCTGAGGGCCTGACCCGGGTTCATCTCTCTGATCCCATCTCCTACCATCTCTCACTTGATTATCTCCATGCAGCCACAGAGCCAGCCTCCTCCCCGATGACCCTCAATCCACGTCCAAGTGTCAGCTGTTCCCCTTGCTGGATTGCTCTTCTTGCTCCCTCCCAACCCCACCATATCCCAGATATGATCATGACTATCTCTGTCACCCCCTTCAACCCCTACTCAACTGCCATCTCCTAGATGAGACTTTCCCTGACCATTACATTTAAAAGTGCATCAACTCCACGGTACTTGCCAATCCCCTTATTCTGCCTTTTTACTTCCCATAGCTCCAAACTTCTGATATATAATACAGTTCACATATCAATTACAGTAAAACCTTGGTTTGCAAGCATAATTTGTTCAGGAAACATGCTTGTAATCCAAAGCATTTGTATATCCAAGCGAATTTCCCCATAAGAAATAATGGAAACTCAGATGATTCGTTCCACAACCCAAACATATTCAAATAAAAATGATGACAATTCTGTAATAAAATACAAAATAATAAAGAAAATACAAAATATAAATAAAAATACACAAATTAACTTGCACTTATCTTTGAAAACCTTTGTGGCTGGTGCGAAGGAGACATGAGAGAGGAGGGTTATTGTGTAGGACAAATTTCACTCTCACTAATGGAATCATGGCTGTCTATTGGCTCAATGGAATTTTTTTCTTTTCTTGAAGCTTTAACAAGGAACCTATCCACTGACACTTGCTTTTGCCTCCTTTTGAGGATTTTGCAGAAGTGTGACATTGGGTTGTCATTAAACAGATTCATCGCTCACACTGCTACAGCCTTATTTGGGTGGTGCTTTTCTAAAAAATTTTGTACTCTTTCCCACGTTTTACACATCTCCCTAATCTCATTTGAAGTGAGGGATTCCTCCACCTTTTTCTCCTCCTCCTCTGCAGACTAGATGCAGATGCAGACTTCTTATAAAATCTTGCAATTTCGGCTACTTGCATACCTCGTTTGTACTTCCTGATGATTTCCTTCTTAACTTCCACTGTATTGATCTCCTTCTTATCACCTTTCTTTTCAACCTTTTTCTGCATGGGGGCCATTGTAATATGCTTGCACAGATGTTGACTACAGTTCAGTATTCCTAAATTCTTGTCATATACTGTGTTTGATGTAACTGGCAATAAGGTAGCAGAAGAAAGGGTCTATCTATATCTGCAGACAGCCTGACCTAGAATGAAGCAAAGCATTCTTTTTTTTTTAATGCTTATTTATTTTTGACAGAGAGAGAGAGACAGAGCATGAGAAGGGGAGGGGCAGAGAGAGAGGGAGACACAGAATCCAAAGCAGGCTCCAGGCTCCGAGCTGTCAACACAGAGCCCAACACGGGGCTCGAACCCACAGACCACGAGATCATGACCTGAGTCGAAGTCGGACGCTCAACCGACTGAGCCACCCAGGTGCCCCGAAGCAAAGCATTCTTAACTTACTCTTGTATGGAAAAGCAAAGGACTGTCCATAGGTGCTTCGAGGTGACAAAAAATACAGTACTGCCAGTTTTGTGCACCTTCTAATGTTCTGAAAAAGCACTGATTTCTGCCAAACATCACGTCTGAGACCAAGCATCCCAGCACGGGAGACTATCACCCGCGATCCTACACTGAGAGAGACAGAGAAAGAGAAGAACCATTGGCTCAGTTGTGATCCTGTGGCATTTGGTGACACATACTACTTGTATTGTAAGACACCGCTTGTTTATCAAGTTAAAATTTATTAGAAATGTTTGCTCATCTTACAGAACACTTGCAGAAGAAGTTACTCACAACCCAAGGTTTTATTGTATATATACTTTTTCTCCTTTACCAGAGTGCAGGTGCCATGTGGGCAAGGACCTTGGCCTATATATATATATATATATATATATATATATACACACACACACACATATATATATACACATATACATATATATATACACATATACATATATGTGTGTGTGTGTGTGTGTATATATATATATATTAAACTGTTGTATCCCCAGTGTCTAAAAGAGTTCCTGCTTCAGAGAGGTGCTCAGTAAAAACTTGTAGGATGAAATAATGAATCCTTGAAACTCTTTTTTCTTTTTCTTGTCATGCTTTGAGATGGGCATGATGCTAATAACAGACAGCAGTGAAAGTCCAGGAAGAGAGAATGCCTCCATATTGGAGGGCCGACTGCATGACTCTTCTTAGGTGGTGGAGATGTTTATAATTTGGTATTTGCACCTTGCACTTTGTTGTATATGCTGTCAGTGTTCTTCCCTGTGCCCTGGGTGTTTGCTGTCCCTCCTGCTTCAGCACCTCTGTCTGTGCCTGAAAGTTTTCTCTGTCCATAGCAACATTGTGGGACCCACGTCCAGCATGGGCTCACACTACCAGGGAGCTAATTCCCCTAGAAGTACCCTCAAATGATGAGCGAAGGGAGTTGATAGCTGCATATGCCCTTCAGTTGAGACCATTCTCTGCCATGTCTACCGTGTCCCAGAGGTCTGCAGTGGGTTCAAGCCACCATTGCCAAGTGGTAACCTTCTCATAAACATACGCGTTACAGACTTCCATCCCTTCCCTGAATTACTTCCCTACTCCTCTGCTCTCCCAGGGATCTTCTTGTGATCACTTCTTGAATAAACTGCATTCTTATCTCACGACTACTTCCAGGGGAACCCAAATGCTCATAAGCACCTAACAAAGACCATCTTCCTGCTTTGTGGGTAGTTCAAGGCCTCTGTGTGTCAAGAAGATCACATTTCCTGTGCAAGTTAAGCATTGGCTAAGGATATGGACCAAGTCATTCCTAAAGCCCCCTCCTACAGCATGACCTGAGATTCCAGTTTGTGAGGGCAGGCTGATGTGAAAGAAGTAGTTAGACCCCAGACTCTGGAGCCAGACTGCCCAGGTTCAAGTCCTGACTATTACATGCCAGCTGTATGATCTTGGGCACATTGTTTAATCTTTCTCTTCCCCAGTTTCCTCATCTGTAAAATAAGTGCTATAGTGCTGGACTCTGAGGCTGCCATGAGGATTAAATAAATTCACATTTGTGAAGCACTCTGACAAGTACGTGGCCTAGAGAAGACACTACGTAACATTAAATAATGAAGTCCCCCCATCTGCCAACAGAAAATCAAGGGCTAAAGAAGGTTAAATTCACTGACCCAGGTCATACAACTGAGATATTCTGGAACTGGAAAGCGACTCTTTGGGATCCAAATCCAGTACAATTTTTCATATTTCACTGAACTGGAAAAAAAACCCCAAATCTAAGCATCCATGTTTTCTTGAAACATATCCCCATAATGAAGATTGGACATTTTTGGTTTTTTCTTGTTTTGTTTTTGTATAATTAGTACTAGCTAATTAGTGGAAAAGCATAAGCAAGTAAATATGCACTACAAGTTAATTCGAAACAATATTAGGTTTATATATTTGGATTGTTCCGTATAGCTCATAGAAGAACTCTGGTGGGTAAGTACTTCACTTGGATAATAAATCAATTTCTGTTACCCCCCCCCAGTACTATAATCATCAAATATATGAAAAGTTTTTGTGTGAAGGAAAACAAGGGACTCTGCCAATTCTCCATGGAGCATTGTAGAAAAGGATTTATGTTAAATTTTGTTGAAAGGAATTCCATTCACATGTGGGCAGAGATTTTCTGATTAATGTGGAGAGTCAGAATTGAAGTTGGCTCTATGTGGGGTTTGAGGGACATTTGGAAAATGTTTTTGTTCAAGAACATCTTCCCTACTGGCTTGTATGGGTACCTAAAGACATACTATTAGAGGTTCATTCCTTTGGTGAGTTTCGTTCAAACAATTCATTAAATATTGCTCATGAAACAGCCACTGGGTTATGTGCTAGGTAAGAGGTGGCTGTTTCTAAGACCCTCTACAAAATGCAAATATTTCTGAACAGGTGACACATTATGCTATTGTCAACAATTAACACTTCAGTAGGAATTAGCTTGACACATTCTTTTTCAGCTATGACAGCTGCCTGAGAACACACTCGCAAGGAAATAAGACATAAATTTTGATTATGGATAGGGAGATGGTGGATACAGGGGCCAGGGTATGGGCCATGGCTGTAAAGGAGAGTATTAAACATTTGTTGGGCATGGGCCATGGACCAGGCACTGTGCCCGCTCCTTTCCAACCATCCTAAGGGGAGTTGGGTAGCCATTGTGATGGGTTCCCATCGCAAGTCCAAAGATAAAATGGGGCAGGGAGAAGAGAGGAGCATTGTAAAGACCCACTTTGCCTCCCTCTGTGGTGTTCTAGGGCCCCTGGATGATCTATAATGAGGGAGAATGAATACCTATCTCCCTTGGCTTACTTCTGAGATAGGAGAGTAACCAGAGTTTAGTAAGAGAAATTCTGCTGTTGCCACATAGAATTCTTAGCCAATGTGAAATTATTCCTAGAAATGAAGAGGTTGCAATGAGTGTTCAGGTTGGCCAAGTTTCTTTCTACCATAAAATGCAAGTCCATGACACTGGTAGTTTGATAAATATATGTTTAGAGGACATACAGTTGAACAAAGGTTTATAACCCTTACTTAATATACAGCAACTTACTTAGAAGTACAAATTGGCATTGAAGTTAAATATTAACAATTTTGACAGAAACAGGAAAATTTCTGTCTTCTTACTACATGCACCTTTATACTTCTTCCTTCCCCATTTTGTGATTGTTCATTCATCAGGTATTTATTGAACATTTAGTATGTGCCACTTAGCCTACAAAACTCTTAAGTATGGCATGTCTTTAATATCTGTTTAAGATGCTATATTAAATGGACCGGGTGCTTTTCTATTGTTCAAAAAGTAAACAGTTTCTCTTCTGATTAAAAAAAAAAACGATCTGAACCTTGACCAAATACTTAGAAAACTCATCTCTAATAGATAGAAACATAAACATAATTTCAAACAATATTTAATGTTTATTTGTTTTTGAGAGAGTGTGCCAGCAGGGGAGGAACAGAGAGGGAGACAGAAGATCTGAAGCAGCCTCCATGCTGACAGCAGAGAGCCTGATGTGGGGCTTGAACTCATGAGTGGTGAGATCATGAGCTGAGCTGAAGTTGGGCCTTCAACTGACTGTGCCACTCAGAAACCCCTCAAACAATATTTAAGTCCTACCAGTTAAGGTCAAACCATTATATCCAATTAAACTTTTAACCTTCTCCTAGTTTATTACACTCACATTATTGCTACAAAGTTCACAATTTCTACAACACGTCCCCATCTTGGTGCCCTTGCTCATTTCTTTTTTCTTTTTCTTTTTTTAAATTTTTTAAATGTTTATTTATTTTTGAGAGAGAAAGAGAGAGAGAGAGAGAGAGAGAGAGAGAGAGAGAGACAGAGCACAAGTGGGGAGGGGCAGAGAGGGAGACACAGAATCCGAAGCGGGCTCCAGGCTCTGAGCTGTCAGCACAGAGCCTGACACAGGGCTTGACCTCACAAACCGTGAGATCATGACCTGGGCTGAAGTTGAACGCTCAACAGACTGAGCTACCCAGGCACCCCCGCTCATTTCTTTTTTAAACAGGCCACATCCTGTCAAAAGTCAGGGCTGTAGCCCGCCACTTAGTAGCAATACAACTTTGGCCAAGTTGTGTGACCTTTTCCATCTCTGTTTCTCCCTCTGCAAAATGGTGATGGTAATACATGTCATGCTAGCGTGCTCTGAGGAATATACACATTAAATGAAACGATGTATAGAAGCTACCTGGCACAGCTCTGGAGATAAGATCCATGCTCAATAAGCAGTGATTACAATCCCACTGCAAGTTTCAACCATTCCTGGGAGCTTTGCATTCTTGCTTGCTCCTCCACCAGGCACTGGGGTGAGCCAGCCCTGTCACCTCAGCTAACCACTTCTCTGACATCACCTCTTGCTGCTTTACACGAGGCCTAAGTGCAGCTACTTTGCTTGAAGTTCTCTCTGAGCCCCTCTGCTCGGTTTTGTGTTTCCTAATCAGAAGACAGAAACTGAAGCAAGCTCTCGCTGCCATTTTACCATGGCAACCAGCTGTTTCTAGAGAAGTCTTATCCCCTTTCCTGGTGTCAGTAGGAAATCTGTAGTTTACAACCTTTTCCCTCCCCACGCCCCCCCCCCCCCCCCAGCTGGGTTAGTTTTAGCCATTTGGCTGAGTCTTTTCTAACTTTACAAGGAATAAATAGCTTTTAGACCATAACCCTGTTTATATTTTAACGTATTCCTGATCTCTGCCTCCCTGTCCAGAAAAGAAAAGTAAGAAAAAAATACACAAAGGCTTTGCAGCTGCCCAGGCTGTTTAAAGAAGCCTATTGTAAATTTCCTCTCCCCGTGGGCGTTCTCAGGGGCCTCAATCCAAACCCTGCACAGATCCCTGACCTGCACTTCTGTGTTCTGTCACACAGAACCCCATGTTTAGAAGGGGCCCGTGCTTGATTTAATGTTCTGCCATCACTCTCTCTGAGATTCTTTATAAGTTTTGAATAAGGGACCCCCCGCATTTCATTTTGCTCTGAGTCCACTAATTATGCAGCCAGTCTTGCCCCCAGGGCTCTTCTCCTTTGCCTTGGGCACCACCTTCGGTCTCCACCCCACCACCTGCCACCTCTCTGAGCGCCTTCTAACACCACTGCAACTGTGACGCTGGGCGCCCTGCCAAGGCCGTGCCGGGCTCACACTCAAATACACTTTTATTAGAAATTCCAGTTGGAGGAAAACAGGAGGGACCCCAGTGGTTACTCTGTGCCCTTCATGTTTACACTGTTTTCATCTCTCCTAAACCTTGTAAAATGAAAATGGGAATAAGCACTACATTCCCAAAGTATGTTTGTTCACCCCAGCTTTCCAGTTGTGGTTGATTTAGCGATAGGGCGCTTTTGGTAGACTTCCGTATTAAAGAGGAGCATGTGAAACGGACACCTGTGTTTAGGTAAACGAATAGAAATTATTACCCCTCAGAGCTGCAAATGCCTCCAGTTTTAAGTATGACATTTGTTATAAAACAAGCACAGTATTTCATCTGCCAGCTGTGTGATAAAAGCACATTATTTCCAACCCACTAGGTAGCACTCCCCGATTAAAAGCTTGATGTGTAATAATTCAGGTATCCTGAGCTCCATGTCTTCTGAGATCCTTTATCAAGAATACTCACCAATCTAAAAGAGGGGAAATGTGACAACTGGCTGAGTTATTGAATTGGAAATAAAGGCATTTAAGTTTAAGACCCGAGGAATCAGAAACTTGCAGTGGGGTAAACCTCAGCTAATAAATATCATGGTCTTTCGATTCATCAACAAAAACCCATAGCCTAGCATCTGTGAGAACATGCACAGGATAAATGTCATGTATTACAGGACACAGGCAGAGGCTGAGGATGACAGTAGGCAAGCTTTGGGGTCGCAGGGAGGATAATGGGCCACATCTGTACAAATGGGATCCATCTTTTCCTTTAAATTATCTTCTGGTTAAAAAAGGAAAATTGGGATAGTCTGGTAATGATTCCACATTAAACCCTTGGTGAACTCTGTTACCTGGCTCTCTAGGGACCAGAATTGTCTCTTGTTTGTCATTTCCTAATTATTGGGAATTATATCATTTCCAGTCGAGTTTTGGTGTTGATTGCATTTTATTACATTTTAATCCTATGACTATTGGAAAACCAGATGTAGCTGGCATTGGTTGCACTCTTCCAACTCGCATCTGTGATTTTTTTTAAGCTTATTTTTTTTTTGAGAGAGAAAGATAGGGAGCACATGGAGAGGCAGAGAGAGAGACAGAGAGAGAGAGAGAGAGAGAGAGAGAGAATCCTAAGCAAGCTCCACACTGTGAGCACAGAGCCTGACTCAGCACTCAAATCCATGAACCGTGAGACTGTGACCTGAGCGGAAATCAAGAGTCAGACACTTAACCAACTGAGCCACCCTGGTGCCCCATCACCAGTGATTTTTTAAATAACACAAATCTGATCAGTCAGCTTAGCTGTTAGAACCTCATCAGTGCTCCATGAATTAGTCCAGAGTCCTCCCACTGAACCCTGTGAGTTCAGGTGCCTGCCTCCTTTCCCCAATTCTTACTCTTCATTATTCACCCTGTTTGTGAGGCCCCAGTGAAGAGGAAATGTGTTTCATTTTCCACTGCAGAAATTCCCATCTCCATTCACGGCACTGTGAGCAGGTGCTACGTCTATTGCATTCACTCCTCATCTGCATGACCTAGCACCAGGCCTGGCAAGAGTAGATGCTCATTAAAACAATTATTTTTAAATGAATCAATAGCCAAGTGTAACAAAGAACCTTCCCCACTAATAATGTGAGCTGAAGTTCAACTGTTATCCAGAAAATAGTAGAAAAGTATATTAGATTCGAGAAGGACAATGTGGGTCCACGTGAAGAATTTAGCATTAAAGATGGAAGATACTCATTTTTTAAAAATCTGTTTTTCTCCAGCTAACTGGCTAGGTGTATAAAAGTAATTTGAAGAAACATTTCAGCTTATGAAATATTTTTGCTTATGAAACATTATTTACAAAAATAATACATGAAACATTTGCTTTTTAACGCGTTCAGATGGGCCTGACAAGGTAGCTACTCCTGTCAAGCTCTCTGTGCAGCTTTACAGACACTATTCTTTCTATGCAGTATTCCCACACAGCGATCCACAGAAACCGCACCACAGTGGGTACTGCTCCAGTCCTGTCCTGCTGCGGTCTAGCCACGGAACAGGGGCGGCAGGTGCTGGTGACAGGGTGTTTCATGTGGGAGCTGAGGTGTCAATTCTTTGAGTCCAGGGCAGTGCGTAACACCAGCATCAAGGTGCACACCCAGCTGTCCCAGGCTGCAGCAAAGCCTTGAGCTCCAGGGACCTGGCTGCTCTCGATTTAATAAGGAAACTGTCAGGAGACCCTGCATCGTGCAACTACCCATCACCTGAGAGTCAAATAGCTGTAACTGAGGATGGCCACATCCTGAAAAAGATATGTAGCAGTTTCTAGAATTGAGACGAGATTAGGAAACTATTAGGTTGGGTTGATGAATGATTTGTGCTGTCATTTATACCACCTAATAAGCACTTTTACGATTTTATTTATCTTTAAAATTTAGTGAAGTTAGAGAATAAAAATTAATGTTTTTCTTTTATGTTTTGACTTATAAATAGATTTATATAGTAATTTATGTCACTGCTTTGGTTGTTAAATATTTTAAATATTATTTTTGGTTTTTTCAAATTTATTATTATTAATATATATAATGCTGCCAATCATTATTATGCAGTTTTAGTGAGTTCCCTAATTCTTTATTCCTTAGTTCCCTTCCCTGTAAAATGGGATAGAAAATAGTACCTATCTCTCAGAATTATTATATTAAG